>NW_028277112.1:16561666-17215833 GCF_059951505.1 Python bivittatus
TCTGAGTCTGCAGCAGTACAAAATATTTGAAATGCAAAAATAAAATGTTTTTCCCTCTCTCATGGAAAAAACAAATTATGTAAATCAGGAAAGTGAAGCCTCTTACAAATCAAGGCCAAAACTATTAATATGTCACTGAAACAGTAACATATTAATGTGAAACAGCAAACAAATATTACACATAATCCCTGAAGTGTTTGAACAAAATTAAGACAATACTGACAATTAAAATAGTTTAGAAATTTTGTAGGGCTATAAAGAGGATATGTATCATTCTGCAAATGAGGATGAATTTGTTATGATTATAAATATTTTGTTTTCCTTGTTCCTTTTATATTATATCATCCTGGGTTAGTGCTTTATAACTCGAGTACTTAAAATAGCTACATAATATTTGGAGCACTAACCATGACTGATGATTTCATCTGTATAAGAAGATTAAAAAGAAATATTATTGATGGAACATAGCCAAAGCACCAAGTAAAGTTTACTGCATATTTAATAGGATAGAAAGGAGATGTGGGAAGATATAGAGGAAGACAAAGCACCTTGAAAGTTGATGTTGAAATAACTTTAGCATGAAAGAAGTTATCTAAGTACAGTTCTTCAAAGATGCAGAATTCCAGCAACAGAGAACAAAATCATACGTATGGATCATCACTGCAGTTGCTGACCGCAGTAATTTAGATACACACATTCATCTCTTTCTCATGGTAATATCCAGTTTCCTAGTTATTCACTGAAGATCATTGGTTTTCTATGGCCACTTAAGAAAGCTAGGTGCTGGCATTCAACTTTCTACCATGCCTTAAGGCACTCAACAGGGAACCTTTCTGGATAAGCAGACATTTCATTTTTCCCAAGTGTCCTCAGCTTGAAATAAAACAAACCTGGGCTATTTTAACTATTAGCAAACCTACTGAGATGCTATTAATATTTTGTACTATGTGGACATAGAAATGCAATTAATATGTTCATATTTATATGTTTGGAAATCTAGAGTTTACAGAGACCCATCAGCCAGTGTTTGCCCTTTCTGGAAAACGACTAAGACAGAGATATGCCAATCAGTCCTTTCAAAGTGGCCAATAAGCTAATGCCTTGCCCTGACCTCTTTAGTATCACCAATCCTAACAAAAATATAGACAAATCAGGGGGATTTGGGATCACCCATCTCAGGACTCATAGTTGAGACTGTGATGCAATGCCTAGAAGCAATAGCACTCCCATATGTACAGCCCAAATATGGATCTCTTACATAGATGATAAAGAACTAAAATTTACAAGAGAAAAAGAAAACAACAACAAACTACCCTTCCTCAATATCCTCACCAGCAAAGAAAACAATGGTAGACTACAAACCAAGATTTATCAAAAAAGCAACCCACATTAACCAAGTGCTTAACTCCCAAAGCAACAGTCCATCTGCCCATAAGAACTGTGTAACAACATCAAATCAAATCAAATTACCGTATTTTTCAGACAATAAGACGTTCCCATGTACAAGATGCCCCCCATTTTTCCAGCCCAAAATTAAAAAATCAGTATTTTAAAGATAGTGCAGAACACATTTTTATTTAGTAATTAGTTAATATTTACCTGATACACTCGGTGGGAGGAGGTCCAAACTGTCTCTCTGCAGCTCTATTTCCAGGCTCTTTTGCATAACTGATTACATTCAAGCACGAGTGAAACTGCCGATAGTTTGTCTCTGCAAACAGCCTTCCTCTAATTGGTTTGTTCAGCATCAGCTGATGTCACTTACATCAGGCTCGTGATTGGAGGAAGTCTGTTTGGGACACAAGCTATTTCACTCGTGATTGGAGGCTAGCAATAGGAAGAAGCCTCTCTGCAGAAACAAAGTTTGGCAGTTTTGCAACCGCGATTCTCGGCTGACTTCCTTGAATAAGATGCCCTTCAGTTTTTAGGGTAAGGATTTTAGAAAAAAGTATCGTCTTATAGTCGGAAAAATACGGTAAAATCAAATCTTTATTATGGTCATAGATCAACATAAGGAGGGTTGGATACAGTCAATTAAAAAACATAGAAGATACATCACAATCTAAAAAAGAAAAATGAAAAACTAGAAGATATTAAAACAAAAAGTATATATACAGTAAATAGCATTATAAGAATCTAAAAGAAGGGAAGGAGCATTAGATGGGTGTTGTTGTTGTTTAGTCGTTAAGTCGTGTCCGACTCTTCATGACCCCATGAACCATATTGCGCCAGGCCTTCCTGTCCTTCACTGCCTCCCTGAGTTTCCTCAGTTTCATGCTCATTGCTTCAGTGATGCTATCTAACCATCTCATCCTCTGCCATCCTCTTCTCCTTTTGCCTTCAATCTTTCCCAGTATCAGGGTCTTCTCCAAAGAGATCTCTCTTTGCATTAGGTGACCAAAATATCTGAGCTTGAGCTTCATTATCGATCCTTCCAATGAGCAATCAGGGTTGATTTCCTTTAAGATTGACTGGTTTGACCTCCTAGCAGTCCAGGGGACTCTCAAGAGTCTTCTCCAGCACCACAGTTCAAAGGCATCAATTCTTCAGCGCTCGGCCTTTTTTATGGTCCAGCTCTCACAGCCATACATTACTACTGGAAAAACCATAGCTTTGACTATGCGGATCTTTGTCGGCAAGGTGACGTCTCTGCTTTTTAATATGCTATCTAGGCTTGCCATAGCTTTCCTCCCAAGGAGCAAGCGTCTTTTAATTTCATGGCTGCAGTCTCCATCTGGGGTGATCTTGGAGCCCAAATAAATGAAGTCTGTTACTGCTTCCATTTCTACCCCTTCTATTTGCCAGGAATTGATGGGTCCAGATGCCATGATCTTAGTTTTTTTAATGTTGAGTTTCAAGCTAGCTTTTGCACTCTCCTCTTTCACCCTCATCAAGAGGCTCTTTAGTTCTTCTTCACTTTCTGCCATTAGGGTGGTATCGTCCGCATATCTGAGGTTGTTGATGATTCTCCCTGCAATCTTAATTCCGGCTTGTGATTCTTCCAGCCTGGCATTTCTCATGATGTACTCTGCATATAGGTTAAATAAGCAGGGTGACAGTATACAGCCTTGTCATACACCTTTCCCTATTTTGAACCAATCGGTTGTTCCATGACCGGTTCTGACTGTTGCTTCTTGGCCCGCATACAGATTTCTCAGGAGACAGGTAAGGTGGTCTGGTACTCCCATCTCTTTAAGAATTTGCCACAGTTTGTTGTGATCCACACAATCAAAGGCTTTTGCATAGTCAATGAAGCAGAAGTAGATATTTTTCTGGAACTCTCGTGCTTTCTCCATGATCCAGCGAATGTTGGCGATTTGATCTCTAGTTCCTCTGCCTCTTCGAAACCTAGCTTGTACATCCGGTAGTTCTCGGTTCATGTATTGCTGAAGCCTAGCTTGTAGGATTTTGAGCATAACCTTGCTAGCATGTGAAATGAGTGCAATTGTGCGATAGTTTGAGCATTCTTTGGCGTTGCCCTTCTTTGGAATTGGAACATAAACTGACCTTTTCCAATCCCGTGGCCACTGTTGCGTTTTCCAAACTTGCTGGCATATTGAGTGCAGCACTTTAACACCATCATCTTTTAGTATTTTAAATAACTCAGCTGGAATACTGTCATCTCCACTAGCTTTGTTGTTAGCAATGCTTCCTAAGGCCCACTTGACTTCACTCTCTAGGATGTCTGGCTCAAGGTCAGTGATCACACCAGCGTGGACATCAGGGACATTAAGATCTTTCTTGTATAGTTCTTCTGTGTATTCTTGCCACCGCTTCTTAATCTCTTCTGCTTCTGTTAAGTCCCTGCCTTTTTTGTCCTTTATCATGCCCATCTTTGCACTAAACGTTCCTTTCATATCTCCAATTTTCTTGTAGAGATCTCTAGTCTTCCCCATCCTATTGTTTTCCTCAATTTCTTTGCATTGTTCATTTAAGAAGGCCTTCTTATCTCTCCTTGCTATTCTCTGGAAATCTGCATTCAGTTGCTTATATCTTTCCCTTTCACCCTTGCTTTTCGCATTCCTTCTTTCCACAGCTATTTGTAAAGCCTCATCAGACAGCCATTTTGCTTTCTTGCATTTCTTTTTCTTTGGGATGGTTTTAGTTGCTGCCTCCTGTACAATGTTACAGACCTCCATCCATAGTTCTTCAGGCACTCTGTCTACCAAATCTAATCCTCTAAATCTATTCATCACCTTCACTGTGTACTCACAAAGAATATGATCTAAGTCATACCTGAGTGGTCTAGTGGTTTTCCCTACATTCTTCAATTTAAGCCTAAATTTTGCAGTAAGAAGCTCATGATCTGAGCCACAGTCAGCTCCTGGTCTTGTTTTTGCTGTCTGTATAGAGCTTCTCCATCTTTGGCTGCAAAGTATATAATCAATCTGGTTTCGGTATTGACCATCTGGTGATGTCCATGTGTAGAGTCGTCTCCTGTGTTGTTGGAAAAGAGTGTTTGCTATGACTAGCTTGTTCTCTTGACAGAACTCTATTAGCCTTTGCCCTGCTTCATTTTGTACTCCAAGGCCAAACTTGCCTGTTATTCCGATTACTCCTTGACTTCCTACTTTAGCATTCCAATCCCCTATGATGAAAAGGACATCTTTATTTGGTGCTAGTTCTAGAAGGTGTTGTAGGTCTTCATAGAAGCGGTCAACTTCAGCTTCTTCAGCATCAGTGGTTGGGGCATAGACTTGGATGACTGTGATATTGAATGGTTTGCCTTGGATACGCACTGAGATCATTCTGTCGTTTTTGAGGTTGTACCCCATTACTGCCTTTCCCACTCTCTTATTGACTATGAGTGCAACTCCATTTCTTCTAAGGGTTTCTTGCCCACAGTAGTAGATATAATGGTCACCCGAATTAAATTCAGCCATTCCTGTCCATTTCAGTTCGCTGATTCCCAAGATGTCGACGTTCAATCTTGTCATCTCATGTCTGACCACATCCAGCTTGCCTTGGTTCATAGATCTTACATTCCAGGTACCTATACAATATTGTTCTTTACAGCATCGGACCTTCTTTTCGCTTCCAGATACATCCACAGCTGAACGTCTTTTCGGCTTTGGCCCATCCGCTTCACTCTTTCTGGAGCTACTTGGAATTGCCCTCCGCTCTTCCCCAGTAGCATATTGGACACCTTCCAACCTGAGGGGCTCATCTTCCGGCGTCATATCTTTTAGCCTTTTAACATTGTCCATGGGGTTTTCTTGGCAAGGATACTGGAGTGGGTTGCCATTTCCTTCTCCAGTGGACCACATTTTGTCAGAACTCTCTGTCATGACCTGTCCGTCTTGGGTGGCCCTGCACGGTATAGCTCATGGCTTCACTGAGTTATGCAAGCCCCTTCGCTACGACAAGGCAGTGATCCATGAAGGGGTAGATGGGTGTAAGGGAGCATAAAAGGTTACTTTGTGGAAAACTATATCTATCAAATAACAGAACACTCTAATATGGTGAATCAGGTGCTCATTAAGTCTAGTTTGTGGCACAGGTCATCATCCAACAAATTTTGAGTGCTGTGCACAGAACTTGGCAACATTGTATGTTGTAGCAGGGTTGGTATCTGAAAGCAACAGGGAGGTGTAGAATTGTCCTGTGTCCCCTGGATATTTATGCAGTAATGGTGAGATGAGGCTAGTATGAATGCCTCTGTAGTACAGTGTCAGATTCCTTGCGCTCGTTCTTTGGCACGTATGCTTAAATTGCTGCAGTTCTGCCATTCCGGCAGGAGGGGGGGACAGCTCAGAGCGAGGACTGCTCAACTCTGGCAAGCCATTTCCTGAACCATCAGGGACAATTAAAACCCTGGCAGTGGAGGAAATCGGAGAGCCTAGACACCCTGAGCAAAAAGGACTAAGGATCAAGGGTGAGGGGGAAAGGAAAGGGCTTTAAATTTGGGGTTTGGCTGGGGGGATTTAGTTCCAGCTATTTCTTTTTACCAGATCACGGTATGCTTCTGGGTTTTTTTCCAATAAACCTTCTTATCCATGAACCTGTGTCAGTTTCAATGAGGATTGCTTTTATTGAGGACTGAGCACAACCTGACATACAGGGACTGGAGAAGCGCATGCACAACATCAGATGAGCAAAACCACACTGCAATAACCCAGAACTCCAAAAAGAGGAACCAGACGATCTTCTAACACAATGGATACTTATGCTTCCTCATTAAAGGTATGTAAGTACACAACTTATCACAACACAACCATCTCATCCTGTGAAAAGGATAACTGTCCCATAGATCAAAAACATTTCTAAGACAACCAGCAGATTACTATAATGACATCACTCTAGCACACAAAACAAAACCCCTTGAAAACATCTTGAGCAAACCCAAAGACCCAGTAACCAAAGAAGAAAAACAGGAGTCATCTACAAAGTACAGTGTAAAGACTGTAACAGCCACTATGTAGGACAGACAGGTAGAAGACTGGCAGAAGTTATCCATGAACACCAACTAACAGTCAGAATACATGTCAGAAGACATGATGGAAATTTCTTAATCTCTCAACACATAGACCAATTCAACCACATCTGTTCAACTGTTGACATTTTAATAAGCCAAATCCAAAAATGCTAGGGAATTCCTGGAAGCATGTCTTTCTGACAAATTAGCCATCAATGGACACATAGATATAAACCTCATCTTTTGTTGTTGTCATTCAGTCGTTTAGTCATGTCCAACTCTTCATGACCCCATGAACTGTATCGCGCCAGGCCTTCCTGTTCCCCATCTACGTACTATTTAAAAGATATAACCAAAAGTCAAGGAAAGAAACAAAAAAGCCTAGCACCTTCTTCCTACCAACCAACACCCAAATAAGTGGGAAAAAGCCCCAGGTAAACAATCAGGGAAGAACAAATACCCTACTCAAGGAACTATCAAGACTGGCAGGGATAGCTGCTATACTGTATATAAACAACCAACAAACTTCACTGTCTCATGCCCTGACGATGCTACCTAGCCTAGTAAGGAAATGCTGCCAAGAAAGCAACCAAGCTCACGGAGCACCAAGAAACCAAACAACTTTTCATCCAAGAACTTACCAAATCTAAAACTGGTTAGCTTTAGCAAAGTGGCTGCATTGCACTCTTTAAGGCAATATCTTTTATAAAGAAGTATCAGGGAGGAAAAATGTGTCATTTAGTATCCAGCCGGCACTGAGAACTGAACAACTAGTCTGAAGTGGTACATAACTTCATTCATTCATTCATTCATTCATTCATTCATTCATTCATTCATTCATTCATTCATTCATCATATTTATATAGCCGCCCATCTCACACAATGCGACTCTGGGTGGCATATAACATATTCTCTCTATTGTTACAATACACATACAATTGTCCCTAGCTTTTGAAATGAGACATCTCCATATGAGTAAAACCTCAGTTACTGTTGACAGACTATTCAAGAGAAGTGGATCCATGTTAAATCTGAATGCCTGTTAAATCCAAATTTGTGTTATCGGCATCTATTTACATTGTTCAGTTAATTATGCAATTGACATAAAGGGAGTCATTTGCAGTAAACCCTGGGGGTGAAGTCTGAAAGAAAAAATTGTAACTTGTATTGAAGTCTGTTAAACTAGAAACGGAGGTTTTACTGCACACATTCACTGACTAAAGTCCACCTGGATTGAGGCAGTAGACAAACTGCATAAACATGTAAATAAAAGAAAAACTGGAGAATCAACCCAAATTTGTGGTCCCATGTCAAGAATTAGTACAATATTTTTTTTCTTCATACTGAGCAATTTAAAACAAAAAGCATCACAATTTAATTTCCTAGCAATTCTGACTTTGCAATGGGCAGTCTGGCAAACAGCAAATCATACATATTCATAAATGTAGAATTATGTATTCAAACAAGGAAAAACACAGAAGTGCACAATAATTTGCATAATTAATTAAGTGAGGGTGTTAGAATAATTATATCTTCACTTCTCTGATGGATGCTGGAAACAAAACACTCTGAACTATTCTGAGGGCAGGGAGAGCATGCATTCTGAGGGCTGCAAAGGGATTTACCCATTAACTTAGTTTTATACTAACTTTTGGGATTTCAAACATTAATGAGCTACTGGTTTCAAATTATTGGCATCTTTAAAAAGAATCTATTAATAGGACTTAATTCAGTAAATGAATATAGCATTTTCTCAGAGTCCTTTCTCTTTGGCATGACCTGACATGGTTTCCAATTTTATAACAACTTAATTATCATAACATCACATATTAATGGACTCTGAACACACAATGACAAAGAAATACATTGTTGGAGTAGCAACAGTAACATATTTATAAGCCAAGTTTAAGAGGATGTTGTTATACCTTTAAGTACAATTTTTTTAATAGCAATTTATTAAAAATTACAATTACAAAGATAAAAAAACTAACACAATCTAAAAAAATAAAAGAATAAGAAGAAAAAATAGAAAGTGCAGAAAAGAAAAAGAAAACAGAAAAAAATAGAAAACAAAGAAAAAACAAGTATAAATAATTTTAGTAACTTATCACCTTCTCTTAAAATACAACAAATGATCTCTTCTTCCCATATCCCATCTATAAACAAATCCTTAAAACCTCTTCATTTCAGTCCTGATCAGCAAAAGTCCATTAAGTGTTACCAGAGATAACAACATATCTAAAACAGATATGATAACTTGATCAAATAAACCAATTTTATATTCCTTCCTTTTAACAGTCTTGATCTTTAGTCCCTTCAAATAATGTCTTAGAACTTGATTTCATTTTTTCTTTCTCTTTTCTTACAAAATTCTTCAAAACTTTAAGTTTTGTAAATTCAGTATAGGAAATTATCCAGTTTGGTCTCTTGGTTTGTTATTTGCATATCCCTTTTAATTATTCAGACAATAGCTGGTTTCTTTTGTATATCCAGTGTAGCATCTTTTTCCATATCATTCCTATAGGCTGTCATTTTTAAATCCACTTTCAGACCAGTCTGTCCTGTCTAGCAAAACATGTTCCTCTTCCAGAACATCTTTGAAATACAGTATATACATAGAGGGAGACACTCTTAAAATTAACTTCTGGGTCGATAGTTCAAAAATATCCTTTAATATGTCTAATGTTAAAATATTTTGCTCCATTCTGTATTAGTAGGTCAAATTTAAGTGTTCTTCTCCTTTAATCATAATCTTTAGTTCCTTCTGGTTCCCTCCAACGTCCAACCTTCAAAGTCCCATCCTTCAAAGTTTTGTTTTTTTTTTTAATTCAGAACAAAAGCATTTTCCTATGGAAAGGATTCTTATAATTCTCCAAAATCTTATTTCAAATCCATCTGGTCCCTTAGTCCATTTGTAACTTTCCAAAATCAAAGTTTAATCACTGTTTTGCTGCTTATTAAATAAAAAAAAATTTTTTTGAAGTCCTTAAACTTGTATTTAAAACTTTTTTCACTAAGGATTGAAGGAAACCCAGCCGGTATTTTCAGACTTGTCGATCCAAAGGTTCCTAATAGCTGAAAAGCAGTAAACAAGCAAATTCCAAAAGTAGTTAGAAAAGGAAATACAGTGGTACCTCGGGATACGAACTTAATCCGTTCCGTGACTCTGGGCGTATCCCGAGTTGGTCGTAACCCGAAGGAAATTTCCCCATAGGGTTCAATGTAAATCTGGTTAATCCGTTCCGCCCTCTGAATTTGGTCGCACCCCGAGGCAAATTTCCCCATAGGGTTCAATGTAAATCTGGTTAATCCGTTCCGCCCTCCGCCTGAATTTGGTCGCAACCCGAGGCAATTTCCCATAAGGTTCAATGTAATTACCGTTAATCCGTTCTGGCGTCCACGGACCACACGGAAAGCGGCCGGGCGCGGCGTGGTGCGGCGCGAAAATGGCCGGGTGCAGCGCGGCGCGGCGTGAAAACGGCGCGGCGCGGCGCGAAAACGGCGCAGCGCGGCGCGAAAACGGCCGCGGACCACGCGGCAGGGCCGGAAAAACAGCCGCGGACCACGTGGCACGGGCGGAAAAATGGCCGCGGACCACGTGGCACGGGCAGAAAATGGCCGCGGACCACGTGGCACGGGCGGAAAATGGCTCGTACCCCGAGGCGGAGTTCGCAAACCGAGGTAAAATTTTGGGGCCAGAGCTGGTCGTAACCCGAAAAATTCGCAAGCAGAGGCGTTCGTATCCCGAGGTATCACTGTATGCAAAACCAGTGTCCTTCTGAAGGTGCTGACTGTGGTTTTAGCAAGATTGTTAATCTTGTCTCCTACCACCACCAGGACCACTTTGGCCTTTATTTTCCACCTCCTCTCTAGTTCCTCCTTCAGGCCCTAGTACTTCTCCTGCTTCTGATACTCCTCCTTCCTGATGTTGCTGTCACTCAGTACCACTATATCTATCACCACCGCTATCTTCTGGTCCTTGTCTACTACCACAATGTCTGGTTGATTGGTCAGTACCTGCCGGTGCACCTGGATCTGGAAGTCCCACAGGATCTTAGCCCTGTTATTCTCCATGACCTTCTGTGGAATCTCCCATCTGGACTTGGGAGGGCCTAGCCCATACACTGTGCAGATGTTTCTATAGACAACACCAGCTACTTGGTTGTGCCGTTCAGTGTATGCTGTTCCTGCCTGCATTATACACCCTACCACTATGTGTTGGATTGTTTCTGAGGCCTTGCTGCATAGTCTGCCCCTTGGGTCCTGTTTAGTGTGGTAGACTCCTGCTTCTATGGATCTGGTGCTTAGTGCCTATTCTTATGCTACTATGATCAGTGCCTTAGTGGTGTCTTTTAGTCCAGCCCTTTCCAGTCACTAGTAGGGCTTCCCAAAGTCAGCCACCTCAGCTATCTATCAGTACATCACATGCAGAGTTTTGTCTTCCCATGGCACTTCCTCTGCTTGAACTAGCTCCCATGTCTGCTGCTGTTTCAGGCATTCTCTCAGCAGCTCATCTTTGGGTGCCATCTTACTGATCTACTCCTGGATGCTCTTGGGTTTCACCCAGGTCAGTGGCTTCATTTCACCCAGAGACTGCACACCAGACCCTGTCTGCCCTCTTTACAGCTGGTGTACAGTCTCTGGGTGTTGGACTTGGGACGGAAACGTCTCTACATTGTGAGGAGCTTCTGGGTCTTCACATCGGTACCCTCCATGTCCTCCTTTGGCCAGCTCACTATACTGGCAGGGTATCTGATGACTGGCAGGGTGTACATGTTGATGGCATGGATCTTTTTTTCCCATTGAGTTGGCTCTTCAGGACTTTTGGTGGTCCTTGGATGTTGCTGTCTTCCTTGCCTCCTCCTCATGGTTCTCATGTGACTGTGGAAAACCAGTGTACTTGTAGCTGGTCTGTATGTCTGCTGTGTGACCCGCTGGTATGCAAACCACACATGGACAAAGAAGAGAACTTGGAATTGATGGAATGCTACTACAACAGTAGACCTAATGAGAGGGGATGTATGAAACATATGAGGGAACTATGGATGGACAGAAGACCTACATCCACACTAACTGAGAAACAGCTAGTTAACAATGCTTCAACACAGTGAAGAGAAAGGTACTCTCACAACCTGAGATAGACAAACTACACATTACTACCCAGACTCAAGCAGACCTGGAAGAACAACTGAATGTGCAGCCAACACCTGAAGCTGGAACATCACTGCCACCCACTCCATTACAGAGCACAGCAGCTGATATGTGCCATAAGATCATGGATAAACTAGCTATAGACAACCCTTAAGACCGATCACCAAGGCTCAGTGGAGAAGTACCATCAGATAGTATGCTAGAACCAATAGAGCCCTCATGACAATCCTTATTACCATCGTTACTCAAACCAATGAACTGTTATATGCTACACCTCTGTAATCCAGGAGATGCCTGGTGGAACTACAGAAGGATGTGGAGATTAAGGATAAGACTCAGCTCCTGAAAAAACTACAAGGGCCTGACTCCATCTGAAGCCTTAGAGACTGCTAAACAAAGGCTCACAGCACTGGCTACCAGGCTAAGGAGATACACTAGAGAAGCAGAGGCCAAGAAGATAAATGCCCTGTTCTCCAAAGAACCATCCAAGGTATACTTCCAACTGGAGTGCAACAACACAGGAATGGCAGAGCCACCAACATCAGAAACTGAACAGTACTAGAGGAACATATAGGAGAAAGAGAAGACACATAACACCAGTACAAAGTGGCTGCAGGATCTGAGAGCATACTGCAGCAATCTCCTAGAACAGGAACCAGTCACCATCACAGTAGCAGACATCCAACAGTGCATCAAGAACATGAAGAGCCGGACAGCACCTGGCCTGGACATGATCCACACCTACCAGCTAAAGAAACTAACAGCAGTGCATGAATGCCTAGCAGCACAGATAAGCCAGCTGCTACTGGCAGGCTTCCACCGAGACTGGCTAACACAAGGAGGAACAGTGCTGATCATGAAAGACTCCACAAGTAAATAGCACAGTCCAACTATGGCCAATAAGCTGCCTCCCCACAACATGGAAAGTCCTACCAGGCATCATAGCCACCAAGCTACAGGACCATATGGGCTCAGAAGGGCATTGGGAACAGCACCAGAGGCTCAAAACACCAGTTGTTCATAGCCAGGGCAGTTGCCTAAGACTCAAGGTCTAGACAGACCAATCTGAGCACAGCCTGGATTTACTACAGGAAAGCCTATGACTCAATACCACACATGTGGATCTGTGAATGCCTGGTGCTATACAAAGTGAACAGGACATTAAGGACTTTCCTCAAGAACTCATTGGGACTGTGGAAGACAACACTGGAAGTCAACTCAAGACAGTTCACACAAGTGGCCATCAAGTATTGCTTATTCCAAAATGCACTGTCCCCACTATCCCCACTGCATAGGTTTGAACCCCCTCACCAGATAATCACAAGGACTGGATATGAATACAAGTTCAGGAGTGGAACTACCATCAGCCACTTCCTGTACATGGATGACATCAAGCTGTATGCTAAGAGTGAATGAGAAATTCACTTATTCACCTGACATGGATCTGTAGTGAAACATTGGGATGTCATTCAGACTGGAGATGTGTGGCTGGATGGTAGTAAAGAGAGGGAAGGTAGTTAAGACTGATGGGGTGGAACCATACATGGACGATATGTATGTATGTATGTATGTATGTATGTATGTATGTATGTATATGCTTGGTTTTCTAAAATCTAAGATATTATAAGCATGAGTATCACATAGGGGAGGGAACATTTATTATGCACTACATTATTAATATTGCTTAAGAGGCATAAAAGAAAGAAAAGTCTCTGGAATGATTGGAAAGCCAACAGAAAATACTGGCATGCTACATATTTTAATTATGTCTCCATTCCTCAAGACTATTGTATGGGTAATGCATATTCATTTCAAATGGAGAGAACCCTTGCTAATACTGATGCTTTGAAATATATTAAAATATATTTAATATTTGTTGGATACATATGATCCGAGATGTGGATAAGAGAGATTTCTATAGCTTAAAATTCATGCCCACCTTGATTTAGCATCATTACAAAATGGATCGCTAAACTAAATCTTATCTTTTGTTCCATCTTATAAGGATATTGTTCACTGTTTTTCATTTATGGCACATGTAATGTGCATTCCCTAGAATTTTGGATTGATGAACACATGAATAAGCATTCATTTCTGCATTTTCAGAAATCAACGTTTTCATTTTTTACTACTTTGTCTACAAGTGATCAACAGTACAATCTGATATATGCCCAATCAGAAGTAAATTCCATTTTCTTTCAATCAGACATACTCTCATGATTATAGCCTACAGTATAACCTCAGGAGAAATAGGTTAATATGCACAATCTCAGCTAAATGCACTTTGATATAACTTAATATGGATTCATTTAATATACTTTTATTCCTATGTATAGAGAAAGAGAGACTCCACAAGGGAGGCTTTAAAGTCCCAGGTCCACAGATGCAACACTGGCAAGCTGATTACTTGTCATGTTTCCCCTTAGTAGGCACAGTGAAGGTGAAACTTCCCAGATACAACACAAAAGACTAAACCTTTCTTAAGATAGTCATCATTACCCAGTTTATACAGTATGCTCTGTCCCTGAAGGCTGCTTCCCAATTTAAATCCTCTCTGGATTTAAATCTGGCAACCTCTCTTCCCACATTTTCCTCTGGTAACAGCAAACATGCTTTTGGGTTCCCACATTCACTTTGAAGTGCCATTGTCTGTTTACAAACTCTGCAGTCCTGCCCCAGAAAACTCAAGCTACGAATGAAACTCCATCATCAGACTTTCAAAGAAAATAAAGTAATTTAACTTGGATCTCTCTTGTCATACTCAGGGTTCCTAAAAATCTAGTTGTGTGTTTGTAGATCACAGGTCCAGAATTCCCAGCTAGCATGTTAGACTTGGGGTGGATTTTTAGGTCTTATAATTCATCCTCTACACTAAACTAGCTCTACACTTTAATAGAATTCTACTCAAATATTATCATAAGCCTTTTGAACCTATTCAGTCAAGTATTAATTTGGTTTAATATTTTTCATTATATGTATTTTATAAGCATCAGCATTTTTTATTATAAAGCAACCCCAAAAGGGAAATCAACACAAAAACAAACAAATGAAATAATGTTTGTTTCTATTCATACTTTATAATACTGTATGGAACAAGTTCTTGGCAACGTATTCATATGCAATAGTTCGATGCAGCATGAATGTTTAAAACTACCAGTGTCAGCAATTATATCTTGGTTATTCAAGTTGCTATTGTTACTTCTAACCCCATAAATAAAATGTGTAAATTGATTTACTTTTTAATTTGCAAAATACCTTATATGTTCTCTTATACATCAGAATTTATGAATAGAATAATATTCATCTCCTCAATTATTTGGCAGAGTGAAGAATCTACAGACTATTTCTCAATGTTCAAATTATATTTAATAAGATAGTAGAGATAGTAAGATAGTAGAGATAATAATTGGGATAATTATTCCTGTTATCAAAATAAATTGAAGAAAGCTTTCAGTAGATATAGCAGAATGCAGTGACTTTAGAACATCACTTTCCTCCCTCCCTCCCTCCCTCCCTCCCTCCCTCCCTCCCTCCCTCCCTCCCTCCCTCCCTTCCTTCCTTCCTTCCTTCCTTCCTTCCTTCCTTCCTTCCTTCCTTCCTTCATTCCTCTACTTTACAAACATTTTTCATATAAAACACTTGACTCTTAAACACCTTCCACTAAACACCTTGCTCTAATTGAACTAATGTATCATACATATGCGTGTGCATTCCCACACACTGTTCCCCAGCAAGTGTACCATATATTCAACCATCAAAAATTGCCTTTAGAATTCTGTCCCAGGGTGGTAGTTGTGGTGGTGGTGGTGGTGGTGATGGGAGATCTTTACAGTGGTGAATGCCACTTAAATCTTGGTATAAATAGCAAGCTGTCAATCTCTAAGATTCAATTCCTTCTCCAAAGTCTGTAGAACAGGGAGCAAAAGCATCTTGTTTCTAATAACAGGCACATAAACCCATGTGCATATTGAACCTAGACTATTTAAAGTAGATTAAAAAAGAGATTATATGAAGACTGCATAAGCTAATAAGATCTAAGAACTGGGAATCATTACTGAAAAAATGGTTTCAGTAATAAACTCAGCATAAATTTTAAGATGCTCACCTATATATTAATATGAAAGGATGGGTTTTGTGCAATTCAGACTTTCAAGTGATAAAATGTAGGTTCTGAAGCATGAGTTTTAATCCTGTCCTGGGTGACTTTGGGCCAGTTACTCTCTCTCAGCCCAACTCACCTCACAGGGTTGTTGTTGTGGGGAAACTAGGAGAAGGAAGGAGTATTAGGTATGTTCACTACCTTAAGTTATTTATAAAAAACAATAAAGGTGGGATAAAAAAAAATCTAAAAAAATTTGCTACTTCAACATTTTTTTCCTTATTAAAGCTAAAAGAATAACACATGAACTGATTTGAAGTACAGTACCTCTTTAAAAGGTATTTAATTTTAATATTTTTATTCAATTTTTTTTACTTGCCATAAGTGAAAGGCTCTCAGCAATATTTCTCAGTGTCAAAATTATATTCCCAAATGCATACATTTGGCATTGTTGCATACAAAAAACATATTTGGGAAAGCTGAATGCAACAAAACATATATTTCAGAAAATTGTATTCAAAGAGGCATTTATTTGAGTCAGTTGCATATAAAATAAGTATACTAAAAGAAATTCCATATGTTCATGATTTTTAGGGATGGGTAGGATGGTAACATGTGTATGATAGGGAATATTCATTCTTGGAGGATGAAAAAAAGATGCCAAAGGAATTGCTGTTTTTCTAAGAACATTTGAGGATGATACCAACTGGCCATGTTTAAGTAAGGGCTTTTCCTCATTGCAGCCTTAAGCTGCTTGAATCCCGCGCATAAAAAGGCTGGAAAGAAAGTTGGGTTAAGGAATTAAGTTTGGATTTCAGCTCTTTCCTCTGTTTTGGCCAGGATGAGAATCTGGTATTGTATCCAGACCAGCTACCATGTTTACCATGTAGATTCTCCTACTTCTTTCCCCCTCCCATTCAGTCAGGAAAAACAAGCACCAATTGCTTTCCTTTCCACAGGCAGGTCTTTGAGGACATGTGGCTTCCACTGATACGCTCCTGCACAATACCCTCCCACACACACACACTGAATCTCCTTGTATGTGACATCTCACCAGTGAATCACTTTCTCACACATGAAAAGGAAATTCTATTGTTTTTACTATTCTTTCTGTCCCTTGGGCTAGAATGAGAAACTGGCAAAACTATTTCAATTTCACCTTTTAAAATAATAATAATAATAATAATAATAATAATAATAATAATAATAATAATAATAATGGCCCACCATTTCACTGTGCCATCAGTGAACTGGTAAAAAATAAAAACAGAACAGGACAGAATCCTTCTCCATTCTACCAGTGAACAATAGATAGAAGCAAAAAGACTACTGTATAGCTAGATACAGAATAATGCTAAGAGTGTAGCATGAAAAACAATGGATACAGTACTAAGGAATGTAAACTTTCATAGATAGCAATACAGTATATTGGCAGAATATTAATATCAAACATAAATTATAAGTAAATATGAGGATTATGATCTCTGACCATGACCCCAATCTCTATGCTTTCAGTCAATGCTTTGAGGGGAACTTCTGAAAAAGGCTGGAAACATATGTTACATCATTTGTTCAAGATGATGCCTATCCCTAAACTGAAATTACAGAAAAAGATGTACGTAAGGAAGATAACGTTCTGTGACAGGACAAATGGAGTCCTTGTCTCCTTATATAAAATAAGTGAAACACCCAGAGATTTCAGTAAAGCAATTAACTATGAATACTTCAAACAAAGCTCTTGGGAAGGATTCAAGGACAGAATTAAATATTATTACTGAGTCATATTTAGCAAGAATAGAAGCAATTGGAACATGAAGGACACCTGCATATTCCCTGGACAATGCTCCAATAGCTTTCCAATCCTCTGCGGAACACCCAGTATTCTTGAAGTAGGAAGAACACTGACAGCCTGAAGTTGAATTCCGTCCAAAGAGGCCGTCTTGAGGGATCAAACTGGCATCAGATAAAAAAGCCTTCTGCCTTGTTTTGAAGACTTGCTGGAAGCTTCTGTATTGCTTAAGATCTAAGCAGCAGTATATATAGAGCTCCAAGAAAAACCTCTCAAATCCCCAATGGTGACAGACTATGGGCCATGACAATCAGTGTGTCTGCAAGAAGAAAGTCACAACTGCCTTTCCTGCTGCACCAAAAGAGTAGGCATGAGCCCCACAAGGGACTCAGGATAAGAGAAAGAGAGCAGCTAGGAGTGAACCTTGGGAAAGCCATCAAGGACAGCAAGGGTTCCATTTCTACCACGTGGCTTGACCCAACCTTTCTCCATTTCTAGGCAATCCAACTGATTAGAAGAGGAAGAAGAGGAAGCTGATGGCAGTCTTTTGCTGCTGATTGAGACAATGCTTGACTCAAGAGGGATAAGGGAGGGGATATTATGCCAGGATGGATGGATAGCCTCATGGCTCCCTCTTTCCTTTGCTATGGCTGCTATTGGGGGCCCACGTGATCAGGTTTGTTGAAGGCATGAACCAAAGAGGGCAGCAAGGAGTAGCCCAGGCCCCCTGTGACTGCAGTTCCTAAGGTGGCCATCTCCCCCTTCCTTCACTGTTTGTATGTTTCTGAATCTGAGATACAAAGTTAAATCCTGTAGAGAAGCTTCTGTATTGCTTAAGATCTAAGCAGCAGTGTATATAGAGCTCCAAGAAAAACCTCTCAAATCCCCAATGGTGACAGACCATGGGCCATGGCAATCAGTGTGTCTGCAGGAAGAAAGTCACAACTGCCTTTCCTGCTGCACCAAAAGAGTAGGCATGAGCCCCACGAGGAATCCCCCTGAAGGAAGATAAGGAATGCCTAGAAGTCGAAATCCTTATTTTTTGTGGGGCATCGGAAGGAAGTGTTCATTAATCTTGGATTCCACAAAGAAATGGCATTCTGTCAATATACTAAATGTAACCTCAATTCTGTAGGTGCCAGTTTTTATGAAGCCCAAAAAATGGCCACTTATGCACAAAATAGAGGTATCAAGTGCTTCAGGAAAGCTCTAAGATTTGTGGAAGCATAAAACACTTTAAAGAAAAAAGAGCTAAGGGAAAGTGCAAAACCACAAATCTGTCCAACAAAGGCTAAATGTGTTCATAGCCACAAAATGGTGACAGAGTACAGGGAGCAGGGGGGAGGGGGATGACACAAAACCATGTAGATGGGGAATGGAATAAAATATACTCAGCAGGAGCTATCTGCACCCATTGTTTTGTTTCAGTTTTCTTTTTAGATTTATATTTCTCAAATATTTTATTTTCCATTCCATAAACTGCATAGTTTATGGAATTCATTCCTCTCTCTACTCTCCATCAGTGTTGTATGTGACCAGTCATGAATTCCTTGTTCTTTCACCTCCCTACTGTTTCTCTAGGAAATATAAAGAGTTACATGTCATGAAGTGCTGCTCCTGAATTGCTAGTTGTGACGTTTTAAGACAGACCTAAAATGGTGAACTTCAGAATTGGGGTCATATTTTGATTTATTTTCTTTATAATTGTGTGTTGCTTTGTGACCATGTATCTGATAGAATGTATTGTTTAAAGGTATTGGATGTCTCTCCGTATCTCTTTTTTTTCTTCCACTCCTACTGTTAATCCAGAGCTTTCAAACACGCAAAGAAATGGAAGCAGTGTGCAGAGACACCAGCATACTAGCTTAGTAACTTGCAAAAATCTATGATCAAATGTTCTTAGTGGCTTAATCTTTAATTAGAAACAGCATATTGTAACTTTAGTAATGACAATTGACTATTTAGAATCAAGTAAGGTGAATACTCTTACTGTTGCAGGGTGAAATACTGTTTAACATTAGAAGAGAAAATGTGTGCTTCCTTAAGCTAATAAAAGGTAGTTTAAATTATATATAACAATAATTACACATACAAACATACCAGATATTACACACACACACACACACACACTCACACACACACACATTGACTCACTGATCCATCTGATATGAATCTACAGTGAGGACATTGGGATGTCCTTCAGACTTTCAGAGAAGTGTGGCTGGATGGTAGTAAAGAGAGGGAAGGTAGTTAAGACTGATGGGTTGGAACTATCAGCCAGCCACATAGTAGACATACAGACCAGCTACAAGTACCTTGGTATCCCACAGTCACATGGGAATCATGAGGAGGAGTCAAGGAAGACAGCAACATCCAAGTACCATCAAAGGATAAGACAGGTTCTAAATAGCCAAGTCAATGGGAAGAACAAGATCATGCCATCAGCACGTACACCCTGCCAGTCATCAGATACCCTGGAGGTTTCTACCCCAAGTCCAACATCCAGAGGCTGTATACCAGCTGGAAGGAGGCAGGCAGGGTTTGGTGAGTGTCAAAGCTACTGTCCTGGATGAAACCCATAGCATCCAGGAGTACATCAATAAGATGGCACCCAAAGATGAGCAGCTGAGGGAATGCCTGAGGCAGCAGCAGACATGGGAGGAAGTTCAAGTGGAGGAAGTGCCATGGCAAGAGAAGACCCTGCATGGGATGTACCATCAACAGATACCTGAGGTGGCTGACATTGGAAAACTCCACCAGTGGCTGGAAAGGACTGGACTAAAAGACAGGCCAATTGAGATCCAGATGTTCAGGCAGGTACTGGCCAATGAACCAGACATTGTGGTAGTAGACTAGGACCAGAAGACAGCAGTGGTGATAGATGTAGCAGTGCCAAGTGACAGCAACATCAGGAAGAAGGAGCATGAGAAGCTGGAGAAGTACCAGGGCCTGAAGGAGGAACTAGACAGGATGTGGAAAGTAAAGGCCAAAGTGGTCCCAGTGGTGATAGGAGCACTTGGGGCTGTGACTCCTAAGCTGAGAGAGTGGCTGTAACAGATCCCAGGAACAACATCACAGCTTTCTGTCCAGAAGAGTGGAGTGCTAGAAACAAGTAAGATACTGTGCCGAACCCTCAAATGCCTAGGCCTCTGGTAGAGGACCTGATTGAGGAAGACACATACCATCCATAGAGGTGAGAAGGTGTTGCATTATAACACCCCATCACATGCTAGGCATTTCTGTCAGTGCAGACTAGTAAAATCAGTCGAACACTAACAAGGAAGCTAGCATGGAATACACCAGCAACACCCTGGGGTAAAGCCTCAAATTTCAGGAGGCAAGCCCCCGCAGCTTGTCACGTGCTCAATCGGAGCACATGATCCCTTGTGTTTCATGTATTATCATATATGGTTATGAGTTTGTATTAGGTAGTGTGACGTATGATATGCTTAACCCTGCCCTCTGATGTACTCAATAAAAGAGGTTTCCAGACTCCGGTCTGGGCACTCTCATTCCCCTCGAAGGAGAATCAGTTTGGTGTCTTCTTTCCCCTCACTCGTGAGAGGCCCGCTGTAACTGCATGAATGTTACAAGAAGGGATTATGGAAGTTTAACTAAGAGTTCATACACTACATTAATCCACAGCTTTGATAACCATGGTTTGTTGAATAAGCTAAACTAGCTTAGTTCATTCATCATATATCATGCAAAGCTACAAAGCTTTTTCTACAGACTACAACAGTTGGGTTCACACTATTGGCAATACTATTTATTTATTCATTCATTCATTCATTCATTCATTCATTCATTCATTCATTCATTCATTCCTTTAATTTGTATACTGCCCAACTCCCAGTGACTCTGATTGATAGAATTTCTCCACAGAATTAAACTAATAGGATTTCTCAGTTGTACAATAGAATTTAACTATTAAACAGATGTCATATATACTGAATTGAGGATAGCACAACTACATTGGAAACTGACTTAAAATGTTAATATTAAATTTAACATGATACATGTCAGTCCCTTTAGTCAGGAAGGAGGATAAGGATCAATGACACAATTACAAAATTGAGTTAGAGGATAGAATTAATAGCAGACTTTTTTCCTTTTTGGTTGTAGAGTCTGTCCAAGTATTATATCCCTCCCTGCTCTAGCTGTATAGGGTAAAAAAAAAAAAAAAAAAGGTTTATTGCCTCTTCAATTATTTTTATCAAGTATATCAGCAAAGATTTAGGAAAGAGGTAAAGGCTGTTGATCATGTGAAATGTTGAAAAAAAAATTAAAACTCAAAATGACTTTTAAATAAACTAAAAAGACTTAATAAAGATATTATCAGATAGGGAAAAAAAGCCCACATGGGAGTTAAAAACAAAGGCTTACAAAACATAAACAGCAATGCAAGCAATCCCAGTCCAATTTTGTAACTGGTCGCTGGGTTGGCTGAAACTATAGGAAATAAATTAATTTCCAATAGGACTTGCTCCCGCAGAACATAAGGGATGGTTGAAATTATATTGGTGAAATGACTATAAGTGTGGCTTGTTTAATGTCAGCCAACTTCCTGCTTATTTCTTTCTGTCTACCTAGTTCATAAGAGTCTCTTCCAGACAGTTTCATAGAAAATTCTTCTCTGCTGGATAACAATCAAATCTCAAATTCCTGAACTTATATTCTCTTGTTGCCAGCTCCAAGAAGAAACTCTACTTGAAGACTGCACAAGAATCTCTTTGATGTAATCTGATTATATGAAATACAGGAGATTTACAGTATTTTTCAATATATTCACAGTAAGTAGTGTGTATTTAGAATGCAAAGAAGCAAGTTGAAGAAAAACAGGGGGCATCAGTTTTTCATGAATGCATCAGATTGGAAGATTATCCAGAGAACAATCATTAGATGACACTTTATAATCAACACTAGCAGAAGGAAAGAGGAATATAGCAATCGTGATAATGAAATAAAGGTTTTGATTTTATTTCACTGTAACTCTAACAATATATTCCCAAAATAAAAATGTGTTTGCAACACTTTGAGTGTAATAAAAGTTATATATGATTATTTGAGATTTCTGACAGTATGTTCTGCATGGGGAAAAACCAAATTAGACAGTAATTGCCATTTAGGAGTACAAAAGAATTTGAAACCCAGAATTGTTGTGAGCTTGCCAATATCCATTTGAATCTAAAACATACTCTTGGTGAAAACAGTGCTACAATACAAGCTGGCATTAATAAGATTTTACATGCTTCTAAAATTATTTGGAAGAGGAATTCTGGAATGTACAAGAGTGCAAGTTCAACATCTCTTTAAAACAGCCATCTTTCTCTCTCACTCTCTCGCTATCTCTCTTTTGGTCAGTCTAAAAAAGGACTTGTCAGATTTAATGAATCACATTAAGGATATGGCTGCTTTAAGGAATTTACTTATTAAAATCTGAAAAAAGACATGGCTGCTTTAAAGAGGTGCTGTACTCAGACTCATGAGTATTCTGAAACACTTCTCACAAATCACTTTTGAATCCTAATCAACATGTTCTTTTAAAACTTCTGAAGACTCTTACACCAGTAACAAAAGTAGTTCAAGCAAAATTTTTTAAAAAATCAACTAAAGAATAATGTCTCAAGAATAATGAAAATGAATGAAAAAAAAAACAGAATGAAACTTAAGGCTACTGAACCTATGCTGTTTTTTTTCCTAGTTTGCAAAAAGTTTAAAAATTTAAAAACATAACTCAAGATTTAAAAATTAGCCTTTTAAAAAATAAGTTTTGGAAAAGAGCTCATGCTCAGAATACATAGAAAATGCTCCTTGCTTTTCTATGTTCTTTATTTTCTGTCATATCACAATGAGTGAGATGTACATCAGATGTCATGCTATTTTCACTGCATTGTTTTGGGATCCATTTACCAAAATTTGCAGTTTTGTTCATAAACAGGATGAAAAGAATTTAAAATTACCCATGGGAATAAAAGATATTGACAGGTTTATCCTTACTTACCTACCTACTTTAAGCATGTAATCCATCAGCAGCTTCCTATGCTAGGGTTCTTAAAAGCAATGCTGGGTGCTCTACAGGAATTGAAATGGGGCAAGGAGAGAAAAGGTTGTGATGCTTAAGTATTCAGGTACGGTGAATATCAAAGCACAAGGGCCTTCATCCTAGATGTGCGTGATCTAAGACTGAATGGCATCACTTTTTCTTTCTTTATTTAATCAATGTATATAGCTGTCCACCTCAACAGCAACTTTGAGCAGCAGACAATAAGAAAATTAAAAACAGATAAATATAAGAAAATTAAAATACATAGCTGCTATGACAACCAGCAGTCATCCACCTAGCCATGAGATGGAGCCTCTCATATACTCAGGGCCTCAGGCCCAGACACAGAGCAGAAGGGTGGAGGTCAACCTAATCTCCAGAGAGAGAATGTTCCAGAGAGTGGGTGCTACAACAGAAAAGTCTCATCTTCTGGGCCCTGCTAGCCAATGATCCATAGCTGATGGGACCCAGAGAATGCCCATCTTTTTTACTACATATATAATTGAAACAATGTAATGATTGCTGAACTATGTATAAAAAAGATACATTGAAATTTGTTTCCCAAGAATGACTATTTCATTAGATTACATTTTTATTAAAATTAGCTACAGTTATAGTTTTGTGGTTAACTGTTTGTTTCCTTGTTGTAAATTTTGCACACCTCTGCTAATGAAAGTGTTGATGGATAAATCAAGTTCATTTTCAGTTATTTCACTGTGAAGCCTGTCCCTTAGCATATGAACTTATTAATTCAGTCACATAACGGGACAGAAGGTGGCTTCCTTCAAAATATAAAATTCTATTTAGTATTGAAGAAGAAAACATAAATCTGCTTGAAAACAGCTAGGCTTGAATGGCTATTTTATTCAGTCTTGGAAACATCACCAAGATAGTGCTGAAGCTTGTCCATAGCATCTGTCTGCAAGGCAATCCAGAAAAAAAAATACAGCTGTTTTAAAGGATTGGAAACAGATGTTTTGTGTGTGTTTCCAGATGTTACATGCATTGCTTTTGAATCCAAGGTGCTACAGCGCTGTATTATATACTTACATGTAGAAAGTCCATGTCCACTCACAGCAACCCCAACCTGAGATTCTGTTTGATTGACAAAACTCAGTCAGACAGTAATGGTCTCAGTAATGTCACTTTGTGTGAGATGGGCGACTATATAAATATGATAAATGAATGAAAGAATGGTCTGATTCACTATGTGGCCTCTTCCAGCAATCCTGTGTTCTTTTGAAAACATTTTACTAATCTCAGGAGATTATAACACAGAAGGAATTGCATGATACAGCCCAATCAAATGTTTCTTATATGATTCCCCTAATCCTGTACTATGCAAGCTGAACATGGCCTCATTTATTGCAAAAGGAATACTTGATTAATAATGAACAAAGAAATACATAGTGTTTTGCTAATGATTCTTTGTGCTCATAAGGTTCTCCCAATCTACCAAATTTAAAAAGTAACATTTAAACTTACTGCAAAATTATTCCCTACATTGAAGCATATCATATCTATATTTACTGAAATGGTAGATAGTCAGTTATGAATATTATAATTAAATGCATCCTAGTGTGCAAGTGTTACTTGAGCACATTTGCATCTACTGATTAAATTCCTCCTAGATATCATCACTGAGCTAATTATTTCATATGGTATAAATAGTGATGGCTGGCCAATCCACTGTAGAAATAATTTGAAGGGTTCAGAAAGTTTTGCAGACCTGAAACTTAAATTGGATCAAGAGAAAATTTGCCTTGATTAAAAAGGATCCATGCCATCTGCTTTCTCTAATTTACTGAGCAGATAGAGATGGGCTGAACTAGAGACTGTGGTAGACCTACTGCAAACATGCACAGATCCATCCCCAGATAACAGGAATTACTATGAACTCTGCTTGCTTTGGCAGCAGATATTCTAATATTGGAATGTAATATGAACTTTGTTACAACTCTGTACTTCATTTAAACTTTCCTTGCTACGCTTAAGTTAAGACTAATATATATATATGGAGGTCTCATGTTCCAGCTCCTAGGCTAGTCATCTGTGTCTACATAAGAGATCTGTATCAATAGTGACAGGGCAGAAAGAATTTCATACATTTGGCTTTCCATTCAAGCTACTGCAGGACTATACAGTATAAACAACAACAAAAAAGAACTACAAATCTTTATATAAAATTAAAAGATTTTTTCCTAATATATATAAAAAAAATTGCAATAGCAAATACTATAATCACATAGCCAACATATAAAGGACAAAAATACTCTCACAATTTGCTTGAAAAGTAGTTGACAAAGTACAGTGTTAGTATTCTATAAAAATGTAATTTTGTTCTGATTCTGCTTATACTGAGTTTTGATTTTATGGTCAAGATACCATTTTTTTTAGTCTGACTCAACTAACTGCTGGATAAGACACACTGTGTACCATTGGAACTGATAATTCAGTGCCATTTAAACAATGGCAGAAGGAAATATCTAAATTTGTATGGAAGGAAAGAGGAGGATTGGGCTTACCAGATTTGAAACTATATTTTGCTGCTTGCTGTTTAGTTTGGATGAAAGAGTGGGTGTTGTTAAGAAATAGAAGGTTATTGGATTTAAAAGGACATGATTTGAGATTTGGGTAGCATGGATATCCATGGTATGATAAAGCTAAGGTGAATGTAGACTTTAAACATCATTATGTTAGATGAGCTATTCTTAGAGTATGGAATAAATATAAACTCAGGTTTTGCCCAAAAACACTTTTATGGCTTTCAGTGCAAGAAGCATTTTATAGATGAGAAATGATAAATAAACATAAGTGGTTTACCTACCGAGATGTACTAGAATTTTCTCAAGGGGATTGTAAAATGAAATCAAGAGAAGGTTAGATAACAGAAGGATATTCTTGTCAATGGTTTTCTTATGTACAATTAACAGAAAGGTTTAAAGTGGATAAAGGATTTTATGGTCTTGAACAAAATAAGACTGAGTTTGAAATAGAATTATGTACTTATGATGAACATGTTGTTGCTAAAAATGTATAAACTTTTATTGAAATATGAGACAGAAGAACAAGTGAAAGATTGTATGATAACATGGGCTAAAAATTTTGGCTATAATATACAAATGGACCAATGGGAAAATATGCGGTTGAAAGGATTGAAATTTACATTATGTTATAGTCTTAAAGAGAGTTGTTGTTTTTTTTAATTATATACCCTTGGTATCTCTCACCAGAGAAATTGTCTAGAATGTATAAAAGTACTTCGAATCTTTGGATTCGACTCTGTAAAGGCACTTCAAATCTGCTGCAAATGTGAACAACATGAAAGGACATTTTATCACGTTTGATGGACATGTAAAAAAGCCAAAAAAATTTGGATACAAATACATCTATTAATTCAGAAGATTTTAAAGGTTAAAGTACAACTGAAACCAAAGATTTTTCTTTGGGGACTAACCGATAAGCAATTTAAAAAAGTCATGGAACTTTGTTTTTATATATGATAATTGCAGCAAGACTCTTATATGCTCAAAAGTGGAAAGATTCGACATTCCCCACAAAAAAGGAATGGTTGCTGAAGATGATGGAACTTTCAGAGATGGCTAAACTGACTTCTTTGATTAGAGAAAAGACAATATCTACATTTGTGGTTGACTGGAAACCTCTTAGAGACTTTTGCATGAAATGGAAAAAAAAATACACTTATGTTTTGTGGTTTTGATGATTAGAAAAAAAAATGGATAATAGAAGAAAGTGAGCTTTTTTCTAATCATCAAGTAAGAAATAATTTTGCAATTGTACTTATATTTGCTGCAAAGGAAATCGGAAGCTTCTTCTTTCTATTTTTTTTCTATTTACTCTTTTTTTCTGCACTTTTGCTTTTTTCTCTCTGTTCTTTTCTTTCTTTTTTACTGTTTCTACTCTTTATTAGTTTGTGTTAGTGTTTACGTGCTTTGTAAAACTTTTAATAAAAAAAATATTAAGGGAACTAATAATTCAGAACTTGCAGATCATGTTGCAATGCAATATAATACTTCAAATATTATGAAGAAAGAACATAACTTTTTTTTGTCATCAGAAATGACAGTGCACTGCTCAGATTAGATTTCCTTGAATGCAATGTTCAGAGTGTTCCCAACCTAAACTTAATGAGAAAGGATTTTTTTTTTTTTTTAGCTGACAAATTTTCAGTATGGTATGGAATGCAGAGAGATAAAAAGACTGCTCAGTGTGCAATTTTTGCTAGCCTGCCCCTGGTTTAATCATTTAGGAACCAGCCTTAAAGCTCAAACAAAAGTTTATTTTAATAATCATACATTGAAATTGAAATGAATGAAGAAAAGAATGATGGTGAAAACATATTTATAGCTACACACAAATATTTTCACTTTAATCTGTGATTTTGTTTGAAGCACAAACCATGTACAATATACATCCTTCTTTTCAAAACTGCTTATACCAGACCGAAATGTGAAATACACCATTCATAAATGCAAAATAAAGCTTCTCTTTAAAGGGTAGCTTGACTATCAGCAAAAGTAGAATTAGACCTATTTATGAAGATACTGTTTTGGTTTGGTGCTTCAGCTGTCATTTACTGAATTAGGAAAATGGTCCCTCCCTTCTAAAATAAAGGGCTTCTGTCCAGGCCCACCAGCTGCTGCTACATCTAGAACCAGGAGATCTTCGCTCCAGCCTATAGTCATAAGAGTATTTCCTTATAATCTGCCTATCACAATATCTCTAGGGTAGCTAATACTGTCCTCTAAACATGACTCACAATACTTTTAAACTATTATTTGAATCTTCCTTCCTTCCTTCCTTCCTTCCTTCCTTCCTTCCTTCCTTCCTTCCTTCCTTCCTTCCTTCAATCGATCTTTAACTCCTTTTAATATTTTTTAATCATATTCCTTTTCTATATTTTACTATGTGCTTTCTTATTTCCCCATTCTTCTTAATCTTTGTATGTATATTGGTATACATGTAGATACATAAATAGATACAGATAGCATGACCCCTTCTTGTACAGAGTTAAAGAATCAGTTGTAGGTCCCAATCTACCAGCTGAAGATTGTCAGTGCAATTCTATACAAGTCTACTCAGAAGTCTTTTGAATAGTACATATTTTAAATTACTATCTCATTACACCTTCCTTTCAGACTGACTCCAAGCCAAGGGGGATTGGGCAGGTATCCAACATCCCTAGTGATTGCTTCCAAGTGAATGCTGAAGTAGACTTCAACAGACTGAGGTATTACAATTCAGTTAAGATATTGCATTCACTACAAAACAAATGTGTTTCATTGCGTAGTTTATAATTCATGTATTATTGGAACCCAGACATTGGCTTAGTATGTTTTGAAAACCAGGCTGACAAAACAAAGCAAACAGAGGGTTTAGAAGTACAAGGAAAAGCTTTGCTGAAAGTCAAAAAAATAGGCTTTCTGTTAATTTCTGACTATTCTGATTATAATAACACGGAATCACCTTTCAGATAAATACAAGATGTAATGGCTTATTGCTTACAGTGAAAAGGTTTCAGTGCCCTCAGAAATATGTTATGCTGTTGTGATGATGGTTCTGAGATTGTGCATATTTACTGATATACTCGGATGACTTGAATGACAATACTTTGTGATCTTTATTTTGTTGTGTTGTGTTACTGTAAGCTGCTTAGAATTATATAAACAAAGTGGCATATAAGTCTTAGTAGCGATTGAAAAAAAAATTCTTTATGCCAAAAGGTTTTATATTCCATTTCATTTACCAGGTATAAACAGTTACCTAATCTGTAAATGCACATTTAAAGGTTCAACATTATTTCTGATAGTTAATCAAGCAAGTGGATTTTTTCAGTATTTAGTGCCTTTTATGATAATATAAAGTGCAAAGCTAATAACCTAAAGAAGGAACATCCATCCTTGACAAACCATTATGCAAAAGTTGTATTGTGTTAGTTCTGTCACAAGTCATTTATTTTCACCAATGCAGACAAGGAGGGAAAAAAAATATTTTAAAGACTATACCCTTTGGCTTGTGACTGGCATTTTGCAAATTAAAATAACATATTTGACAGAGAAAATTAATCTAACCCAAAACTAGATTTTTTGTTGCTTGTAGTTATGATTGTAGAATATATTGTTGCTGCTCTCTTATTTTCTAAAGCCTTATATTCAAAGTGCTTGCCATCATTCCCCAGTTCAAAAAGATTAAGTATGTATTTCGCTGGTAACGAAACCATAGCAGGAAGAAACCCCTTGCCTCAAGATCACTGTAAATCACAATATATTTACCATTATAACTGATGAGTTCTGAAAACATGTAATTTCTTGCTTTTGCCTCTGCCTGTGGACTGGAGTAACACCTTTATATAGTCTGAAGCACAATGTAAAGGGTTCCTGTTGAAGGATCTGACACCTGTCACTTCCATACCTCAATTTGCAATACCATTCAGAATGTTATATTGTCCTAGGCATAAAATAAAGATGTGATTTACATAAACAGATGCTATTATGCATACAAGAACATTTCACTTCACCAAGCCAATATACGAGAATTACAGTTACGGGTTAATATGTATGATTGTGTGAAACACCACACAAAAGTGGTGCTTAGAGTCAGCAATTTCATAAGACAAAGCAGATGCATCATAGAAGGGATTGTGGGGGGCAGCAAAGACTTCTTAGAATACACATATATTGTGATATATCTTGCTTCCCCTACATTTCCTTGCTTTCTTAAATGTACAAGAGGATGTCCAATCATTAGTATTAAAGCATGATTTCACTGTCATATGGAAAGCTACTCAAGAGGAAGGAATCTCTCTGTATGAGCTTTAGCTTAAACCAGGGATGGGCAAACTGTCCCCATTCCCACTCTTAACCCCAACCTGTTTAAAAAAAAAAAAGGCCCCTCAGTCCTGCCACTTCCATATCACCATGATACCACCAGAGAGCCCTCTGTAGCACTCCAGAGATCAGGAGGCTGAACTGCAGTCCCTAGTCTCTCAAATGTTGCTCATCCTTGCCCTAAACCAGCCCCATGCTCAACCTGGAATGAAATAATATTATTTCATAAATGTCACCAGAGAAAGGACCAACCCATTTGCTTCACAACTGACCCAACTTGATTGATAACGTCTAACTTCTATGTTTATGCTGCTCAAGTTCTAAGAGCAAATCCTTTGTGTGCTATAATAATAAATTAGAGTATTAATGAATAAAGCCAAGATAATAGCAACGTTTGCTGGAACTGTGATATACTGGCAAGGCAAAATAGGTTCACAAGGGAACATATCAAATTAAAAACACCGAGCATAAGGTTGCTGTGCAGTCTCTTGATAAATTCTAAAACCTTGTACATAGCAATTAATAATGGAAGTACTGGATTGCACAGAGCCATTAGATATAAATTGAAAGAAATTATTCTAGCACCACATATGGGATTAGTGAGGGTAAGTTAGAATAATGTATGACATTCTAGTCACCTTATTAAAAAAGAACACAGAGCAGATGCTGTGGCATTAGGAATTCAAAGAAAGAGGAGTTGGGTGGGGGAGACTTAGCTTGCTTTTTGAAAAAGATGAAGCAAAGATCTTCAATGAGAAATGTTTATCTCTCTGGGTCCTTTAAAGTGAATGGGTGTAGATCGGTATATGTTACCGAAATTAACCCAAGTAGGTTAGAGGATTAAACAAGAATCTAAATGTCAGGATAAATGGCTGCAGCTGTGAAGGATTTTGAATACTTGTGTTCCATTTTTCAGAAATAAATACAAGAATCACAAGGCATCTTAATATTTTTGTCTTTTAATGAATCGTTGAGTCTTGTATTACCTTTTCCTATGCTGTTGAACCATTGTTCGCATTGGCAGGTTGAAACTCCATTCTGTGTTTGCTTTGCATATACTGTTACTGTAGTACTTGCCACTTCGTGCTGCACTGTTTTAATCATATGCTGCAACTTGCTCAAGAAGTACTTCTGAAGACTTCTGGTAACAAGCCTCAAAGAAAACTCACTTATTTCCTGGACTCTTTCAAACTCTTAATTTTCAAACTTCTTTTTCTTATTTATATGGGATGTTGGCAGTACAAGTCAGTTATGACATGCATATAATTTGGTCTTTTTCCTCTTCTCCCACCCAGATTTCTTTGTTTTTTTCCTCCTAACTTTTTTATAGAGAGGGACTTGATTAATGTCCACAGAAAGGAGTGATATTAGCCTAAATCAGTCCTGCTTTCAGCATTAAACCATATCTCAGCCACTATAGAATTATGAGTTGGATCCACATTTGCTGTTCTGTAAATTGAAGGAAGAGTCTGCAATACTTCACAAGCAATGTGGGGTGGGGAGGGGGGGAGAGAAAGGGAGAGAACATATTCTCTAGTACACTGCAACCGTACACTTCTCCTCCATGATGTCTAATAGATTTGAGGGGAGCTAGGTAAAGAGGGAATGTGCAAATGGCTTCCCTACTACTTCAAGCGGAGCATTTCATGAACAGACTGAACGGAAGACTGGAAATGGAAATGTATGTTATGGAAATGTAGCTTAAGTAAACAAGCTAGTGAATTCTTACAGTACATTGAATGAAATGAGTGAATTCATCACTCAAGACTTGGTCCATTTCATTAGTTTATGGTTCATTATATTTTGGTGAGAAAATAGGTCAGAGGTCAGGTTAAGCGTGTTGTGAATGCAGCCAGTGACTACAAAGCAGACTCAAACATAGACTCTATCTGATGAACAGGATCTCTAAAATGAAACAGAATGAAAGAGAAAGCTGACAAAAGGTTTTTTCCCTTGCCCCTCCCCTCTACATCCTTAAATGTGTTTTTAAAAATGTCCATTCAGTATTTCTCAAAGCAGCATGCCTTATTAGCTTCAACTTTCAGAAGTGACCTCAGCTTAACAGGTGGTCCCCAAGGACAACATAAAGCAGCAGATCCTGCAGCAATATCGGCACCTCGCTGAGTCATCGCAATTTGCTCTTCACTGTTGGCTATACAGCAAAACTGTGCAACATATTTAGCCAGCTTCCATGCTACTTTTAATACCTTAAAGGAAATTATTAACAAGCTGAGCAGGAAGAGAGAAAAGTTTGTTCTATTCTTATGAACCTAGCCAATGTTCCCTTCCTGTATCACAGCTTGATGGTGAACACATCAGAGAGAGATTTCATTGACATGAAAGTGGAATATACCTTCCACTGTAAAAAGCCCTCTAATCATGTTAAAACATTTCTCTTTCTCTCTCTTTTTATTAGCAAAATTGATTTGGTTCCATGAATCAACAAAATGGTAATTTTAAGGCAGCCTACCTGCTGAAGACATCCAGAAAGGATGTTTTGTGTCCAGCTAACTATGATTGAGTCAAATCATATTAACACAGCATTTGTTGTGCCATAATATTATTAAAAATAGGTCATAGAACTTTGAGCAATATAATGAAACAAAACAACATCACCAAAATAATAACAATGGGTAATAAATTATATTCTAATAACATTACATTCTCATAAAGTTTACAGCTGGAGTGATGGCCAACAAGGAAAAGGCTGAGCTGCTTAATTCCTTAATTCTTTTCGCCAAAGGAAAAAGTGGTCTGAAATGTCAGAAGCTGCAACATGGGGAGCAGAAGAGAAATGCAGATCAAGCTAAGTAAGAAATTGGTGAGAGAACACCTAGTCACTTTGAATGAATAAATTCAAGTCTCCTGGTCCAGATGGATTACATCCCAGGGTGCTAAAGTAACTGGCAGATGTCATTTTAGAGCCACTGACTTAAATCTTTGAGAAATCTTGGAGCACAGGGAAGGTGCCAGAAGACTAAAGAAGAGCCAACATTGTTCCAATATTTTAAAAAGGGAGAAAAGTGAATCCAGGAAACTACAGGCCAATCAGCTTGACATCAACACCTGGGAAAATCCTAGAAAAGGAGGTGTCTGAAAAGAGTTAGAAATTAGGGACAGTGTATTAGAAGTCGAATATTACTGTACTTTCTTAGTCCCTTCACCTCTACTAACTTTGCATCACAATATTTCCCTTGGTAAAGGACTTTCCTATACTAAAATTACCTCATGCTTTTAAAATAGAACTACTACAGCAATGTGGCCCAATATTGGTACACTGGAAGACATTCCAAACTGTCTTAATGATATACAATTTTCTAACAAGGTATTAGAAAAATGTGTCTCATTGAAACCGTTGTAGAGGCTTTCAGTGAATTGGATTTTCCTTTCGATTACATTGCTTTCTATTTTGGCCTTTCTTTACAATGTTTCTGAGGGCACCAGAAATCAATAAATTGCAAGAGAAGCACTGGGGTTGACGCATGTGCATGAAGAAGGTTTCTGTTGAATCCCCATGAGCAGGGGGAAAAAAAGCTATGAGACAGCAAAACTAGCAGCGGACTAAGCAGACCAAAAGCTGACTCAGTTTAGGCAATTACATATGTTTTATTCGTTCTCTAAGGCCAATAGGTTTGCTGAACTATTGATCAATTTTCATCCACTTTTATAGATGTCAACAAGTTTCTGCACTGGTATCAGGAATCTATTCTGAAACCCAAGGCCAGCAACTGGAGTCAAAATACTGATGACAACCACTTCACATCTGCATGAATCTGAATCCATAGAAGCACTGTAGCTCTTGGGTCAACATCAGAAAGCAGTGGTGAGTTGAATGGGGGAAAATACTGTGCCTGAATCCTGGTCAGATGAAGGTCTTGCAGGTGGGCAGTTCCCACATTTGGGAGATAAGTGGTAGTTTACTTTACTTAGATGTTGTATTTTTTTCTGAAAGGAAAGGTATATTACTTGGGATGTAGTGATAGAGAATATATTTTTTAGTCTGGTATACTAGCTGGGGCCATTGTGGACAGAAATAGCTTACCCACAACACTTAACCACTGATAACATCCATCTGAATTGCTAGCAGTTAACTGGCAATTATGTGAGACAAAGTCCAGCATATCCAGAGGGAACTGGATTAGAGAATTATAAATTGGGAATTTTTGGCTGGAAATTTACATGGAGATTGGTGTTCAGCTACAGCACCACTGACTAATATTGCTTCATGAGTTTTTTTTCCTCTCAGTCTTGTTCCTAAGTAGGAACTATAGTTGATGTATAAGTAATGTAGTGGTCATGGCAACCAAGAACAGTGCTTGTGTCTCCTGCTGCCTATAGCAATTTCTAACAAAGTCTAGCAAGAGAATTTTGTCTTATAAAAGCAGGACTCCTGACAATCAGACATCTAGTGAGTAATAATCATAGCATATTGTTGCATTGAACTTCATACTGTGAGAATCAAGGTCAGTTCACACATTACAAAAAAAACCTTTGCAATTGTCTTTGCTGATGTATTCGCATGGCAAACTATGCCATGGAAAGCTCAGCTCAGAATCTACAGTTCCCATTGTTCTACTTGAATATATTTCTTAGGCAATCATAATTATCACAGGATGATTACCAGCAAATCCTTCAGTGGTAGAGATAACCTTTTTAAAATTATAAAGTCACATCAGATGGGTTTATCCTTCCAAATGTGATGCTATGGGCAAGGATACATAAGTAGAAAATTATTGGCTCCGTGCTGCTTTTATTTCAGGGTACAGTATAATTGTATCACTGCTGACCAAAATTGAAGTTAGAAAAGAGGACTGTCCAGAAGCATCCCAAATTAATGGGCTATGGGGCATCTTTTATCCCCAAATTCTATTTTGCAGCCCCCAGATCTCCACTCCAGCCCCAGAAGTGCAGTGGCATTCAATGGAAAATTGGTAAATGAACTTAATTTATGGTGGGAAACAAGAAATGAGTTGTGTTAAACATAGTGTTCAGAAATCCTATCAACTGCAGTCATACACCTTTGCTATAGAGAAAATGGGAATAGTTAAAAGATCATATCAAGACCATAAGAAAAAACCGTGCTGGGTTAGGCCAAAGGCTGTCATTCAGGAAGTGGCATTTCTCTTCTAAATTATCTAACTGAAAGTCATCAGCACCTATAATGGCACCAGATTCCAAAGTTTAATTATGAGTTTGTTTATATCGTCGTAATAATTTGTATGCCACCTACTTATTAGAGACTGGGCAGCTTACAATTATTAAACTATTAAAACAACTTCCAACAAAAAATCAATATATTCAAATCACTGTGGCCTATTAAGGACTGCTATTACAAAGTACTTACTTTTATTACTGCTGAATCCCCATCTCAGCAGATGACCCCAACTTCTAACATTATTGGAAAGGAAGAAAAATATATCTTTCTCTAAAAGAGTTTATTTTCTAAACTATGTGTGATTTCATATATTTCTATTATGTTTCTCTTTGCCTGTTTTTTCTCTAAGCTAAAAATCCTCAAACTATATAAACGTTCCTCATGGGGAAGACAATGAGCCTCCTAATCTTTATTGTTGTTGTTTTTATTATTTCTGTACTTTTTCCTACCTCTGTATCATCCTTTTTGAGAGATGACAACTAAAACTGTAGCAATAGTCCAAATGCAGTTGCACCATAGATTATAGCAGTGTTTCTCAATCTTGGCAACTTGAAGATGTGCGGACTTCAGCTCAAAGAATTCCCCAGCTAGCTGTATGGACTCCCCAGCCAGTTGAAGTCCGCACAACTTAAAGCTATCAAGTGTGAAAAACACTGGACTAAAGTAATGAAATGCCTGAGCATACTAAACACCATTCAACCTTGCCAACCAAGCTCCTAAATACAGCCAAACCTCAGTTTTAAAACAGTTTCTTTTGCACACTTCTTCTGCACACTTCTTCTGCACACTTATTTTACACTTCATTTCATTTGCATTTCAGTCTTTATTTTGTGTTTCACATTTAATAACTAAGTTCCCCCAGCTAAAATAGTCTCCTCCTCCTCTATTCTTGCTATTTCCTAAATAAATTACCTGCATAGTTTGACTTACAGTCAGACTGGATGGACCCCATTCTTGTTCTTCCTCCTCGTCTGAGGAATAATCATATACTGGACCATGACAGGCAGCAAAAATTTAAAAGAAAGGGTTGTTCCATTACAAATAAACTTATCCCAGCTAACTCATAACTAATTACACAAATGTATTTATTACATTTAAAACTGTAGTACAACTACATGCAAACAGCCACCATACAACACTTACATGTTTGTAGGCTTCATGAGGTGAACTAAATATTGACTGTGAATGACAAAGAAGCACTTTCCCAAAGGGCCACACCGGGGCCTTGCACTGCTCCAGACCCCTGCAATTCAGCTCCAGAACTGTAAGATTATATGTCATTATCTGTATTCAGCAGTTGAATTAATTTCCCCCCCCCAGCTTAGCTGCAACATGTCTGAAATTGCACTAATGAAGATACTTTTGTTTGAAAAGCTGAAGCCCTGCAGAGTTTGTGGGCATGTCATTTTTCCACTGGCAGAAAATCTTGCCTCATCCCACATCTTGGCTTTTGGGCTTATACTATACTGACAAGCATTAGCAACTACTCATGAACACAAAAATATAGGGGGTGGGTGGGAGAGTAATATCAAAATCTGTCTTCTTTTTCCTCTTGGTGTGATGGAGGTGAAGGGATTTTAGCATCCCAGGACTGGTTTGAGAGTTAAAATGTATTCCTTGGGGGTTGGTCTGTCAGTGGAAGGAACAGGCATGCAGCTAAGAAAACCCCTACCCCTCCTGATGGGCCTTACTCATGGGCCACACTGAACTGGGCCTTTGTAACAGACTCAGCTCTGCTAGAATGGAGGTCCATTATCATGGGAGTACCTGGAGATCAAAGTTGCAGGAGAAATTGGAAAACCATCATTTTGGGAGAAGAGCCAGAAGTGTACATTGGAGAGGAGCAGAAAAGCAGCAAGAATAATGGACAGCAGTGGCAGCATGTGGAGGACCAGGGGCGGGGGCTGAATGTTCAGGGCATGGTGAAAGCAGCTGCAGGTATAGTGAGAAGGTCAAGGTATCGCAACCACTTAAAGAGGCCCAGGACATCAGCAGCTGCCTACTGAAGTTCAGGGCAGAAAGTGAGGAAGGTATCAGCCTGGTTCCAGGCTTGGGTAACCTGTGAATGGAGCTGCTGAGGAGGAAGATAGAAATTAATACACAGTAAAGAAAATTGGTCAAGGACTAACAAAACTGATACAGCATTCTCATCCTGAGGTATGAACACATAAGTTGGAAGCTATAAATAGACAAAGCCCCCGCAAGGCCAGGAGAGAAGGCCACTCAGAAACACCAAAGAAGTCTGTGAGCCATCAACCCCTCTATCTGCTGATTCTGCTGATGGCCATCACACCAGGTATGAAGAGCAAGCCAAAGCAGGCAGAAAAACAGTGGCCCAGCGACTTAGAGCAGAGAAGAAGAAAACAAGTAATTTCATTAGGGCCACAATGGGATGGGGTGGGAGGTTGAAGTCTAAAATGGAACATTAGGATATAGAAAATGTAACACAGGAACAAGGAAATAAGTAGGAAATAAAACATTCAGATAGTGTTAGGAAATAAAACATAGGTTAAGAGTGAAGAAAGGCATATAATACAGCAAACAATTGAAGGCTAAGGATTATAAAATGAAGTATAAGTTGACTTAGATATGGCATGTAAGATATGGATTAGTACACAGACCTTAGGCAATTGGCTAGAAGATAAGAGGAATGTTGCTTCATTAGAGATAAGCAAGAACACAAAGTTGGATCTGGATACTTATCCGTAATTGGTACTTGAATAATAAAACAAGACAAGAGTTTGGACACTTCCTTCCATGTAAAATGTTTAGGAATTCTGGTTCCTCAATTCATTATTTCTAAACTGGCATTAATATGCATAAAATGATATATGTAAATTGCATGGAAATAGAGACAGGTTTTCTCTATTTTAGTGATATGTGACTGCATTAGTTAATGCATTAGTTTGTGCAGTCATAATCAACTGAGCAGCTAGCATCCTCCAGCCTTATCTCCCTATAGCAGAGGGGACAAACAGTGAGATGGGCAACGCTCATTCTTTCTGGTCCCCCAAGGACTTAACGGATTTCATGGGTAGTACCAAAAAAGCTTCACTTCTGCTATCACAGCAGACAGCAATGTTTATAATTTTATTTTTTGGTTGTATTTTGGAAACAAAATGCATATTTTCACCCTTTTGTCACTGCTTGCTATTGTCTGTCTAATACTTTAATTTTTTAATGAACTGCAGCTGCTGGAATTTAGATAATGAAATTTTTCAGATAAAATGAACTCCATACCCTTGAACAGCTGGATTTGCACCAACATTGGGATAGGGAGGATATCTGTTTTTTAAAAAACATGGCTTATGGCTTACTGGATGTAGAAGACAACCACCAAAAAGATGGGAGACATGATAATCCCAGACAGCTATCATGTTGTAAGGGTATGGCTCATTACAAGAAGTTGGGCATGCCGCAATTGTCTCTGTAGTTTTTCTTTAGAGAAAGTGTAAGATGGCAAAAGGAGAAAACAGAACAAGGAAAATGTTTAAAAAGACAAAATGGAAGAGAAGAGAAAGAAGAAAAAGCAGATGTGAAAACAGAATCTATTCTTAACGTGATCCTCTACCCTTCCTTACTTCAGACCAAGTTAACTGGATAAGATATATTGATTCAACTAAGATGAGGGAGAACTTTTTGGCACCCTAAAAGTTGGAAGGAAAATTATTATACTCGGGACTGTCTGCCAAAGATTCTACGTGGAGAATGGATCTTCTATCCAGCTGCTTAGATTTGATTTTAGTTTTTTTAGGAGGCAGCATAGCTACATTCTTCATATTTTGAGATTTTGTTCCAATCATTTGTATAAGAGGGGAAAAAGTCTGATAGGTACCTCTGAGTGTCCCAAAGTGTATTGTGGTATTATGCAGGCATTAGTTAGCATTAAATATTGGTTACAGAGTATTGCTCTTCCCAGAAATGGGAGTTTGACTGATCAAGCTTTAAATATCAGCCTACTACCTCACACATAAAGCAATTTTGAGGAAGGCAAGATCTGTATGGGTGACAAATAAATGGCTTTGATATGGGGAATCTGCATGTAACTGGGACAATGAATATGTCATTATGTTTCCATAATGTTATATCTTCCACCAGGTGGGTATGCTTCCATCTTGGGCACACATGTCACTTCATCTAGTAGGAACAGGGAAAGTCTTTTCAGGCAAGTTGTGGGGGGAAGAACTTTGATAAGGTTCATAAAATTTGAGGGAGGAAGGAGTGGGGGTGGGGGTGGGGGTGTTTCACCACATGTACCAAGCCATTTTTCAGTTACCTATTTGACTGCAGGAAAGTTTGCATGGAGTAGTTAAAAAAAAAAATGTTTGTCCCTGGTTGGATGTCTGCATATCCCTAGTTCCTATACCCAAGGCATCACTATTAGCTACTGTAAATGGGGAGTGGATTACTTAAGATTTACTGATGAATTATAGGCCAATGGTTTGGTTGATATTTTTAAAGAGCTTGGGTAGAAGATGACAAAATTGTGGTAATATAAACACTAAATTTTTCCTGTTCCTATCAAAATGAGCTCAAAAGTAATGGATTATTTCAACTCCTGTCACAGGAGAATAAGGCCACAATAGGAGCTAATGTTGTATAAGCCTTTACTGAAATTCACAACATTCTGCTGTGAATATAGAAACCTCTACAAGCATAGCAAATTATCCTGAGAATTATTTATCCAATCTTGGCTTTGTGCAAAACTCAGTATTCACTGACAGGGAGTTTCACAATAATGAAAAGCAATACAATGTGGCATAGCTGTGTTTCTCTCCACCTAGCTACCTAACCCCATTTCTATGTCTGCCTTTTTTCCCCTTTTCAAATGCAGAAGGAACTTCTGGTGCTAAGCCAATAACATAGCTCTGGGTTTAACTCTATGAATTGTCTCTAGTCCCAAAGCAGGGGGCATGAGGAGCACTTTCAACCTGTTTTGAAATTTCTCTTTGTAACCAATTGATAAGTTTATATTATGCAGCTATTAGAATGCCAAACCCTGAGCCCACTTGTCTTTCAAAAAAAAAAAAAATCTGCTTTGACAAGTCATTCAAATATAGTTACAGTGAGAGATTGTCTCCTCTTCCCTCTCTCTTTTTAACACAGTGTGCTTGGTTTTCAAAGGAGGACAATCATGCCTGAAGGGCACAATGGTTTCTATGTAAAACTCTGATTGTTGATGTGATGCTTACTCTGCAGAGGAAATTGTAAAAGTTGGAGGAGCAATGTAAAACACTCAGGAAGCAAAACAAAAAAATGGGCTGTTATTTAATCCCATGCAACCATGCTGGGAGAAACAGTGTCAGAAGTAATTTGCAACTTGCCAATTAAATCAGCTTCTCTTAAACTGCTGCAGCTTGCAGTTTAAGAGAAGCTGATTTAAGGCAAGGAAACACACCTCTTTGTTCAGTAATAACAGGCATGTTGTTGCTATTATTAAACAATGTGGAATTAGAATTTCTGGTACTCTACTACAATTCAGCTAGGAAACTATCAGTATATTTGTTCTTCTAAGTTTTTGCTACTCCTCTAATTCTTCAGGTTAGTTTCTTCTCCTTTCCTCCCCTCCCCTCCCAATCCTTCACTTTCAGCGATCTTATAGCAGATTGTGAAGAAAGAATCAAGAATTAACAAGAAAGTTGTATGCGTGTGGAAAATAAGTTTTTCCCCTTGTATTTCATGTTACATTCAACTGCATTACATCATAGATTACAGACCACACTATTAATTAATAACAGTAAGTGGAAAACCATTATGACAGTATAAGAGCAGAGTGCTAGAACTGATTATAGGTACTCCATGGGTTAAGAACGCCCTAGTTACAGATGACCCATAGTTAAGAACGAAGCCTATTATAGCAAAATCTGGGTTAAATACCCAATGATTTGAGTTAAATACACAATGGTTGGAGTTCATTACACAATACTATTTATACAGTATTATACAATGATACTGTTCTGGCTTACATACAAATTTGACTTAAGGACAGATCTTGGGAATGGAACTAATTCTTAAACTGGGTACTGTATATACAGTACATTTATCTCCCTTCAAAGTTGAGAGATAAATAAACCAGTTTATGACCAGTCATCACCTATATTGTTAACTAGAATGTCTAACATTGGTAGGGTTATGTGATTTCTCTTTTCCAATGAATTGTTTATTTTTTTTAGGTAAAGGACTAATAATGCCTATGTTGTGCTAATTTAAAAATAGAGAAAATGCATTTATTATTCAGTAGAAGCATTCCATGTGTTTGTTTTTATCTAGAACTAATGAGCTGATCTGGGTAGGCTACAAGAGTTTGTGAATTATGTCAATTGTGTTCATTTTTTCCACACTTGGAGCAGGTAATTAATTTAAAAATGGAAAGTCTTCCAGTTTCAAAACTCAGAAAAGCAACATGGTATCTTAAAACTTAAATCAAAGTAATAAAAATAAAATATTATACCAAGGCTGTGCTGAGCAAGAGAAGGTTGAATAAACTGCCTTAAACTTTTGTTTGCAATAAGGTATACAACATGCAAGCTGAATGTGGCCCTCCTGTGAGAGTCAATACTCAAAGACCTACTAGTGCACAAGACAGATCAACCAATTCCAGCTCCTAAGTCATATTCACAGTACATTGCATAGTAGCTTGTGATTTTCATCAACTATATTATGACCAGCTATTGTGGCCAATTTTACTATAGCCTGCAATTATTAAGTATCAATCAGCACTGAGATTAATACTATGTGTAGATTGTGCAGAAGTTACTAACTAGTCACTAATGCAAATCACTTTAGGTATTCGTCACCTGTCTTCTACAGCTGACTTCAAGCAAATGAAACATGCAGAATTTGGGATGGTGTTATATTAGTGCCAGGCAGAAAAAAATTCATTCAGTTCCATCAGCACCCAGTTTGTGAAGCTGAATCTTTTTTTGCATATTGGGTACTGATGGAACTTTGGCTGACTTTTTATGTATGAGAAAATGCGTAAAGTACAATATATTTGGAAGAGAGCAGATATCCCTACCTTCAAAATGAAGGAAAAGAAGTTTACAGGGACTAGCAGATTAGTAAATCTGATACCTGAGAAGATTCTAGAGTAGATTATAAAAAAAAATTATTTGCAAGCACCTTGAAAACAATATAATAACTTAGAACTCATCACAGATTTGTTAAGAACAAGTCGTGCCAGATTATTCATCTCAGTTTAGGGTTGGGAAGTTCCTTAGTAGATTGTGGGAGTGTTATATCTTGATTGCAGCAAACCATTTGACATACTAGATACACATTTGATTTGAGAATCATCCTCAAAGAGTTCTAATAAATTGTTCTTGACCAAACTGGAGTGCCATAAGTTTCAGTCTTGGACCCTGTACGCTTCAACATTTTTGTTAATGACTTGGATAAGGAGTTAAAGGGGAATCTTATCAGATTTGGAGATGTCACCCTTTGAGGTAGTCCAAGTCAGGAAACAGACTCTGCAAGTCTGACTGGAACTATACTTTATTGATATAGGTGTTTTCTCTTTCCTCCTCTTTATATACCAGGGTTTAGGAAGCAGTGAGCTTTTATGTTTTCCTTGTTTCCAGGATTTAAAGCATGTCTTTGTTTTTGTAATTGTTACTGCATAGTTTCTGCAAAGTCATATCTGTGACTTTTTACAATAGAAGTCTAAAATAAAATTCAAAATTACCTTGAAAGGGTAGAAGAAACTGTCTGAAAATAACAAAATTAGAGGTAACAGAGACAAATGCAAATTATTCACTTAGGAACTAGAAATCCAACTGAATGGGGATTACATGGCTTGGGAAATATTCTTGTTAAAAAGACACTGGAAGAGTAATTGATTATAAACTGAATATGAAACAGCAATGTGGTGTGACTGCAAAAAGAGCTCTGTAGAGAACAGTATAGTTTCTAAATCATGGGAGGTAACTGATATACTTTATTTTGTGTTGGTCAGACCACTCCCCAAGTATTTTTTCCCCCAGTTCCAGGACTTAACTGAAGAAAGATTAGAAAGAAAATTAGAACAGGTTCAGAGAAAGGCAGTGAGCATGAGGAGAAGGTTAGAAACCATATTCAGTGAAGACAGATTGAAGGATCTATAAACATTTAGCATTGAGAAAAGAAGACTTAGGGAAGATATGACAGCACTTTTCAAGTACCTCTTCATTTTATATGCAGAATAATGCCAAGAGCCATACTTTATCATCTGAGAATGCAGAGAACAGAAGACGTAACAATGGACTTAAGCTACAGGAAGGCAAATTCCAATTAAATGTAAGGGGGAAAAAACTTCCTGAAAGAGTATTTTGACAGTGCAACCAATTATCTATAGAGAAGTGGTGGCCTCCACTTCACTGGATGTGTCTGAGCAGAAGCTAGACCACCATATGTCAGGGATATTTGACTTCTTTTTTCTGCATTGATCAGATGTCCGGGCTCAATGCCCAAATGGTACTTTCCAGCTATATGTTTATACAATCCTTTCTGTGGCAGTCTTCAGCCTTCCTGTGTTCAGTTAAATCCCATGGGAAATATTATGAAAGAGCTTCTCCTGTTGGGCTTTTTTACTGTTATCACTAAGAGGGAATTGTGCTCTTCAGAAACCACTGAAGATCCTTGGAGAACTCACCTACTCTACTTCTGTCCACAAATCGGGTAGAAAATTTCCTAAGCCATAGCTTTTCATTATATCGCAACAGTTGAACAGTTGATTGCCATCCCCAGTTAAAAGAAACATGTAGCAGATTATGGGAATAGGTTTTGTCTGAGACCATGGAGAGCTGTTTCCAGTCAAAGTAAAGAAGACTGGGCTAAGTCATCTGACTTTAAATAAGGCATTTTTTCCTATCTCCCCCCCCCCCCCCCGTTACTACTTTTTAGTGAAATGAACAAGTGTTAAAATAATGGGAGCATAAAAATCTGTCCTATAGCAAGACTACTGTCCTTTCTAGTTCATGGTTATCAGCAGACTGGTAGCACCTTTCTAGGACTTAATGGAAATTTTTTCTGAACCCAAAGTGAAGATATCAGTGATTAAATACAGGATGCAAAGCATGCATGTAAACTATGCGCTGTCCCATTGAGCTACAGCCTCTTCCCAAAGGGGTTTGCTTGGTTATGGTAACCAAGAATAGCTGAAAGTATACTTAGACACATACACACCTACACAAAAGCTATTTCTGATTCTTCCTGTGTCTTGCAATATAAACATCCATTTCCACAGATGGAATCACGACCACTTCTTGTGCCCTCTGAAAAAGATGCTTGTGTCAACTCTAGCACTTTAATTCCAGTCCATGAAATATATAGATATTACTTCCAGAATAAAAATGAACCATCCAGAAGCTTTCATCAGCTCTTTCTGAAACTGGCTTGAGCACTGAGTCATTTCTGATGGTTCATTAGAGTAAGCCTTAGCTAGTTTTCAAAACACTGAGAAAGCTGACCTCATCGCCTTAATTAGAAAGTATGCCAGTATAGGTCATCCTGTTTAACCTTGCTTGATTGGTTCTTTTCCATGAGTAAACACTTACAGCATTTTCTTCAAATCATGCCATCTGCATGGTTCTTGATGTTACCTTTACAGCAGGGCCAGCCATGGATTGGCATGATTAGCATATTCAGCACAGCTCATATTTAATGGGCATTTGAAAACTTTCCTTGGCGAGTGTTTTAGGAATCTTTCTGTGAATATTTGACATAAGTGCAAAACAATTCAAGTTGTGTTTTCAGAATCAAACTCACTATGATCACTAACATCCTCCTTCCTTAAACTAACATCCTCCTTCCTTAAAAACTAAACCTTTTTTTTGCTGATTTTAGTAAAACAGTTGTCTAGAATCAAAGCTGTGTTTTAATGTTATATGAAAATGTCATGCTGCCACTCAAAACATAACAGCTATTTGACTTTTGAATGTTTTAGAAAATAAGCAGTTAAGAGATGTTTATACTGTCAATTTCCAAATGTGGGCCTGCTGTTTTATTTTATTTATATGAAAAATCATATTCCAATGTTTTAATGTATATGCATCTCTCATGTCTGATAATATTCAAAATCAATAAAAATATAAATATTTAAAAGACCAAAGGGGGGAAAAAACCAATTGCAATGTAAACAAAAATGCAATTTCAACAATAACATTTTGGCAAAAATTTCAAAAACATCTAATAAAACTGATAAAGCAAGCGAGAAAGGGGATAGCATCTCCTGAAATTAATAGTGGCAAGAATGCTGCTGGAGACAATGCCTTTCTTTAAAAAGATCTTTATTCCAGCAAAAAGGGTCCCAACCCTCCCAAGGCCCCAGAATTTAAATGCAGCCACTGAGAAGGCCCTTTCTCTTGCCCCCCTATCATTCCATTGAGAGCCAAGTTATCTTAGATGTTCTGATAAATCTCTAGACTTGGCTTTCAATTGATCATTAATGAGGGAAAAATATGTCCTTTTTGAAGGGAATAGCAGCAACTTTAGAAAGAAGTGAGCAATTTTCTTCAGAAAAATGACATGTTCAGTAGGCTAAAACCTTGCTGCTACTTGATCCAGACTGAAGCAGTAAGTTTTTAGCTGTTAGCATTAAAAGAGATCAGAGAACTTAAGACTGACCCTGAAAACCAGGCCATAGTAACTGTCAGATGCTATCAAATGCTGACTTATGATCATCAGTTCTTTCCTGAATACAAATAATGAGGGTATTAAAAAAAAAATCAGAAAAGCAAATAAAGTCAGCTTTTTGTGAAATGCTTCTAGCTTCAATGACTTTTAATCCTGCTCAAAGAAAAGATAGGCATGAAAGAATAATACCTTCCTCATTTCTTATATTTCAAAAGAGGAAATTGCATTTAGAAACAAATCTGAGCCATTCACAGGAGAGGAAATTATTTGTCTACTGTTCTTAGAAGAAGTGATCCTTCATATACCTAAGAGGTCTGGTTCATAGAATTTTCCAAAAGCAGAAAAAAAGAGAGTGGAGATGAGAAGAATAATCTCCTTCTCTTAAGCATTCTTCTAAGGGCAACCCAATAGGATCGCTTCCAGACAGGAATCATGGGAGCTCCTGGGCAGTTCATGGCTATAGACTTTTGAAGACCTTTGTATGTCCTCATAAATGTTTGAATATGAGAAAGCATATTGTATATTTGTTGATTTAGAAACAGTGCATGATAAATAGGCTTGAATTCTCAAACGTTTTATGCCAGCCATTGTAGAGCTGAAGGTTAATTACTGAATGCAATTAAAGTTGTATATGATACAAGTAAAGCTTGTGTGTGAATAAATTGAATGTTAGTAAACAGTTCCAACATTGAGGACAGAGTAAGACAAGGATATGTGATGCCCTCCTGGCTGTTTAGTGAGTTTGTGAATAAAGGCATTAGGGATGCTTGCAGTGACATTAGATGTGTGTTGGTTAGGAATGGATATGTGCTCATACTTTGGCATACAGATGGTGCTGTTTTGTTGGCTAAGAACTCAAATGGTTGGCAGTGCATATTAGATAGATTGAAAATTAATGAATGAAATGTGCCAATGTAGTCATATTTGACAGGGAAAATGGACTGAATAACAGCAAGTTATACATAAATGGTGAGAAAGAAAGCAAAGCATATACCTTGATAGATTGTTAATTAAAAATGGGGAAATGGATACAGAAATTTTAAGAGCTACACATTCTGATAGCAATATTGTGGGTAGTATGTGGTCTGTTGCGGGGATTGGATGTTTGTTGAAAGAAGCAAAAAATAATTATATATCAGAATGTGCTTCTGCCCATTTTGTCCTATGGAAGTAAGAATTAGGTATGACAGGAGAAACATAAATCCAAGTTGAATGCAATGTGTTCTTAAGAAGAGACAGAATCAGCAATGAATGGATGCTGAATTATTACTAATAGAATAATAAAAAAAAGAACAACCAGTATGAAGGAATTACATTGAGGAATTACATGAACAAATATGTGAACAAAGAGTGATTGGGCTAAGAAAGGGGAAGACTGAGAAAGTTGTGGTTGGATAGAGCTGATGAGATCCTCAAAAAATGGAAAAGTTTAAAGAACAAAAGACAAGGTATTAAGTGGTACGTGGACACGGCAGAATCAAGGATGGTTTGCCAGGATAGAAAGATATGAAGGGAAGGGAATATTGTCAGTGTAAAGCAGATTTAGCTGCATTTTCTTGCCTTACGTCTTAACTTCTGTGTCTTACTATTTCTTCCTTTTTTCTGACATTTTGCATAACACTACTTATCTCAAAAAGGAACAATGTGATTGGTTATGTATGCAAGTCTGCCTGTGAAGCTGAGTGGTGATGAAGAATGTACTAAAGTTTTCTTATTTTTATCCTTTGGTGGAAATATTTGTGAAGGTAGAAACGAAAATCAGAGTGACTCTCAGAAGCAAAGAACACACAAGGACTACCTTGTATGGGCAAAGTACCAATTTATCAGCAGAATTCTACCTCTCTGATACAAAATGATCCATGCTATCCCTGTTTACCTGTCTTGTTTTCTAGGAGATGAACATTTATATGGAGCATACTTCCAAATAAATAATTTCATTGCAACCACCCTTATTTCATGTGATGCATTTAGGATCCAGAGAAATTCTTGAAATAAAGTTGATACTCAATGCATTTTGCTTTGCAGTGAGACAGTTTCTAAAAATTTAATTCTAAAAATTAAAAAATGTTATTTTATATGAAAGTAAATTACAAACTTTACTTGTCTTATGTTCCCCAAACAAAACTAGTCTTCATTAACATTTGTCTCATGTTATATAATTTAATTACTAATAATTACTTTGGTTATTCAAAAGAGAATAAATGGAAAATAAAGCATATAAACTAGTATGTGCAATCAAATTTTCTAAATAGTTGTTCATGTTGGACTCTGGACAGCAAAATCTTTGTTCAAATATAGAAAAAAGATACATTTTTTTTCAAACCATTGAATAATTAACATCCTTTTAAGTATTTGCATTATTGCAATTATACAAGTGTAAGATACACTTTCATAATCATAATCATCCCATTAATTTCCAAACTACTGGTCAAAAGACCAGGAACCAATAGGGCTTTCAACAAAATACAAGAAGTAAATTCTGCCCAAATGGGAGCAACAATAGCACAAAATCACATTATCTGAACTAATATTTCATTTTGGCTACCACATCTCCCAATAATTAGTTAAATGTACTAGTTTCTTTCTGAAAGATACAATTCCATTTTTTTTTAAATTAATTGTAATTTCAATTCTATAGAGAATTGATGCCCTAATGGTCTTCCATTAATGTTCATATATTGGATTTTCTATGTATCTTATACTTCTGAATATCTAACTAATGTATTATTCATTCATACATCTTTATTTTGGCCAAAGGTCAGCATTAAAAAAAAATCAAATAACATCAATTTTGATGACTTCCAATGTATGGATATATAGTATTCTAACATACTTTTATTAATTCTATACTAAACAGACTGAAAATCTGAGTGTATTATTCTAACAATAAATATAAATAACTTTTATAGGCTATTATTTTGTAAAGATCATCTTTGTGCTAGAAAGGGATCTGAAACAATTAAGGTTGTTCACAATTCAAAAGGTGCTTTAACTGGAGATATCACCTTTCCCTGCACTTTGGTGTAAATATTACTTACATTGCAACTTCTACCATCATCATCATCATCATCATCATCATCATCATCATCATCATCATCATCATCTTATAATATTAATTTATCTAATTTATCCATACTCTGCCCAGTCTCTGTAGCAAAAAGATTATCTTACTATTATCATGTTTGGATTCTCTCTGTTAATTTAGCATAGGACTAAACTGGAATTGATGTGCTACTGAGTGTTATGGCTCCATAGTAACTAATATAGAAGGATGGGGAATTTTATACTTTTGCTGGTAGTGGGATCCTAACACTCTCAAGCTCGAAAGGCATGTCAAATATGCAGATTCCAAGATGGCCTATGAAGTCAGATTTCCAGCAAACTGGCATTGATTAATACCCACTCTCCAAGATATGCTTTATGGTGTAAACTTGTGTCTTGAAAATTAAAACCACTCTCTGTAATTGGCAGTTGAAGATTTCTGAATGGAAAACAAAAGGGAAAAGTTCTTCAAATAAACTTCTAAAATAGTACATGAAATTTATTTCTTCTTTTAATATATAATTGTTATCAAGGATTTTAATTGCAATAGTAAAATCTAATACAAACTAAATGAAAAAAGAATAGAAAGAAAAAGTAAAAGGTGCAAAGGAGAAAAAAAAACAGAAAATAGAAAGAAAAAAGAAAGAAAAGAAAAATAAGAATATAATAAAGAGAAAGAAAAGAAATATGTAAAGAAGTGACTTCTAATCTTCATCACAAGTATAAACAATTTTTGTAACTCTTCACCCCCTCTTAGTTTACAACCAATGTTCTCTTCTTCCCATATCCTATCTCTTATCTATGGATAAATCCATAAAGCATCATCTTTTCAGTCCTATTATCAGAAGAAAATCCATTAAGGGTTTCCAGAAATAACAATATAACTTATTTTAACCTTCATCAAATAAACCAATTTTATATTCCTTCCTTTTACTTCTAACAGTCTTAATCTTTGGTCCATTCAAATAATGCTGTAGCATTTGATTTCTTTTCATTTCTTCTTTGTCTCTTCTCACAAGTTTATTCAAAGCTTTAACAAGTCTCTTTTATAAATCCAATATAAAAAAAATATCCAGGTCACTCTCTTGGTTTATTACTTATATTTCTCTTTTGAGTTTTTAAAGCATCAACTGGTTTCTTTTATATGTCCAGTAAGACATACAATTCCATGTCATTTTCATAGCCTGTCATTTGCAGATCCACTTTCCATGCCATCTCTGTCTTATCAAATAAAATTTGTTCCTCATCCTCCATTTGTTCCATAACTTCTTTTGAACTATGCATACAAGCAAACAGTGCTATTGACATTGTTGATACTAACTTCTGATTCCATTTTTCAAAGTGTCCTTCAGTATTTTCAAAGGTATAATGTTTTGCATCATTTTATATCTCCCAGTTAAAAGCTGTTAATCAGGCTTGTATATTTTCTCCTTTAATTAAAATCTTTAGTTCCCTCTAGTGTACAATTTTAAAAATTGCTTATCTTTATTTTTGTCTTGCAAAAGTCCAAACAAATTTATTTCCCATGGGAAGGATTCTTTATAATTAATTCCAAATCTTATTCCAAATTTATCTGAACCCTTAATCTGTTTATAATGTCCTAGGATCAAAGTCTTATTTAGCTTCTTGCTGTTTATTTCATTTTTTTTTTTAATTCTTACATTTATGATTAGAATGTTCTTTCATTAAGGATTGAAGGTGCTGACTGCGGTTTGAGCAAGATGACTATTCCCTCATCTCCTAGTGCTCAAAACCTGCTGGAGACTGCTATCTTGCAATCTCCTCATAAGGAGCAACTGTTTGGAGCACATGTGGGTGATCTCCCATACTCTCCTTGTCTGGAGAGATTCCAAAGAGCCAGTCTACTCACTGGCTCTTCATTCTTTACTGCGGTCATCTGCTCTGCTTTTCACAGAGCTGTCTACAGTCCCCCATTTCTTCCTCTGGAAGTAAATATATTTTTAGAACATATAAAAGAAAAAATTACCTGGGGAAAACATTATTTTTGAAGTATTAATTTTATTCCAAATATTCAGTTTAAATAAAGCCCAACTACCCAGCTTGCTTCTTGTCTGTATCAGTTAAATACTAATCAAATAATTCTTTTTTTCCAAACCCCAAGCCCTGGAGCTGTCTGATTCAAAAGTATGGTTTCCAATGTATAAAAAAGTTGCCAAATTCTAACATGGTCAATAGCTTTTAAAATGCTCTAACTCAGCCAAATCTCATTTGATTTGCATCAAATTCAGATTGCTATATAATCTGGCATAATAATTGGGTGATTATTGCCTATTTCATGTTTCATATGTCATGGTGCTGGAATTCCTTGTATTTTAAAAGCAATAGACTTTTTTCTGAAAAACAATGGCAAAATTATTTAAAAATTAAAATTCCTCCTCATTTTATAAAATGAGAATACTTTTTGAGTATTCATAATAAGGTATGTATGAAATCCTATCTATTGCAGCTCATTTTGGCAATTAGACTTTAAATGCACAGGTGGATTTCCCATGGCAAATCCTTAAGGAATTTACCGTGGGAACAACCAAGTGTAGTAGGCAGGGTGTGCATTGGTGTTGGCTGGGAAGAGCAAAATTTAGTGTCCAATCTGTTCATAACTACATATATTGTCCCAAATTAAATTTTGATTAATATATTTCAAGATTATATAAACTTTAGAATAATTTGTCAACTTGACAAGCATCAGAAAAAGAAAACAGCTATTGAGTACTGTCTGCAATTTGAGGAGGCCTTAAACTGAACATTTAAGACTCAGTAAGGTCATTTTTCTCTACAGAGACTGTTGATTTATGGACTAAAACAAACACATTTAGTCAAGACCTTTAATCCCATTCCTGAACAAATACAGACTAATTAAATATAGACATAATTGACATCCTACAGCATCCTGAAGAGTTTTAAAAAACATCCACAGTATTATTTATGACACTACTGGCTGAGCTTCTAATTAACTCATCCAAATGCTTTTTACAGGGTACAAATGTCAAAAGAGTAAAAACTGGATATTTTTCCTGAACAAACTTTTTGAAATTTATTTATTTTTTATGAATTTCCAACTATCTGTATGCCGCCTTCTTGACAGACTCTTAATGTAGTGGGACCATTCTTATGCTAATTGGCAATAATATTTATTCCAAGAAATGCCTGCCAAACTAAAAGTTATTGCTTTCAGTTTGTCATAAGCATTGGTCATAATCTCAGTAAAAGAAAAGCAACCATGTTTAGAAGAAATACTGATTTATAAAATAAAGGACACCAACTTGAGCCAGGATATAGACCTATACTATCTCCAACTGTGGAGAGGGACATACATTTTTAATATGAAGCATGGGCCCGCACTTAGCTGATCTTGGCTGATTGCATATAAATCTAAACTGGGTTAGACCTGGTGTGAACCTGGATGGGAGACCAGTCAGAAAATCATTGCTGGGAAATAAAGCAGGAAGCAGGGGGAAAAAAATCCCAGAAGACAATGGCAAGTTCTTTCTATATTGTTGCCAAGTCACCACTTGACCTCAGGGAATCCTAGCATTTATTCTATAGAAAAAGAAAGGGATGTTTGTTTCTAATTCTATCTAGTGAAAGAGATCCCAGAATATCTCAAGTTATCAAACCTCTGTGAAAGAGTTTAAATTCCTAAGATATATGCAATGCATTTTTCCATGGTTCCTTAAATCTTGCCTTACCAGAAGGCTTTTGGAGAAGAAATGTACCTTGAATGCTGGAACTCTTTTCCTAATTTTCCATCTGTGATTTGTGGGGTGATGGAGATAGAAGAGGTCCAGAATTGTTCTCAGAGATGAATTCATGGTATCAACTGCTAGAATCCCATGGTAAGTTATGAGTCCTCCTTGCTCTGGTAAGTTAACAAGAAGGCTAAAAAACTTTAAAGTTTTGCTACTGTTTGTGACAAATTCACATAAAGGAAGACAGAGAATAAAGTTAATAATCATAAAAAGAGCTGTGCTTTTTGTTTTAATGAGATTGCTACTTCACACTAGAAGTTTAAGCAAACAATGTTTTGCAGGATTATTTTCATTTCTAATTAAAAGATAGAAGTTGCATTTTTACTGGCTGAAGGTCTTGTTAAAGTTCAATTTGATTTACAAGTTGGAATTGTGTCCTCAGTAGTAATCTCTCTTTGATGTAATGGGGTTAATGTATAGGCAGGTAAATGTATAGGCATAAGAACATCCAATCTTCTTGAAAAATATAGCATGCTTCTTCCAGTTTTGCAGTAATATGTATAAACTGTTTCCTGTCTGGACTGCAAAGAAAGAAAGGGAGAATGGCAGATGGAGATGGAGATGGAGCAACCAGCACCTACTTAGTGCTGCAATTCCACAGTGCATAGCCAGTTACAAAACCATGCACGCTATTTGATGCTAACACTGATAGCATGCCTTATGCTCCAGTGTGTATTACTCTATGTCACAGAGCTTAAGGGATTTTGTGGTTCTAAAAATATGTTTTTATATTTTTTTATATTCAAATTGCAAGTTTTTTTTTTTTTTTTTACAAAATTGTAATTTTAAAATGTATTTGTTTATTCAGGTTTTAAATCCTCTTTTCTGTCTTTATAAAACTCAAGATGGATTGTTTTAATAATCATGAGAAATCCTACTAGTCCACCTTCAAGATTTTGGGGATTGGAGGCAATGTTTTATAGTAGTTCCACTCTTTCCCAAGTGTGCAGTTCCAGTCAGTGGTAGTGGGAAAGGAAAGATCGGTTCATGGGCACTCTCTTGTAGAGTCCTCCAGAGATTAATTCTCTTTTACTCCTGAAGTTCAACAGCTATAGGAGGCTGCTGGGAGAAGTAATCTGTCAGTTTGGGATGAGGTATCACCAGCATGCTGGTCATTCCGAGCTACATGTTGCTACTCTGGGCCAAGCTGGAGACTACTTAGTGTCTGGAGGCTATGTGAGTTTGGATGGGATGAAACAAATAGAGGTTGAACCCAAAGCAGGTGGATCTGATGATTTCTACAGAGATGATTTATTTCTCTGCCTGCCCCAGTGTTTACTGTACATGGGGTAGGATTCCCCTGAAGGAACAGGGCCAAATCCTGGATGTCCACCTGGATTCATGGCTACTGCTTAATTAACAGATGAAGGCTATGGTCTGGAGGGGATTAGCCAACTCGTTGGTCTAACTATTTCAGGCCCATCTGGAGCAAGAGAACTCATGCCACCCATATAGACTACTATATAGACTACTGCAGCACACTCTACATTGAAGGCTACTTGGAAATTGCAACTGGTAAAAATGAAGAGTAATGGGAAGTTAAAACGTAAAAAATGCAAGAGGCTGCATGCTGATGGGTGAGAACCATTACACCTGAGTTGCACCAATATTGTTTTCTCTTACAGATACTTGGGCATCCTTTTTACTGCTTCAGGTTGGCGTTCTCATTATCAAGCCCCAAAAAATAAAAACTGAGAAAGCTTTGGCAGGAATAATAAAGTTCTGGCATACACTTGCTGGCCGACAAATCCTAACTCTTCTAGAAACCAAGTTAGTCTCTTAATTTTCATACACAGTAGAGTTATGGGAATTTCTACCTCTTAAGATACAGAATTCTTTCAAAATAAGCTCCCCAGAACTATTTTAGGTGTACCCAATGGGTATTCCCTTTCTCTATACAGAAATTGGTACATACGCAATTAAAGCTAAAGTAATTGTTACAGCATTTAATTATTGGGTTAGACTCCTCTCATTACCTGATCCCCAACTTGTCAAGTACTGCCTCCTGGAGCAAATGAATTTCTCCATTCCTTGCACCAGCTGATCTACATTTTTATTCAATCATATGCTTACTTTTGTTTTTTCTCCAGAATTCTTTTTCAAATTTAAATAACACAAACAATAACTTACTATTTAAAAACAGGGTGCTGGATGTCTTTGCCCAAAGTAATTTGCTTCAATTATCACAAAATAAAATTCCCCCTTGGTATGCACTTAATAAAACCAAAATTGAGCTCAAACATTATCTGAGATATGTTACAGTGTCTTCCCTCTAAGGAACACTCATGAGACTACAGTTCCAGTAAATGGCATCAGCAAGTAGAGAGGGCTGATTTCTTACTATCCCATATAAGATGTGCTTCTGCTTATGTTCCAAGGAAATTATAGGAGATTTTACACATAATTCATTGTACTGCCCTATTTCCACTTCAGCCTGTGGAAACGTTTTGGAGCTCCTCTTAATAGGAAAATGATTTTGCCTGATTCATGTAAAATCAATTATTCAATGAATTTCGACAAGGAGAACCACTATGCAGATCAGCAAGCTTTGAACGGGCTGCTGCTAAACAGAGAGACGATTTTATCAGAAGTTCCTAATGTTTTCCCATTATTTTATCTGCTGTAAATAACAGGGTTTTAATGTTCTTACTGATTTTTGCACACTTTAGTATCTTTTATTAATGTCTGACCACTTTATGAAGGTTTTATCTATTTGTTATAACCAGCAGTCAAAACCATATTTTATATTATTATTATTATTATTATTATTATTATTATTATTATTATTTCTTGATGATAGTGGTAGCAGTATATGTGTGTTTGCATTTGTGCATATTTGGGTTTTCGAGCAAAAGAGAGACACCAGGTGGTTAGCTTATATGGAATCTAACAAGATACTTCCCATTTTTCTTCATCATGACATTTATGGGCAAAGAAAGTATACTAAAATACTTAAACCTGCTCTTCCTGATGCAATTAAATATGGATTTATGCCAGCTATAAAGTATGAGGCTTTTTTATCAGTTTGGTGCACCTAAGTAAGGGTTGCAGTAGGAAATGGTAAGATAAGAGAATCAGGAAAACCTGAAAGTTGCATATTTTGTAAGATACAATCATCTAACATCAACACTAAAATTGTATTAGTACTTCCTTATGTGCTTTCAGAATTATTTTTTTATTGGCTGATACGCTGAAGGTTTTCATCATCTCTTTTATACAACACTGAAGCTAATGGTGATTAATAATTGACTTACACTTTAATAAGACAGACAAATGGTAACTTACTAGAATTATATTAATGATAGTACTAAATCAATATGTTGCTTCCTTCTCCCTAGGAAGCAGTTTATAACTCTACCGTGGGTTTTTAAAAAATAGTTTTTCTTGGACAAGCTGACCAAGGACAGCTGGCATAGCTGCCACTGAAGCTGTTAAGGGGCAACCTGACCCTTTATGGGAAGCCAGAAACATTGTCTGCTAGGCTGTTACATCATGGAATAAATTGCATGGACTGATCTTCTACTGGGGCACAGTAACCTTTTAAAGGCCATTTCCCAACTCTTTAATTCTGTGGTTTTGCTTAAGAATGGGTATTTTCCCTTTTCTTCCTGGATACTTAGCTGCTTTATGTTTGATGAGTAGCCATTGGTGTCACATAGAAAGAATCATAGTGCAGTCACAGTACAACAGCATTAAGATTTTTTTTTCTTTTTTTGGTTTGGCTTGGTTTTTGCAGTTTATATAGTGAGAAAGGAAGAAAGAAGATGAAAATAAATTGAAGTTGCAAAGATTGAACTGACTTCAAATTCTGGGCTTTTGTTAAATATATCCTATTCTTCTGCACCTGAATTTCTGTTAGATATTTCTAGAATATCAAAATCAGCCTTTCAGACATTGTTGGGCCACTATTTTCATGATCTCTAACTATTGGCCATGATAGCTTGGTCTAAACGGAATCCGTTGTCTGGAAATACTTGAATGCTCACCTCTCTGCTGTATGCTATATGGAATGGAGAAGGAGAGGTGTTTCCCCTGAAACTCTGGCAAAGGCAGAATCATAGGTCATTGTATTAAGACTTTAAAAAAAGGTGATATATTTGGCAGTAATACTGAATTTCTCCTTCTAGGGTATCAAATGCTATCTGCAAACATAAAGAAATTATGCTTGCAAAAGCATATGTCAGTTATAGGTGTGTGCTTGCAGAAGCCAAATTGCTTCTAATTAGGCTTGGCAGACAGAAATTCTTACTGGACCATGCCCTAAAAGAGAAATATAAGAAATATAACAATGTCCTGAACCAAAATCGCTCATGCTTTATAATATGATAATAGGATACATCTGGAAAATATCAATTGCTTGTTCACAGAACGATATTAAAAATGTATGCATGTTAGGATATAAGAGTAGAGTTTTCAAAGTTCTAAGACACACTTCAAGGAAGAAGTATTGTTCTTCTATCCTGCTTCCCTGCCCCAATCCAGGACTGCATAAATACATCACAATTGAAAAAATCTAAGGAATGATTATATACACAAATTACTATGTTTTTTTTTTTTTGTACAGCAGCAGCAAAGCAATTAATAATCCAGTTTAGTGGAATGTTTGAAGTTAAATGAAACAGACAATAGCATTCACTTTATAAATATAAACTGAATCTCAGTGGCATGTCATAACAGTAAAGGAAGGCTAAGGTTATGAAACAGTTATTTAGCATCACAGCTCTATCCATTTGGATTCAAAGAAAAGCCATTTGTGTGTGTATGTGTAAATGTAGATATAGGTGTAGACAGTTGACATAGATAGACACAGATATAAGCTAGACAACCAATGACCCGTTGGGTCATCATTTCAGAGATATTTCCTTACCTAAGCAGAGAAACAGAATGACCAAGGGCAAAAAATAGTGGGAGTGTGAGAGTGTGACTTACAACTTGCTGTTGGCTTCCCCATTGACTTTGCTTGTGGGAAGCTGGCAGAGAGCCTCAGAAATCTCCCTCCCTCCCTCCCTTCCCACATATAAGGGGCCAGAGGCAGGTGGAAAAGAGGTCAGTGATCCCTTCCTCACTTCCTCCCTCCTTCCCAAATATAATATAGGCTTGCACTATTTGCTGTTCCCTCACAACCCTCAGGAGAGCCCCAGTGAAGACTTCTCCTCCTCCTCGTCCTCAGCTGACCCACAGAACTGCCTGCCACTTTGCTGGGAGGAAGTGGAAGAAAGGTAGCTGAGGACCATGAGGAAAACTGCACCCCACTCCCCATTCTGGCATGTCCCCAAGGGCCCCCTCCCTTGAAGGAGGAAGAGGGCTCACCCATCAACCACTGGCACCCCCTAGCCAGCCCTACCTTACCAGCAGGCACCCAAGTAATTCCTTCATGCTTCCCTCAATGCCCACTGCCATTAAGAGATTTAAATGTCTGCCTGGTTTCCAAAGTACCAATCACCACTCACCTGTTGAGCCTTGCTGCCAGCTGATTGGGTGCAGGGGACAGAGGGAGGTGGGAAAGAGGTTCAGGGATATATCCATGATGATCACATGACCTGGGCTGACTGTGGCAGCGCAGCAGCACAGCATTGCTGAAGCAGCCACAAATTTCCCAAATTCCAATCCCACAGGAGTCATGGGTCCTAGATTTTGGATTCATTCTGTAAGTTAGCCTATTTGAGGTACCTTGGTTTAAAAATTGTTGCCCTATGACATACCAATTCACCCAGTTGAAGGTTATAGACACGAGAGTTTTAGTAGTATATAGATAGATATAGATATAGATATAGATATAGATATATAGATATAGATATGCCAAACATAATGAAACATTCAAGACTTGTTTTGACAGCTACATTGGCATGGATCAGCTTGGTTGGATGTTAACAATATTGACCTCTGTTTATTCTAACAAAGTTTACACAGCCAGTTTTGGGGCATGTGCCTGCAATAAAAATAAAGACCACAAGAACAGTTGACTGAAAGTTGAAACTAGACCACCTTTCTTCCTTCAATGGATTCCTTCCAATTTTATTTTAATTTATTTTTTGGTTGTGGTTATAAGTCTTTTAAATAAATAAAATAAAATGTGCCATTATACTTTTTCACATTTGTAGCAATATGGCAAATGTCCTTCTGTCAGGTCAATTTTTTTAAACATCTTCCTGGGGTCCAGGCAGAGGTCCTTCCCATTACCTGCTACCTGACCCATTTAACAAGGGATTGATTAAATTTAGCAACTTACCTGCAACATTTAGCTGTTATTATTATTTGAAGCATGGAGGAAAATACAAGATCTGAGGAAAAATATTTTTCAGGCATATTTGCTTGATTGTGATGCACTGGGTTCTGGAAAGGGAATGTTGTAAGAATATTAGGGTCACTTAAGAGGGACTTTGGTGTTGATGGTTTTTTTTAATAATTGTCAAAACTCCTGCTAGTATTTCTCTTGGAAAACTCTACCACTATCAGCTGCCTACCTTTCTTTAAAAATTAATTAAAGCTCTTTGCATTAAGAATTAGGATTAAATAGTGGTAAGAGATTTTTTATTTTTAATTTGTACTCATATCTGTATTGGAGATAGTCGGAAGTCACTTTCTGTTTCATCTTTCTACTTGATCTCACTCTTTTAGTTTTTTGTCTTTTTCTTTTAGTTCTATCTTCTCTCTCTTCTATACTTTCTGATTTGTATTTTAATTGTACTTTTTTATAGCTTAATAAAAGTTTTGACCAAAAAAAAAAAAAGCTCTTTGCATTAGGGTTAGTAATGGAGAGTCAATTCACCATAGAGACTTAAAACTGTAAGAAGAAAATATAGACAGAGTGAGACATAGATAACTCTTTGATTTGTGGGTAATTTGTTAACTTGCAAGGTAACACATTCAAAAATGTGTATTCTATATAAACTGCTACAAATTACAATGCATACTTTCACACATAGGATATGTGAAAACAACAACAAAACCCTCAAGCTTTGTCTAATTACATAATAAAAACTTAAGGCTGCAGATTATACACATTTAACCACAACATTTATATTTCCTGAGTAGATATGCCCTGCAAGGTCTTTCACCCAGGCCTTCAGAGCTAGAACCCTCACTTCATTGCACTTATCATCTTTTATTTTTATTTGTCATGTGTTATTGATTTTTTTGTAATTTATTTGTCTGATGTTGTGAGTTATCCAGAGTCACCCACCAGAGTCACCCACCAGAGAGTTGGGCAGCATACAAGTTGTTGTTGTTGTTGTTATTATTATTATATTCATTCATTCATTCATTCATTCATTCATTCATTCATTCATTCATTCTTCTGTTTTAAATATACTTTTGCTCTTATTCTTTCAATACACAAGACAGCTTTCACAAACATGGCATTTCCTGTATAGTTTGGCCAATGCTGACTGAGAGAATTCTGGGAAATGTAGTCTTAACATGTCTGGAGAGCACCAGATTAGAAGAGACTGATTTAAGATCTTCACAATCTACCAGAATGCTGAAACCTACAGATAGAAGACTGAAGGTCCCAAAACCTCCTCTTCCAGAAGCCCTCTGGGTCTTCACATCCTGGTCCCATCTCCTGCCTTGGGGTAATGGCTTAATAGTTTCTGCTGCAACCACCTACATTTGGAAGGGGGTACCTCATTGGCATCCATCCACTAATCCTGGTGTTGTTGCACTGTGACTTTCTGTTTAAAAGATCCACATACTAAAGTTGAAACAGTGCCATCTAGAAATGTGCCTAAAAGTCCTTTCTTCCCTCCCATGGGAGCTAAGTCAATCTCACAAACTCTATCACATAAGAAGTGTTTTCAAACTCTAAATACTAAAAAGTAGACATTCAGTGTGAAAGGGGATAATTCTTAAGCTGCTCAATTAATTAGAAAAGAAAAATCCAAAATATAGTACTGTGTTCCAGTCAGATCATCAAATGGAACTAGTCTGTTACAAATGAAGAGTTCTCTGCCACAAACCTCTGAAAGTAAAGGAGTAAGTAAAGGAGTAAGATGTAAATATTATGACTCACAACAAGGTTTTAAAGGAAAAAAAATCTTCACTGCATGGTAAAGGCATAGTTGCTGAAGATGATGGAACTTGCAGAGATGGCTAAATTGACTTCTTTGATTAGAGAAAAAAATAGTATCTACATTTATGGCTGATTGGAAACCCCTCATCGACTTTTTGCGTGAAACAGAAAAAAATACACTTATGATTTGTGGTTTTGATGATTAGGGGAAAAAAATGAATAATAGAAAAAAGTGATTTTTTTTTGTAATCATAGAGTAAGTGAAATGTTGTAATCATACTTATATTTGCTTCTTTCTATTTCTCTTTAGCTTTTCTTTCTGAACTTTTGTCTTTTTTGTTTCTTTTTTTTGTTTTCTTTATTCTGTATTAGTTTATGCTAGTTTTTATGTTTCCTTTAAAACTTTTAATAAAATTTATATTAAAAAAATGTAAAAAGAAAAAAAAAGATCTTCATGGACAGAGAGCTTGATTGGATGGCCTGAAAATATTATTGATAGATAGATAGATAGATAGATAGACAGACAGACAGACAGACAGACAGACAGACAGACAGACAGACAGATAGATAGATAGATAGATAGATAGATAGATAGATAGATAGATAGATAGATAGATAGAACACCCAAATGCATAACTTGTAGAGAGAGGTAAAGGTCATGAACTTTAACATAACCCAATAAACAGAAATAAAAAACCTAGCCAATACCTAGATACATATATATACCCATTTCAACAGAGAAAGCAGCTTTGAAAATGCTTTTCCTTCTTCTTGGAGATTCCCAAACATTAAACTGAAGCTGTGAAGTAATGGGAGCTCCTAATCCTTACCCAGAGATGTTTCCAGACACCATCCCTTAAAAATACCAAAGCTTTTTTATATCCAGAAGAGGGAGAGGCTGAGTTCCCTGAATCTGGGCCAAGATGGGCAAAATGCATCAGGGATATGAATTCTTGTAGTCTAGCATACAGGCTACATTCACAGCACATTTATTAACTGAAGGTGAAGGTATTTTATAATTTTGTTAAGGTAAACTTTAAAGGCAGTTTAGAATAATTTATTGGGTATAATACATCCTAATTGAAGGCTAGCTAAAAGAGTTTTAATAAGACAAGTGCAAAATATTTCAAGTGAGTCCTAGCTGTATTCAAGGAGGGGCTCTCTGAGTAATCTTCAGAATTCCCATCAGGAAAAAAAGTGATACCAGGTCTGTCCAAACTGAAAATATGCAGGTCACAAACAGTTACAATGATATAAATAGACAGATTCTATTCTTAAAAATAGTCTGTCAGTCCTATCCATTTGACATTTGTAACATCCAGAGTCAGTCCATATCTAGCAGTATAAGCTAAAATGAGTTTCCAAATGAACAGTGAAAGAGGTAACAGAAGTGCAATATGATTTTATAAGGTTCTTCCTACAGGAAATGTTTTGGATGATAACCCATGATTCTGCGAGATATTAATCACTGTGACTTATACTGTATATGTCAGGTTCGGTCAGCACGAGGCTTCAGGGAAGCACGGGGCTGCAGGGAAGCTCGCAACCAGACCACGCGGAATCCACCGGCGGTAGCTAGCGGGGAAAAGAGGAACCGAAAGCGCCGCTAATTAACGAGCCACCTGCGGCCAGCTAAACAGGAAAACCGCAGCGGAAGCTTTTAACTATGAACTGATAACGGCGCGAGCAAGCAAGGAACGGGGCCGCAGGGCAGCGAAACAAGATCGCAACGCAGCACAGAACCCGCGGGTCTGCACGTAGCAGGGAGGGACCAACCCAGCCGGAGGGGGACTGGCAATCAAGGACAATGGACTCTGACCGACCCTGCCATCATGAACGATCAGGGGGGACATTGGGGGGCCTAATAGCCCACAGCCGCAACGCGATCACGAGGCGGGAAAAAGCGCGGGAAGGGGGGAATATAACAAGTGATGCAATTGTACCAAGCCAGTCCTGGCTTTGCTTGTGACTACTACGTTACGCATGAGTAAACCTTCTTTGTGAACCACACGTGTCACGAGAGTTTCTCTGTCGAACGGGGCAAATCTTACAGTATACACATGGACAAATTTGTCGATAGAAGTGGAGCAGCAATTTATTTATTTACTGCTAGTGCCTGTGCTATTTACTGGACCATCTTTTGCCATCCCCCCCACCCCAACACTTTTATGTGATCAACAGGGCACTTTTTAGCATTGTCTCCATGGATATTTTAACATCAACAAGGACATTTCTTTGTGGCAGGGACCAAATTATGGAATAAATTGCCACTGAATTTGAAATAAGCCCCTCAACAGTTTGAGAGGGGGCTCAAAATATATTTATTTCCCCAGGCTTTTGAATGCTACTACTGTACTTCAGTTTTGGGGTTTTGCATCTGTTATGCTTAATGTTGTTTTTATGGGTATTTACTATACCTTGTAAGCCATAAATATCCATACCATGCCTTTTGAACAAAGGAATGCAAGACAGTAGACATGTTTAAAACCAATTCATTAAAAAAAATAAAAGCTAGAAGTGTGCCTAGGAAAAAGAATGGTTCAGAGCTTATCTTATTGTCTCACTTTTTATAAACATTTCAGCTAGAGAGACATCATCCTACTATTAAGAAGTAAGATGGATCTTTATTTTGTCAAAGGTTCATATGTCTCTTCTGTTAACTACAACCACAGGCTATATTTGTTTGAATTGTAGAATTAAGTTATCTTTAGGATCACAGGATCAGACAACTGAATCCAATTCCCTGCTCAGTGCAAAACATTTCTAACAGGTTGCTTCCCATTCTTTATTCAAATCTACAGTGCTCATAATCTCCTTTAGAAATTGGTTGCACTGTTAAAGTGCCCCTACCATTAGCAAGTATTTTGCTGTGTTAAAATTAAACCTGGCTTCCTCTAGTTTAAACTCATCACTCCATATCCTGTATTTTGACATTTTAGAGACCAGATCATAGCTTTCTTCTGTAGGATTTTATTGCCTTCAATCTGTTTTTCTCAAAGTTAAATGCACTCAGCTCCCTCAAATTTATCTTATAGGGCTTAGTTTCCAATCCCCTGATAATTTTTGTTGTCCTTTTCTGAACCTGCTCCAATTTATTAGAATCTTTCTTAAAACATGGTGCTTGGTAGAACTGGACATACTTCTGAAGTTATCAGTATAGAGTAGAATCATTCTGAGTTTCATTTCTGTTTCTAAGAAGTTAGCCATTCTTCCACATTCTTTGTCAACTGCATATTTAAAAGTATTCCATCCCATCTTTTCTGAAACAAACATTGTTGGAGAGCACAAGACTAGGGCAGAGCTCTACAGTGCTCTATTTTTTTACCTCTCTCCAGTTGGATAGAGAACCATTGATGAACACTCTGAGTTACTTAAAGCAGTGTTGTCCAAACTTGGCCACTTTAAGATGAGTGGACTTCAACTCCCAGAATTCCCCAGCCAGCATGACTGGCTGGGGAATTCTGGGAGTTGAAGTCCACTCATCTTAAAGTGGCCAAGTTTGGACAACACTGACTTAAAGGATCCCTCTAACAAAAATGGCACTTTTATTTAAACTTTATATAAATATATACATATTTATAAATATATATTTATATATTATATATTTTTTATTTTTTTATTATTATTATGTCCTTTCATTTTCCTGTAGGTTTTTTGAACCACAGCACAAATCCTTGCTTGCTTGCAAAGTCTTCAGAGCATACTGTAATTTGCTCTTCTGAGGAGACATCTTTCTAGAATGTAGCTTCAGAGTTGAGCAATCATCTCACTATTGTGACTGTGCATTAAAACCAACATGAACACTTGAGGCAAGCAGCAGGGTGGCTAATTTAGCCCCATCCTCATCTCGCTGTCTTGTGACCCCTGGTTTTAAGTTGCCAGTTTGTTCTACTTCAACAGGTGCTCTCCCTGTACCAGACAGCCCACAAAAATAATGCAGAAGTTTGAGTCACGTTATATGGGGACTTCATAGAATTTGACATCCTTGGAGGGGGAGTTTATTGTCAGCTACTGATTGGACAGGAAACAGTGAATTGGGTGTCATTCCTCACTTTTTCTCACATTTTTCTCAAGCCTTTCAGGGAACCTGATCATAGCTGTTGGCGGAGATAAATACAGTTACTGAGGTCTCTTCTGTACAGTGGGGACATTCAGCAACCATATTCAGAGGATATAACCAGCCAAAGTCACCTTCAACTTGCCACCTAACTCAGCTCAGAGGCAGCCTGTACTTGTATTTACTTGTTTCACTTCTTTTTTTAAATATGATTTTTATTGAAACTTTAAAAAAAGAAGATAAAATCAAACTAACAGAAATGAAGAAAGAAAAAAGAAAATGAAATCAATCAAAGAGAAAGCAAAAAGTGCAAGAGGAGAAAAAAAGTTAAAAAAATAGAAAAGAAAGAAAAAAGATACAAAGAAGTGGCTTCCAATATTCTTCACAGCAATTATAAGTACAATTATATTTTAACCTGATAGGGTGGATTTCAAAAAATCCTCACCTCTCAAAGATTTTGTCCCTGTAATGGTACTGATCCTGAAACAGTGGATCATATTTTATTGTATTGTGAATTTTATGAGTCTTCAGCAGGAAGTTATCTGGCCTATTTTAAAATCTGAACCAGGAAGGAATACTTCTGAGTATGTAAAAATTTTACTTGCAGATGAAAATCCTGGGATTACAGTGGCAACAGCCAGATTTTTAACTATGGCTATAAAAACCAGGTTTTTAGTAACAAATCAATGAGTTGGGCTTTTAAGTGTATCATGTAATATTTATTAAATATTTTATCTGTTAAACTGTTTTATTTAATATCAAGTCTAGATTATATTTGTAACTTGCTTTCAGGCCTTAATAAATATATTAATAAAACCGTTTAAGAGATTTCCAGGCACCAATAAATGTAGATAGTGTCTTTTCTCTAATTAAAGAAGTTAATTTATCCATCTCAGCAGGATCTGTCAATTTCACCAACCATTCCTCCATAGTGGATAGTGTCAAATCTTTCCATTTCTGTGCATATAATAATCTCACTGCAGTAATTATATATTGAAATAATCTTCCATGGCTTTTTTTCTAACTGTTTATCCATTGTCCTAAAAGGAAAAGTTCTGACTTCAACTGAATATTAATCTTTAAAATCCTCTATCAAAATATGTATTTGAATCCATTTTTTTTGTTTTTTGTTTACATGCCACCAAGCATTATAAAAGGTCCCTTCATGTTGTTCACACTTCCAACATACATTTAAAGTGCCTTTATACATTCTGTATAATTTCCCTGGTGTCATGTACCAACAATACATAATTCTCTTTGAGATCATAACACAATGTAAATTTCAACCCTTCTGACCACATATTTTCCCAATGCTCCATCTGTATATTACAACCAAAATTCTTAGCTCATTTTATCATACATTTTTTAACCTGTTCTTCCTCTGCTTCAGCTTTCAACAAAAGTTTATACATTTTATCAATTAAAAGTTCATCATCAGTGCACAATTGTACTTCAAATTCTATCTTACTTTGCTCCATACCATAATTTCTTTTGTCCATTTTGAATCTTTCTGATAACTGTAAATTGGAAAACCATTGACACCTTCTGCTATTAGTTGCTTTCCTTCTTTAATTTTAAATTCCCCTTGATAGTTTTCCAATAATTCCTGATACATCAACCATTTGTCCTTGTCTGCTCTTTTTCTTCTATGATATGCTTATTGAGCTGAGATTCATAAGGGTGTTTTGGGGCACAACCTGGGTTTATATCTATTCCATATTCTCAATATGGCACATTTAATACAATAATTTTTGAAATCCGCATTAACTTTAACTTTATCAGTAGTGATCTTTTAACTCTAAAAGTCTCTTGTTTCTCAGCAATATTCATTCTTTCATCCAAACAAAAAGTAATGAAATGCAGTTTCAAATCCAGTAAACCCAATCCTCCTCTTTCATTTGCATCTTGTAATGCTTTATATATAAATCATGTTTTTTTCTCTCACCATATAGATATATCTTTTTGCTATTGTTTATTTATATATTTATTTATATATCAAATGTGTCACTGCCCATCTCATTAAAACAACTCTGGATGGTTTACAAAGTGGTTAAAATCAATTAAAATTACAGTATACATAAATAAATAGCGAATAAATAAATCCAAGGATAGATGTTAAAATTGGCAGTCACTTGGGGAGCATCATCAAGGTGCCAGCCACCCCCAGGATCGGGTAAGATTGTTGTCACCCCACCCAGGTCTTTAATCCTTTCCAGAAAGCCAGGAGGTACCGGTACAAGGATGTTGCTGGCTGGGGAATTCTGGGGGTTGAAGTCCACACAACTTCAAGCTGCCAAGGCTGAGAAACACTGCGCTAAACAGTTGTCCCCCATTGTTTCTCACCTCCGTAATTACAGCAATGATCCCAAGTAAAATGAGTGGGGCTTGTATGATAATCTTATCTTTCTCCAAAGGCAGAAAGCTTAAAAAGCTACAGAGTATCTGAACATAATACACTAACCAAAAAGTCCTTTGTTCTTAGATTCACTGCAGTTGTACTACCTAGGTTTGTAGGTGGTTATGTGAGTTAGGTCTAGATGAGCACATAGTTCTCTTTCCACTGCTAGAGGGCAGAAAAGGACTGGTTCCTTTAACTCTAATATCTGGGATCCAACACTGCCACCAATTCATTCTATGGGGCCCTCATTCAAAACACATGTTTTCCATCATTGGCTCTTTCAGCTTTCTAAAAGCTTACAAAGACATAGTGGGAACATTTGCACAGATGACCTTGTGTCTATTTATTATGTGTAAAAATCATGCTGGCTAAAATTAAACAGTACATATAGTATTTGTTGCCATGATAATAGAAGTATAAAATGGTAGTAAATTTGGGGCTGATGCTTTTATTGTTTTGATCCCCTGCCCTTGCTAATAGAAAAGCTTTATTCAGGGAAAGAAATTACAATGAAATCATATAATGGGAGTACTTTTCCTCCAAATGCCATATGAAAAGTTACGACCCTGCCCTGTCCAGATAATTACCCTTCTAAGGTGGTAACTTTATGTATCTTATGCTTATACTGCTGATTTAGCCTTAAATGATAAATTAATGGCCCAAATAACCTAAATTCAGATTTGATACTGAGGACCTGGAACAACTCCAGTCATTGTAGGTACCATTTATAAATTCATAATTTTGGTGCCCTCTTTTATTACATGATGCCTGGAAGCACTGGAGTCTGTAGTGCAAATCGATTAACCTGAGAGAGGGTGTGATGGATCTTACAAATTGAAGCAATTTTGTAGTAATTTTGCTGATCTATTTTTGTTTTATATTTTTGTGAACTAAGGAATATGAGCTAACTGCTAAGGATATTACTTTCATATGTTTGAGATTATTGGTGTTTTTATACTGTAACACTATTCCAACATCTATAAATTATGTTGGATTTTATCCTGTAAAGAAAGAGACAATGATACCATGATGGAGGGAATTGCAACCTCAGAAACCTTTCCAGCTGTTCTGGAACTCTCCATGGCCTCATGTATGAAAGGCAGGAAAGGGGCTATTCCAGAAGAACCTATCAGTGCCATCCATGGACACATCCCCAAACCAGCAGGAGATCTACCCAAAAAACGAAACCCCAAAACAATTGGAAGCAAAAATGTGTCTTTTCTTTCACTCCTGATCTGCCTGCAGAATTCCAGCAATGCTTTGGATATAGCAATTGTTCATCTATGGCTCCCTCCAACGTTGCAAGTAGCAGCGATAACCATTGGGTTGGTGGGGGATCCAAATAAGTCAAGATGGCACTGTGTAATTGAAGCTCGATCATTCTTTGTTGTGTGTTGCCCATGTGACACATGTCAAAAAGGGGTGGGGCTTCAATCATAAGGTAACAGTGGCAATTTTGACTTTTTTTTCACACAAACACACATACACTTAGCCTGATGCTCTTTTCAGGTAGGATTGCTTTGTAAAAATAAGCTTCTCTTTGTAAAAATAAGCTCTCTTCTCTTGAAGAGAACCAGTTTGGTCTAGTGGTTAAGGCACCAGGCTAGAAACCAGGAGAGTGTGAGTTCTAGTCCACCTTAGGCATGAAAGCTGGCTGGGTGACTTTGGCCCAGTCACTCTCTCTCACCTCACAGGGTTGTTGTTGTGGGGAAAATAGGAGGAGGAAGGAATATTAGGTATGTCTGCTGCCTTGAGTTATTTATAAAAAATAATAAAGCTGGGATAAAAAAATATAAAAACAAAAACAAGCTCAGTTTTACTCATGGTGCCTGTTCTTTACAGTCATACCTGAATGAGTCTACAGCCATATTGGCTGGGAGTTCTGGCACCCTGGATGGCGTAAAGGTATTCCAAATCTTTATTAATTACTGGCAAGTTGGTTAATTCATTTCAGTCAAAATATCATTTTTTTTTTCCTGGCAAACAGCTTTGGAAATGAATCATTCTCATGTGATCTTGTTCACAGTACCGAAGATTCTTGAATGGCAATTAAAATGTGCTTATAAGTATAAAACCCAAAGAATGTTTTTACTGCAAACCACCAAGTGGGTTTGGAAGTTGGGGTATATAAAGTCAAATAAATACATAAATATTCCATAATTATTAGTTATAACAGGATAAGAGCTTTAAATCAAGAGTTGGAAACCTGTGGACCATTATGGACCATTATGTGTTGTTGCAACACATGCTGGCTCATACTGATGACATCCAACATCCCACAACATCTGTAAGGCCATAAGTTTCCCAACCCTGATTTAACATATTGGAATCCATTATACAGCATTGTAAAAGCAAGGGTACTTTATAGCCTTTCTCTTGCTCATTCACATAATAATCCTTGTGGATTTCACCCTGCCCATGGTTGAACAGGCTTGAGACAAATTCTCCAAAATTAACATGTCTTGTACTATTTTTGAATAAGAAAAGTTCAGATTCTAACTACTACTCTTTTATTCCAAATATGTAAGATTCAAGGTCTACATTATTTCAGTAAGGAGCTACTCAAGAATATGCCAAGGCCCCAGGAGCATCTGCGACAGACAGAAATTTTATCAAAACGACAAGGCATTCATCATGACTTAGGAACACAAACTCTGCTCATTATGAATTGGTGTGTGACACACATCATAAATAAAAGAGGGGTGGAGCTTATGTTGCAACATCACAGTGTGCATTTCATTATTTGACTCCCTTGCTGCTCCCTGCAGGCATATCTCTGCAAACATGTCTACATTTTGCAGTATGATCTTCATGAAATGGCAATATCAAATGTCAGTGACTGTTGTCAGTGAAAAGTAAGAGTTGGCATGATGTTCCTGCATGTCAATTCATTAGTATAAGTAACTATCCTGTTTTGCTTAGAGATAGCTCTCTTTTGTCTTTCATTTCTTCTTCCATCCATACTTTAGAAAGAGAGGCAATCATCTTCTGTCAGAGTTTAATAGATATAGGCATTTAGTTAGCAGAAGTTAGCAGAAGTGTATCGAACATATAATAGCACATTCACACCAGCTTTAAAAATCTCCCATTCCAGGCCAAGCACACACAGAAAGAAAAGGTTTCAAGAGTTAGTTTTGGTTTAAAGCAAAGCACTGGCAATGGCAGGCAGAGCATGTGTGCAGTCACCCACATGTTAGCAAAATCCCAGATGCATTGGAGCTTACCCGTAGACAGGTCCAAAGCAGTGGCCAGAAGCCTTGTCAAATCACAGTCCGGTGGTCTAGGCATTGATGGATAGGTTGCCAGCCAGTCCAAATTTAGAGTGACAGAGTTTGGGGAGGCAAGAGGTTCAAGGCTTCAGGTGCTTGTTCCCAATGGATTATGACTGGGCAGCCATGGCCCTTTATGAAGCTATCACTGGTAGAATCTAATTAAGGTTGGGATTGTCCATCCTGGGAGAGAAAATGTGCTGAACACTTTTGCTCTGCTTGATGCAGAAGATGGCATACCTTAGGACCGGGTGGTTGCCCAGGATCAGGTTCCTCATCATGCAGCTTCAGGCCCTTCAGTTGCTTTAGATGACTGCTGGTGGAGGCAACCTCAGGTGCTGATTCTCTTGCTGCTTCCAGAAGCTGACCTTCATCCGGTGCATCCAGAACAGGCTTCAAGTTCACCAAGGGCAAAGTGAGCATGACATTAAGAATTAGTAAAAGTATTACTGAGATCATGACTCTTCCATTATCAAAAAGGTAGGATGTTCATGGTTCATTAGTCAGAAATTCTTTTTCCCTGCATCCCCTGCCACACCCAACATATGATGTTATTAGTTTTTATTATCAGCTTGTCCCCATTTCTTTTAACATTTTTGGGAAGCATAAAGCAGCCTAGCCATTATCTTGCTCTGTCTGTGCCACAGTGTGGGAAAAGACTATAAACATTAGAATATCCCTCAATTTGAATTATTACAGCAATACCAAGAGCAGGTGTCTCAACTATCATGTGATTCCCATAGGACAGATCAGAGGCAGAGCAAGCAAAATGGCAAGAAAATTAGTACAGAAAAATAATACCAGGGCTTTCCAAATTGTGGTTCATTTGTGAGGGGATATTTTTAATTAAGTTCCCAATAATGTTATTATGGAGTTGTTTTTTATTCTACAAATAGAAAACCAGGTACTATCCTATCCCTAACAACTATGATATATCCAAGCAGCTATGAATACTTTTAGTTTTGTACAGATATCTAAGCCAAAAACAGAGGCAAGATATTAATAAGACAGAGGCTAATTTAAAACAAAACAAAACAAGTATGACTAACTAACACAGAAATGTAGCATTAAGGACTTACTTCCAGAATCAGACAACCACCGATATATGATAAAATGTACTAGGAAGAATGTGCAGTTGGAGGTCTTCCATACTCCATGACTGGTCATGCTGATGGGTGAGCAAATCTGCATTCAGGCAGATCAGAATTTGTTGGGCAACCCCCAAATTAATAATAAAACACCACTATTGCAAGGATAGATAGCAACCACAAATCTCTGTGATAATGTCATAAGATCAGAGGAGAAGGAGTCAGTACTAGGATTACATGACTGTCTGGAAAGTCCTGGGTTCCGCAGTAAGCTCTGAAAGACCTGGGCTTGTGAAAGCAGTCTACTCTGCAGGTGACAAATGGACATATTCTGATTGCAATCACACTGAACAACTGGAGTTATTTTCTCACATGAAAGTGTAGGGAATTTTTTTTTAATTCAACAGACCCCAACCACATAAGCATTTAAAGAGGACATGGGCAAACGTAGCATCATGGTGTTTGTTGATGAAGTGTTGTATACTCACTTATTTAGCTTCCTGTTTCTCATACATCATTTCATATAAGTATATTTTATGGTACTTTTCCAGACCTAAATCTGTCCATCATCTCTGATTGAATTGAGAAGTACCATTGGAATACTGAACGACAGTTTATCGACTGTGCTTGGTGAATCTTTGCTTTCAGAATGTCACATTCTCTCAAATGCCTCTTTCCCCATTTTCAAACTCAGCAACAGACACAGCATGTAGGCAAAAGGGACCAAGACTGCTACATTCATGGGACATGGTCTGAGGGCTATGGGCAACTTTCTTTATTCCCAAAAGAATATCCTTGATAAATTAGATAAGCATTCACCTATTCCTGGCCAGTTGTTCAATACACACTGTCATCAAATGATGGACCTTTCACTATCATGGCCATAGGAATAGGAGTATAGCTGGACTGATCATAAAGGAAAAAAAATAAAAAATCTGAGATATAAATGTAGATGACAAACATAAAGATATAAAGAGCAGCTGAGAAAGTCAAAAGGTCTAAGGGGAGAAAAAAACATGAACAAAGATTTATGCAAAGAGCATTCATCAATATCTTATCCTTATGATCATATAATTGTCCCCATTAATGTTCATTACAATACTTGAGGTGTATATGTTATTAGCTAACATAAATCCCAGCTGTCTATTCTATATCTATATCATAGATATCGTATACTAGTAGAGTTATGTTGGTTTTTATTGGTGTTTTACTTCTCAAAGCTAATTCTTTGAGATATAAATGTTCTTTGGACATTCCAAATTTTAAATCAACACTCAGAGAGGCAAAGCAAATGTTTTCACTCTATTGGCATCCTCCTACAGAGATCAAACCTTTGAAACTCTGTAAAATCAGAGTTGTACCCTGAGGAGAGAACCTTCACACAGAAGACAGTAGCTTCTGCTGCTACTTCTGGAAAAAAATAAAAGCAATGAAGGAGAGACTGGTGGATCTAGCGAGCCCACTTTTCCTCCTTGTACATCATCTTCAGATTTAAAAACTCCACAAAGGGTTTTTATCTATCCAGATTTTATCAAACTATATTTTTCCTTAGACAGAAATATTTAGTTGAGCAGACAATTCACCAAACAAAAGGCCTGATTCTAATTTGTTTCTTGAACATGAGGAATGCTTTTCCTTTCCCTCATCCTGTTAACCAAACTCCACCTGTCGACATACATCCCTTCAGTATATAGTTATCTTCTCTCCTTGGCAGTATACTTAACTCAAAAGCCATGCACAGATGCCTGTGACAGATGGTGCACCTTTTTTTTTTTTTTGGCTATAAAATTAGCAATATTGACAATTATGGAACACACTCCTCCATAATAGACTGTAAAGAAATGTTGAGGCTCTGAATAAAATAGTTGACTTTTTTAATAAATGGGGCATATGAGGATGGAGAACATATTAACTCATGGAGAAAACAGAGGATGCTATCCTTTTAATAATGATTCCTGAACTTCAGAAGAATACATGTGATAAAAAAAATACTTTAATAGGTAGGCAACATATCTGGCTAAGTAGACTCCCCACGAATCATCTTGAAGCTTCTCCATACTAGGATGAGTTAACAATCCCATTCTCTCCCTGAAGAAAGACCATATACAATTTGAAAATTATTGTTAAGCATTCTTGAAAAATTTAAATGGCCCTCATTGCCCCTTCTTCCTTTCAGTCCCAATCTTTACGGTGCTTATTGGCCAGCTGGTTGACTTGCAACCTAACCTATTCCATATCTGAAAAAATGGCTTGATCTACATAAGTGCTATAACTCATCTGCATGTTAATTACATCTACTCAGAACAAGCAATGCAGGTTCCAACTTCTCCTCCTTATAATAGGTTACTTCAAAAATCCATTGTTTGGGGCAACTTTGTTTCTGTATTCTGTCAATACAGAACATGTAGTATGTTTCAAATTTGGTACTTTCAAATTCAAATTTGGGATACTGCTCAGAAATAGTGCATGCCATATAAATAAGGGAAAATCATACTGGACAAGTTTTATAGGAATTGTGAAATTGACTAGGGAGAGTTGAGACTGAGTTTATCATAAAAGTGAGGCGTGAAATGTGTTGCTGAAATTGTTTAGAGTGTGTTGAAGGCACTAAGAGAAGGATGAACTGGTCTGCTCCCACAAGCAGTTGGTGGTCAGGAGAAGGTTTGCCTTTAAAGAACAACAGCACCTACTAACTCTGTAGAATGAAAGAAATTACGGTTAGAGCCTATGCAGGTTTGCAGACAAAAAAAAAATTGAACTAAAACACAAAATGAAAACACATGAATTTCCCACCCCAATAATGCATTATGGGAAAACAGAGAGACAAGGCTGATTTGAGATCAGCAAATGTGGACACCTGCTTCCCCTCAATTAACAGCTGTAGCTGAAAATAAATGAATAAATACAATCTTGTCTTCTAAATCTTCCTGTTTAAACTTTTAAAAATGCCTTTAGATGGTTTTAAATAAATATGGAAAACTATATGCTATTCAAGGTGCACAACTTTTTCTGAAAAGTTTATTTCCGAAAAATAAACTTGGTCTTTGGAACATGGCCTGGACATATCTTTCAAACAGTAGTAGGTAAGGCCAGAACAAAAGCTAAATTTTCTTTCTTTTCATTTGTATCTAAATTCAATTAAAATATAGTTGATAAGATTATTCTCCTATTATACCTTCTGTCACATTAAAAATTACTTGTAGATGTCTCTTGGGGCCAAATCCCACATTTTTTAATGCTACATGCAAACATAGATGTCAGGACATATGCTTGTGCTTTGCAGAGTAGAGTCTGCAGGAGTAGTAAATATATGAGATGCAGGCAGAGTAATGAAATCCAGTTGTGGGCAATGCTTCTTTACAATGCAGCTTGGGGATTACATTGTGGAATATTCTTTCCTCATAAAGGGATCCACTTACTAAACAAAGGACATCATTATTTTCCTCTTACCATGAGAATAGTCCCAATCCAAGGAATGATAGATAGATAGATAGATAGATAGATAGATAGATAGATAGATAGATAGATAGATAGATAGATAGATAGATAGATGGATGGATGGATGGATGGATGGATGGATGGATGGATGGATGGATGACAGACAGACAGACAGACAGACAGACAGACAGACAGACAGAGATCCTTGGTAAATTCTCACAGAATGAAGTTCAGAACCTGCTCTGTGTCAGCCTCTAACATATTTTTGATCCTCCATCATTACAGTGAATCACAGCAGGTAAATGTTAGGAAGGAGAGAAAACCTACAGTGTAAAGAGAAAAAAAATTGCATACAACCTCCAGACCACATTGGAGAAACTGTAGCATAACAGCAATAGTTTATTATGAGAGAGGCTGCAGTAGAATCTATGTTTGGCACTTCGGCGAATCCGTGACATCTGCTGTAAAGTGAAAGCCTCCCCTTTATATACTTTATTTCCATCAATCCTGAAAAGGAAAAAATTAGGAAGAGAGGAGGAAGAAGGATGTTTCTAAACTTGTATCTCAGTTAATATCTTGATTTTTGCCACTAATCTTAATACATTCAGTACATAAGTTAAAAAAGAGATGAGATATATTCATTCTCTGATGGAAGTGTAGAGTGTTTAATGAAAAATGAAGCCTATGTTAAAGCAGGAACTATGACAAGTTATGAGTAGGGGTACCAAGCAATATAGCAGAGATAGAGTGCAATGGGTGGGGTGAGAAATGTATTATTAACTTACAGCTTCTTTGAGTGCTCCATATGCTCATCTGGGAGTCAGTATCAGGATTTCCAAGAGTCTTTCCAAATCCTACTATCAGATGTTTTGAGTTGGATTGCTGTTTATTTACTGTGTAAAGTTTTAACATTCTATTCTTCAGCCAAAGACTTACAGAGCATCCTGCATACAATCAAGAAAAACAGAACAGGCCTTGCCCACAGGCTTTATCATCTAACATGCACAGTGTAAAATGAAAATGGATGGGTAGGGAAGAGCAAAAAAATCAGATATTGATTGATTGATTGATCGTATTTATGTAACTGCCCATCTCACATAAAGTTTACCTGAGCATCCCCTTCTCCATTTCACAGACTCGATAGCAACAGTGAAATTAATAAAGCTCTGCATGAGGTGGCTTGAAGGATCACTTTCATGAAGTTGAATGTATAGATCTGATCTCAGAAGTATAGATGGCCTTGGAGTTCAATTTGCCTATTTGTATACTGGACCAGTAAAGCATTGCATAATAACCAAATGGGATATCTCTATGTCATAACAGATTTAGTTTCCAGGTATTGTTCCTTTATTTTCATTACAATATATCTGTACACACATTGTTCAAAGGTAGCATATCAGCACTGAGTGAGCTAAGAACATCTGGCTTAGTCTCCCAGGTTCCTTGGTTTGCACCTGAATATTGAACTAAACCAGAGCTAGCTTTACCAAACTGCTTTGAGTCAAGCTGATTATATATATATATATATATATATATATATATACATACATACATACACACATACATACATACACACACATACACACATACACACACATACATACATACATACATACATACATACATACATACAGTGGTACCTCGAGTTACAAACGCCCCTCCTTACGAATTTTTCGAGATACGACTAGCTCCGGCCCCAAAAATTTACCTCGACTTGCGAACTCCGCCTCAAGTTACGAACCGGATCCGCGGCCATTTTCCCTGCTGCCACGCGGTCGCGGCTTCCTGTGGGCGAGATCGCGGTAGCAAGGAGACGTTCGGTGAGGCTTGTAGTGTGTTTTGTGGCATTTGGAAGGTGTTTGATGTGCTTGTCAGCATGGCTCCAAAGAAAATGCAGAGCAGGCTTGGCAAGAATAAGGCTTTGAAGAAAAAAGTGACAATCGAACTTAAGAAGGACATTATAGAAAAGCACGATTGTGGTATTTGTGTGACTGATCTGGCCTTGGAGTACAAGATGGCGAAGTCGACCATCTCAACTATTTTCATGTTTTTGTGGTTTAAAAATAAAATGCATATTTTTCAGAACTGTTTAACCGTATGTATTTACATTGAACCTTATGGGGGAAATTTGCCTCGTGGTGCGACCAAATTCGGAGGGCGGATTAGCTGTATTTACATTGAACCTTATGGGGAAATTTACCTCGAGTTGCAACCAACTCAAGTTTCAACCAGAGTCACAGAACAGATTAAGTTCGTAACTAGAGGTACCACTGTATGTATGTATGTATGTATGTATGTATGTATGTATGTATATATAAATATATATATCCCTTTATTATGTCCTCTGAGTGCAGAATGAAAAGAGATCTCCAACATTGGCCCAGAGAGTAACCTGTTAGTCCATAATAATATAATATAAGCTATCCCTTTTGCATTACAAAAGTATGAGACTAGTAATCAAAGGGATAGATGTATACTCTCTTATCCCACTTCTGACAAATCTTCATTGTTGACAAAATGCATTTTGCTTAAGCAAAACGTTCTACAATTGCATCTTGATTGGGAATCAGTGGAACTGCAGTTTGATTGATAAAGGTCATACATTTCTCTCAACAGAACATCATTTTAAATAAGAAAGTCTTTATAACAATTCTGTATAACAGCAGGAAAAGTGTCCAGTTTTGATTAACAACTTCCTTTCACAGAATCTTTGATGCAGTGGGAAAAAAGTGCTATTTCAACTCACCCTTTTACATCGATGTTTATTACATCCGATGATCGCTTCCTCCCCAAACAGCAACTCTTATTACTCCTTTCATCTTAATATTTTTTCTTACTGCTGAACTAATCTTGTTACTCATGCTTTCAGGTTTCTAAATGGTTGGTCTTCAGTTTCCATTTTCCATCAATATGACTATAGATGATCAGAATAATTCCTTTGCTTAAAAAATGAATTATTTTATATTTACAAATGCACATTGTTTTTATTTAATGCATTTATATCCTGCTTTCCATTAGAGAGGTCAAGGCAGGATACATGGGGGCTTGACCTTAATGATATTCCCACAACAACAACCTTGGGAGGCTGGTTGGGCTGAGAGAGAATGACTAGCTCATAGCCACCAATTGAGATTCCTCGCTGAGTGGGACTTGAACCCATGCTTTTCAATTCAAGTGCAGCACCTTACCTGCAGTAATAAACCTAAATACAATGCTAGCACTTATGGTAGAGAATATTTTATTATATCGCTACTATGATGATGTTAAGGAAGTGTAGATTGAAGTGAAGCTATGTTAAGTCTAAGGGAAACAACAAGACAATGTTAGAAATGCGGGTAGAATAATTATGGGATTTAATACTGTCCTAAAAGCCAATAAAGTCTATCAAGCATTGCTTAGGAGATAGCACTTCTACACAGACTGGGTGGAGATAAGTGACCAGAAACTTGAAATCTAGGTTTAAGATCCCCAATAGTAAAGCTCATAGACAAATCTGAACCATTCTGTCTTTCTCAGAAACATAATTAATTTCACAGACCTTTCACTATGAAAGAATTAGGAGTATATCAGTCTAGATTCTAGGAAAAACAGGAGAGAAACACAAAATATATTTTTTTAAATGCTTGTTTGTTACATTTCTATCCTGCTGCAATCAGTTTGACTCTCGGCAGTTTACATAATAGAAAACAATTTTAAAATATCCACAGTAAGCTTAAATACATAAAACAAAACTTAATTATAGTGAAATAAAAACAAAACAAAAACAAAAAATGGCCCTGAAAGAGGTTAAATGTTCTCCAGAACAGCTCTGTCCTCAGCATCTTCCTGAATACAACTAGGGATGGTGCCAGCCTAATATCTACAGGCGGACTGTTCCAAAAGATTGGCACTGCCAGCCAAAAATCTGCACCTACTCACTTCAGTTACCTTTACTTCCTAAAAGGTTGGGCTGATCAGGTTGAAGCAGGCAGTCTTTTAGGGACCCAGGTGCCGAGCTATAAAATCAGCACCCAGTTGTACCCTGAAGCTAATTGGTACCCAGTGCTGGGGCCATAGTATAGAAGTAATACTGTATGTTCCTAGCAATGAGAACCTATTAACACATGGGTCTCTGCATTTTGGACTAACTGTAGCTTCTATGTGGTTATTAAAGGCAGCCTCATGTAAAGCACACTGCAGGAGTTCAAAACAGTGATAACAACAGGATGAGTTACTGTAGCCAGGTGATCTTCTGCCAGGTAAAGTCATAACTGGTACACTAGCTGAAGCTGGACAAAAGCCCTTCTAGTCATGGCTTCCACCTGCTTTACTAGCAGGGCCCATGAATCCAGAAAGATCCCCAGATCATGCATCTGTTCTTTCAGGGGTAGTGCCTACCCATCCAGAAATAACACTGATGTTGATGGAGACCCTTAATGGACAAACAGTACTTCTGTTTTTACAGGCTTCAGCCTGTTCTGCTCCATCCAGGCCCTGACAGCCTCCAGGCATTGGGATATCAGTAGATCTCCCTTATAGCCTGGAATTGCAATTTAAAGAATATCTCCAGTCCCTACCCATAAGGGATCCAGATTGTGACAGAGGTCATTAGTAAGAGTGACTAATGTCATCTCAGTCTCTTGCCCAGGCCTTAACCCTGACCAAAAAGACTCCAGATAATATGGTTCATCTAGGGTGCTACTTAGTCAAACCTCTACCACATTCTCAACAACCTTGCTGAAAAAATGCTGGAAACCAACCTGTCAGATCCAAGGAGGATCTCCTCAGGAGGTGGAGAAAAAAAAGCCTTACCACAGCCTTTTTCAAAGCTGCTAGCACCCTTCCTCCCTATAAAGACTCATTGACAGTCTCCACATCCAGATGGTCACACTACCCCTGGTTTCACTCAGATCCAGGAAGGGCACAGGTGAAGCCTGCAGGAGGCAGAGGATAATCTAGAGAATACTGTCTCCACCTCCTCAGAGTTCACAGGGCAGAGGGAGTCCCAGGTAATACAACAATATGATGCTCTAATCACCACCCATAAGGAGTCAAGATGCTACCATATCTCAGGAACTTTCTTGGCAAAGTGCTGTGCAAATTGGTCACAGCTACCAAATGGAAGATCTTGTTGACTTTTCTTTGAAGGTGCTGGACAACAGTCAGCCTTAATTATCACCACAATGTAGGACTGAACATAGGCACGTAGCTATGTTCAGTAAGAATCACTTTTTTGCCTTTTCCATTGGTGTTCTAGATGTCGTTTCCACTGCTTCATTTCTTGAATGTCTTCAGGAAACCAACTGCAACTGACTAGCAGAAAGAGAGGCACTCTTGTCCAGTGCTTGGCTGCTCACTAGGTTGCTGAGGAACTCTGTAAGTGCTTCTGGAAACTAACAAAATCCATCAGCCACCTGGGGCAAACTATTTTCAGAGGTGGCAGTCAATCAAATCTGTATCAGGGCATGGTAGCCCTAAAAGATAGACCAGATCAAGAAACAGATGTCACATAGGCCTAAAACTACTTTTATTCAGATTGGCTACAGTAATAGAATCTTGCTAGTCTGAATGTACTTCCTCTCCTCCCTCTTTTATGTGAATTAGAGTGGTGCCTACCTGAGACGTTTTTGTACCCCTCCCCCTTCTTTTGGGCTTCTACAATGTTTATCTGTTTGTTGGTAATGGGACTTCCCTCTCTGTGTCATGGTCATCCTCTTTACTCTCTGCAGGACATGATCTAACCACAGCAAAGAGATGATGGAAATCCTCTCCATCTTTATATCAACATTTCCAGAAGAATGTGAAGACTAATGTATGACATGTGTTGGGCCACAAATCACTGTACCTATGGAAAGCCCATAGTTCCCATGGAGGCCATAGTTCCCATGGAGGCCATTTACGGATTATCATATCCTGGTTCCAAGGCATAGAGGTTGAGGCAAAGGTCTCCATGCTATCCCTGAGACCAGATGCAGGAGCCTAGAGAGGGCAGCCAGTAAGATTCCTAGCTTGTTTCTACAGCCCAGTTTCATACCCAGACATTCAAACCCCAGCTTCCGATCACAGAAAAAGCATCCCTAAATACAAATACTAAATACTCCATACTTCCCAGCTGTGGTGTCAAAGCTGCTAAATGCCCCAAAATCCAATGGGCAGATTTCAGAGAGGGCTACATTGCCACCTTTGCTCAACCAGGTTTTGGTAATACATGCAAGATCTGTCTGTCCTTCACCAAATTGTGAATGAATTTATTACAGACAGATCTGGCATTTATCATCAGCTCAAGATCTCTCACTCCAGTGATCTGGCCACCTGGCCCACAGGATGGGCCCACTGGGTTAGAAGTAGAGATTGCTACTAAGATGGATGCCTCTCTTCTCCTGGTGGCCCTTGCCATATCTTCCTCAGCCCAACGTTTTAGGAATACAACTACTCCCTAGCCTGCTTTCTCTTCTCCACCCAGTTAGATGCCTTCATTCCCTGACAAGGTTACATACAATCAGGAACTAGCTTATTGGAAATAACCACTCAGCTGGCCACAAATTCCAACCACTCACTCAGACTTTCACAACATATGAAATCACCAGTAAAATAATTGCAAATCTTTAATCCCTCTCCCCAGAAGGTTTCCCACTAATGTCTTGTGGTAGAGACCTTAACTCTCAACTCTCACCCAAGTCAGATCTAAAGTTAATGGCATGGATCAGTGTTCCTCAACCTTGGCAACTTTAAGATATGTGGACTTCAGCTCCCAGAATTCCCCAGCCATCCATGCTGAAGTCCACATATCTTAAAGTTGCCACGGTTGAGGAACACTGGCATGGATGACTCTATCCCTATGGACACCAGGCAGATGGACCTGTGCACATGTACAACCTACTGACTGGATAGATTGAGTGCTGACAGCCTCTACTTCTGGCTTCCTCCTTCCTTCTGTTGGGGGCAATAGGGGTACAACTGCACTTAGGTGTGTTGGCTCAAAGATCTTCATCCAATATGGGTATATCTTCATCAGTACTTGAAAACCTCTCCATTTCTCTCTCTGTAATCTGTTTAATAAACTGTCCAAACTTGCAGCAGCACTGAAAAGAGGGAACTAGGATTCAGTCCTAGGCAGAGTGTTCTACTTGGCTAATGTAGTTAATGACCTCTCCTGTCTATTATCCTGCCACCTTTTCCACCAATCTTGCAGCCAACCTGATTGTTGTAGCAACAAACCACTTCTCACTAATGGCAGTAACAGTGGCTCCAATAATGGCCATGGCTACAATTCCAAAGACAAATAAATCCATGTCTACCACTATCACAATTCATACTTTCCAGATCACATCAGTCTCCTCACTATACAAAAAGCTTCTAACTGGGTCATTTCCAGTGTAATGGTATGTGAGAATGACCTTGGAGACAGGAGGAAGAGCCACAGACTCGACAGCCATCATGCAAAAGATATCTCAGTCCACTGAAGTAGAGGGAGCATGGAAGCATTTCAGAAGGGACCCTCCCTGTATTTCTGGAAAGTAAAAGGAAAGAAGGGGAGAAATACTTTCAGACTTGCAAGATTCTGTTAATGTAACCTTACAATAAAGATAGAGTTAATACTCATTGCTATCCTTCTTGTCTAACACCGACTCCCTTCACCGCTCACTGGGTCACAATATCCTTCTCCATCTCCAATTCCATCTCCCTCTAGTTTCCTTATTTGGCTCCTTGCGTGCTTTTAGATGTGGATACTTAACCAGTTTATTACCCAATGTACCATCACATGCAACCGTAGCACTGTTCCCTATCAGCTGTAGCACTGAAGGAAAATACACTTGCCTTTGCTTAGACCCTTCTACACCTGCCTCAGATTCTCTTTAACTGCAATTTGTGTCTCTGGAAGATAGTTTTTCTTTTCTTCTCTTTTTCTTTCCCCTCCTTTCAAAATTATTTTTATTTTTCCATTTCTCTCTGTGTGTGTGTGTGTGTGTGTGTGCTTGTGTGTGCGTGTGTGTAATTTTATTTTAAAAAATTAAAAAAGATTAAATCTAATACAAACTAAAATAAAATAAGAAAAAGAAAGAAAAGAAAGAAATCAATGAGAAAGCTAAAAGTGCAAGAAAGGAAAAAATAAAAAAATGATACAAAGAAGTGGCTTCTGGTCTTCTTTACAGCAGTTATAAGTACAATTATAAATTTACCTCTTATTCTATGGTTACAACATAACTCTCTTTTTTCAATAATCTATCCTGTCTAATCATCAAAACCATAAATCATAAGTTCATGAGTTTTGTTTATAAAAGGAAATCTAGTTCTTTTAGATGGAGACTAAATGAAATGTTGCTACAGAAAGAAGCAAAAGTGGAGGATTGTAAAAAGAAATTAAAAGATTTTTTTGAAAATAACTTAGATAAAGGTACTGTTTTAAGAACAGTTTGGGATGCAAGTAAAGCTTTCATTAGAGGTTATTGAACTCAAATAGAAGACTCAAGAGAAAACACAAACTATTTTGGATGAGATAAAGAGAAAAGAAGATGAATTAAAGAAATTTCCAGAAAAGATAAGTATTTCTCAACAGTTAAGCTTTTCAATTCTTCACTTCTTTTGTTGCTTCCTTCTATTGCTGTGCATTTGATGGTTCTTTTCTTTCTATTTCTTTCTCTCTTTTTGGTTTCAAAAACATTGGACAGCTGAATATTTTGTCATTAACTCAGACCTCCTTTTTTTTTTTTAAGCAACATCTTGGGTTGCTTCCACAAAGGATTGTTTCTGCTCTTAATTTGTCATCTTGGGTGGTCACCCCCCCACCCCTGAAGCATATTATTATGATAAAAACATCCAGAGGCTCAGAGAAGTGCTAAGGTACAATCTGCCATGGTGGTCATTTTGATGGTACTTTTTGTAGACAGTCCTACTATATTGGTGACTGTAGCTCCTGTCCTCTACCATCTATTTTTCAGATTGTAACAGAGGCTTTTAGAATACATTTTTACCCTTCATAAGATCATGACTCCCAGACTGGATTTCTGAATTTGGAATGTCTGCATGGCAGCTAACATAGCTTTGTATCATACAATTTTGCCTTTTTCTGTGATTTGAGGATCAACTTCATCTCTCTTCCTTCTTTTTTTGTTCCTAAAACTTAATGGCTATCTAATGGCCTGAAATATCTTTTCATTTTTCTTCAGCTGTTTCACTTCCTTTGTTCATAAATGATTTTTTATTGCTTTCTTACAGCAGCCGGACATTCTGCTACTATTAGAAGGCATAATTATGATTATAAATGTCAAAGGGAAGAAATAGAAATCATTTAAAATCTAATATTCGGGCTACAGAACCATCAAAGCATGCAGTCACCTCCATATACCACAAGCTTCCACTCAAATCCGTAATCCATAATGGTCAACAACATTGCCGCAAGGCAATCTAAGTCTTGTCTAAATGGAACAGAATATATTAACAACCTACTGGTCTTCTTTGTAACTGCAGGACTGTGTAGTCTTAATTCATATTGGATTGATAGTTCACATAAAGGCTTTACTGTAATACAGGCTAATGCATGTCTAAGAGTGAAGCTTACTGAATTCAGAGTTGACTTCTGAGTACATATATACAATGTTTTGCTATTAATGTATCTTTATTGGGAACAATTTTTATTTATTACTTCACCAGGACAGTTACTAATAGAAGTTCCTATGAAACTGATATATTTTAATAGCCTGTTTTGTCATGAAACAAAAGCAAAAAGATGTGCTCATCAGAAGTAATCCAGGGGTTAACAAATAAATTCCACTTGCTTCATTGTATGGCCTCTTCCTAACTCCTCAGTAATGACACAGATACTTCTATACATAATTTTTAATCCAGGATGCTGGAGCCTGCAGAGACAGGCAAGTGATCTTTGTCTCAGCAAAGCTTTTATCTCTGGCTACTAAATAGTCACTACATCACTGGCATTTAAGAAGAGTTCACATCACATCATTTGCATGATAATTGCTGCTATAATTGAGGAGCCTGAATATAGGAAATTGCCATCATTCGTAATCATGGATCATTCCTGCTTATAAGAGAGGCAATTACCCAAAAGTAGAAGTAGAGTTTTGCTTTGATAAGTCCACCACAAATTTGCAGTCACCATGTAGTGATCGGAGAAATTCAGGAATTAAAAGTTGGTCAGATATGATGATTAATAAATGGTTTGACCCTCCTTTTTTTGGACAATTTGCTGCACTTGGAATATAAAACAAGGCATAACAAATGAGAATAGTTTTTGATTCCCCCCAAAATAGGTTAATGTTCTATAACTGAAGGTAGTGTGCATGTATTTTTCATTTCTTGTTCAGAAAAGTTGTATAATCATCTGCTGTGTATAGTTTCTCCCTAAGAAACTTCAACCATTTGGCCAGTCTCCAAATACCATTTCTTGGTAAAATTATTTGGAAGATAGTTGGGCTTCAGTTAGAAAGAGTCCAGGATGAGATGAATTATCTGAATCCCAGTCAGGTTTCAGGGCCTGGGCCTGGACCAGAGACCATCTTGGTTGGAGATCTGGTTGGTTCCCAGTCTTTTGTCCTTCAGAAAACTATGAAGGGCATTTGAACCAGAAGATTTTAATTAGGACTTCAATAGATCCTATTTTAATTTTAGATTGTTGTAATAGAAGTCTTAGCTGTATATATTGTAAGCTGTTTTGAGATTTACAAGTAGGCAACATATAAATGTTGGTGGCTATTGTTATTTAAGAATATGATTTTTCAGAGGAATGACTTGGCTAACTAATCTTTGGTCTCTCTATCATGCTATTTCTTTGGTTACCTGAATAACTAAGGATGTTTCTTTCTAGTTAACACAAATTACACAGTTTAATGGTCAACAGTATTACAGCTGGTTCTTATGCAACCTAAGTAGCAGATGTGCCTTGTGAAAATAATACATATTGTTCTGAGGGACCGTCTCACCCCTATTACATTGACCCGTCCCACCCGGCCTGGCAGCAAAGGCATGTTGCGTATCCCCTCAGTGAGAGAATGTCAACTGGCGGGTCCTAGGAGGAGAACCTTCGCTGCTGTTGCCCCCACCCTATGGAATACTCTCCCCCCAGAGGTGAGGTGGGCCCCTACCCTCCCAATTTTTCAGAAGGAATTGAAGACTTGGCTCTGCCAACTTACTTGGGGCGAGGAAAGATATAATCAACCCTGGGGATGGCTGGAGTCTTGACAATGCTCCCTGAGTTTCTTAACACCTAATTAACATCAGCCTCTTGGAAGTATCATATAGGAAGTTTGGTTTTTTAGCATATTTTAATTAATTAATTAATATTTATCTATTTTAATTAATGTTTATCCTGTTTTTATTGTAAACCACCCGGAGTCACTCTGCAGTGAGATGGGTGGTAACAAATTTGAAATATAAAATAAAAATAAAAATAAATTGATACCAATATCACACAGAGAAATTATCTCTATATGTAGCTATAATCTACTGCAGAAGACCTACATCTGAACATTATTTCTCTGGACCTATTTACATAAGTGTTCACATATGAACATTCTACATAATATCAGGAACTGCATCTCAAAACATACAAGTCAGCTGTGTCCAACCATATTTTCCTTGTATTAGACTTCTGTCCAAAGAAAGCAGCTGATTATTTGTTTTTGTCCAAGAAAACTAATCAAGAAATATATTGTGAAAAAACTGAAAGGTGAGTGAGAGTGGGTACTTGTACACTTACCTGGAATTATCACTCTTTGTTTACTTACCTCTTATGGACTATTAGCAATGGCATCAAGCTTTGTTTCCTGTTCTTCAAAAGGTGAGTACAGGTAGTTCCCAGGTTAAGACCCCCCCGGTTTACAGATGACCTTACGCGAGAACTACCTGTACTATTTATACAGTATTGTACAATAATACTGTTCCAGCTTACGTACAAATGTGACTTAAAGCAGACCTTGGGAATGGAACTCATTCTTAAACTGGGGACTACCTGTATTACTTAGAATGAGTAAAGAGAGGAAAAATGGAAAAAATACTGTGTTGGTTAACAAACCTTCTCTTCTCTTTAAAGAGGGCTGGTTTCATGGGTTCCATTGCTCAAACATGCTAAGATATGGAATTGCAACCTGCAGTCTTTTACTCACCAGTTTTCAGTAAATATATTAAAACTAAAATTAGGATTCAACCTATGGATGGAGGGGTTAAGAAAAATGTAGTTACTCTTGACATGCTCATTTTCCGCTTTAACTATCCCTGCCCTTTCCCTACCCATATTCCTGAATACATTATAAAAGATTTTTAAAATTGGGCTTTCCATTTCTATAAGGATCTTTTTTCAAAATAATGCTGGATATATTATGCTAGACAATGGCAGTATATTTTAGCAAGTTACAATAAAATATATATTAAAATAATTACACTTTTAGTGCACAGTAAAAATACCATAAACATGGTGTTGGAATGACATTAATATATGCATAATTTTCCCTGTGCCCACTTATATTATGCTGAGGTAGGTAGTTGGCATATAGATGGAAGCACATCAAAGCTTTGTATCCATTGAAGTTAGAAAAGTCACTTTTAAAGACTTTTTAAAAAAGTAAAAAGTAATTTACACTAGTAAATTACAGCAGAACATTAATTGTCTACAGTGTTTGCTTTGTTTAAATCCAGATATGTTTCAAGACATGTAGGATCTCACAGGCACTTAACAAGAGAAAATCCAACTGATTTCAAGATGTGTTACACATCCCTTTATTCCATCTGTTTTGAAACATAGGAAAAATCTCAGCTTCTGTGAGCTGATATACAATAATATCTTGGTTCACAAATGCTTCTGTTCACGAACAATTCAGTTCACGAACAGCACCGTTCGCAAAATTTTGCTTCCGTTCACGAACTCTGCATCGGGTGACAAACATGACCCGCGGCCATCTTCCCTGCTGTGACATGCGGTCGTGGCTTCCTGTAGGCAAGGGGGACTCTCCCTCCAAACAATAACCGCCTCCCCACCCGCCTTCCTGTCTTCCACGCCAGAAGTTGCCTCAAGCAAGGTTAGCATTCTCTCTCTTCCTACTGTACTGTACTGTACTTTGTTTCATACTTTTGTGGTTTAAAAAAAAAAAAATATGGTTCAGAACGGATTAACCGTATTTAGATTGAACCTTATGGGAAAATTTGATTCGGTTCGCGACCAATTCGGTTCGCGACCAGAGTCACGGAATGAATTAAGTTCGTGAACCGAGGTACCACTGTACTGATGGTCAGTTCAGCTTGGTCATTTTTTTTTCTTTTTCTAAACCTACATATAGAAGAAAGTTTGACAACAACAGAGGGCCCCTTCTCCTTCATGTGCCTCTCTTTTTCTATCCAAATTACTCTGTGAAGTTCTATGGTTTTACCCTATGCAGCTGTAGGATTTTTATTATTTTTATGCAAAATAATGTGTGTATTCAAAAAAAATTAGGGTTGTCTCAGATATTCTGATACTGGTTTCCAGTGCTATTTTTTTCTGATCTGTAAAAAGGGACTAAGCAACCTCCTATGAAGTACAAGTAGGACATTCAAAGGGACTGATTTGCTCGTTAAAAAATCCTCAGGAAATAACCCTGCAATAATTTTTTTGTAAGCCCACATAAATGGAATGGAAGATAAAAGTAACTTTTATATAGTGAGGATATGCATACAATAACTATTTTCATGTTTTTGTGCCATTGTTCTTGCCCCATTTTTCTTATTCCTGTTAACTCCCTCTTTATTCTATTAATTTCAATGTTTCCTAAAATAGCTATGAAAGCTTCAAATAGTAGTTTTAGCTGAAACTTCATTGATATTTCAGTAAGATTTAACTAGTATTATATGGTGAATTTATCCTCTTTATAACTATTGTTATTGGCATTTCTAAAAGAACCCACCTTCCTACAGTTTGGATTTACTTATTTGTAAAAATGTCCTTATTTTTCACCTTTTAGTTAGACATGTACTATAATACAGTGATGACATTGATTTGGAAAATATTAAAAAGAACCAGGAAGACATCACTACAAGAACAGAATAAAACATGGCCATGAAATGCTTACCAGTGATTACTCATTTGAAAAAGAGCTTCAGTGCTACCCTAGGCAAGTGGTTTTAATAATAGTCACCACCACATTTCCCTTCTGGAGGGACACCACAAAATAAGTCCTCTGTTCATAACTCCAAGAAATGGATAGGTGGATATGGGCTGAAATAACTTTTCCAAAACCATGCAGTGCTTTACATGTCAAGACAAAGGGCTTTGAATTGTGCCTGGCTATAGAGAGGAAGTTAGTGAGGTTGTTTTAAAAACAGGAAGTAGTGGGACTCCAGGTTCCAGAATGGCTAACCAATCAAGAATGACAGGCTGGGGACCCTAAAATGTTACTCAGAGCAGTTGTGAAGCTAAATGAGATAGTTCTACACATACGTGAAAAAAAGATATAGATGGAAGAAGCCATGAGATAATTTTCTGCAATCTGTTGTGCTTTGCTGCTCCTACAATGTAGGAGAGCCATCATAGTCCGTGGTGGCAAAAAATCAGAAGGAGCCTGGTACCACCTTTTCCGAACTAACCTGAACATATCCTTATGGCTTTTAATAACATCTGTAAGTTGGAAAAGGTGAACTGAAACCAGATGGAGCTGGACATACTCAAACCGTTTCCATCTTTTTGTTGGAGATGGAAATGAAACATTCTTGGTGTAATGAAAGAGCTAAACATAAATAATTATAATTATACTAAATCAGGAACAAAATGCTGAACATATTTATCTGTGTGACTTTTAGACTAATTTTAAAATGCCAACCTAACCAGCGAAACAGTGATTTTCCATCCTAGAATTCATGATTATTAGCAATATTATGTATTATCTTCTGAGTGAAAAGTATCTTTATGTTGAAAAAAATAAACAAAACCAGACAATTTGCATGATAAAGAATATATTATCTGTTAGGCTTCCATTTCCCTTAACTTTTCATAAATAAAGAGGAAGAAAGGTTTTTTTTCCCTCTCTCTTTATTTACTAAGAAATCCTTTTCCTCTCTCTCTCTCTCTCTCTTGTGTTTTATTCTGGTTTAGGCATATATCTTGCTTTCTTAAAAGTAAGGAACAGGTGCAGCTGCTATAAATATTTCTTTTTGTGATTCAGCCAGTAATAATTGGTGGCAAACACCCCAATTTCAGAAAACCTCTTTCTCAGCTTGTGAGCAGTTTTCCTCCCTCTAATAAATCCATTCCTCTTGAATGACAGTCAATTAATTCACCTTCCCAAAGACCTGAGGCAACGTGCCTTTTATTGTTGGCTCCAAGTCATTATGTGATTTTCTTCAAATCAGAATGAAGAATTAATTTGCTTCTAAGAAATGGCTGCAAATTAGCTTAGCCTATTCCTGGGAGGACAGAAGAGAGTTTGAATATGGGGAAATCTACCAATAGCTTTCAGTTTGTTTATACTTATTGAAGAGATGTAATTTAGTGTAAGTTCCCCCATAGGTTGCGGTTTACATGTTCCCCTACTCATGCACTTCTATTGTGCCTCACTTCTAGAAGGCTTTGAAAAATAGCCCCATCTCGGTGAATGCCACTGGAAGAAACAACTGCAAAAATAGAAGTTTGGTGTGTGCATGCATAGGTCAATGTAGGCAGTGGTAAAATATGTGTGTATCTATGTGTGTGTTCATAAGTGCCCAGGCACACACATTTTGCATGGTCCAGTGTGGCTCCCAAAGGCTTATGTGGCATCAGATAGATAGAGTGTTCAGCACACAAATCCACTTTATCCTAAACACAGGAAATAAGTAATAATGGTAACATTTTCTAGATACTTGGTGAAACACAACCACCTTACAGATAGGCAACTGCATAATGTTTTTCTTCATTTCTCTCAGTATCAGAAATCAGGAGCATCCATTGCAGCTAAATGTGGGAGATTCAAGGTCAATAGAAGGAAATACATATTTATACAACACAGAATGCTGCAGTAGCAGGAATGGCAACCAGTTTGGATGGTTTAAAAGAGAACTAAAATTCATGGAAGGGTAGGCTGTCAAGACTACAAATATTGATAGCTGTTTACTACATCCTGAATCTCAGGGAGCATTCTTGAAATGCTAGTTGCTGAAAAGTGGCAAGAGAGGTGACCTATCACCATATAGAAGACCCTTATTCCAGTTTTCACCACTGTTTAAAATAAGAACTTCAAATTTCTTGAACTGATTTCATAGGATTAGGTGCCTGAGTGGTGAGGATTGAATGATACTTTGTGCATTAGAGGTGTGCTAACTAGCCAGGATTCAGTTCAAAATTAATTTGACTCAAATGTACAGTTTGATGAGTCAAATTGATTCCAATTGATTTGATTCCAAGATTCAATTCATTACCATAAAGATATGTGGCTATGTGCATAGGAGTTCACTGAATCTTCAAATTAATTTGAAGGCATCTGATTTGATTTGACCTATTCAATCAATTTGGTTATTTCATACAAAGATTCAGCAGGATGATCAAGCCTTCATCTGCCATAAAGAGTATGTCTACTTCCTTTTTCCAAAACAGCAACAGTGTATTATTGTATTCTTCTCCTTCTCTCTAATACTTCAATTCCCTCCCTCGTTTCTGATTTTATGCAAACCAAAGTCTGACCTTGCACTCACATCAGGAAAACATGATTTGTAGCTGCTTCCAAGGTAGAATAAGAAATCTACTTCAAATCATAGTTTCCAGTTCTGGATTGAGAGGCTCATGAAAAGAGTAGACTGATGGCTATATCCAATGATTTTGTTTGCACAATCTACTAACAGACAGCTATTAATCTTTCATTTCTCCATTGTGATAATTGTGGCAGGACACAACCATACTAGAAGATTAGTTGGCCCCTGCAGATAATCGCTACTGGAAGAAATGTGTTCCATAAGAGACAACTTGGCTCTTCTAGCAGATCTATAGCTCCAACTTTTTTTTCCTGGAGGACTAACTAATTGGACTGGGTAACTGTCCCATATTTGACTGGGTTATAGGATCCACATGTCATAGTTGACCAAAGGAGGTCACTTTAAACTTAGCCCACCCAGCCTTGCAGCTAATTGGGATGATTGCAGGACCCATTAACACTACCACACAGTTAAGTGTGTCATGAAAACATAGCCAGTGATTTGTTTGATCAAGGAAATCAATGTGCTCCAGACAAAGAGCGATGAGGAAAGAAGCATAATGTGTATGTAAGGTATAATACATTTTCTTTCTTTTTACATTAAACTTGCTGCCATCAGCTTTTATTGGACACCAGTATTTGATGGAACTGATACTTTATTCCTGACACCTTCAAATTTGCAGTTGGATATATATATATATTTTAATACTAAGGTTGGTAGGCTTTTTAAGCTATTATCACTGTATATGAATGAGTTGGTTGAAAAGAAAAACAAGCCTTTAGGCAAGGTGGTATCTCTGTAAAAATGTTAAAAATTTTGTATCTTGGAATAAGCATCAAATGCCATGTAGGTCAAGGTAAAATTGATAGTGACTCAGTGAAAGCTGCAAGTAATAACAGAACACATAAAAACAGTGTTTGAGAACAACATCTTATGATTAAAGAGAGGACATACAGTACACTTTCTACAGATACCACATGAGGCAGAACAGACTATGATTCTTAGTACTGGGAAAACAATTATGGTTGTGATTCTATCCTTACATTATATAGATAATATCTTACAAAGTAAAACATTAAATACTATTGCACATAGCTATCAAATCCTATCAAACCCTAAACTCTGGTACTTACTAAGCAACAAATATGATTAAATGCGAAATGTTGAGATCAAAAGCATAATTAGAATCCCAGAAATGGAAGGGGCATTTAACTGACTGAGTCCAACTCTCTAATCTGTGTGGAATCCAGTTAAAATATTAAAAAAAAAAAAATCTCCAATCTCTGCTTCAACACATTCAGCAAAGGGAAGCCCCTTATCTCCCTTGATAATTGCTTCTATTATCAGCCATCAAATATGGAGATCAAATATTTTGTGACGATGGTGCATACAGTGAGTTTTCAGAGAGTATTCAGAATCTAAATTCATAGAACATGGTACTGAAGAAAATTATGGAGAAAAAAGGGATCTATTCTTAGGTTGTGAAAAGTGTTCTTTTTTTTTAAGAAAATCTAATGTCCAAATGCTTCAGATAATTTTATAATATTAAAAAAGGGCAAAAGATAAAAGTACAGTATCCTTTCTTGAAGCCTTCAGTGGAGCCTGAGATGGAGAAAGTGATGATAGCAGCTCTATAGCAAAATCATATGTGCCTCTCATGTTGGTCCCTGGATGAACCAGTGGATGAATACATATCTTTATTGTCCAAATTATAAATCCAGATAGCCTGGGAAGTGTTGATTGGCAGCTGTACAGCTTATATCCACTCCCTGTATATATGGAGATAGAACTCTTTTTTGTCACTTTCTTTAATTGGCACATGTATATTTGAGTCCCAGGTTCAAATTATTATATTTTGAACACATTATGTGAATACCCAATTCCCTGGAGAAGTCCATACTGCTGGAAAATGTGGAAGGAAAGAAAAGAGGAAGGCTAGCAGCAAGGTGGGTGGACTCTATTACAGCAGAGATGGGTGCCCTGTTAGAAGATTTGAACAGCCAGGACAGGGTATGTGAGACTAGTCTGAAACTGCCATAACTAGAGATGAAGCAGGCACATAAGCAGAGAGGCCAAAAAGCCAGGAATCTTGTCTGAAAGTTCCCTTTGGGGGTGTAGATAAGAAGGAAACAAAAAATGTCACCTGAACCAGACAAAGGAAGTTGGGCCTGAGCACATGGAAAAAAACCCCAATCCCACTGATTCAACAAAACAAGAACTTCTGGGGATAAAAAGGGATCCTGAAGCCCACCCACTCCTTGGATCCAGACTTGACGGTTTCCATCCCTGTAGCTAGTGCCTGGCAGCCTAGTTGAGAAGGATGTAAGTGTGGATGAGTGTGTGCTTGTGTGCATGTGAGAATGAGCAAATGTACATTGTAACGAGTAAAATTTGGCTGTTACTTTAAATTCACCAGGTCTCCATGTACTCCAAAGAACATGTTGTGCCTCAATGTTCAGTTGAAAATGATTTGTGCATGTCCCTAATTATTTCCAGGCTGTTGACCAGGGCTGTGTGTCTGTCTGGTCTAGCCTCACCTATCTGGAAAACCCAGGTAAAAAGCAAGGGGGGGGGGGTGTTACAAGATCTGCATGCCTCAACAGGCTGTGAATGTGTGACTGAGTGACCATAAGCTGAACCTGGGAGCACGTGTAACAGCAGATCATCTAGGAGAAAGTCTAAGAGTTGACACTGACTTGATGGCATGTAATCAGTCATCTTAGCTAAGGAGATTGGGCTGCAAAAGCTCAACCAGAGATGCAGTGGGGGCTCTTGAAAGTTTCATGGGATCTGGAAAAATACAGATGAGACTAGTTACAATGTTTAAGGGCAGCAGACACAAACCTACATCATTGCTGAAAATATGTCAGACGTGGTCAAGTATCAATGTCATGCATAGATTAATCTGTTTAATCTGCAATTGCAGTGTGTCTACTTCTGACTGGTTTGGATTCATTGGATTTTATAGAATTGTTTTTGGTTTTATTCTGTGAAGATACAGATAGTGGTATCTATGGGCTGGGACAAAAATAGGCAAGATGGCAGAAGCAGACTCATGATGGAAACTCCACCCTTTTGTGCATGGATCGATGTTGCATGCATGTACAAAAGAAGCAGGGCTTTCATTACAATGCTGCTTCTGCCATCTTGACTATTTGACACTCCTTGCCCCATGGATGCCACTAGATATAGAAACTCTAAATAACAGTGATTAGGGAGAGGAGGAGGGGGAGGAGGAGGAGGAGGAGATGATGATAATTGGGGCTGTTTTGACTATTTTCAGATTCTTGCAACTTTTTGCCTGTGCAGAGTGGCTCAGCCAAAGCAAACAAGGGTAATGTTAGCAAGAATTCTCTCTGTTTCCCTTTCTCTTCAGTAGAAGACCAGCCATTGTGGAAAACCTAAGGCTGATTGATTGTTTGTTTCATATGGTGGCATGGGTCCCAGGAGGTGGGCAGAAGCAAGAGTTCCATAGGAGAACAGAACACCCCCAAGCAAAGAGAGAGGGGGCAAGTTTTGTTCAATACCTAAATTGAGACAGCACCATCTGATCAGACAAATCCAGAGGCAGTTTTAAATTGGGGCAAAGTCCTTGTGTCAAGATCTTCATAGTTAGCATTTTTTAAATACATCTGAGAAAGTAAAGCTGGTAGGACAGAATCTTTTTTGCCTTTCCCAAGCCATTATTTAGCCAATTATACCGGTTTTTAGGCCAAGAATCTTCTCATGAGCGTCTTGGTTGGGTTTCTTCTACTAGATATTTATCCTGTGAATCTCTTCTGAATTTTTTATCTTGTTTTATTCCAGAAATCATATACTCTTTGGCCTGTTGTCTCATCCTCATTTTCCGCTATAAATGCACTATTTCTATAAAGTACAACATACTACTTTGCCTCCACCCCCACTACAAAAGTGAGGCGGGAAGAGAAGAAAAATATGCTAATTAATTTTCAATGCACTCTAAGAAAACAAAAAGCATAAAACAAGATTAAAAACAAAAATTGTGCAAATGCAATTCTTCTGCACTGTGGAATAAATGTTGAGGTCATCCAAAGACATTCATGATTCTTGTAATAAAGCAGAGATTTTTAACCAGAATCTACATCAAAGAAATCTTTCATTAAAGAATTCACTTAATCGTGCATTTCTATTCTCCAATGCACTCCTATAGCAAAAGGGTGAGAGTTATCTAGAATGATGTTAAGGTGAATGACTTTCTGAATCATTCACTTGAGGGTATGGCAAAGAATTTAAAATCCTCTGCTGTTGTTTGGCTGATTGGATGCAGACTGATCATGTCAAAGCACATATTCTGCTTATGCCTCTTTTCCCTTTTCTTAAAGACCATTTTTAAAAATCTTCTTATGATCTATGACAAGAACAGGTTCAGTTCATTCACTTTCCTTGTATTTCCCGACTCTAATTGGATTTCTTTTTCAAATGTACACTAAAGGGGCATAAAGGTTGCAAAGTAAACATTCTTCACTGTAATTAGTTTGTATTTAAGCTAGCATCATCCTTTTACAAATTGTATCATTGACCCTTAAATGAGTAATATGCAAATGAAGTGATGTGGAAAAGCGGAAACCTAGGCAGTAGATATTTAGTATGGGCAACATTCCTTGTTTTTGACATGAATTTCTAAGAAATGAATAGAAGTTCTCTTGTCAAAAATATGAACGATGTTCCATGTAGACAGCTCGTGCTGAAGGATCACCCTCCTCTTCAGCTGCAATAGCAGAACGGTAAAATGCATGTGTTACATAAAGAAGCCGCCAGACTCTATCCCTGCCATCCCTAGAAAGGAGTAGGGTAGCAAAGGAAAGAAAAATCTGCTAGAACTATTAAAAAGAAAGTAACACTGGTCTAGATGAACAAATAATGTGACTTAGTGTAAAGAGTCTGTATTTTATTAGCAGTAGCCTCAAAATACAAAGCATGTCCTATACAGACCACAGAATTTAGTGGAAAAGGCAAGGGAACCTCCAACAACAGCAGGTAATAACTACTTGTTTATTTAGGTTACTCTAGCATCCTTAAAGCTACCAGAATGCTCTCCAAGTAAATCGAGAAATGAATTGTTCACTCCTTTCTCTACTTACTTGGAGAGGGTATTGGGCCAATGAAAGAACTTGTCCCAGTGAAGACTTTGGGCTTCCCCACCTTGAAACATTTTTGAACGAAGAACCCTGAATGTACTAATAGAACTCAGTAGTTTTAAGGACACTAGTGGTATCCTGAATGGGATTCTTCCTTCATCTCTCCCTCCTATTTCTTCCCATCTTTATTACTCTCCCCACCTTGACACCAATTTGAATTTTAAATGTCCTGCTGGAGCCATTTCACCCTCTTCCTTGTACATATTACTCTTGCTGCAAGTCTTTTATCTCACTTTCAGGGCCACACAGTCTGAGCGACAGTTATGATTCTAGCCCACAAAAACTGTTAATGTCTTCTGTTGTACCTTTTCACTCTGCTTCTGCCAAAGGATGGATAGAAAGGGGACTTCCTCCTGAAGAAGAAGTCTCTTAAACCTAAATCTCTGCTTAATGTGACCAGCAAATTCATCACAATGATAGCTTTTATGTACCTATTTCTTCCCTGCAAGTTCTTCACATTCAGCACTTAGAAGCAGATTGTGCAAAGGCCAGCATGCCTCTTTCAGTCATATAGTCAGAGAAGTCAGTTAAGCCTGTTTATTTAAACATGGGACTCTCAAAATGCTGACAGGACTCTTTGTTATTGAGGTTAGGCCTGATGTATCTGAAAGGTCTCTTGAATTTTTTACTATCCCTTGATTTTTATTCTAGTACTCCCCAACCCTTTTAAACACCATAATACCATCATCTCAGCAGACAGATTAATATATAATTTTCCACCAATACGACTTTGTGTTAAGAAGAAATAATAGCCAGATCTAGGACTACAGCATGTTAATGAACTGCTCTCTTTCTCTAGATGCTGTCTCCATGGCTCCATTTTCTTATTATTTCACAGAAGTGGGATAGTTCTTTTTACCTCATCTTGATTTTTACCAACTTTCATTTTTTTAATCTCTTGTGACCTGTTCAGTGACCTAACATTTTCATCTCTGAGATATCATTTTCCTCTTGACTCAACTAAATATGAAAATGTAGTTAAAATTTACTGCAAATGACAGCAGCAGGCATGCATGTAGAAATAATCCATCTACAAGATTCTTCCAACTATTAAGGGTAGATTAGGTTTTTAAGATATTCAGGATTTGTATTAATGTGCCACTTTTATCTCCAGAAACATTAGTTTCTGTTGGAGAAAATAAAAATGAGGTGCTAGAGCTTTAGAAAGCAGTGCTATCATTCCTTGCATTCTGTAATGAATTAATATTTAATATAGCCAAATGAAGCCCAGCAAAGACAATATAGTACATTCATTTTCTATAGTAATTGATGTGGGCAGTGTTAGCACAAAGAAGCACAGGCAGATTGTTATAGAACTTTTGATCATATGATGCCAGCTAAAGGCCTACTGACTGCTGCAGCTCTAGTGAAGAAGCCAAAAGAGAGAGCTCTGCCTTCAGTCTAACCACTCACTTTAGGGGCAAAAATCTCCATCAGAAAATGTCCTGACCAATGTGCTGCTTAGGCCAGGTAAGCAACTTATTAACTCGGGATCAGAAGAAGCCCCCAACCTTTTTCCTGTGGTCCCATATATAGGCATGTATGCAGATGATCTACCTAATGCAGAACATAGGAATCAAATCCTCCTATGTGTATATCAATCCCAGAACTGACATCCTAGGCCCTTTCCTCTGACCCTTGCAGTTAATGGACTTTTTATCCACATTCCTTTTCTGGATTTGAGAGTCAGAGGAATCTGTTCCATGTTTTCATAGCAGACCTGTCTGGCCTGCAAACAGTTGTGGCTACACCATTACATTCTGGTTTCTCTTGAAATGCCTCCTGAGAGTTCCTATCATTGTGTGAGAACTAGAGCTCAGGGACATGAATTGTCTGGAGGGAGTTCTTGAACTTGTGTGATTGTGGGTCAAGTAAGATTTGGGACAGATATCTTTTCAAAGAAGGAAGCACAACAACTTACTTTCTGTATCAGGATTACTTTACATACTAGTTTGGTTGGCTGTGAACATATTTCTCAAGATACAATCACTGTTACACTGGTTAATAGTAGGAGTGAGCAAGACTGGTTTTAGCTATTCTATCTGGACTAATCTAGAATCTCTGATTTAATTTAGGGCCTGAATTTATATCTCACTTCCGAAATCTGACTCTTCTATTGGCTATTGCTGAAAACCATTATTATATATAACTTATTTTCAATATGACCAAATTGGAGAAAAGTATCCAAAAAGATACAGTCTGTAACTCTGTGTCTATAGAAATCTCCTAAATACCAAATGGAGTTTCAGATCCTTCAGATGCCTTCAGATTCCATTTCCTTTAGAAACATCCCACTTAAATTCAGACATCAAACAATCCTATCCGAAATAAACCTAATTGCGTTATGGATTCAGGATTTGTCTGGATCTGATCCATAATTGCAATTGTCATAGGAGATGAGAACATTAAGGGTTTTTTTTCTTCCATTCTTTTTAAACTGTATTTAATGGAGTCTCAGGAAAAGTGGTTGTTTATAAACTCTACTTTTAGCAAGGGCGGAAGGGGAAAAATGCATTTGGTTCATGTTTGTGAAAAACCAGACCCAGAAAGGAAAGCATGATACAGCTGATACAAAAACAGAACTTGAATCATCTTCTCTTGGGGGGATGGAGAGATAAGGGTGAGAAGAGTTTAATACCACCACATGGAACAAAAGTAGAAAGCCCTAGCAGAATAAGAAAAACATCCTTGCCATCTCTCAAAAAACATTTTCCTAGGAGAAATTAGCTGCATCTGTATAAAAGACAGGTTCACACACAAGCTTACCTCACCCCCTGGTAAGGAAGGAAAAGGCAGCATTTAACCTTGTGCAGGTTTTTCTGCATTGCTAGGTAACAGTAATCATAATACAAGCAGGTGTTTGCTGTTTTTGTTTTCCTGGGTTAGAATGAAAGAGGAAGTAAGAAACTAGCATTTGCACATTGGAGGCTATGTGAGGATAATTTGGGAAGCAGCACACTCTACCCTTCCCAAGGGCCAGCTGAGCTTCAAAAAGCATGGAAATAAAGCTTGGGAAAGGCTCTCAGATATCTTGAGTTCCTGTTCTACACCAAGGAGATTCTAACATTACAGGCTTTGGGGTGAATGCTCTCAGTGAGGGTATTTTCATTGCTTTCTTTTTTATTTATTTTTTAAAAAATCTAAAGTGCAAAGTTATCCTTTATAGCAGCTGAAGAAAGAAAACACAAGTTGGAATGGCAAATTATTTCCTATCTATCTATCTATCTATCTATCTATCTATCTATCTATCTATCTATCTATCTATCTATCTATCTATCTATCTATCTATCTGAAAGAGAGAGGACTGATGTTGAGAGAGAGAGAGAGAGAGAACTGATTATTTGTCCAAGAGTAGGGGTGCTGAACTGCAAAGTCAACTTTTAATAGGCAAAATCATGGAAACTTCTATTACTTGGTATTAAGCTCCTTTTCTGCCCTTATTTCAAATAACACAGTGAAAACAAAAGTCCCTGTCAACAATTTGGATATCCTAGACATATTGAGAGGTATAGTATATGCTTACATAAAGCTTTGGCACACTGATGAAAATGACTGAGGGTCCACTAGAAATTCCAGTGGAGTAATTCATTTGCTAAGATGCAGTTTGAAGTAAAGAATGAACAGAATGATGGAGGAGGAAATATGTGATCGTGTAAGGTCCTTGTTGATTTATTCCTTTCCTTATGAATTGTCCCCAAACTACGTCCAGCTTTATCAAAGGGTGGGAGGGAAGCAGCAGGGAAGAGGGACAGGGTTAGCACTTCTTCAGATTTTGGGGGGGGGGGGATATTCCTTGAACCATAAGACTCCTGATTGTTTCTCTCTCTCTCTCTCTCTCTTTCTCTGGAATTGTCATTGTAACTCTGACTATGGTTTGAAGAAAAAAAAAATTACTTCCATAAGAATATCTAAAAAAAATCCAAAAAAGCCCACACACATTAATTGTCTTTGGACAGCTGTCCCAGGATGTCTTAACCTTTTCTGAAGTAAGCACCATCTGGTACTAACTGAGGAAAGTGGTCTTCTCAGTTTCTTTGGAATTGTTCTTCTTTTTGGCACCAAACGTTATATAAAAAATCCACGTTACAGAAGGTAATTAAGTGACATTTTCTTGACTTTACTATGATCATCAAATTGCTGATTTCATCAGATTATTTGAAATTAGGAGTCCACTACAGTATGAGGTTTTGTTCAACTCTGTATTTTCTCAGTTAGCTTTTGATCAGAGGGAGAATATTATATATTGTCCTCTGAGTCAGGGAAAAACTAAACGTGAAAAGCAATGGAAGAACTGGACATTCATTAGGAAAGTAAAATTGAAGTACTGTAAAAATGTCCTTAAAAATATAGTGTCAGTGTTGTAAGAAACTATTTTAATAACATCTAATAGCTTATTACACTTCATTATTTGTAAAGAAGTTGTGGAAGGAAGCTTGCACAGAAAAAAAATGGATTTCCTTCCCATGTTGGTCTGTTAAAATGTTTGAATGACCATTCCTCTCCTACCTTCCCATGCTTTCCCCTCCTCCCCTGCTGTTTTTGTAGTAGAGGCAAAGTTTCTGGAGGCTGCAAGTTTGTCAGATTCTTGGTGACATACTTCAACAAAAAGCAAGATTTTCCTACCACAGATTATTAATAAAGACCAGCGTGGATTTGTATCCAATAGACAATTGAGAGGTAATATTAGGCATGTTTTAAATGCTTTAGAATATTTAGAGGTTCACAATGACAAAAAAACAGCTATGTTCTTTTTGGGTCATGAAAAAGTTTTGATAATTTGAACTGAAGTTTTCTATTTCAAGTGTTGGAAAATATGGAATTTAGACAAAACTTCACAATATGGATAAAATCAATATATACTTCGCAACAAGCTTGTATGGTTATGAATGGGAAATTATCCAAATGATGTATGATTCAGAAAGGAATCAGACAAAGTTGTCCAATTTCTTCCTTCCTGTTTGTAATAGCTTTAGAAGACTTGATTAAAGACATTAGACAGGAACAGAGAATTCAGAATAAATTAGACAACAAAGTTATAAATTAAGAAAAAGAAAATAATTTCCAAATCTCAAAATATATATCTGATATATGGAGAATGTAGGCACATCTAATAAGAGCAACACAGCATCACCCATAGACATCCCATTCCAAACCCTCCCCATACAGATTTGAAATGCCTTTTTCTATCATTACAATGGGGACTTTCTGCATCCTTCTACCTACCAATTCCTTAAAAAAAAAAATGCTTCTGCCAACAGCAAATAGTAATCTAGGTTTCACAAGTGTGTGTGTATGTGTGTGCACATCACAGAGTGTATATGCTTATGAGTGACTGTTACCACATAATTCGTTAGACTAATATGTGGTTTAGCATGCTGTGTGACCTTAAAAAATTGTAGCTTGTAAATCTTCATTTGCGGCTTTGTGCATTCTGCAAATCCTACCAATTATGTATTAAACCATGTATGAATAAACCATGATTGAGTGAACAACAGTTTAGCATATTGTGTGATCATGTCAAATCACTTCCAGCGACAAGTGGGGGGCGTTTGGTTTCATACATCCCTTAAGGCACTAAAACTTTTATGTTCCAGCCTCCAAATGCTGGTGAAAGCTCCTACCAGGAAGTGCTGACTTAGGAGTTTGGTACTGCAGAGATGGCATTTTCCAAATATCTAGTCTCCTCTAGATATTTTGAACTTCAATTCCCTTAATTCTCAGCCATTATGGGAGTTGAAATCCAACTTATCTGAAAGCCATTTGGTTGGGAATGTTATTTTAGAGCTTCATCCACATGTCAATAAACAGGAAATAAGACGATACAGCCATCTCCCCATGTACCGGGCAAGTGTTTTGTTCTCTCTCTCTCTCTCTCTTTTTTTCCTAGCAGATTGATGGTGCTGTGAGCTATTTTTACAATCTGCTGTATTGTTTTAAATTATGGCACAGACTTCTGGGAAAGCATATGTAGGACTTATGCAAATTAGGGAAATTCCCGGAATATTGTCCCTTGAGGCAACTGATCCCTCAAGGTTATAGAAATGACTTGCAGAGTAAAAGTTACCTGCATGAAATTCTGGCACTTATTTCATTTCCTGGAGGGAAAATATACTCTCCCAGGACATAGGAGCACCTGTGCTACAGTATCGTTTCCATTCCTAAGATGGATTTCTGAGCCAGAAGAAAGATAAATTGCAATATGTGTTTTAGGAGCATGTTTTAGTATTTAAGAAAATCTACATCAAATGCTTGTAGAACCTCATGTTATTGGGAATAATAGACTAGAATAACTGTAATAGGGTCAGTGTCACTTGAATCAATTATTAAATGATACTGATGCTGAATCCAGAATATGAGGATGTGCAGAACTCAATGAAGTCAGTTTATTCAGTTGATATCAATGAGCATGTATGAAAGTCATTAGATATCAGAAAACTCTCAAATAAGTTTATTTGCTTAATTGTGCATATACTTATTTATTTATTGCATATGCCACCAATCTGTTACAGATTCTAAGTGGCTTACATCCAGAACCATAAGATACAAATTAGAAACTGTCCCAGTAACCTAAAGCTTCATCCCACCCCAAGACAATCAACCCTCACTTGGCAGTTGCTTCAGATAAGTTTCTTGGGAAGAGCACTGTTTCATGATCTTCTGGGACAGCAATAAAGAAGGGGCCAACCTGACCTCAGGGGCTGGGTGTTCTAGAGCAAGGGGGCTGTGACCAAGAAGGCCTGTTTCCAGGCCCCAGTGCTTCCCATCCTGAACAAGGAGATGTGCAACATACCTTCCTGGCCATACTTGCACCAGATGGCCTGAAAGTAATGAGGACCTGAAACATAAAGGACTTTGGAGATAATGATCAGGACCTTGAATTGGACCTGGAGGCCTATTGGTAGCCAATGGAGTTCCCCCCAAATTGGTATCACTTTACATCCCAAGCTGCTGCCTTTTATGCCAGTTACAGCTTCTAAATTGCTTTCAGGGAAAGACCCATGTAGAGTGAGTTCCAGTAATACAAGCAAGAAATGTTCCCACACAGCTCGTGATGGTCAACCTTTGGTCTGATAAGAAATAAGAAAGCTAACACTCAAATTCCTTCCCCAGAAAAATACCTTAAAAGGGATGTTAATCACTGTCCCAAAAACTGCTTTATAAAACAGATAGAATAAGAGGATAATAATTATTGCCTCACCAGTCCTACAAGGGCAGAGATATCTTCTGATAACAGAGCAGGGAAGCCTTTATAAATCTAAATTATAAATGAAATATATGTAACTACCCATTATTTGCACTAGGGGAAGCCAGTAACTGAAATAGCATAAAAGTGCTACAATGCTTTAAGGACTATAATATAAAAAAGATATGTGGGAAAAGCAAAATTGCCATTAACCAACCTTGCATGCAAATGACTGAACAACTCCCACTTTGTAAATCTAAAACACAGATACATTGTCAGTGTTCTTTTGTCATTTTCAAACCGCAATATGACAACACTTCTTGGAACAAAACTATATGGCAAGGGTTCCTGTTTCTCAAATGCGTTGCCCATTCTAGGACTTGTGTTTTCCACCAAAAAGGTAAGGAAAACACATTCTCAGTTTTTCAGCAATTGCGTGATCAAAATTCACTTTGGACATCCAGAGGCTACCAAACATAAAAACAAACAAGCAAAAAGTCTGGAGGGTCCCAGAGATTTCACCTCCAGTACAGAATGCAGAAAGTAATCAGAATGAAGTTGTAATTCCTATATAGTTTTATTAATGCAACTATATTTTGTTGTTGTTGTTGTTCAGTCGTTAAGTCGTGTCCGACTCTTCGTGACCCCATGAACCATATTGCGCCAGGCCTTCCTGTCCTTCACTGCCTCCCTGAGTTTGCTCAGTTTCATGCTCATTGCTTCAGTGATGCTATTTAACCATCTCATCCTCTGCCGTCCTCTTCTCCTTTTGCCTTCAATCTTTCCCAGCATCAGGGTCTTTTCCAAAGAGTCCTCTCTTCGCATTAGGTGACCAAAGTATCTGAGCTTGAGCTTAATTATCAATTCTTCCAATGAGCAATCAGGGTTGATTTCCTTTAAGATTGACTGGTTTGACTTCCTAGCAGTCCAGGGGACTCTTAAGAGCCTTCTCCAGCACCACAGTTCAAAGGCATCAATTCTTCGGTGCTCAGCCTTCTTTATGGTCCAGCTCTCACAGCCATACATTACTACTGGAAAAACCATAGCTTTGACTATGCGGATCTTTGTCGGCAAGGTAATGTCTCTGCAACTATATAGGCTTCACTAAGTCTTTCTGGAAAGAAACTCACGAAATACAGCAATTGAAAGGCGTACTTTTTTTTTCCATAAGAAATAATCAACAAAAAGGGAGTGGGACTCTGGTTGCAATATAAGGGATGTAAGTATCAGGACTGAAATCCATCAGTTTGAGAATGAGAGGCCTGTTGAAAGTATCTAGGTAAAGAGAAGGAAGGAAACAGAAGGAAAGGGAAACAACAATGCTGTTGCTGTGGCAGCAATGTATCACTGTTTAAATGTTTACAAATTAGATGAATGTTGTAGGCAGTTATGCTGGTATGGACCTCCAAGTCTGAATCTGCCATAACAGAAACACAGTGCCTCAGTCATGGAAGCAGGAAAGCCATCTTAGGCATTCTCCCTGCATATTATCCTACAAGCCTTGCAAATCAGAGTTCTAAAGTACATTGAACTCCCCATTGATACAAAAAGTTTCTGATGCAAATACTTGCCTTTTTCATATAAAGGCAACCAGGATAGTTCTGAAGGGGAAGAACCCAATGTTCATCCTCATTTCTTCTACTTGTATGAATACCTTACATATAAGAATGACACCTAAACAGAGCTAATGTTCCTGGTCATATCTGGGGTTTGGGGTTACCCATTTTAAGAACTTTGTAAAACTGGAAGGGCTCCAGAAGAAGATTGGTCAAGATGGTGCATGAGGAAGTCCTTTAGTCATTGTGTGAATCATTGAAAGAACCCAGATATTTTAGTTTAATGAAGAGCCAGATGTATGGATGACATTATAGCAGAGAAAACAGACATAGTCTCTGCTGTTCCAGAAGATAGGTTTAAAGTTAATGGATTAAAAAAAATCTCAGGGAAGCACATTTCAGCTAAAAATGAGCATGCTTCTAAATAGTAAGATCTCTTTGAGATATTTAAGTAGAACTTGAAGAGACCCTTGTCAGGAATTCTGTGATTTATCCTGCTTTGAAAATATTATATTATGCTTATAGTTGACTTCCAAAAAACCTTTCAGTTTTATGAGTCTACAAGACTTGGGGGGGGGGATGGTTTTGTAGGAGAGGTCATTTCAGTGGAAATGCTCTATTATTTATGCTTGGGGATACAAACCAAGTAATGAAACCACAAGGTTTATATACACATACAGAGAGAGAGAAAACAAGGTGTCTGTAATCAAACTGGTAAACTTCTTTAGCAGCACTAATGAGACAAGTAGCAACCCAAAGGTTATTCCATCGAAATATATATGACTAAAATAAGCTTCATATAAAGATTCTTTAGTAATTACCTCAACTGTCTCTCTGCAAAGAAACATTATAAGAACCGGCAGTCCAATTGCATCAAGGTACTTCAACAGCACAGCAGACATAGCTGCTTCTATTACAATGGGTTTGGGTGGCATTGAAAACCCTGCACAAGAAATTACCAATCCTTCCCTGTTTCCATAAAGAATCCCCATATATGGTTGCTGATTATTTTTCCAGAATTAGACAATGAAACATTTGTGTTGGACCAGAACAGGCAGCTAACGGAGGTCAAGCTTTCCTTCATTATTCTCTTGATTCACCAGTCAGAACAAATGCTTTATTGCCCTCAAGGCTTTCTAGAATTGCTTGCTTTTCTACTGTCCTACTCAGAAGGAGTCCTCAGAGTAACAAGCACGAAGTGGAATAGCAGCTGCTTATACCAGTCCTGAGGGATTTCTGTAGGACAAGATGCCAGCTACTATCTGGAGAGTGAATGGTGGGGATGCTGCAGTTGGGGAATCTTTATACAGCGGGTGGCATGAAACAGGAGGGAATGTCAGGGACAGCCACAACACAGAAAGCAGAAAATACCCCTCTCCCATCTAGGTCCAGGCTTTGAGGCTGCCTCGGGTTTTATCTTTTTGGCCATTCTCACAGACTTTAAGAGTATTTGCTAGCGTTGTCCCATCTTCAATGCTATAGCACTCTTCACTGGATATGCACTACAGCAGGATGAAGAAACAAACTTGGTCCATGGTTGGATGAAACTTTACCTTCTTAGGAGCTGGTATTCGTATGGAAAGGTCAGATGTTAAACAATATTGTGTATCCACCTAATTCACATGCTTAAATTTTCTTCATGGCTGATTCACAAAACTGATTATTTTTCATTTGGGACAGGTTCTCATAAAAAAGATACCAATATTGAAAAATGACTTTATGCTTCATATATTGCTAAAGAAGTAAATCTGATGCTGGATCTGATTTTTTCTTTTCCCCCAGAACGATGTGTGTGTGTGTGTGTGTGTGTGTGTGTGTTCATGACTCTGAGAAAATCAGAACACAAAAAAACAAGGAGAGTACAAGAGGAAGAAATGCTGGGTTTAGTTTTCTGATGTCTAATTATTAAGATACTCCCCTCCCCTTTTTTTTCTTTCTTTTTTCAAATTAACTGAAGAGAAAATAGCCAAGGCCATATCTAAATACTTCATTGAAGCAAAGTAAAAGCTGTTTCTCGTAAAATGCTAGCAATCAGTAGAGGCATTTAAACTAAAAGGATCAAGGATGATGTGTTCAAAATGATTCTGAAGCATCTTTTGTTTTGTTTTTTCAATGTTCTGTACTTTTCAATTTACTTTTATGAATCTTTACATGTCTTTGTTCATTTAGACTTAGGAAAAATATGCATATGGGTTCCAACCTGCAGTAATAGCACGAGAAGAGCCATCAGACAGCTCTAGATATTTTGGAACAAGTGGGGATCTCATATACTGTAGAACCTATCTGTGACTCTTTAAAGCAGCTTTGTCTCACATGGCTGCTTAGTGTAGCTGCTCTGCAATCCCAGGAAATGCACTTGGTTTAAGGAATTGCAAACAATTGTCACATGTACAGCTATGCTGCTGTAAAGCACCTTTTTATTTTGTTTTCCAAAGTGCCGTACAGGTTTTTGGACTAATGCCAAAATGTAGAAGGAAAAATGATGTTCATTTGTCCCCTTTTTTATCATATTGTTTGCTTTGTTCACTCATTGTTACCTGTTGTTTTATTTATAGGTAGCAGGGCTTTTGCATAAGCCATTTCATTAACTTTAATTCAGACATGTAGCCAGAAACTGCCATGAAATTTCTTTCCATTCTATCATCAAACTACTAAGCTCTTTGTTATGCATATCCTGAGTACAATCTCATAGTCCCTTGCACTCTTTTTTTCTGAATCATATAACTAACCTTGATTGTATCTTTTGGCCAGAAGATCCTCATATTTATGGGTTTTAGCTCAGATCTAAAATTAAACTGGGGTTTGCTTGGGTTATAAATCTATTCATTGCCATCCATTTCTAGCATTCCTTATTCAGGCCTATATTTCCAGAATCAGGAAAAAATCTGTATTTCTTTTCCTGAACTTTAGTTTTCCTTACAGAACTATGTGGTCTTGCACATCCAGAGAAACTTTGATCCTGATAAAGCATGTGTCAAATTGATACCTGCTTTTTTTTATATATATATATATATATATATATATATATATATATACATACACATACATACATACATACACACACACACATATATATATATACATATACACACACACACACACACACACACACACAAGAAAATCATTTTTAGTACCTTGAAGGGGCTGTATTGTACCTATAAATTGCTGGTTCTGGGACCAATGTAATAGTCCAGTAAGGAATTTAAGAGTATTCCCTATGGGGAAATGTTTCTTGTTGTGAATCATTTTGGTGTCGTTTTAAAGTTTCAGTATGACAGAATGGAAACCAATAATCTCACATGATGAATCTGAACACACATATATTTTGTCTGGTAAGTCATTATTTGATGCAGATTTCTCTAAGGGACTTGATAGGCCTGAAATAGAGGCCTACATAGTTATTCAAGAGAAACATAAGCCTCAAACTTCACTTTTCCATCCTTGCAAAATATTGTATCCGCTGTGAATTGAGACTCAACAAACTTCTTGATGTCTTGTAGGGTAAGGAGAGTTTAAGAAAAAAATGATTTCCCATATTTAATAAATGTTCATTGGACCTTATGCTATTGGGAATAGAATGTTACAAAGAAAAGAACTGCTAGAAACCAACGAACAAATAGATGTTACCAAGTTTAGTTTGCTCATGGTAGAATTTTAATAGAAGATATAGAACTGCAATATACCATGTTGTAAAAAATTTCCTAGATATATCTGAAAAGCAACTTAGGGGCAGAAAAATCAAGAAATGTCAAAGGAGCTAAGGAGCTAAGTGGATTATTTGTATAATCATTTATATACCTGAGTGAATAAAAGGAACAACGTATATTAAAAATTGGTTAGATTTAGTTAATCTTCTTGGTGTCATGTGTGGGAATGGATTTATGGACTCTCTGATACCACTATTAAAGGCCAGGCTAAAAGACCACATTTCCTTGATATATTACGAGGCAGAAATTCTGAGCAGAAGGAATGAAATTTAATGATAAATATGTCTCACTATGAACCTACCCTTTTAAAAATCAGGTATTGAACACAGGAGATTCTTGAGTTCCCACATCACTTTATAATGTCTTTGAGATAAGGATGAATATCTATAAAGTCTTCTCAAATCAAGCTCAACTCCTTTTGACTTCATGGATATATCCTTGCTGCTTTCTTGATGAAAGTATGGTTTGTCACGGCCTTCTGGGATTTTATTTTCTTTTTCCTTTTTTTACCCTTCTCAGCACAGCCTTCAGCATTAAAAGAAAATGGTTTAACTATGGTGACTTTCCTTATGTCTTTGCTTGGACTAAATCTAGATTTGAAGCACAGGATAATGATTCTTGCATTAACGTTCTTGGAAGCGTTATACAAGGATACTGAGAAAATAAAGACCACTACTACCTGATACAGTGCCAGTCCATATCAGGGACTGCCTTACAGAAAATGATTTTGTCTGTTCCATAAGGTCATGCAGAGAGGGTCTGCTTACAGTCCTGTCTGTCTGAGAAGTTAGGGGAGTGTGGCCCAGAAGGCAAGTGTTCTCATTAGTGGTCCCACATTGTGGAATATACTGACCCAAGAAGTATTTATTTATTTAGTAAATTTATCAGCCACCCATCTCATGTACATGACTCTGGGTGGCTTACAATTAAAACAGAATAAAAACAGTAAAAAACAACAAAAGTTAAAAACAACAAAAATAGCAGCTGAGAGATTCACAAACACTCAAGCCATGACATGGGCTCACCCATGCTATCAGGGCCCCAGGCTCAATGGCAAAGCCAGGTTTTTAGTGCCTTGAGAAAGGTCAACAGGGTCAGGGGAAGTCTAATTTCTGGGGGGATGGTGTTCCAGAGGGTGGGCACCGTGGCAGAAAAGGCTGTCCTCCTGGGTCTTGAGAGAGAGACTCTCTCGCAAACAGGACCCAGAGCAAGACTCTCCTGCCAGATCTAACAGGATGGGTAGACCCCACTAGGGAGAGATAGTCCCATAAGTAACCTTGGCCCCTCGCTCAGTCCCATAAGTATGCTTGGACCTTCACTCCTGGCATACCAAAAGGCATCGGAGCCTCTTCTTTTTCAACATTCAATCATTAATCCAATAGTGACTAGGCAACTATTTAGGGGTTTTGGGGAAGTGGGAATTATGTTTTGGGAATGTTTAGATTTTATGTTGATTTTTTTATTATTATTTTTGTAAACTGCCCAGAATGTAAATGAGTGGACAAAATAAGAAACTTGTAAATAAATTAATAATATTAATATCTACAGCATTGGCATAACATGAAAAAGCATGAGAAGACTGCCTTAGGAAGCCTCACTAAGTCCCCACTTACAGTTAACTACATAGCACAATCATTCCTGAGGGACACAGTGGCGCAGTGGCTTAATGACCCTGGAAGTTGCCAGCCAGAAACGGTCGACACTTCAGTGGTTCGAGCCCAGCTCCGTGCGGCAGAGTGAGCTCCTGTCTCATCCCTAGCTTCTGCCAACCCAGCAGCTCGAAAGCATCCGCGAGTAGATAAATGGGTACTCTCACCCTGGTGGGAGGAAAAAGTGCTGGCGGCGCCCTGTACGGGAGATGGGAAAAGTTGCCGGTAACGTGGAAGTCGTGTACGTCTGAAAAAAACTCCAAGCAACAGAAACCTCGCCTTCCTGCATCTGCCAGCTGGGGTCCACCCTAGGAAGGAGGCAAGGGCAAACCACTTCTGAAACACCTTGCCATGAAAACTGCAAGGACTCGTCCAGGCAGTCACTGCAGAATCGGTCACAATTGAGTGCGTATTAAAAAAAAAATCATTCCTAAATAACAGCAATTTACCCTCTTATCTCTACAATGTGGCCATCATCGTGTCCCTAGCCTGCACAAGAGACAGCTTAAATCATTCTTAGCTGTACTAATGTTAAAATAATGCTCCCCCCTTTATTCCAATACTATCTGATGACAGACTCAAGATGAGTAAGATAAATTTGGGAGATCAGCATTTAACATGATCAGAAAAGTATGTATTGGGTGTTTCAGGCTGATTAAATCACATCTCCTCCCTTCTGGTCCCTGGCCAGCCTTTTCTGCCACCATTATGTTATTCATTCCCTAAAGAGCTCGCCTTTCAACCATTGCCTCACTTTCTTGCCTTGCAAAGAAAACTATCTGAATTTGTGCTTATTGTCATCAGACACTGAACTCAGTCTAAAAAAGACTTCACATTACTTTTGAACAGATACTTACAAAGAAGCATCACAATGCAGTGATGGTGGCTGAGTGGATTTGCAATATAGCATTAGACCACCAGATGGAATTGTGAGTACTTTCTCTTTTTCCCTTGCCAATTCTGCTGCAATATACAACTGTGAAAAAATAGGATCAAGATATTTTTAATAAGGACACACTGCAAGTGACTCTGTTCCCTTTGCGATTCCTATTTGGCTTTTGAAAACACTCTGTTAAAATTGTATTATGACAGAATGTGTGGAAGGGATAGGAGAGGGGAACATAAAGGTGCAGAGATGCCTGGCAGTGTCCTAGTGTCCAGTTCACCCTGTTCCTGCCACAGTGCATGGTTTTAATGCCAGCTGTTGTCATGTTGAAGAGTGGGAGGGAGGCAGGAAAGTCAGAAGCCTCAACAAGTTGCTATGCTTATCATGCACTGCACACATGCAATCAGAACAACAGTGTTTGGCAGAGATGCAGAACAGATGTGACAGAGGCAGGAAAGGGATTGGCGGTGGAGACCAAAAATGTTATATCGGTAGTTTTCTGCCAATCAAGGAGGGGCAAATAGCACTTTGATTCAGCAGTGGGAAAAGGACACAGAAACCATTAATTACCCTTAAACCTGTGGATAAAAGGTAAGTGAATGTCATACAAGTTGGAATATACAAATAAGGGGATAAAGTAGGGGATTAATCTTTTTTATCTTTTGAAGCATCCACAAAAGATATTGCATACATCACTGGGATTTTAGTACAAGAGGCACTAGTACTAGGGTATAGCAAAGAAGACACTTTTCATGTTCATATCAGTAAAACACTAAGCATTCCACTATTTCACTTTCTGTTCAAAGTACCTAAACCAGATACAGCATCTTAAGTTCACTGCATTGTTTCTAACACCAATTCAATTCTAGAACTATTAGACACATTTTTGAATCACTGTTTATAATCAAGAGTAAGAGATGCTCCCACTTACATAAAAATAGAAAATATTTTATTGACATAAAGATAGAAAATATTCAAGTAGCATATATTCCAATGTAAAATCACTATATGCATTTATTCTGCATAAAATGACAAGGATAAATTAAATTTTCTATTTCACAGACACTTGCAATCTCTGCCAAAATATTTTTTGTTAAACATGTCAGATATTGTCATGAGAAGGAACTATTTCAGACTGGAGAATCAGTTTTAATTTCAGATAAAAAAGATTACCAAGGGTTCTGCAATAGAACCTTCAGCTGTTAATATATTTATAGCAAACTTAGGAGTCACTATATTTTACATGTAAATAAAAAAAAACTATTTTATAACAATATGGATTTTTGTGGGTATTACATTAACATTTTAATGGTTTTTAAGAGGTTTCCAATTATTCTAGAAAGCTATAGAGTGAACTATCAAGTGAACAGATATATCCTAGTTCAAATCGACATGGAGGTGGCAAGGAAGAATAGAACAGTAGTTGAAAATTATTCTGTGCTTATTGATAAGAATGTATTCCTTATTTTTAATAGTTTCTACTCCGATTTTATTAAATATTATCTTCTATATGGGCAGTTTTTATATCTGCAAGTAAATAAATAATATGTATCAATATGATGCCCAATATCATATAGTACAGTTATTCCATATAATTCCTACATTGGGATTTCTACCAAGAATTATTCAATAAAAGCAGTTTCATCAATTAAAAAAAATAAAAATGTATCCCATATGCATCCCAATAAAGAAGATAAATGGATATTTTTAATTGATTCAACATAGCTCCAAATTTGTAATATATGTATATACATACATAGATATAGATACACACATATACATGGATAATCTTAAATACCATATGTTTTGTTTTAGAGTTCACTGACATTAAGGACAAATCAATCCATGCTGAATTTCTCACCTGAAATCAAGTTAGAATGAGTAATTTCACAGGCTACTATAAGCATGGCCATTATTCCATTAATATCCTGGACACCAAGGTTATCATTAATAATATAAATAATATAACCTATATATTGTCCAACTGCAATGTATTTATGACATTTACATGTTTACTTGTCCTTACAATGAAATATGCATTAGCAAAATGACTAGAATGCTCAAGAAATAGATTTAATGTCAATGAATGGATGCACTTTGGGTAACCTATTTTATACAACAAAAAGAATTCTAAGAGTGTTTGTCAGTCACCATTTTGGAGGTGGTTGAATTCCAATGTTTTCTTTAAGTTGATTTGGATAGAGTTCTGCCATACAGGAAGCTATTTAGATTTATAAATTTCATTCATGCCAAACAAGTGTCTAAGAAAGACAAGCACAGACAGCATGCTGTGAGTGTACAAAGTTTTAATCTATTGTCTGGAATTTGAGTAAGGAAGAGACTATGCCAAGAGAAGAGTGAGTTTTTGTGCTGTTGTAGGTTTCTTAACTAAATGTATGAAAGGAACTTATAAACTGAAGTTTAAAAGACTGTGCTATTTTTATAGGACAGATATGACAACACTTTTTTTAGGCCCAGCTGTGAGATCAATTAGGCATATTGTAACTAAGTTATTATATTTTTATGGTTTATTGTTTGTATAAAATATGGGAATTATCATTTATGCTTTCATTTAAAGATTTATTTCTGAAGAAGTACCCAAAATAAACCTTGAAGCCGAGCAGTTTGTAAAACAGGCTAGAAGATCAGCAAGGGTTTTTTGGGGGGCGGGGGGGGAGGTTATCAGCAATGCAAAGAAGTTTACTGTTGTCATTTATAGTCAGGGGGTTTTCTCCTTCATATTTGCAAAGGGCATTGTTCAGAGAAGATGGTATATGTATTATTGTTTGTTTGTTTCCTACATTTTTATACCATCACAGTCTCTGAAGATTTAAGGTGAGTTACAATATAGAGAAACAAAACAATAATGAAAATAATATATCAAAATAGTTATTACTAGGTTCCCTAACTAATAATAATCTTAACCATTAAAAGCTCTTTTAATGAACTGCCTACTGGTAACCAATGAGAGTCTGCAATATTAGTGTTCTTTATGTACAGTATCTCCTACCTGCTTAAGAGTCCAGCTGCTACAGTTTATATCAGCTGCAGTAGTCTTCAAAGACAGCCAATGCACTCAACTGTCTATGGAGATCTTTAATGGATTTACCATCTAGGGACATCTTTAATGCACCTCCTGGTTTTGCTGCCATCGCTGAACTTTTTCCTGATTTGAATATTCTTATTTAAACTTATCCCTGTCATAGGGAGTGCAATCTGTTAAGTTTGTTTTGGTTCTAGGTCAGAGCTGAGTCCAAACTGATCTTAATAAGCACAGTCACTTCACCTCTTTGTCAATGCCTCGACCTACATGAATACCACAGCTAATGAAGATCATGGTAATCTATATGCTGACTAAATTTGCCAGTCAACTAACAAGATCAATGTGTTGGTAAATGGAGTGCATGGTAAAATTAAAAATACAGAAGTAATTCTTGATCCTGGGATTATATTTTTATAAGTTTGGGTTACTGACTTAAATAAAAAAGATCATAATTTTAAATACTGACTTGTACTTTCAAAAATGTCTTCTTCATCTGTGGACCCTGACAACAATCATTCACCTTGCCTTCACTAGGAAAAGCCACAACTTTGTATCTTTCTTTGGATTGTCTCTTGGGTGTGTAATCATATGCCCTTGGGAATATTCCTTATAGCTGCAGTTCATATAAAATGCAACCAATTAATCACATTATTTAATTCTTTCCCTAAGGTTCCTTGTCTCCATGTTTATTATTTATTTTGCCATTGTCAAGATCTAAAGGAAATTTCTATATACATGCATACTTGTCATGCTGTTTCCTTTGGGGGCAAACAACATTCAGCAGAGCACAGAAAAGGAGTAAGAAATAGTAAGCCAAATAAATTGAAGGACAAGAAGAAAAGGAAATATAATTAGAATTGGTTTACAACAACATCATTCATTATATGTCCTTATACCTTTCTACACTTGTGAATCTTCCTTGCTTTCAGCACATCCACATATCATTCATACTCTTTCTTTCTTTCTTTCTTCTTTCTTTCTTTCTTTCTTTCTTTCTTTCTTTCTTTCTTTCTTTCTTTCTTTCTTTCTTTCTTTCTTTCTTTCTACTTCTCACCTGTATGTTTTTGAGGATCTCATCAACTCTACCCCATAATCCTTTTCACTCTTCCTCTTCCTCTCAATCTAGTCTTCTTTCAGAAAACATTCATTTCTGACAACAAATGCATAACATGTCCCACCCCACCTCTGACATCACCACAAACATACTTTAGACATTTATCCATAAATACATTAAACAAAACAGTATCACAGATCCTTATGTTAATCCCTGTACAACGTTGTCATTCATTAAGCAGTCCATTTATTCCCACACACACTTTACTTCCATTGTATACCACTTTTATAGCATCCCGCAACCAATGAACATCACATCTATGAAAACATTCCATAATGTCAGTCAATGCACTTTCTCATATTCACATATTTCTCAATGATTGCTGCAAAGCAAGAATCTGTTCAGCACTCCCCCTGCCCAACATTAAGTCACATTATATTTCTCAAATATTGTTCATTGTCATTTCTGGTATCATTCTGATCAGAAATCTGCCAAATTGTATTTCCAGATACACTTAGTAGACTAATCCCTCAGCAGATTTTGTGTTCACTCTTGCTACCTTTTCCTTCCTCTAACAGCATTCTTCCAATTCTAAGGCACAGAGCTGTCTTCATATACAAGTTAAAGTTATCACACAGCCACTCCATAAGCAAACACTATCCATCTTAACATTCCTCTAGTTACATCATCTACACCTACATCCTTACAATTTTTCAACATTATCATAGCATTTATGATTTTCTTTTCATCAATTTTTTCTTGAATACAAACATTTATAGCACTCGTTTCAATTCTCTTCAACATATCACTTTCATTGCTACATAAATCTCTGAAATGCTCTTTCCAGCATTTCTTCACTTTGGTTTCATCTCACATCATTTTGCCACTTCTATTTTTAATTCCTTTCACTATTTAGCCCTTTTCGTACACTTCCAAAACAATGTTTTATATCCATCAAGATCACACTTTCTCTGCCTCTTTTAATCTTAATTGTTCCTTGTCTCTGTGATTATTCTCTTTGCAACTATCTCCTAACAGGTAAAGGCTTCATTGGCAACAGAAGCTGCCATTGTCAGGTTCAGCCAGCACGGCACGGCCAACGCCAATGTTCAGTTTCACCGCCCCTAGTCAATTTCACCACTGCAGGCGCAGGCAGCAGAAAAGAGGAAGTTGGGCAAACCGCAAGTTAATTGCCGGCAGGTGGAGGCAATTGACTCAGGGCAGGAGCGGATACTTTGTAACAAAGCCGGCTTCCCCCGAGCGCCCCAAGCAATGCAAACCACAGCGGCTCAGACGCATAGCAATCGGCGAGCAATTAAGGAGCCCCGGCTTAGCCTGCAGAAGAAAAGCCCAACAAACTCAACAACCCCACAAACAAAGGATAGTAATCAGGGAGGCAAAGAAACACAGCTGAATCTGCCATTTGGGTAAGGGGAGAATACCGTGGGCAAACCAGTAACCCAGGCAATGGGGAGAAGGGTGAGAAAAAGGGGGGTAACCCCAGGTCAAGGAGGGAACCCTATAAAACCACTGTATGTAACCATGCCAAGTCAACCCTGGCTTTGCTTGTAATCACCTGCATTACACCTGAGTAAACTTTTTTGACTGAAGTTTCGCAAGAGTTTCATTTGGCGCTGAATGTGGTAACTCTTACATCCATTTGGTTTAAAAACCAGTTTGCTGTAGAAAAAGAAACTGTTCCTTTTAACTTTTTTTCCTAATTAAAAAAGGAATTATGGGATTTTTTTCAGTTTGATTTCTTAACCATTCTTCCTTTGTTTATTCCCAGAATGAAAATAACCAAAATGTTATGTTGTATATTATTATTTTATGCTGTATTGATTTTATTTCAGCTAGTTTTTGATTCTTTATAAACATACTCAGTTTTTTTTTTTTAATTATACTCAACAGCATACTATATGAACATTTCTGGTTGCTATGCTAAGTTAGCATAGTTAAGAGTTAAGGGTGGGGGTGAAATGGATGTTCTATGTTTTTAGTGTGAAATGGGATATTTAGGGTACAATGAGAACTATAATTCCCTGATTAACTATTTGCTAAATATGAAAGAGATTGTTTATTTGTTTTAAGTAAGTGATTCTAGGGTTAAATATGTTTATGAATGATAAGTCTGATCGGTGACAATCTAATAAATGCCAAATGCAAAAGTCCACCACAAGACTGTATCCCACTCAGTAGTGTATTCTTGTGATATCAAAGTTACCAAATGCACGTTCACAAAGTTGCAACCCTGAAAGAAATAATTGCTCCTTGTTTCTTCAACTTTATCCTTCTTATCTTTGCAATTTGTGGTTTGAATTTTAAGTTCTTGACTGCACTGCTGTATTGACATGCCAGTTACTTCTTTGCATTCTGTAAAGGTTTGTGACTAATTTGACTAGATTTCTGTGCATGAACAGAATTCCCCAGTTGATCTAAGAGATCTTACTATATTTAATCTGCTGATCCAAGAAATGTTTCACTTCATTCTATATATGCTTTCTATTCCTCTTCTGCTGTGGGCTAAGGAAACAAGCAGGTATAGATACTTTATCAATTTGGACTGAGGAAAAACACTGGAAACACTTAGAAAGTATAAAGAGAGAACAATATTGATACACTTCAATATTTACTGAGTGAAATGTAAGTGAATCCCCGAACTCTAACCCTTGGAAAGTTAATGCATTCATAATATGGACATCACATTTCATAGCACTTATCCTAACCCAACATTTTCCAGCTCCATTCAGACCATTATCTTTTCAATTTTGAGAAGTATAACTTATCACTTAGTCAGAATCCCAGAATAATCTCTGCCTATTGGATCAGTTGAAGTCATTTATTCCACAGCAAGGACTGAAATCTCCAACCAAGATAATTTCACCTAGGTGGGCTCTGGAATGGGAAAGAAAGGTCAAATATAGCTGAGTAATAACCTATTGTATACCAAGATCTATCCTACTTCCCAATGTGTTTTAAGGGTGCTTCTACCAAATCAGATCAATTAAGCAATACAAAATTGTTCCTCTGTATACAGTAAAGGAAGGCTTGATTAATCTAAATGTTTGACTAAGTATTTATACTGACAAGCACAGCCTAAAGGGAAGTCTAAAAGCACTGATCCCTTCAATCTCATATCATCAAAAGGTGGAAATATTGTGGAAGTGTAGAAGTGCTTAATTTTATCATTTGCTCCACATGGCTTTAGTTCTTTGTCACAAGACCAATCTAATTCAAAACCTCTGGTGGCACTACACGTCATTTCCACAACATTATTTTCAGCAAGAATAGCTGGAAACATTAATGAATTTATCCTTTTGCTCATTCCTCAATCTGCAATAATAAACTCTACCATCATCATTCTTTATGAACATTTTTTTTTGCTTTGTGTAAAAAACTTTCAACCTGTTTGTCTGAAACTTGTGATTTCTATTTTCAACTCTTCTGTCAGGTTCAGCCCAAGAACAACAGCGACACAGTCCAGACCAGTTAAGCTCCTTTATTAACTTACACCTAATAGACAGAATCTCACCAGACTAAATCTACACCACAACGTTACTATAACCATGAGGCCTGAGGGAGGGGCCAATTTCATTCTCTTGGCTTTCCCACACTCCAGCTGGGGACCGGGGAGATGCTTCCTCTGGAATATCTCTCTCCCTTCCTGGCAACCTTGAAGCTCCATTCCAGAACCTTCCCCGCTCATGCCTTCCATCACAACTACATTAAAAAAAAATAGATTTAAAGTGTTATTGGAAGACACATGCATGATTTACATACAATCTGTCATAGGTAATTGACTTACAAAATTTAATTTTGTTCTAGTCAAAAAAAATTAAAAAGTTAAGAGTTGCTTTTCCCATTCTACACTGAATTCCTATATCTCTGCATTCAGGAATTAAATAATACAGAATTTCAGAACAAGGCCATTTTGAAAGCTCTGAACTCCACCCCCCACAATAGGATCAAATTGTCCCTGAACATACCTAGGTGGGGATAGAAATACACAGAGAAAAGCTAGAATTAGAATTAGGAGGATGCATGATAGAAATAATTTAAACTGAAATCAAAAGGTCTCTTTGGGATGGTTTTGTTATTATTTACAGTATATACATGAACACATGATAAATATAGGGGAAACAATCCACTTTATAGTAACTACACACACACACACACACCCCTCCATTAGCCATTTGCCAGACCAGTCAATTATATTCATCAGTCACCAAACAAGTTTGGTGAAAGCTTGGGGAAAACAGATAAATATCAACAAGCTTTTTGCCAGCTTCATAAGAATATGAATCAAGTGAAAGATGACTTTTAACTGTGTTAAAGTCATAAGGGAGTGATCAGATATGTACTTGTTATAGTCACATTTCCCATTTTTGTCTATTTCCATTTGACTTCTACTGTCGCAAAACATTTATTGCATTCTAGCATTATTGCTGGGAGCTGACAGCCGTACAGGCTGGAAACCTATTTTTGGAAAATCAGCTGAGATTTTTAGCTGTCTCTAAGATGAGTGCACAGTGACCCCATCAGCTAGCAAGCATGACCTACTATTTAGAAATCCCTGGGCTAAGCTGTTTTGGGGACAAATGTCATCCATTTTAGCAGTTCTATAGCACTACATATTGAAACCCTTCTGTTTGATTTGGCTTCACTCTCATCTCTGCAAGATAAAGGTTAAAAAAAAAAGAGGCAGCTTTAGCTCATATAGTTTTGTATGGGTGTGCACATGCACACAAAAGGAGTCAGAGCAGGCGAGGATTACTTCGTTTCTAGCTCTACCAGTCTTAAGCATTTCCTCCTACTTTAACTAAGCTCTTGTTGGATTTTCTACTTACCCTTAATGGTTTTGAAAGAAGGGATCTGATTTATACTATGGATTTACTGCTGTATTATTTGGAGGAGGGTTTATAGATTCAGTTCAATAATTCTGTCTTAACAAACCTTGCAAAGTCTTTTGTGTTAAAGAACCAGCAATGGAAAGTATCAGGTACAAGCACTTAACTCATTTCTCCCTCTCTATAGAACTTGTTTTGAGTTTTCAGGCAACACATTGTGGTACCCATTAAATGCTACCATAAACATACTGCTTTCCAAATCCTATCAAATAAATGGCAAATATTTACAAACAATTTTGGAACAGACTTTTTTTTATATTGCCTGCTTGCCATTGATAGTGATCTATGGTCTGCACGATTAATAGGATTTGTAGTTAAAATAGCCCAAGAGGCCTATATCCCTCAAGTTCGAAAGTCATCAAGTGCTTTCTTGCTGAATGATTTACTGCTTTTTCGGAGCATATTTGACAGCCATATGGTACATCTATTTAGGAATAATTACAAGATTTAATAGCACACACGAAACTAGTACAATCACATATCAGTGACCTAGGTCTAATAATATTCACATACTTTACTTTGCTTCAATTAAATAACAGCTCTTTTGTGATTTTTTCTTCTTCTTTAATTGGTGTCAACTATCTTGAGTCTAATAGGTAGTGGGCAGTATAAAGTAATAAATCTTTTAAATTCACATTTCAAGCAGTATTATTCTAAGAGTTATTCTATTTGGGCATGTTGGGGACACCATCCCAGTCCAGATGTCCAATATGTTGCATGAATGCATGGAAAACAACAGATATTTAAGAGAACAGATGATATCTGGGGCAGCTTCAGTTCATTTTCACTGGAAAACACACAAGGGAAATTTCCTCACCAACGCTGAATTGTAGTGTTGTTCTTAGGGCTTATCACACCACTCTGTGGCCCCAGATACATATCAACAGATACATATCAACAAGCTTTTTACCAGCTTTATAAGAATATGAATCAAGTGAATGATGACTTTTAACTGCACTAAAGTCATAAGGGAGTGATTAGGTATGTACTTGTTATAGTCACATTTTCCATTTTTGTCCAGGCCAGCAGCATTATTTGAGGGGCAGAAATGGACATTGCCCTGTATTCACTCCTACTGACCATGGACATATTTCTGCTGTGGTTTTCACTACAGTTTTCTCCTTATGTCATCTCAAGTGCTTCTGTCCATTTTGGCTATTGCCCTTCACTTCCACACAGAATAATCCACCAGATCACTGGCTATTTTGCAGAGAAGAGAACACCTCTTCAACTGGCAGTGCCCCACTGCATGGATATTTCAGTTTAGAGCCCTAAAACTTACTTTGTTTGTTTTAGAAGCTCAGTTGAGGATACAAGAAACAGGAATATCTATTTATGTTTTCCAGACAGTGATCCTCAAAAAGGAACAGTGGCTAGGATTTCATAGATACTTAAATACAGCATCCTATCCTTTGGATTATAAATTAAAAAGAGAAAAGAAGAAAAAGCCATTAATCATTTTGCCACAATATCTCCAATAATCAAGCCTTCACTAAAAGAAGGAAATGGGTGGAAAATCATTGCTTCTGGCTGAGCTACTTGAAGAAACCAGAACAGTAGCTTCCCCTCATTCCACCTATCTGAAAGCATCTGAAGGGATAGAGAACTCTACTGTGATCCTACCATACTTTGATTTTTTCATAACAATGTTAATTAAGGTACATGTGCTCTGGTAAAGATATTTATTAAGCAATCTCTCTATTAATACACGCATGCGCGCACACACACATTATGTATGTGCCATCTTTTGACAAACAATCACCTGTCCATGCAATGTTACATGATGAAGTACTCACTATTTTCTGGGCGAGGAGGGGGGAGAGAGAAGGGCTTTCATGCTCTTACGATATCTGGAAGAGGAGGGCTCTTTTTAAAGAAAAAAAGAAGGAAAAACACAGCAATCTATATTTTGTAAAAATATTTAACATCCGTGGACTGAGACTTCATCAGTATGTTTGAGATTTTGAAAATTAACAATAGAAAGTTCAGCTATAGCTCACTTTGCATATTATAAGTCAAAGACAAGGGAAAGACTATTTGCTTGTAATGCACCATTCCAATAGTCATGTAGTGTCTCCCAAATGTAATGATCTTCATTTCAGGATATCCTTACTCAGTCTCTGCTTTCTTCCTATCTCTTTGCCCAGGAGTAACTGCAGGCTGCAACACAGATTTAAAAATGGGTGGAGCTCTGATTGCACCATCATGGCTGCCTTCTTGACTTTTTTGACCATTCCCTGCAGACACCCATGCTCTGCCCTCTTTTGGGGGACTTAGAAACTCCCCCACCCCCAAACAGGAAACAGCACTGGATAGCTCCTTTCCATATTCTGGCCATTAGAGGCAGCTTTGGCTGTTCATTAATGAGATCATTAATGAGATCAACCTGAAGACTAAATTCTCTTGAGAAGCATTGAGTTCAGGTGAGATAAGAAGGGTTCAGATTAGGAGGAAAAAGTGTCCCTACAAATCATCTCTACAAAAAAGATTCAGAAAGGCAAACCGGGGGAAGTTATACATATATACACTTTCCTTCAGTTCTTTTTTTAGTGTTTAGCAATTCCAGATTTGGACATTCCTGAATTATATAATATTATAATAACTATTATAACTATAATTATTATAATAACTATTATAACTATACAGTAAACAACATTTAGGCAAAGTGGTCCAGGTGTTGGACTAAGGTTCAAGTCCCTCCTCAACCATGGAAGCTTCTTCTATGACTTGGGTCAGTCACTCTTTCTCAGCCTATCTTACCTCATGTGAGCGTTGCTGGATGTTTTGACCTCACCTAGCATTGACGTCTGGGGAGGAATATGCAGTTAACAGATAATTCAGTGCAATCAGAAATGCCATTTGGTAAATGCAGGAGGGTTTGAGTAAAAGTGGTGTTTATAGCTGTGGTTTTCCTTGTTCAGTAAAGTTTACTGGGTGATGCCAGGAAAGCATTCTGTGAAAGATTGCAGCATAAAATTGCCTCAAACTGGTTTCGATAACCATATATTGAGGACAAAATATAATGCAATATAAAGAGAGAAGTGACTCAAATCAGTCTACCAAAGAAAATTGTATTTCACCCCCTTGAAGCTAAGCAATCAATATGGGAATCTGTTTCGTAAAATCATAACGCTTCAAGCATAGAAAGATATGAAGATCATCTAGTCCAACAGGCTGCAGAAAAGCAGAACCACTTTCAAAATTGGGCATTTAAATGTGTGTGCACACCATGCATACCAACTGCAGGCTGGGCAGTCTAATTCTAGGACCAAAAGAAGCCTTTGGTCTTATTTTATGTGCACGTCACTTAATTTTAAAAATCCTTATGAACAGTTAGGTATCAAAAACTGTGGGCATGGGATTATACTTGGTGCTACCCCTTTTATCCCCTTGAAAAACAACGATCACAGTTTTCTTGTGAAATAAGACAAAATTAACATTTACGCACATGAAGTAGTTTTTCTTTAGGAACAGCAGTTACAGTAGCAATTAAATGGCAAATTTAAAGTATTAAGTAAATTACGAAATTAGGCCATAATTAGTTTCTGAGCTGAATAGCTCAGACATGTGCTTTCACCTTGAAAGCATGGAGAAGGAGGAAACGGAAGTGACCTCACAGAGTCTCCGCCTCCTTCCATGTGTCTATCTACAAATACAGGAGCTGTGAGTTTTTTGACTGCATTATCCTACAAAAACAAGTTGTCTTTTCTCTGACAGCCCACTGAGTGACAAACAGGAGAAAGAAAGGAATGCCATTGAAAGAGAAAATGCATGCCAGTTTTGCTTCTGGTCCCACTTATTGCTACTTTTGTCTGTCCCCAACACTGTGAGCCTTGACAGAAAAGTGATTGCCAAGTTTTGGTAAAACATCAGTGAAATATGACAGAAAAACAGATTAAAAGTACAGGAACGACACGTTTATGAAAACATTAGCAGTGGAAAAAGTCCCTCTGCAATTGCCTTCAACCACTGCAGAACACCTGCCTGGAAAACAAATTTTAACAAGTCATTTGAAATAACTACAGAAAGGTGTCTAAGTACTTGAAATGGAAGAATGTTCTGATCGAGCATACTGCACAGTTTATTTATTTATTTTTCAGATTTATAAGGCCACCCAACTCAAACAGTGTGACTCTGGGCAGGCATACAACATAAAAAACAAACCCTAAACCAAAAAAGAAAGAAAGAAATCCACCATATAACAACAAGCAAACACAATATATATAACTAAAAAAATAGATACAAAACATTTTCTATTTTGACAACCAGCACATAACAGGACAACCAAAAGTAGTGTCCATTCTCTGAGGAATGGACAGCATAAAATAAATTGGTGTACAAATGGCTTAATGATACCACTGGGCACAGAAGACATTTATCTAATTCTGTTGACCTCAGTCAGTGAAGTAAACCAGGGTTTGAAATCACAGGACTTAAAGCACAACAAGATACATTTAAAAAAAAAAAAGTTAAGCCTTTTCTTCTTGCTAAGATTCTGGCTACTGAAGCTAATCCTTCTGGAAGACATATGGACAGCTACACTATCATATTTCCCAGACCAGGTTTTCTAAACATAGATACAGAGTTTAATGCTGAGGTTCTATCTTTCATATAGCAACTTTTGCTTTTTCATAGCTAAGCTCTGTAAAGTAACAAGTAATACATTCTTTGGAGTTCTTGGTGCTTTCTGACCTTGGTTGTTTGCTTGCAGACATTTCATTACCCAGCTAACATCATCAGCACTGATGATGTTACCTAGTTAGGTGATGAAACATTTACAAGCAAACAACCAAGCTCAGAGAGCAAGAACTCTACAGTTCAACCCTGATTATAGGGTTTATTTTCTATGGAAAACATTCTTTGTCCAACTTTCAAGCTGATGAATTTATGTTCCATTTCTTCTCCACTGTAATTCTAAAGAGAAGCTTGGAATATTTATTGAAGCAAACCAGGCTTTTTAAACTATAGTTTAAACTTTGATATTTATTTGTTACTTCCCTTTCTATGCTGGGTGAGTACAGGTAGTCCTAAGTTAATGACAATTTGTTCAATGGCTGTTTGAAGTTATGATGGTGCTGAATAAGGAGACCTGGTGCTTGAAGTTGTGGCCCCTGCTGTCTCCCCTCAGTGTTGTGATCGTGATTTGGGCTCTTGGCAACCAGCTCAATTACAACAGTTGCAGCATCCTACAGTCACTTGATCACCATTTGTGACCTTCACTTCTGGCTTCCAATAAGCAAAGTCAGTGGGGAAGCTGGCAGGAGGTCACAAATGGCAATCACATGATGTTGTGCCTAACAACATCATAGGATTTGCTTAACAGCCACAACTGGAACTCTGGAACTGCTATTGTAAGTACGTGAGGTCACATGACATCACGCTTTATGACCGCATCACTTAACAATGGAGTTCCTGGTCCCAATTACCACTGTTAACCAAGGACTACCTGTATTAAAGATGGCTAACAAGATTTCAGAGACAAGAAGACAAAATAACAAGTTAAAAATATAAATTAACATAAATAAATAGTAACATTAATACCAAAAGAGATCAACACACTATTATTAACACTAGCCATAACTAAGATAAACAAGACATTGTGATTAGAAGGTATGGCTACTGACCTCTCCTGTGCCATAGGTAAGCAGAGTAGTTAGTACTTTATTCTGCATGCTGCCATGACCTCATTGGCCATGATGGAACCATGACATTATAAGCCTGCAATACCTCTATCCCTTTCTAATGAGAGTAGGCAAATTGGAGGAGTTGCAGTTGTGCCCACAGTAGAGCAAAGAATGTGGCAAAGAACCCAGCACATCATTAATCACTTTGTTGTCCTCACAGACAATGAGAACATTGGCTGTGTGCCACTAAGGGTGGCAGCGTCTTCATTCAGCTACAGGAAGGGTGCCCGTGCCTGCTGCTGATCTGTCAGAAACATTATAGTGTCATTGCAACTGAAAGGTAGATAGGGGATATGAATCAGTTGCTATTGTGACTAATCCAAGAGGGCCGTTTTCTAACAAAAGGTTGTGAGCTTTGTATCACCTGGAAAGTCCTTAACATATTTAGCTGATAAATTTTGTTCTCTTTTTGTTCCTCATTATGCACGGTGATTCCTTGTTTATCTTCCAATAACGCTTTCATAAGAAATGGCAAAGGACAAATGTTTAAAAGTAAAGTTCAAGATCTGTCTATTAGATCAGTGGAGAAAAAAAATAAATACAATTTTAAAGTTTGTTTCTTTCTTGAAATTCCCTAAAATATCAGCCACATATTTAATGTATTACTGCTTCGTGTATTAAGGATTAGGCCCATTCAATATATTTTATTTGAGGGTAATTGAAATTCTAAAAATAGAGCTGAAGTATGTAAACCAGGTATATTAATAGATATAGTTCAATAATTGTAATTCTGAGACAAGCTAAGGTGTAGATCAGATTGTTATTTTTTTCAATCCATATGCTTATTGTTAAAATATTAAATACAAAGAAAGTAGAAAAAAGCAAATAGTGAAATACAAGTAAACTTTTTTTTTTAAAAAAAAGCAAGATGATACAAAAAAGAAGCTACTTTTCATTTAAAAAGAACAGTTGAAAAAAAGAAAGTAAATTACTTTTCAGTGATTCATCCCTTCCTTTCCTTCTATTTGTAACCTCAACCCCTTGTCACAGTTCAGATTGCAATTATTGTTAGTTTCTATTTGAGTCCTAAAAAACATTCCAGATGTCTAAATCTGCCTTGCTCTGTAATATAATGTATATAAGGGAGACATCCCTGCTTGAATTTAGTTATTCAACTAAAATTAACTTCTTTATTTTCTTTATTCTTTCTTTATTCAACTCAAAACTAAACTTCTATTGTGGATATGTAATGTCAATTTTGCCATTGCAGTGTATTCTCCAGTTTTAATCTCCCAGTTTGATATTGTAGGCAAGGCATCTCTTTCACAATGTACTAGGTTTATTCTTGCTGGGGTCAACATGTATATTAGTAAATTGTAATATTTTTCATTTATGTTGTCTGAAATTATGTGTAATAGAAATGTCTGTGATTTCCGTTCAAATTTTATTTTTAGCATTTTTGGATTTTTGATGGATTTCTTTCCAATGGTTTTGAATATTTTTGCATGATTATCACATGTAAATTCCTTCTTTATTACAGCATTTCCAACATTTGTTGTTATATACTATATCTATCTTAGCAATTGTAGACAGACTTACATACCATTTGTAGAACATTTTATACCAATTTTCCTTAAACTGTAACTTGGAGTAAATTTTATTTTTTTCATAGCTCTTTCCATTGGTCCACTGTAATTACTTCTGTCAAATTTTGCATCTATTTCATCATGCAGTTTTTAATTTGTTTTGCCTATATATCATATTTCAGCAACAATTTACAAAAATGCCCTAGTAAATTATTTTGGTTTTATATAGTATATCAACTTCTGACATTTTTCTTAAAGCCCTTCCTTCTTTTTTAAGATCATTTTTTTTACTGTTTATATTGACCAGAAAATTGTAAATTCCTCCCTTCATTATGCCATTCCTGTTGTGTCTGTTTTCTGAATCTGGATAGTGTAATGATTTTTTTTTTTTTACAGTAATTGTCCTTAAAGTAAAAAGCATTTCTTGCTTTTGAAGGATTCCAGATTTTTAACAGTCTTTGTCTTATTATAATTCCTTTCAAATTCTTTTCTTCTTTTGTTTCTTTGTACCATACACACATATGAAATCTAGTTAATTCTTTCTATTATTGGTGTTATACTGCTCAAGTATTTTATCCATTCTGTTATCCATTATAGGCACCTTGCTCTAGAATGCTAGTCCACCTATTTCCTTTGAATCTTGTAAAATTTTAAACTTCACTCTTGTTTTTTCCTACTCTATGTGAATGTATTGATTGTTTTTTACTAATTCTTCAAGTTTTTTGTCTGAAATTGGAATTGGTGCCATTTGGAATAGAAAGTTCATTTTAGATAATATATTCATTTTTACTATCACAATAAGTCCTAGCCAGGAACATTTCAAAATTCTCCATCTCTCAAGATCTTGTTTTATTTCTTTCCATAATTTGTTCAAATTGTTTTGAAATATACCTTTATTACTTTATATAATTAATTACTTCCTGGTAAATGGATTCCTAGGTATTTCACTGAGGATTTTGTTAACAATGAGTCCCTTTTCTCACAAAATTTTCTTCATCAGAGGTTAAGTGCCTTATTATTACATTAGTTTATATTAGTTTTCTTTTCATTAATTTAATTAAATAATATCTAGAAAGGCAACCAAAGTCTTTGATTACTTGCATTAACTGTCATGTAGAGCTCTGTGACTGCATAACTGGTTTTTTACTTATTACTTTATTGCATTCAGAAAAATTAGCCACATTGGAGTCACAAACTAACCAGCACACAAAGCACCTGCTTGGTTGAGCGTATAGTCTAAGCACGGAAATTAGGGAAAATATTTTTAGTTATTTATTTATTTTATATATCAAATTTGTCACCACCCATCTTGTTAAAATGACTCTGGGTGGTTTACAGCAGATACAAAATTAATTAAAATACAATATAAAAACAATCTTAATAATAAATAAATTCCAAGAAAGATGGAGAATTGGCGAATAATTCAGGGAGCATTGTCAGGGTGCTAACCACCCCCAGGGACAATTAGAGCTCATATCACCCCACGCAAGCTGGCAGAGCCAGGACTTTAATCCTTTCCGGAAAGCTAGCAGGGTAGGGGCCTGCCACGCCTCTGGGAGGAGAATATTCCAAAGGGTGGGGGCAATGGCAAAATATGTTTATAAAAACAGGCTTTGTGAATACTGGGTTTCTGCCCCTTCACCCCTGTGTATTAGGACATACTGCAGGATTCCTCTTGTTACATATTTCAGAAGTAGTCACTGCTGCTATCCTGGATTATTAGTAATAACTCTCATCATGAATTCAGGTTGTTAGTTCTTTACAGAAAACTAAGCCTCTGTTAAAAGAGTTCACTTTAAACCACCTTAAAAACCAGATAAGCTTCAATATGCAGCATTATGGGATGTGAATATGTTAAGACCAACCTTAGACAAAAAAAAAATAAAAATTAAACCAATTCTAAAATGATTTATTTCCAAAACAGTCAAGCTGAGAGAAATTGTCAATTACTATTAAAATAGAAAATATCAGATTGACTATAGTCTTGCTTGCATCATTAAGAGTAACTTTCCAAAGCAGTACAGTCAGACCTTCACTGTTTGCCAGCCATTCCAAGATTTTAAAAAAATAAATAAATCAAAAAGAGTAAAAAAAAATGTCCATGAAGAATATTTAAACGAATCAAACTGTGAACGGGATAATCTGGTCATGTGTTCTCCTTGTATCTCCTGCAGTCTAAGGCACCTAAAAAGTCAATCCTAGACATGTAGACTTTGTTAGGATATGTCTGGGCCAGACAAGAAATGTTCTTTACTTACAGATATGTTATGGTGGGGAAAAAGAAAGTGTGAGTTCATTACAGGAATCTGAAATAAACCAGCACAAAAGGCAGAATTAGGAATTGCATGCAAGGTCATGAAGAACAAAGATCATCATTATCACAAATGTATTTGATCAATAATCAGAACAACACAAGACTTGGAGAGCAAAATTGCATTACAATAATGTAGCATAATAAAAACCAATTTAAAACTGTATGCAAAATTCTAATGACCTAACATTATACCCTAATCACCCTGGGTATAACACTTATTCTTTTTTACATCAGAACTAATTCTGTACTAATTCGTGTGTTTTAATAGCTGCAACACAAAATTTAGCTACATGTGATGTTAGATTTATTGTCTGATAAGAGAAAAGCAAGATAAAACTTATCTGATCATCCTGGCATATACAGTATTCCAACAAGGGAGAGTTGAAACGATGACTACCTTGATAATACAAGCACTACAATAAAACATGTGCATATAGACATATGTTGCAATAATTATATAAATCTTTGAGGACTATTGTGACTTTTTGCTGTTTTTCCTTGGAGAAAATATATGTGTAGGTTCTTTAAATTTAAAGGATAAAATATGAATGCTCTCTGAGATTTGAAATGAAATGTGAAAATCAAGAATCTAGATAATTACTTTACAACTATAAACTCTTGAATAAAACTGAAATAATTGGATATCTGCACCAGTGGTTGTGAGGGACATTACATGATAATGATCACAACTGTGGTTTCAATCTTTTACAACCATGCTCTTCATGCTTTTTGGTATTTGTTTGGGAATATCCTCAGTGTTCAAGTTGCCCTGTCATGAGTACAGGCCATCAACCATTTCTGGAAGGCAAGGACAGGAAATATCTTCTCCTCATCTCTAACTCACTACAAATGTGACCTCCAGCTAGGATTTCCTGCTCCAAGTTGAAAGTAGTATCTCTCATTTGTGCTGGCTCAAGCATTGCTGTATGTTTTGTCTGCTGTGTTTTATTTACTTCTAGACCAGTGCTTTTCAAGCATGGCAACTTAAAGATGTGTGGACTTCAACTCCTAGAATTCCCCAGCCAAGTTGCCAAGTTGGAAAAATACTGGTCCAGACAAACCCCTGTTCTTCAACTGCATGCTGGACAGAGACAAGAATGTCCCCTCACTTGAGTCTATGGTTGCCATCTGGTCTGCTCTAATCCCTCCAGCAACTACCACTGAGAACTGGAGTCTCAGTAACATGGCCTAATTTGTAGGGTAGCATTGATCTGAAACCTGGCAGATTTTTTTTTTAATTACTAATTACCTGAACAACCTACATTTCTACTTTACTTTTAAAAAAAGTCCATCAGTTTACTAGTTTTCCAGCAACTTGATAGAAGAGCTTCACCCCAACTTTCATCCCAGAGCAGGAAAAGAAAAGTCATAATTTAAAGAAAATGTATTTCTGTCAGGTTTTGAACCAATAACATTTTACTTGCCAGGCAAGTGTTATAAGCACTGTGCTGTTGAGACCCCCATTTCTGAAAAGTATTTGCAGCAGATCTTACTGAATCAAACTGGGAAAATACAAGAAATGAAACACAATTTTAAAGCTGGCTGTTATAGCTGAATATATGTGTATTTTGATGCTTTTACATGTAACAATTAGAGTCATCCACAGGGGCTTCAAAAAAGGAAAAAGTTAAGATGGAGGCTGTGACTGCATGATTGAAGTCCCACCATTTTTTTAAACGTCTGTATGGCATGAATGATTCACATTAAAAAGGGTGAAGCTTCAATTGCACAGTTCTGCCCACCATCTTGGTTTTTTTGCCTCACCCTGTACACCCTTGGGAAAAGGATTTACATCCAGTAAGAGCCACCTATAGAAAAGAAAGCTATTGGCAATTGTTTCTCTGCAGTAGTAAGTTGAGAGCAGCAGAGTTGGTCAATGAGGGGGTGGCATGGAGTAGGATTGAATTCTTTGCAAGCTACCAAAGGATCTCGGACAGCTGTTGAACTCCATGCTAGCCAAGAACAGCTTATGGGTGCAATGTAAGTGTGTGATGCAGATATGCTCTTTGACAAGAAGGAGATTATAACAAGCAGGACCTAAAATGCAAGGGGGAAATTGCACAACTACTTTCTTTTCCACAGCTGGAGCTTCTCTCCTCCCTGCATGAGTTCACCTTCCGTTATGCCTTTCCTTTCTGCCTATTTTGGAAATCTACTAAGGATAATTTTTCAATGATGAGTAATAAGTTACACAACTGAGACAAATAGTTAAACATTGTGCTTGTATCACTTTGATCTGCACAGGGGAAGAGGCACATATTATTCCAGATATTACAATAATAATGATTCATTAACAATGAGGTTTGACTAAAGTGTGGCCTTCTACATCCATCACTTTTCTTCTTTTTGCAGTAATGAAATAATTACCTAATTGCTGAGAAGATCAGGATTGACAGAAGTATGAATAAAATAAGCCTTGTATTTTATTGTCAATGTGCCATTTATTTAGAATCTAGAAGCTGAAGCTATATCAGTTTGGAAAGAGTAAATTTTCTGTGGTTCAGAGGAGGGGCTACCAGTTGATTATTGGATTAACTAAGTTTATTATTGTCCTATATTAGAAAGGATCATTTGTGAGAGAGCAAGTTTAGATCACCACCATGATGACTGATCACTGAAGACGACAATGGAGATGGAAAATAGGAAACCAAATGCAGGAGAGGAAAGCCCCACATCTTAAATGGTAATAATTGGGCAAGCTGGGAACCAAGCCCATCTGCAGTTCTTTTCAGTCTATTATGAGAAGTCTATCCAATTTCACAGAATGCCTAAGGCAATATATTAAAATAGCATAAATTAAACATTTATTACAATGCTCAGTGTAATACAAATCTTATTCAAGTATCAAACCATGAAACGAGCAAAAATGTGTTGCAGTATTTTAAGGGCAATCAGTCTACTGCATAGATGATTCATCTAAATAAATTCATATAAGGAATTTATAATCATTATGAGAAGCAGAGAGAGAGAGAGAGTTTTTATTCAGAGTATCTTAGTAGAAGAGTGAAACATGATTTTTCTATTGATGTACTGGGTCTTAAGGGTGAAGATCAATATTTTCATGCATTGGTTGATTACGTATATATGCTTATGTGTCTGGGTATGTACATCACTGAAGACCTTAACAATAAATTAATTGAAGCCAAAGGTGCTCTTCTATGGATGAAAAAGCTTCCTGCAACAAAACTTTCTTTAAACAGAAGGCAAGGTCTTCCTGTTTTAGCTCTAGCACCACCAATCAAGAAAATCTCCAGGCTTTAGCAAATCAGATAAAATCCAATCAAATCCAATCCAGGCTTTAGAGAAAAAAGTTAAGAATGATGAAAGAGGAGGAGAAGGAGCATTTCTTGAAGGCAAAGTCTCAGGATATATTGGGGGAGCAGGAAGAACTGGACCTGGGAAATAGTAAATGCTTGACTAGGTTTCACCAACTTTGAAGGAGACAGTGGTGAATCTGCTTCTTAAGAGCCATCCCTGGATCCAGTGATTTTAGATAACTATCACTCAATCCTCAAATTTCTTTAAAAAGGGAAAGATAGTAGGGTGTAAGCTTCACAATGTCCTCAAATGGTTTATCCACAACCATTTTGGTATGGATTCAGAGCAGGTGATAGAATGGAAATAGCACTGGTTGTGTTGGGAAGTGACTTTCATTAGGACCTAAATAGGAAGAGTGTTCCCAGGGCTGGATAAAGGCCAACTGATGCCCTATGTGCAGCCCAATAATGGGGCCCCTTGGCCCTTCCATTGCTTAAGTATCAAGATATTAAAACTCAGTAAGTGCTGAAAACTAAAGTTGAGTGTGGTAGTGAAAAAGCTAAGGGCATGATAGCTGGGGGGAAAAAACTCTGTGGTGTCCTTCTTCCCTTGGTACCCTACATATGTGCTTTTTGCTCAATGATTAATCCAGGGCTAAGTATACAGTATCTCTCCTGATCTTTTTGGACTTCTAAGTGGCACTTGACACATTCAGTCATAGCTTCCTCCTGGGCAACCTGAGAATCAGGAGAACTATGCTTCAATGGCTCTGCTTTTTTCTGAATTGGCAGTAGCTTTTGGTGGTAGTGGAGAAGAGCAGTCAGCCTGGTGGACTCTTACTTTGATTCTTTCCTTCCTGTTGTTTAATATGTATATGAAGCCATTGGGACTGGTTGTCCAGCAGTTTGGGGTAAGATACCATCAGAAAGTTGATAACACCTGGCTGAATATTTCCACCTTAGTTTGAGCTAATCACACCATAGAGGTTTTCTGTACTGGCATGGCTAGCTGCCAGGAAGCAAATTAATAAGCTATAAATCTGCCCCAGGTCAAAGTTAAGCAAACAAGCATTAGCTATAATAAAGCAACCTTATGCCATACCTTTGACTCTGTGGTCAGACAGGGAAGACTGGGAAGCTATCTATCAGGCAACAAATATGAAGGAAATTCAAGGTCCAAAATATGGCAAGAGTGAGTATTTGAATATTTGAGTTCTTCTCAGTACTGTCCAAATAGCATGAACATTGAGCCACACTGAACCCCCACCCAGTGCATAGCTGAGACTCATTCAAAAGTAGCTGCACAGTTTGATCTTCTGTTAGCACTCAGATACCTTTTGGCTCACCTCTAGCAACTGTGAAATTCAGCTGTCTAGTCCTCTTTGCTAACTTCCTCTGTGTAGGACTAAGTGGCTGAACTTCTGAGACTGAGTTAGTCAGTGGCTATGGCAAGAGGTCCTTTGATCTTGCTGAGTCTATCAAAGTCAGAAGTGGTTCACTGACTACCAGATTGAGTTCTGGTATGTCATCTTTTACCGTGCATAAATGGAGCCCTGCTTTCATGAAATTTAAATCTTTTTTTTTTTACTACTTTTACTCTTATGTAAAAGTACGTTCTTAGCTTAACTGTTTGAACAATCTGCCCTGGTCTGGATACCCGCATTTTATATGAAGGGCCTTTTTTCAGGGCTCACTTGCTTGCTGTTAGTCTTGTTAGGTTTATAATCTATCTTTTTCTCAGCAGCTCAAGGTGGCTGATATGGTGATATTGCATCTTTTTGTCTCTTAAGCTATTATAATAAATTTTACAGCAATCATAAATATGATGCTCACCAGCTAACAACATTTTAAATGTTACCAGATCTTTCAAGTAACCTAGCAACATTAATAGAGCATTTATTATATACTCCAAAACTGCATTTATTACTAGATTTTTCTTCGTCCAGAATAACCTTAATTTGGGGCATTGTCACCAAATATGAGAGAAATTCAGTCCTAGCTGACTACAATTCCAGCACTGATCTCATCTGGCTTTAATTATTCATTGGCAGCAAATTCTGTTGATTAATCACTCTGTAATGATTTCCCCATTGTAGTTGCAAGGAGACAGGGCCAATGCAGTAGTAAAGATAAATTGCAAGAGTTGTTCAGTAATTATACCTCTCCACCATGTTCTTTACAGTTTAACTTAGAACTGAAAAAGTTCTACCTTTATTTCCTCCAGGTTTTTAATTTCTGAAGATAATTAGTTGAAGCTTCTGGTTTATGAGTCTCTAATGTGCATCCCATTTCTTTTTTACTTAGACTCATTCCTTTAGACATTACCTCCCTAAAGCTTAAGCACATTATATCACTCCCAAATTTTTCAGTATGAATGATTGAGTGAAATGTATTCCTAGCTTTATAATACTCAATTAGGATTTGACACTACACATTTCTTTCTAAATAGATGGGTTTGCTGCTTTTATTGTTACACCATTGACCTAAGAGCAATCAGATCATGATTGATTACAACCTTCATTCCATGACTACTATAAATGGTCTAGCAATTTTATGGCTTCATTTCTTCTTGACAATAATGTCACATTCTGAATTTTCCTACCCCTGTGGCGAGAATATACTGAGTTACTTTTATTACTCATTACTTCAATCCCTACAGGAGAAGTCTTCTGTTTAAAATACAGTAATCTGTATTTTTAGCATTCTATTTCCTAATAAAAATCTAGGCAAATATAACTAAAGAGAATTCAGCAGTAAAATAACACTTTTGATGTTAGAAGTTATTTTATTTCTAAACCTGTAGCATTTAAAAAAAAATATCGCCATTATGATATTCTGTAATAACAATCCAAATCTGTGGAATTAACAATGCTGTCAGTTGCATATAATGACTAAACCCATACATCAAACTGACATTGTATGAACCTAAGCAGTGCTGTTTAAAGAAAAAAAAAAGAATAACAAAGGTAAAATTCGTTAGCTAATGATGTCTGAAGTTGGTTCAGTTATTTGTTTGGAGCAGTGTTTTTCAAACCTGGCAACAACCAGAATTTCCCAACCAGCATGGGAGTTGAAGTCCACACATTTTAAAGCTTCCAAGTTTGAAAAACACTGGTTTAGAGATTAATAAAGAGTTTTCTTTCTAGGTAGTTTATCTCTTTAGTTTGCAAGGCATTTTAGACATTCAGGATAGTTCTTGAAATATTTTTTATCAAAAATATTCCATGAAAATGAACATGGGCCACAAGCCTAGACATTTCAGATTGAAAATAATATAAATATTAACCTATTTATATTACACTTAGACCAACCTTATATCAGCAGACCTCTCACAATAACTCATGAAAAATGCTGGAGAGGAAGCCAGCTGGATCATAAGCAATCATATAGAAGAGGTTGCTGTGAAAAATGGATGGGGGCACCTGATGCCTGTAAGCAGGGATGGAAATATTTTTCGGTGGGAGATTTTAGGCTTGTTTATGTTTATTTTTAATGGGTTAAGTCTTATTTTAGACATATACAATATATTTTGTGATTTTCATGACTTGACTTAGAAGAAAACCAACTTTCCACTGTGTGATTGTATAATTCTGAATAATTAAATCTACTGTATAATTCTAAGTAACTGAATTTACTCTTGCCTTGGGTGATTTGAGAATATGAGGACTGGGGTCCTAACAAACAAAACAACAACAATGTCAGTTTACAATAATAAATAAAAACCATGGTAATGACTGCCACACCTTTTTCTAATCCTGGTCATATTAGCAGCTAGCAAATATTTTCTGTTGAGCAATTTAAATGTTAATTAGCTGTCTTTTCCCTCTTTTCATAAACTTCTCTTGTCTAAATTTCTGCTTCTACATAATGAAAAGACTTGTCTGGCTGCTAGTGGTCCAATTGTACACTTTCTTCAAGACAATAGAACGTAAATTACTGGCATTCATACATGAGGCTATTTCATTTTGAAAACCTGGAAAACAGACAGGTTTCTAATGCACACCAGGTGATAAATTTTCTTGTCTGGTTGCTTTATTAATAATAATCTTAGCAGTGCATGTTTTTCTATTTCTTTTAATTCTCATTTCATTTTCATGTCCATTAATTTGTGAATTCAAATGCAGAGTTCTTCATGGAAAGAACTCCATTTAACATTTTACGTTGTGTACCAATTTGATTTATGAGACTGTGCAGTATGAATATTATTCTCTAACCTTTACTTCCATTGAAAGCAATTTGAATTTAATTTTCTTTGTACAATTTAAACATAACTTTATAGGATGGCCTTAGTACATCTCAGTTATTATTCAAGAATATGACATGTTGAGTAAAATGGAAGAGCATCTTGATTTGTTCAGTTGCACTACACACTATAGTATTTATTTTTGTTAGAGTTGAAACATTCAGAGCAATATAAACTGTTTCCCTTTGACAGAATAATTATGTGTGGTTTGTTGTTAGTTTATAGTACATCAGTGTTTTCAGTATAATGTTCCATATTAATAATATTATATAAACCACAACAACTGATCTATGACATTCCAATTTAGTACTAAGTTCATGTCCTCAATGAATAATTACATACCTCTAGGATTTTTGTTATGCTTGGTTCTATTCATCTAAAGAGGTCTACGAATTTGACAAGCTTCATTGAGATTGGTTGATACTTCTCCCTTTCACAACTGAGACTTGTGAATTTGAGGCAGTGAAACTATCACAAATTGGTAGAACAGATATGAATAGTTGCAGTTTACCATCCTTTGAAATTTCATTAACTAGAAGATAATGATATATAATCCTGCTACTTGAATCCAAAGTTTCATAAACTTCTCATAGTCACTTCAATAATAGTCTTCAGGTTTTAATATTGACACATTTCCAAAACAGGGCTTCTAGTTTTATTGCCAGTTTTTCCAACTTGTGGAAAAAAATGTCGCTGAGCATTAGAATATCTGTCTTGCAAACAAAAGGCCTTAGGGTTGCTGGAAGCAAAAGGAAGGAGTACAAAGTTGGTTTGTTTGACCAAGGTTAAAATAAGACATGTTTCTATAAAATTCTGGGATCCCTTTATGGACTTTTTGCTAACACCAGGACTGAAATGTTAATGATTTATGGATTTGTGTATGGATAAGGAATAGGTTATGGGAAGAAGAGATACTTGCATGTAACCTTATAGGGGGTGAAAAATTACTAATTTTGTTTGTACTTGTGATGATCAGAAATCACTTCTTTAAATATTTCATTTCTCTTTTTCTTATTTTTCCTTTTTATTCTTTTCTTTTCTTTTCTTTTCTTGCACTTTCTACTCCCTCTTTATTTTTCTTTTCCTTTCTGAGTTTAGTTTGTATTGTCTTATATTATTGTTTTTAAAAATCTTTCAATAAAAATTATTAAGAAAAAAAAGGCCTTAGGGTTGGTGACTTACAATTCCAGATAGGTCTGAGAAAACCTTGGCGAACCACTGCCAGTCAATTTAAGCCATTAGGAATAAGATGTTGTGATCTGATTTTAATTTCTTATATTCCAACTACTGCTACTACAGAAGTGTTTAAAACCAAACTAGGAAAGGCAGCATCCTTGGATCAATATAAGTTACCTTGTCAGATTATATCAGCTTTGCTTAGAATTCATAGAAAGTTCAGTTAGTGTTCTCAAAGTATGCACAGTTCACTATGCATACAACTCAACAGATCCAAATTAATTCATTTAAGTCAAAATGTTATTCATTCCTTGTGAAAGGTTGGGTAGCAGAAAACATCAGTCAGCAATAGTACAAGCCATAGAGTTACGTTTCAGTGGAGTTGTTCACCATTTATCACTGTTTTAACTCTATTCCCTGCTAGGATTTTGTTCCCTGAAAATAAAAGACTACAGTGCTTCCACATTTTAATGTTACAGAGCCTTGGCTTTGCTTTATCCATATTAAAATAGCAAGAAAGACATTGACAATATGTATTTCTTTTGTTTCCTAGCTCATGATTTGGCACTGCTGATAAGATGAGTTATTGCTATCAATAACAATTGACTAGCGAAGAAAAATAGGGCAGAGTAAAACTAATGTGCTTTAAATTTATTTTTAATATTATTGTTCAAGGGTGCAACATCACTAGAAAGAGTAGAATGGCTTGAACCATGTGCTAGCTGTCTTTAAGTTAAAAGTCTGTTACGTGTTTTTTTCTATATCTTTTGCAACACTATATTGCTAGGTAGCAAGTACATTGATAAACCAATTACTCTCTCCTCATGGTTTACATGCTTTTCTTTTCTTTTCTTTTCTTTTCTTTTCTTTTCTTTTCTTTTCTTTTCTTTTCTTTTCTTTTCTTTTCTTTTCTTTTCTTTTCTTTTTTCTTTTCTTTTCTTTTCTTTTCTTTTTCATTTAGACTGTATTTTTTAGCCTTCCAGGAGCCCTCACTGATTTTTACTTAAAATTGCTTGTATAATCACTATCATCAAGAAAATAAAAGATTTGCCATTTTCAATCCAATATGCTAGAGAGCAGTAACTTCTCATAAATGTTTTAGGGATGGATGATTTACAGGAACTTCTTAAGGCTATTTGCTCAGAATAAAGTATCAGTGCTTACATCTGGTCAAGGAGAACATAAATATTTTGATCACTTTGTAAACCTTTGACCACTGTTCTATATCTATTAGAATATCCTTTATATCAAAATAAAATCTTAGATTCTCAATTAGAGTTTTCAAAGCAATTATGAAATAAAAAAGACAGAAAGGAACAACATAATCTGTATATGGTCTGACAGCTTGATTACTCTATTGATACTTATAATATTACAAACCAACCTGCAGTGTCAACAGGCCTGGGGGTCACAAGGGAACCGTGATCTGATGAGGTGGCTCCATTGTTCATAATCTGATGCTCTCTCTCAGCCTTTTCATAATAGGATTAATTTTTGTACTCTTTGTATGTTCTTAAAATTGTTTTTTATGGCCTGTTTGTATACGGCCCAGAGTCATGTCACATGAGATGGGTGGCCTTATAAATATGACAAATAAATAGTTAAAATTACATCACATACTGTTTGTCGCTCTGCCATCCTCATTTATTGTTATAGCAAACACTATATTTTGAATGCAGCTTATATATACATATGGCAAATTAAGGAAGGAGATGAGAGGTGGAGAAAGTGATGAAATGTGCATTCTGACTTTATTTCAGTGCATGGAACAAAATACAGATGCCTCCCCTGGCCACTGCAGGCAAACAGTGTGAAAAGAATGACTGAAGCTGTGTTTTGCGTGCTTTTCTTGTCTGGTTACAAATCCACATCCTGTCTTTCATTACCCAAGTAAAAATATTATTCTGCTAAATTGAAATGGAATCTGCTTTTTATCATACTGCTATGGTATGGGGCAACAAAATGCTATCAGAGGTCGATTATTTTGTTTTGACTAAGGTTAGTCACAGATTTGAAAGCTGAATGGAACAATTCTAATTGAAAAGTGCAGAGAACTGGGTTGCTCATTAAAAATGTTTACGCCAAGGTTTCAAATAAACTCTGCAACTACTTACGTTTCCATTTTAAAGGTGTTTTTGTTAACAAAAGTTAAATAAGATGGAAATAGGACAGAACCATCAGAAATGTGTTATACACCCAGGCAAAAGATGGAGTTGAAAATATTTAAAATATCCATCCGTACTTCGAGAAATAGTGCTCTTGAAATTCTGAAATGAAGCCCAAGGAGCAGGAGGGAATTGTTATTATTAGATTAATTATTATTAACATTATCAGTGCATCAGTAAAGGACCGCTTTTATATTAGCCATATAAATCAATGCAACTATAACTATTTTTATTAGATATTGGAAGGAAAGTTTATTCTCAATAGCTACTCTTTGAACAACAATATTTAATAGTCCTCAAATCTGTTGAGAAGAGTAACAGATATGTAAATCATGACAACAATAGAAAGAACTGGGCACAGATGACCTTCCAACATTCTCTACAAAATTTGTTGGCAGAGAAATTGGGTGAAAATGTTATTTGAATTTTTTTTCTCAAAATTTCCTCCCTTAACTGGAGAATTTAACTTATTTGACTGCAAATCATTAACGTGCTATCAAGACATGTGCTTGTTACACGGTAAATGTTCTTGGACTAATTACAACCCAAATTGATCATTTTCTTTAAAGAAATAGAAAATTGGACAGCAGTTACACTTTGAAAGGGTTACACTGCAAGCAGTATTTCTAGAAATTCTTTTAGTGAGAAGGCTAACAGGCCATCTTCACACAACTCATTGAATCCTAAACCTGGCTTAACAAAAGCTAATTGTTCATAAAATGCAACTTGAAAAAATTATAAAATAAAATAAACCAAATTATGACTTAAAGTGATGAGCTCATTCACATAATAACCTGTCAGCCTTGCAAGGTAATCCAGACAGGAAGCATGCCCAGATGAACTAATTCTACTTACTAACACTAATAGAACCTTGCAAGTGTGAAAGTACATTTCTCCCCTGTCACCTTTACAGCCCAAGAATCTAGGGAGAGTACCTTCTGAAACGTTTGCTATGCCCACATTCCTGCTGCTGGCTAAGCTGCCTCTTATCTGACTGTTCCTCTGGGTTCAGCTCTTCCCCCTGTGTCCCAAGGTCATTCCCACATACATTATACCACCTAAGTTACATTGACCACCAAGAGGCACTGCATAACTTGGTTTGCCCTTATTGGGACTCCCCATATGGCTACCCATGTATAATATCTGGCTACTTGCATCTGAGGAGTCCCACTAAGGACAAAATCCATCACAAGGTGCTTCCTGGTAGTCAATATATCTGAAAAGTACCACACTCTGTAAAAATTGAGAAAGTCTCCCTCTCCAATGTGTGTTTGTGTGTGTGTGTATGTAAGTCTTTTAAAACTCCATATATAATGTAATACCTTCTATGAGAGCTTAAGGGAAAGTGGATAGCAAACTAAGGCAACGATCATATTTCCAACAACACTGTGAAACAAACCATCTAACCCACATACTTTTGACTAGCACGTTTTATGAACCCAGCCATACTGTGTCAAAATGTTCTCCATCTGCAAAAATGTTTCCTGTTTTTCTCTCTCATTCTTATGATATTTTAGAAATGATTGGGGGGGGGTGTTGCCTTTTTTATCTTTATCTTAGTATTGTGAGATGTTAAAAAAGGTTTGATCTTCCTTCCTTCCTCTTTCTTTCTCTGCAGTCTTCACAAGTCCTCCTGCTTCCCTAAGCAAACACACTGTGGGAGAAATTTCTTCATGATGCCTTTTCTTGAAATGTAATTGAACTTTAAAAAACAGGAAATTTGCAAACCATCAGAGAGACAGTTGAACTATAAAAGTCAGATCACTAACATTCTGTGCCAAATCACCTTGTAATTAAGGTAAGTACAAGAATCCCACACTCTACTCATGAGAATTTCATCAAAATAATCTCCTTTTAAAATAATCAAAAGCAGATGCTTTTCTGTTATATTGAAAGAGAATGATAAAAAGAAAACATAGAAGAAATGTTTTGCAGAGCACTAAATAAGAGGATGATATCAATCACATATTTGTGAATCAATTTTTAAATGTCCAGTCATTGATAGTGTGCATAGTTTTCTTGTACTTGGAGAGAATTGCTACTCTCATTTTATTATAATGTATTCCTCAATTTCCTCCTATTTTGGTAGATTACTGTTTGCTTAAAAGCCAAAATCTGAAGATCGGATAAGAGCAGTTTATGGTGACACATATGACAGGAGATTTCATTCAGGCCTGCAAAATTAAATCTGTTATTTCCAGACACAAAGGAAAGGCAGTCCGTAGGATGAAGGCCAGTACAGTTTTAATACCATCTGCCTCTTGCTATTGTATACCTGAGAATAATTCTTCAGAGAACAGAAAACAGCCACCTACCCTTTGTATCTGAATTGAAAAGAACTGTGCCACAGCCAAAATATCAAATGGTACAGAGAAGACAACCAGAATATGGTTTATGGACTTGGTAACTCCTCCTGATCTTTAGAGCAAGACATTTAGTATAACATTCAGATAACATTTAATTGTAAAACATTTGATACCTCAGAGCTGCAAAGAAAATGTCACAAGTCTCAGATATAACAATTGTGCAGTCATCAAAATCTTGATTTGGTAATCCATCCAGTTCAATCAAATGGCTCTGGGGTGGAGGTCTACACTGTAAACATCAAATGCTATCTAATGGGGGGAAAAGATAATATACCTTAATTAATATTAAGAGATACAATCCTAATCATACTATTAATTAATTGTTAATTAACAATTAAACCTGGCTGCAATGTTTACATCTTAAGCTCCTTTTCTCATCTTTTGTGAGAGACTCCATTTCTTATGCCACCTGTTGGTTGCATCTGGCCTTTGATAATAAAATGATCATTTCCATTCCCAGGTTCCTAATTTCCTACACTGCCAACTTCAAATGTCATATTACCTCCCTCTCTATTTTCAATTTCCCCTCCTCCCTCAGAACTGCAGGTGCCTGGGTCCTCTCTCCATTTCCATCTGCTCCTGGACATTATTTACAAGATGATCCTTTCCGTTTCTACCCTTTCCATTCCCAGGCTCCTCATTTCCCACCATGCCAACTCCAACCTTCCCAAGTGCAGAGCCCTACTTTTCATAGCTAAACTTCTGCATTTTTCCATTCCATTTCAGGGCTCAATCTATTTCAGACGGTCAGTAATTTATGAAGTCCCATCCTTTCTTTCTCATTTTATTATCTTTTTTTTTTTAACCTTCCCACTTTTCTTTTGCGTAGTTATCCTATACTTCTATCCCAATTTCTTGTCCAGTATCAAATATTTGTCCTATGGATACTTTAATAAGAGTCCTCTTCCCTAGCATTCTCATCTTTTTCTTATTTAATTTTTTTCTTGAATGCCCACATATTGGACCACAACATCTTCTAAAGGCTTGCCACCACCATATAATGTTAGGCAATTTTCTGTGTCCACAAATCAAGTGACACCCAAAGAGGGCCTACTACAATTTAAACCACTGCTCTGATTCCTTTAAAGGTAGATGAACTGTTGCTTTTATTTTTTCCCCAAATAAATTGTGTTTGTTTATTGTGGATAAAAACAAGGTTGTCACTGTGAAATACGTTGCAAGTTTGGGCCCAGGACTCTAAATACCCATGGCCTTGATCTTCTATTCTGTTGATGCTAATAAATATAAAATAGATGGATGAGGTTTTATCCAAACAGAAAAGAGTTTCTTTGAAATCTAATATTTAATATAATAGTTTCTTATGCCATTCTAATAAAGCATTATTTATAGGTTTCTGGAGGAGTTGATCTTTCTTGTCAGATTCCATTGCAAAAATGTCTTATTTCTTGACTGAGTTCAACCTTTGTCAATGTCCTTCCCTCACTCCTTTGCCCAGCTAATATAGGGAAACCTAATTCTGTCTCCCAAACCTTGTTATCATGACACTGCATCCATTTATTAAAAGGATGACTAATCTAATTTCTTTGCTTATTACAGCAAAGACTATCTATCTCTAAAACAGGACTGGGCAAACCTCAGGGTCTATTCCTTTTGTGTTTCTTTTATCCTGCAATAAAAGAAGAGAGCCTATGAAAGTAAGGCTGCCCTCCCCCAAATTCTAGACACTGTATTTATAAGATACACAGCTATAACAGCTCCTTAAAATCCATTGTCCCCATACATATGAGGCCACCAGTTAGCTTAACATAAACAGACTAGAAGTGAGTCAAAATACATGTCAAGACAATATATAATATAATGTACATACATGCAGCATACTGTACTAATCATTTAGAAATGTTTTTTTTCTTCAAATGTGGAAGTGAGTCCAGTCTTAACACTCTTTCAATAGATGGGAGTAAATGTGGTAGAAAGTCTTGGAATTCAGCTGATGGAAAGCAGGAACTGGAACAAACCAAAGGACAATGGTAATAAGAAGATGGTGATATATTAAATATTAATATATTAATATACTATGTAGATTGTATTAGTTTTATTTGTCTAATATAATCCTAAATAAAATGAGAAGAGGAAGAGGAAGAAGAAGTGGAGGAGGAGGAGGAGGAGGAGGAGGAGGAGGAGGAGGAGGAGGAGGAGGAGGAGGAGATATTGTTGTAGACACAAGATGAGATGAAAATCTGAGGATTGATGGCCTTAGCTCTTCAGTTGCTAAGGGTAGAGAAGGGTCCAAGTAAGTAGAGTAAGTTGCGTGAGCTGCACTGGTTCCCAGCAGGCTTCCAGGTGCAATTCAAGGTACTAGTTGTCACCTTTAAAACCCTACATGGGATGGGCCAGGTTACTTGCAGGATGGCCTATCACTGATGGTTCCTGCCTGTCCTACTAGATTTGCAGAATGACCATGTTCCAGGTTCCCTTAGTAAACCAGTGTCACTTATAGGGTCCTGGAAATGTACTCTCTGTTATGGTGCCTGCCTTTATGGAACAGCCTTCCCCAGATATACAGATGGCCCAATGCTGTTTGCCTTCAGGAAAGCAGTGAACACCTGTCTTTTCCCCCAGGCACTGGGGCTAGGATGTTGCTAGAGCTAGCATGGGGTGGTGGGAATGGATGAGTTTTATTGGGGCTGCAGTGTTATTTATTGTTTAAATGGTTGCTTTATTGTACTGTGTTTTGATTGCTATCTGGTAGATGACGGATGGAAGGGAGGGAGGGAGGGAGGGAGGGAAGACAATCTCCAACTTCCCTCCCTCTTCTCAATATTTTATATATACAGATGGTAAGACACAAAAAAAGACAGGTGAACACTGTCTAAAAAGTAATGTACACAAAGACATGTTTTTTTACACAAATACAAGAGACTCGGGTTGGCTCTTTCTCTTCTTCACTGGTGCTATTCTGCACAAATGTGCCTGCAAACACTGTGCTTTGCACTTACCTATTTATTTTGATAGCCAATTTTTATTTTATTTTTTATTAATGTGACGGTACCTTAAAAAATCTGGCCCCCATATAGGTCCCATAGGCATTCATAGGCATTAAAATAAAGTTAGTGGAGATCTTCAGTCCAATTCCTTTGCCCAGAAGAAAAAAAGACAATGTAAGCTGGTGTGGTTAGGCCCCTGCAGGAGAAGGGGCATCTAGAAGGGGTGATTTTTACATTCCTTCTGATATATATACTTCTTTGAAGACTGTATTGAAATACAAGTTCCTTTTGGCCAGTTAATGTTCTTGTATGTCCCTTGGCTATATAGTATACAGTCTTCAAAGAAGTATTAAGAGAATGATACATCCTTTTAGAAAAATAAGGATTTTTTTTCAACATTCCCCAATAGCAGAATGCTATAGTAAACATTTTCTTATTGCTGGTCAGAACGTTTATATCAAATCTCACCTCGCTTCCATCTCTTCCTCTTCCTTCCTCCGACATATAACGTTTTAAAAAGAGGCAGTATTAACAGTTGGGTTCCATTTATTACTATACTATAGTTTATATATTTTGATCATTGTAAAAAAAAAAAAAAAAAGGCAAGCGTTTTCCACAGCATCAGGGACATGGGGGGGGGGGGAGGAGTAAAAAAAAATCAGATGTGTGTTTAAAGGCCTAAAAGGGGTGGGGCTTCCATTGCATTGTTGCCATCTTGACTTTTTTGATGCCTCTTGTAGATGCTGCTGCACGGCATGCAGGGGTGGACTTGGCACCCTTGCCAGGCTACTGTAGAAATGGGATATTAGTATACTAATCAGCTCCCTGAAAGAGGCAAACACAATCTAATTTCAACTGGCTTTCAGTGGCCATGAACATCTGAGTGTATAAGGCAGTGTGTCTCAACCTTGGCAGCTTTCATGTGTGTGGACTTCAACTCCCAGAATTCCCCAGCCAGCCTTGCTGGCTGGGGAATTCTAGGAGTTGAAGTCCACACACATGAAAGCTGCCAAGGTTGAGAAACACTGGTATAAGGATTGATACTCACTTAAACTTAAGCCATTTGTGGTGCCTTTTTCCCCCTAGCCTTTTTGTTTAAGATTTAAAAGAGAAGGATTCTGTTAGCATTGACGAAATATTGACACTTCCGTGTGAGAATTACATGCTCCTGCATGGTACCGAGTGATTTCTGCACAAATGAATTATGGAAGGTAAACAAGAATGCTAAAGTATACTTCTTTTAAACTGAGCTAATATTCCTATACATCAAACTGCTTAAATGGAATGGAACCGAACAATCTATCCAGCTAAGCAGGATTGTTAAATTAGTGGGTTTTTTATGTTCCCCTATATTTTTTCAAGGAATACGATTGTACATTAAAGTGCTTTATTTTTAAAAATGAAATACCAACTTTTTATAACATGGATAAAATATACAGAAGCTTACTACTGAATAAGAAATTGTTGGAAAACACCAACCTTCAAAACATGATAGTTCTTTTTTGATTCCATTCTCAAGAAGGTACACTTATGCCAGATGTAAGGGAGATAATTTTCTAGTGCACAACTGAAAAGTTATTACATTATCCAAGTCATTTCCAAAGTTCATTTTCTCAAAACACAAAATATGAACAAAGGTATAATCAAATGGCTAATGTCTCAGTATATATTATATATTCCTGCAGTATTTTTAGATGACTGAAGCTGGGCATTGCTCACCTTAGCCAAGTCAAAAACTGCAGCTCAAGAAAGCTTCTGCCTTTTAATAAAAGGTGTTACAGTGGTACCTTGGTTCACGAATTTAATTCGTTCCACGATTCTGGTCACGATCCGAATTGGTCACGAACTGAATCAAATTTCCCTATAAGGTTCAATGTAAATAAGGTTAATCCATTCTGACCCCTACGAATGTGGTCGCCAACCGATTTTGGTCACTAACCGAATCAAATTTCCCCATAAGGTTCAATGTAAATAAGGTTAATCCGTTCTGAACCATATGTATTTTTTTTAAAACCACAAAAATATGAAACAAAGTACAGTACAGTACAGTATGAACAGAGATAACACTAACCTTGCTTGAGGCAACTTCTGGTGTTGAGGACAGGACGGCAGTTATTGTTTGGAGGGAGAGTCCCCCTCGCCTACAGGAAGCCACGACCACATGTCAGAGCAGGGAAGATGGCCGCGGATCGAGTTCATCACCCGATGCAGAGTTTGCGAACGGAAGCAAAATTTTGCGAACGGTGCTGTTCATGAACCAAATTGTTCGTGAACAGAAGCGTTCGTGAACCGAGGTATTACTGTAGTTGGAAAAGGTGCTACCAAACTCCTTTTGACTTTTTGCCACCATAGACTAACACAGCTCTTCTCCTGCAGTGTCTTAGCCAAGTCACTAACTTTAACCCTCAACTTTTCATATAGAGAAATAATTTTTGATATTATATGATCCAGTATTATGTAGTACTAGACCTTGTATAGTAAGTTGCTCATACCTTATTCATGTATTAATCTTTATTCCATTTGCCTTCTTACATGTTCTAATTTTTATCTAAATAACCAATCCACATTCTATGACAATTGAGCAAGTTTTGATCTCATTAAATAACTTTTAGGGCCTACCCACCCCCTAATCTTTTTTCCACAGAAAAAATTATTTCACCCAAGCACACGGATATTTCCCCTTTGCAGTCAGTGGCACCATATTAGCTACATAATGAGCAATCAGGCTGAAATTAGAAGTCATTATTTTAGTCCACCAATACATCTGGAAACTTCCATTACCCATTCTTCATGAGAGTTTATTAAAAAAATCAACCCTATACATCAGAGATACATGTGCCTTGTTTATCTGTATGTTTGTGTAGCATAATATAGATAGCACAGTATTTTGGTATAGTTCATTATATTATAGAACATATAATACAACATATCATTATAATTATATTGTATAGTGTATCGTATGCTTATAGAGTATATGTGTCTGTGTGGTATGTATGTGTATATACACAGAGAGAGAGAGATACACAAACTGAAAAGTTTTGATTCTTCATCTCAAGGATACCACATTTCCCACAAGTTTAAAGTCTTTCTGATACTGAACCCTGATAGCCTCTCAAGAGTTGGTTGTACTTGGGAATAGATCCTATTTACTTTAATGAGAATCAAAGTAATTATAAAGTTGATTACATTGCAAAGAATTGTCATTGAACAAATAGCAACGTGTCAAAAATAGTCATGTAGTGGTGAAGAAAAATCTTAATTCAATTTCCCAGCTAGTTGTACTATATTTAATTATAACCAATACACTGAGGATTTTGTTAACAAATACTAAATTGTGACATAATAATTTCTGCTACCTAGAAATTATGGTGATGTACATGCTATCAAAAAACTGCTTTGCCTATTTTTTTCACTATCTTTGACTAAAATAATAATTGAACTTGAACCCATATTGGGAATTTTGTGTCTATTTATACTTTTCATACATAAAGACAATTCTGATTAATAATGTACAATAACTTGTTTTTTGCTTGCTGCAGTCAACATTATAAATGTATGAACACAGTTCTTTTGAAGTATTTATTTTTAACTATACTTATTTCAGTAACTGATACTGTATATGAAAATCTATGGCACAAAGTAAAGGCAAGGAATACAATTTCAAAACAAAATTTACAAGAAGAAAACAAATGGCTGCTTCTTCCTATGACATATGCATGTGAAGTTCCCAGATTTCTGCTATATTGTCTTACCCAGAATCTGGAATGGATGGATTTCAAAGAAAAGCTTTCAAAGGGTTTCTTGTAATGCAGATGTGAACACAGTTGGCCAAATCCTTGTACAGGAGAGTGCAAATAAGCTTATACAGATGCAGCAGAATCTGTTTCATCATTTTCTGATTACACCAGAAGAAGACCCTCATGAATTTCAGAATTGTGTTACATACAGTACATTGACTATTTCTATCATGATTATAAAATCATAGAGTTGGAAGTCTGGGACATTTAGACCATCAAATCTACCTCCTGCCCTATGTAGGAATCTAATTTAAAATATCTATGAAAAAAGCTGGCCAAACTGCTTAAAGAATTCTAGTGAAGGGGAGCCCAGAACGTGTCTGAATAATTGGTTCCACTGTTGAACTACTCTTACTACTAGAGTATTTTTTCCTCCCTAACATTGAACTGAAGTCTACCCTCCTATCACTTAAAACCATTATTCTGCCCTTTGGAAAAACTGAAAACAGATCTTGGCCTTTTTCCGTGTGGCATTTGTTCAGGTTCTTGAAGAATGCTATCATATCTAATCTCAATCTTCACTTTTCAAGGCTCGACATTTCCAGTTCCTTCCATTTTTCTTCCTAGATCTTAGTTTCTAATATACTGCATATGTTATTTTAGGTAATGACTTATATATCCATTCTTTATTAAAATTTCAAGCATGAATTCCATTCTTTGTCATTCAACAGTGGTCTTCTTATATAACCATAGATACTTCTTACTACAGCAAACAACATTAATATCTTTCAGTTCCTCATGGTGTGCTCAACAGAGGTTTGGCAACAAAGATAGCAAACATAAAAAGAGAGAATGGATATTTGTGTTGGTAAGTATGAGTGAGATTTTTAATCTTATACTGGAGTGTGTACAGTTGTTAGAATAACTAACAGATGAGGCATGCTGATTTTAAAATGTTAGATAAGCTTAAATAATAGTGTTGGGAGAAAAGTTTGATTCCATGCTTTTAAGCCTGTGACCACAGCAGGATTCATTATATACAGAGTAGAAATAATATTTCTCATGCTTTTAGTTGATATCATAGGGTTGATCTTAAGAGTTTTATGAATGCTTTACTGAAATAGTCAAATTTCTAGTTACTTTAGAATATAATTTTATTTAAGTTCTTCATGTTTTATGATGTTTGTTATTACACTTATAGGATCTTGATTCAGGAGTTTTTTAAATGTACAAGGTGGAATTACTTTTTCTCAGACACATGGAGGCTCTTTTCTCTGTTTTATTAAGATCCAAGGCCATTTGTCATTGCATTGATTCCTCTGTCACCAATACTGAACAAGTCAGGCCATGACTATCAACATCAAAAACATCTGCCAGGCTATCCAACCTACTTTACATGGACAATCTGAAGCTGTATGAAAAAACACTATCTGAAATAGAATCGCTGCTCAACACTGTACAAATATACAGCCAAGATATGTCAGTGGAGTTTGGACTGGACAAATGTGCTACCCTTAACATCAACAGGGGAAAAATAGTGAAAACTGAAGGAATCAAGATGCCCTATGGAAATAACATCAAGAGTCTGGATGAAGAAGATCGTTACAAATACCTGGGCATCTTTCAAGCTGACAACATCAAGCACATTGAAGTCAAGAAGGTTAGTAGTGAATATATCATGAGAGTGAAGAAGATCTTAAAGTTCAAACTCAGTGGAGGAAATACCATCAAGGCAATTAACACCTGGGCAATTCCAGTCATTAGATACCCAGCTGAAATAGTGGACTGGACTCAAGCAGAACTAGAAGGTCTGGATAGGAAGACCAGAAAAATAATGACAATGAATCATGCCCTTCATCCACGCAGCAGCATTGACAGACTCTACTTACCAAGAAGCATTAGTGGGCATGGAATGTGGCAAGTACACCAGACAGTTGAAGAAGAAAAAAGGGCATTGGAAGAATATCTGAAGGACAGTGAAGAAGATGTACTGAAGCTAGTACCCCATGAAGGCTTACTAAATACCAAAGAAACCAAATGAACCAAATAAGAAAGACCAAATGAAGAATAGAAAGGAAACATGGCAAGGCACAGTATTACATGTCCAGTACATACACACACACACACACACACACACAACTAGCAGGCAAAGCAGATAAACAAGACCTGGCAATGGCTATGGGTAGGAAAGTTGAAGAAAGAGACAGAGGTGCTAATTCTGGCTGCACAAAACTAAGCCTTAAGAACAAATGCATACAAAGCCAAATTTGAGAAGAGAGCAACAGACAGCAAATGCCACCTCTGCAAAGAAACTGAAGAAACAGTGGACCACCTGCTGCTGCAAGAAGATTCCATAGACTGACTACAAAATAAGCAATAATGGTGCATTGGAATATCTGAAAGAAATATCATTTGTCTGCAAGCAAGAACTGGTGGGACCTCAAAACAGACAAAGTAACAGAAAATGGAGAATCTAAAGTGTTCTGGGACTTTAGAATTCAAACAGACAAGCACCTGCCATACAACACCCCAGACTTAACAATTGTTGATAAGAAAAACAAAGAATCTGGATAGCGGACATTGCAATATCTGGAAACAGCAGAAGAGAAGAGAAAGAACTGGAGAAAATCACAAAATATAAACATCTGCAAATAGAAGTAGAATGATTATAGCAAAAGAAAACAAAGAAGTATTGCTAGTAATAGGTATCTTGGATGCAATCCCAAAACATCTGGAGTACCACTTGAAGACCATCAGCATTGACAAAATTACCATCAGCCAATTGCAAAAAGCAGTTTTACTTGGAACAACTTACATCCTCTGACAATACCTTAAACACCATCAAACAACAGCATCTGCCTATCCCAGGTCCTTGGGAAGGACTCAGCATTGTGGGAAAAATCTTGCTACTGGTTAATAGTTACAATCTGCAGTTCTTAGTTCAGCATGTAGACTAAACAGTAAAGAATACCAAAACCTAGTCTGAGTTGGTTTTTAAGGAGAAGACCTGAGAATGCAGGAACTAAAAAAGGCCCCTACACTGATATCTGTAGTGAAGATTTTCTGTATTGCTTTCTGCACACATTTTTTTTAGTTGTATCTGATTTTTATCAACTTGGAAACATAGGGACTTCACTCTTGCGGGGTACTCCAGTGATCACTGTTTGAATTAAATGATCTTTTGGACATTTTCCTATTGGTTGATATTTCTTGGTAGCATTCCCATTCCAATGGATTCTTCCTATGTTTGTATCAGGCTGATTATATCCATTATTAATTTGACTTGATCAGATATCTGATCACACACATTGTCATTTCATGAACATGCATTACAGAGGCAGAAGCATTTGCAGAGGGTGGGGGTGTCAAGGTGGTGGTGTGATTTTGTGATCAACACATGTAGAAAGGAGTGGAGATTTTGACTGTATAGTCACAACCTCCCTCTTGACATTTTTGACATCCCTCTCCCCATACAGATGCTCTGGAATAGTGATGTGGGAACTGTAACTCTATGTTCCTAGCAGTACATATTTTATGGATATGAACTCTTGGGAGATATATTTTAGGTAGGCTATTGTAAGGTATTTTTGATATATAAACACTTCTTTAAGATTCAGTCGAGGTTCACTGTATCTAAATCTGAGTCTCTGACTGCGGGAGTTATTCAATGCATAGAGCATAAGATCTTAGTATACCTTTTGTATAAGGTTAATCAGTATAGTTTTAATTAAGTGACTTGTATTGTTTAGATCTGTCTGTGCATCTATTGTTAAGTATATCAGCATTCAGCAAACATATATAGAACTCACACCTGTTTCCTGAAGCCGTGTTTTCTGCAGTACATGGGCAGTTAATAAGAAAACTGCTGTTAAATTCTAATTCCTCAGTTCCTGGAGGAGGGGAAGAGCAGTAGAATAAATCCAGTGATCCTCACCCAAAATAATTAGTACTGGACTAGAACTACTTCATTTTAAAAGCTGAATTTGTAATTTTTATGTGCTTTCAGTTTGGTAATTAGCCAATAGAACGAGCTGAGTCTTAGCCGTTAGACGTTCTTCTGTCTATTAGCAGGAACTCATTTATCTCATAACTGAGCATTTTTTAAAAGTAAAATAATGGAATGTACCTGCAGAACGGTTTCAGAAATTTTCCCGTTAATAGTGCAACACACTCCTGGGGAAACCTTGGGTGCCTAAATTCACCTGCTGGATAGGCAGGTGGAGATCATAGCTCAGGAGGACTTTACCTGTCTTTGCAACCTTTCCTGGAGAAAGACCCCTTGAAATTCCTGCTTGGACTGCTGCATCACACTTTACCTGAGGTTGCCTTTTGAAAACTACTTGGAAGCTGCAATTGATCTAAAATGCAGCAACCTGCCTATAGGGCAGTGAGGGCTGCTGTTCACCCATAACAACGATGCCGAGGGCTCTGTATTGGTTACCCATATACTTCTGGATACAATTCACAGTGTTGGTCTTGACCTTCAAAAACCAAGTTATTCAGAACGGCATTTACTTAGGACTTTGTTATCAGTATGCCTACCATTTTTGCATTAGTAAAGGATATTGGTGCACCCCCACCTCAAGAATCCCTCCCTGGATCTTAATGTACTGGACAATTTTCGTCTAGTCTCCCACCTCCCTTTTTTGGGGAAGTGGTTGAGAAAGGGGTGGCATCACAGCTCCAAAGGGTTCTGGAGGAAACGGATTATCTGGATCCCTTCTAGTCAGGTTTCAGGCCTGGATATGGAATGGAAATGGCATTGGTTGCACTTATGGATGACCTCTGGCGGGAGCGGGATGGTAGAAGTGCGACCAATCTTGCTCTCCTCGATCTCTCAGTGGCTTTCGATACCATCGACCATGGTATTCTGTTGGGACGGCTCAGGGAATTGGGGCTGGGTGGCACAGTCTTGTGCTGGTTCGCCTCCTTTCTCCGGGGCCGATCCCAATCGGTGGTGATAGGGAGCGAGAGGGCCCATCCTCAGCCCCTCCTTTGTGGGGTGCTGCAGGGTTCAGTTCTCTCTCCGCTCCTTTCCAACATCTACATGAAACCGCTGGGCGAGATCATCCGTCATCATGGGGTGAGGTATCATCGGTATGCTGATGATACGCAGCTATACATCTCCATCCCTGGTGAAGTAAGTGATGCTGTGGCCACCCTTTTGCGGTGCCTGGAGGCTGTAAGGGTCTGGATGGGGAACAACAGGTTTCGGCTGAACCCTGGTAAGACGGAGTGACTGTGGGTTAATGGCTCCTCTGTATCCGGGACTTTGTCATCTTTGGTGCTGGATGGGGTGGCACTGCCTCAGACAGACCCAGTGCGTAATCTGGGGGTCCTCCTAGACTCACGGCTCCTGCTTGAAGGGCAGGTGGCAGCCGTGGCAAGGAAGGCCTTTGCACAACAGGTTGTGCATCAGTTACACCCTTTCCTGGATTGGGATGCCCTTCAAACAGTCACTCACGCCCCTGTTATCTCCCAGATAGACTACTGCGATGTGCTCTACATGGGCTACCCTTGAAGAGTATCCGGAAATTACAGCTGGTCCAGAATGCAGCCACACGGGCTATTGTTGGTCCCCCAAGGAGGGCCCATGTAATGCCTCTGCTCCACGAACTGCATTGGGTGCCAGTTTGCTTCCGGGTCCAATTCAAGGTGTTGGTTAACACCTTTAAAGCTCTACATGGCATGGGACCAGGTTATCCAAGGGACTGCCTCTCCCCTATGACTTCAACCCGTCCCACCCAATCACACAGAGAGGGCATGCTTCGGATGCTCTCAGTGAAAGAACTTTGACTGGCGGGGTCCAGAAGGCGGGCCTTCTCTGCGGTAGCCCCTGCTCTTTGGAACATTCTGCCCCCTGAGGTGCGATTGGCCCCCTCACTCGTGGCCTTCCGTAAGGCTTCAAAGACCTGGTTCTGCCACCTGGCCTGGGGTGGGGTGAGAATACAAGCATGGGAATGGCTAACCCCATAGAAGCCTCTGCCTTCAACCTCAGGTTTTTCATCCTCTTGGTCTCTCCTTTTTTTTAGTTATGTTTTAATTTAAGGTTTTATGTGTTTATATGTTTTATGTTCTAATGTTTATTGTGAATCGCCCAGAGTTCCCCCATTGGGGGGAGATGGGCGGTTGAAAAATTTAATAAATAAATAAAATAAATAAAATAAATATGGTTTGCCAGTTTTCAAGATTATTATTTTTGTATTATTTCTAAGTTATGGTTATCTTTATGTTGGCTTATGGCACTTTGCCATGAGTCCATTTATAAATTGGGTGGCTTATTCAATGAATAAATATTTGAGAATCATTCCAGCTGGCAGCATGAATATTGTATCAACATTGCATTGCCTTTATTCTGGCAAGAATAATTAAAAGGAGGTTGAACATTTTTTCTTCCCAGTGAGCATTTTCTAGACAAGCAATATCATATTTATACATTATTGTGAGAAAAATAATCTTTCCTAAGTTTTGAGATCCTCACAAGCTCTTCCAAAGTCATTGTTAACATTGTTGAAAAGGTAATCTCCTGAGCACAGCAAAGCTAAAAAGAAGAAAGGTGCCAAATGAGATTGTGGAGAAATGATAAATGAAAAAGAAAAATACCCAGAAAAAAATATGGACAGTGAATGTGTCTAGGACAGACCTTGTTCAACATCATTGTCAGATAAATCAACTTTCTTAAGAAAACTCCACAGATAACAGTAAAAAGCTGAAAGAAATTCACAATTTATGAAGATAATCTTTATAAATCAAATTAACTCTTTATTAGGATTGTTTATCTTGGACTCTAAAGAAAACAGAATTGCAGTAGAGAAATAAGATTAGGTCCAGTTAACTCAAGACAACTCTATTCTGCCATTCTTGAAAAACCCTATTTCAAATATTTCTACGTTTACTATTGTTGTTAAGTATTTGGGGTGCTATATGTAGAAAGTTGGGATATAAATCTAAAACAATACATAAATGGATGCTTAGAATGCTCTGCCTCCTAACATGTCAAGCTCAATTATTTTCATTTTACATCAGTTTGTGTAGTAATAGTAGGTAAATATTTCCAAAGAGTGAATTTTTGATATATTCAAATGAAGAATGGACTTTTTTATGGCTTGAGCTGTGTTCAGTCATTATAGTGAATATAATTTACAATTCATTAAAGTAGAATGGAGTAAGCACCTTAACATTTGCTTTCAACTTTATCATGGCATAGAGAGATGAGGGAATTCTACTCACATTCATCAGAACATGTGTAAAACTCTGACATATACTATCTCCCTTCTGAAGTACAAGGCCTACATCTGCCTGCACCCCATTTTTACCAGATTTCCAGAATGCTGCAGAATTCAAGCAACATTCACAACAAGGCTTATCTATTCACAGATTAAAAAGGCAGAGTTTACAAACGGAAAGCATGAACTAATGTGCAGAGCAAAAGAAACAGTCTTGATATAATCTCTAACTTCATTAACTCTGATTCTGAAATTATGCAAAGGATATGTAACACAGGGAGGCTGCAGTAAATGAATGAAACTGGTGCAAACTGTATATATTTGCATATGAAGTAAAGAAGTAATTTTGGTGGTAGGAATCTGGATGCTCAGATTTTGAAATTAGCAAGATATAGGAAGGAGACCTTGGATGTAAAGATAAACAGAAGGAAATGGGCTAGGAGATCATGGGATTAAATTAAGGGGTTTTACCAGATACACTATAACTGCAAAGAAGTCAGAACCAGGGCCTTTCCAAAGTGAAGGGCTTTAGGAAAAGATTTTAAAGGTGTGGAGTTGTGGGACTTCTGGGGAAGAAATGGCAGACTGAATGAAGATCCGGCGAGTAGACCAGCTCTTCGTAATTCCTCTCCGAACAAGGAGAGGATTTAAGATTGCCCACAAGTGCTCAAGACAGTTGTTCCTCACAAGAAGACTGCAAGACAGCAGTCTCTGGTGGGTTTAGAGCTCTGGGACACGAGGGAATAGCCATCTTGCTCAAACCATGGTCGCCGTCTTTAAAAGGACACTAAGTTCACATCCCCGTCATGGATCACTGCCTTGTCGTGGCGAAGGGGCTTGCGTAACTCAGTGAAGCCATGAGCTATACCGTGCAGGGCCACCCAAGACGGACAGGTCATGACAGAGAGTTCTGACAAAATGTGGTCCACTGGAGAAGGAAATGGCAACCCACTCCAGTATCCTTGCCAAGAAAACCCCATGGACAATGTTAAAAGGCTAAAAGATATGACGCCGGAAGATGAGCCCCTCAGGTCGGAAGGTGTCCAATATGCTACTGGGGAAGAGCGGAGGGCATTTCCAAGTAGCTCCAGAAAGAGTGAAGTGGCTGGGCCAAAGCCGAAAGGACGTTCAGCTGTGGATGTATCTGGAAGCGAAAAGAAGGTCCGATGCTGTAAAGAACAATATTGTATAGGTACCTGGAATGTAAGATCTATGAACCAAGGCAAGCTGGATGTGGTCAAACATGAGATGACAAGATTGAACATCGACATCTTGGGAATCAGCGAACTGAAATGGATGGGAATGGGTGAATTTAATTCGGGTGACCATTATATCTACTACTGTGGGCAAGAAACTCTTAGAAGAAATGGAGTTGCACTCATAGTCAATAAGAGAGTGGGAAAGGCAGTAATGGGGTACAACCTCAAAAATGACAGAATGATCTCAGTGCGTATCCAAGGCAAACCATTCAATATCACAGTCATCCAAGTCTATGCCCCAACCACTGATGCTGAAGAAGCTGAAGTTGACCGCTTCTATGAAGACCTACAACACCTTCTAGAACTAGCACCAAAAAGATGTCCTTTTCATCATAGGGGATTGGAATGCTAAAGTAGGAAGTCAAGGAGTAATCGGAATAACAGGCAAGTTTGGCCTTGGAGTACAAAATGAAGCAGGGCAAAGGCTAATAGAATTCTGTCAAGAGAACAAGCTAGTCATAGCAAACACTCTTTTCCAACAACACAAGAGACGACTCTACACATGGACATCACCAGATGGTCAATACCGAAACCAGATTGATTATATACTTTGCAGCCAAAGATGGAGAAGCTCTATACAGACAGCAAAAACAAGACCAGGAGCTGACTGTGGCTCAGATCATGAGCTTCTTACTGCAAAATTTAGGCTTAAATAGAAGAATGTAGGGAAAACCACTAGACCACTCAGGTATGACTTAGATCATATTCCTTGTGAGTACACAGTGAAGGTGATGAATAGATTTAGAGGATTAGATTTGGTAGACAGAGTGCCTGAAGAACTATGGACGGAGGTCTGAAACATTGTACAGGAGGCAGCAACTAAAACCATCCCAAAGAAAAAGAAATGCAAGAAAGCAAAATGGCTGTCTGATGAGGCTTTACAAATAGCTGTGGAAAGAAGGAATGCGAAAAGCAAGGGTGAAAGGGAAAGATATAAGCAACTGAATGCAGATTTCCAGAGAATAGCAAGGAGAGATAAGAAGGCCTTCTTAAATGAACAATGCAAAGAAATCGAGGAAAACAATAGAATGGGGAAGACTAGAGATCTCTACAAGAAAATTGGAGATATGAAAGGAACGTTTAGTGCAAAGATGGGCATGATAAAGGACAAAAAAGGCAGGGACCTAACAGAAGCAGAAGAGATTAAGAAGAGGTGGCAAGAATACACAGAAGAACTATACAAGAAAGATCTTAATGTCCCTGATGTCCACGCTGGTGTGATCACTGATCTTGAGCCAGACATCCTAGAGAGTGAAGTCAAGTGGGCCTTAGGAAGCATTGCTAACAACAAAGCTAGTGGAGATGACAGTATTCCAGCTGAGTTATTTAAAATACTAAAAGATGATGGTGTTAAAGTGCTGCACTCAATATGCCAGCAAGTTTGGAAAACGCAACAGTGGCCACGGGATTGGAAAAGGTCAGTTTATGTTCCAATTCCAAAGAAGGGCAACGCCAAAGAATGCTCAAACTATCGCACAATTGCACTCATTTCACATGCTAGCAAGGTTATGCTCAAAATCCTACAAGCTAGGCTTCAGCAATACATGAACCGAGAACTACAGGATGTACAAGCTGGGTTTCGAAGAGGCAGAGGAACTAGAGATCAAATCGCCAACATTTGCTGGATCATGGAGAAAGCACGAGAGTTCCAGAAAAATATCTACTTCTGCTTCATTGACTATGCAAAAGCCTTTGATTGTGTGGATCACAACAAACTGTGGCAAGTTCTTAAAGAGATGGGAGTACCAGACCACCTTACCTGTCTCCTGAGAAATCTGTATGCGGGCCAAGAAGCAACAGTCAGAACCGGTCATGGAACAACCGATTGGTTCAAAATAGGGAAAGGTGTATGACAAGGCTGTATACTGTCACCCTGCTTATTTAACCTATATGCAGAGTACATCATGAGAAATGCCAGGCTGGAAGAATCACAAGCCGGAATTAAGATTGCAGGGAGAATCATCAACAACCTCAGATATGCGGACGATACCACCCTAATGGCAGAAAGTGAAGAAGAACTAAAGAGCCTCTTGATGAGGGTGAAAGAGGAGAGTGCAAAAGCTGGCTTGAAACTCAACATTAAAAAAACTAAGATCATGGCATCTGGACCCATCAATTCCTGGCAAATAGAAGGGGTAGAAATGGAAGCAGTAACAGACTTCATTTATTTGGGCTCCAAGATCACCGCAGACGGAGACTGCAGCCATGAAATTAAAAGACGCTTTCTCCTTGGGAGGAAAGCTATGGCAAGCCTAGATAGCATATTAAAAAGCAGAGACGTCACCTTGCCGACAAAGATCCGCATAGTCAAAGCTATGGTTTTTCCAATAGTAATGTATGGCTGTGAGAGCTGGACCATAAAGAAGGCTGAGCGCCGAAGAATTGATGCCTTTGAACTGTGGTGCTGGAGAAGACTCTTGAGAGTCCCCTGGACTGCTAGGAGGTCAAACCAGTCAATCTTAAAGGAAATCAACCCTGATTGCTCATTGGAAGGATCGATAATGAAGCTCAAGCTCAGATACTTTGGTCACCTAATGCGAAGAGAGATCTCTTTGGAGAAGACCCTGATGCTGGGAAAGATTGAAGGCAAAAGGAGAAGAGGACGGCAGAGGATGAGATGGTTAGATAGCATCACTGAAGCAATGAGCATGAAACTGAGCAAACTCAGGGAGGCAGTGAAGGACAGGAAGGCCTGGCGCAATATGGTTCATGGGGTCACGAAGAGTCGGACACGACTTAACGACTAAACAACAACAAAGTTCACATACTTCCTTTTGTAATCACATTTGGAAATTGTTTGTTAACTGCTTTTCAGCAATTTGGAACCTTTGGATTGACAATTTTTACAGCACTGGGTGAGTTTCTTGCAATCCTTAGCAAAAGAATTTTTAGCTACAAGTTTAAGAACTTAAAAAAATTTTTTTTAATAAAGAGCATTTTATTTCATTTCTATTTTTCTTTTTATGTTTTCCCTTTTTTTCTTTTCTGCATCTTCTACTCTTTCTTTTTATTCTTTTTTTTTTTTCCAGTTTGTACTAGCTTTTACCATTGTAATTTGTGTGTGTGTGTGTGTGTGTGTGTGTGTGTGTATGTGTATACTCAACAGAGTTTTGAGTACAGAAATATCTCTAGGGTACAATCGGGCACTCTGCTAGTTGCAGGCAGACTCGACCCAAAAAAACCATTGCTAAGAAAAGGAAGAAAATGGCATAGAAAGGCAACTGAATAGTTAAAAAAGAGTCAGAGATGTGAAGTGAGAGAGAAAGAGCACTGAAGAGTAAGGGAGGAAAGAAGCAAGTTTTAAAATGAGATAAAAATTTCTCCTGAGTCAGTTTAAGAAGACAAAAGGGAGGTAACAGTCTAAGCCTTCTGGTTGGGAGGGGCAGAAAGAACACTCATGAGTAAGACACAAAGAGAGAAAGCATTTTTTCTCTCGCTCTCTGCAGCAGGGTGCCTGTTGCTGTGCTTTCCTACAGCTTGGATTCCAGGGAGATGCATCAGCTAGAAGCTCCCCAGCTAGAATCAGCTGGGGAGGAGGACTGATTGCTAAGACAGTGAGGGTGTGGGCCAGTAAGAGCCAGTGTGATGGGTGTGGGCACAGGTTAGGAGAGAGGAGAAGAGTCAACCAGCCACTAACCTGGATTTGGAACAGGGCCAGCAAGAAGATGATGCAAAGGAATTAAACAGAGCTGGGAGGGGAGTGAAAACTGCTGCATGTGACTTTTGCAAGGCAACTGTTGTTGTGAGCAAGGACAAAAGGGGTAGAATTGACCATGGGAATATTTTTTGTGCTTTTGAAATGTATTGTCTCTATTTAAAGAGCCCTCCTGGCTGTTAGGAGAGAGAAAGAGAGATGGCTATTGATTACAGAGGCTGCATTTTTAAAGCAAGCCTCTCAGGACTGATTCTTTAATGACTTTATCATGATGGTGAACCAGGTTCTTGGAAGCTGCTTAAGGATTAAAAATATGAATGTTTTGTTAAACTGTGTTCCAAAAATCTGAAAACTATTGACTGATGAAGAGCTCTGGATATATCAAGTTTGGATTGTTGTGAAAGTTGATTATATAGTCATAGAAGAATGCTTGCCTTCTGATTACACCGAGATTCTATTTGTGTTAAATTAATGCAAACCAAAGTGCCTTTCAGACATGGATCAGGCCCATGCATGCAGTAACGTGGTAACAGGGCCTTGCACTGCATTTGTGTATCTCTGTGGGCATCAGCATATAATAACTTTGTGTTTTCTCTTCCATCTGGATTAATCACACACAATACAGCTATAGGCACTATAACACGTTACTATACACAGAAAAGTGAGAGAGTTCCTTGGCACAGAACTGAAAACAGAGGCTGCATCAGAGTTTCCAGTCTGAGGAGATAAAGGAAACAATTAATTAGAGTCTGGACTGTACTTAAAGTAGGACCACAATTCATTTTATATCACTGTGCCCTGATGCAACACAGTTTCCACACATCTGTAGCTCTGTAATGAGTTATTTGACCATTTGCAATGTTATCACTGCCACTGCAAGTTATTCTTTTAACTTTCTATTTCCTATTATTTTTCCCCTATTCTGACCCCAAAACTATCTTTCCAAGACCCAAAGCTGCCCCTTTGCCTGGTGCATCCTTCATTGGTTCACATGGTGCTCTTTCTATCTCTCAATTTCCCTCTTTGACCCCCAAAGAGAGGAGGTTAATGTTCTCTGCTGAGATTAGTTCTTTTGTAACCCTGTCCTTTGAAAATACACTTATTCTCTTTGTGAAACTGGTAGAGTTCATTTCTAAAGCTTGGCTATTTTTCAATCTCAAAAAAATATTTCTCCATGGACTATAAATCCACAACATAAAGGACCATTTCCTTGGTGATGAGAAGATAGGAAGTTATATTAACCAAATTTTATTTTTGAAAGTGAACAGAAAAATTAGCAACACACATATAAATGTTTTAATGAGTGAAGCTACAGCTGTGTTCCCTGAAAATATCAAATTCCCACAAGATGCATGATTAATCTATAAAGCAGTAAATATTTAAAATACTGTCCAGACAAACTTGCTCCTAGTGACCACATGGACACATCCATGCCATTTTCTTGGCAACAGTATGGAAATAGTTTGCCCCTGTCTTCTTGAATGTTGTTTTGACTTCCCAAGTACTGTCCTAAATTCCATTTCTAGGAAAGCATCACTTATTAGAATAGAAAAGACAACTTTACCTTGAGCCTACTGTAAATTTATGCCAGCCTCTGAAAATGCTAAAATCAAATGGTTCTATTTCTGCCACATTGTATAGGATAATATTGGAACCATTAATTTCCCATAAGAATATATTGTTCCTCCTAATAATGATCCCAGCTCATAAATGCCAACAAGATTTCAGCCAAAAAGAAATATGAGGATAGTTAGGAAAATCTTCAGGTTCCCTGAAATACAAAGTCTGGAAGGACAAAAATCAAAATGAGAATCCAAGAAAAACAGACACTGCTCAGTATTCCTTTCCCAGAATGTCTTGAGATGGTGAGAATCAGCTGGTGTAGGGGAAGGAAAACATGGTGGAAAACAGGAAGGGGAAAGAAGAAAGTGACAGAATGGAGTATCCTGGAGAACATGTCCGTAGAATGGAGTATCCTTCCAATAGTGCTGACTGAGAATTCAGGGATAAATAGTCACAATAAAATTGGAGGGCACCAAGTTGGGGAAGGCTGATATAAACAGTACACCTCAAACATTACTTCAGCTCCCCAGTTTCATAGAAGTAGACACTTTTTCACAACCATTTCCAGCAAGCTTCATTGAAACTTACTTTTATTCCCTGAGCTGCCACATACTAACTGTAAAAATCTGCCCTTTCATTCCCCAGCCAGCCAAACAGGTTGCTAGATAAATTAATGGCCACTGTTGATCAAAAGCCATTAATCAGTGCCCTACCATCCTCTCTCAAGAGGAGCCCTTTATACAAACAAGGAGTATGTTTACATCTATCCATCAGTTAACTGAGGAAGGATATTTGCCACATTCAATTGCAGTAACTTAAGAGTGAGATTTAGCTTTGGCCATGCTCAGTAGGTTTTACAACTGTCTAATGTTTGCTGGCAGAAATGTAACAATAACTGTACACTACTTACTTTATCCATCCCTTCCCTTCCCCTCCGCCCCACTGCCCCTTGGTCAATAAGCATTACAGTTGGCAAGGAGACAATCTGGCAGTTATTCTGGCCTACAACTCTCATCAAGCCACCAACTATCATGGTCAATAGCTGGAAATGGTAGGGCAATAGGAATTGTTCTTAGAGGTACCTGGAATTTGGATCTGAAATCAGATCATTTTACTTGGATATATAAAATTCATTGCAGGGATATGTCCTTCCAGAAGATATTGGACTGCAACTTCCATCCACCTTCACCACTGGAAAAACTGGCTAAGACTGGCTGAATGTAACAATATCTGGAGACCCACATGTTGTCTGCCCCTGATCTGGTATCTGCCACACACACACACACTCACCCCTAATAGGCAACAATCATATGATGTTTACTCGTAAGAAAGGCATACTGAGTTTAATGGTGTTTGTTTCAAGTTATCCTGCCGAATTGTTTACATGAGTGTAATAACGAATGTGTTCATATGTTTTAAAAATAACTCCTTATGTTTAGATTTTCAAAATCTAATCTGTTATATTTAGTTATAAATAAATATTATTTATATATTATTTATTTATTAAAGTTTTAAATTAAAAATCATTTTAATCCATTTAACGATGCACTATGATATTTTTCAATGCATCCTTTCTATTGAAGTGTTAAGGGCTGCCTTCTGTTCCATGTTTCTGCCAGAATTTTATGAAGACTTATTATCAAATTCTGCATACTATGGTGTGCTTAGTAAGCAGGTGTCCTTAGTTCTTACGTATCTGTGGAATGCTATCCCCAACAACGGTAACTTGGCAGTGTTTCTAAGCCAGGGAAAATATTTCTGTTGCACAGATCTTCCATGTGTTACCTAAAGGTGGTTTTTATTTTGTTCTGCTCTGTGTTTAATATTCTTAAATTTTATTTTTTCAGGTTTACTGGATTTTTTAAATTAAGAAATTGCATGTAAGTTTGCAGATACAGTATTATGCAAAGAACTTGTTACCTTCAAAATGCACCTTTGTAATAAGTACGCAATGCAGTCTGAAGGCTTAAGCAAATGAAAGATTTTGAATTAAGACTGAAGATCAGAAGTGTCCCTATTATTCCATATACAGGATGTCCCAGAAGTAATAAATAATAGTTACCAATAAATATCAGTCACCGCAATTCTATTATTATTATTATTATTACTATTATTATTACTATTATTATTACTATTATTATTTATAATATATTGCTATGTAGTCTTTACTGAAGAATGCTGGCAATTTAGGGTCAATTTATCCCAAAGCCTAAGAATTGTTGAAATACTGTAGTAATATATTTATGGTTCCAAGCAAAGCTATTTTTTGTAAACTAAATGTTGTGAGGCCAAATAATTCTAATTTTGTCAGCTGTATTGACAATTCCATTGTTTCAGTTCCAGTAATTATGAGGTAAAATTTTGCTGGTTTATTTCATGATCTCTCTATTTTAGATGCTAAATCTCAATATTTTACAATCTTTTCCAGTTCCTTTTGAGCTACCCTATTATCATTTGGTATTGTCACATTTCTAAGTAAAACTTGCTTTTCCTCAACCACTGTAATGTCCACCATGTTGTGTTCTGTATATTGGTTCATCTGAATTCAGAAATCCATTTTTACATGGTCATTCTGGAGCACTTTTTCAACAATATAATCATACCAATACTTTGGGGAAATGAAATCCATACACTGTGCATAAATTCAAATGAATCTTTTTTGCCATATGATCATATCTTGTTTTATAATTTGTCTGGGCAATTTTGCTACAGCTCTAATTAGGTGGTCGACAGAGGCTTCTTTCTCTTTGTATAATCTACTGTATATTTTGTATGTTTCCAGTTTTGAATGTTTTTTTTAAGGCATCTGTTACGAGTACTTGATCTTGTGTTGCAAATTTAAGCCCTCCATTTTCTTTTTGATGGATCCAGACTGAAGCCGTTAAATCTCTGATTTCATCCTCTACTGTCTGGTTCACTTTATGAAATCATATCCACAATTTTTCTTGCTAAATACAAATAATCTATGTCCCCTTTTTGATGTTTTTGATGTAGCGCATGATGTATAGTGATATGTTTTCCGGTCTTGCAATCTAAAACATCTAGTTCTACTTGTGTCCAGTCAACAGTACTGTGCTCTGTACAGTTTTACAAGGACAGCCCAAGTATTAAAGGCTTTGATTGTATTATAAAAGTTCACCTTCAATGTTAAAACATTTCTTACTGGATGAGCTTCTGGTGAGATGGTGACACAGAAGCCTGCATGCACCACCTGATAAATTTTAATTTTATTTTATAAACATTGGGAAGGAGCTTAAATGAAGTATACAGTGTTAATATTAGTTGTGGCTTCACTGAGACAAGCCAAGTTTTTGTAAAAGTGTGGTATGCTGATAACAAAGAATGTAAACTAAAAGTGGAATTCAAAGCATCCTAGAGTTATTTTAACTCTCCCAACCATAACACAGACAAATAATTAGTAAAGTTGAGAATACTCACTACAGGAGAATGAAAGAATGATTGAGAAAATAAGAAGGAGGACTATTATTACTATCTGCTAAATATCAAAATGGTACTTACAAGAGGTGGCTATCATTGACTAGGATTAGAGCCAGAGACTGGAGCAGCAGAAGGTTGTAAAGAGGGAGGCAGTCAAGCTAAAATCACACACTTTTTTCCGCCAACAAGGTCCTCTCTTAACCCTATGTTAGACAACGGTCTAACTACCCCAAATGACAGTCCTATAGTAGAGCCAATTCATGACTGGTCTTTAGGGCTTCATTGTATGTTTACAACAGAGCTGGTTGAAACTGGAGTAGACCTAGCCAAAGAATTTGCCCTTATGGATCAACAAACTTACACATCGTCAACGAATTATACTCCCACAGAGAGGAATTGGTCAGTACAGAGAGGTGAGGAGACTGAAGATATAAATGACTCCCCAACCCCAGGTTTTACAACTGGAAACACTAATGAATCATTAAGATTAGATCTGCTAACATTAACAGAAATTTTTAGAAACAACAACAGAATTTAAATAGTTTAGCTCATTCATGGGCGCAAGACATATCCATGATGAAATCCTTTTTAGCAGAGTGTAAAGACCTACTACAAACTTTGACAGAATTGATACTTAAAACAATAAATAGAAAAGACCATAAACTAGAAGAAACCATCTGTGGAAGGAACCATCATCAGCCACAATAGGACACATTTCTAACCTTGAAGAAGAGAGAGAAATAACAACTGTGAAACAAAAAATAAAAACACCCAAGGAAGGCATTAAATTAAGAAAGAAGACTAATAAAAAGGGAAATCAAGTCAAGAAAAGTAAAAACATTAAAAACCTGGAGTGTCGCAGAACAACAAAGAAATTCAAGCCAAATAAACTGTGGCAAATCGTTGAGACTAAATGCAAAAAGAGCAAACAATTAAGAAAATCTTTGAATAACCCAGGGAGAAAAAAGCATAAACATAAGAAAGATAAAGAAAACCAGATATCACAAAACAAATTGAATGAAAAGAGCCAGAAGAGCAAACAAGTAAACCCCACCCAATTAGAAACAGATAGTAAATGTACTCAATTTGACAAACCTGTTACACAAGTTGATTTTAGCATGACTACCTTACCCAAAAACCAACTAAGAAATATTGATATTAAACAAAATACCTGGCATTTACAACTGATCCCTAACAAACTGACTTTCATTAACTACCCCAAACCTACTGGTTTACAGACTCAGTTTGATAGGAAAATCAAACTGATATTTTGATATTTTGTTCATCTGATGCAATCTCTAGACGTAATCGACCTCTCAACAAAAGATATAAAGTTGAATACCTATTTTATAACTATATAAATGCCAAAGCAATCATAACGTCTGAGTCTATGGCAACGGCCAGTTTGGTGATGAAGAAAAAGAGATTGCTGAATAAATTTTCAATAGGGATATCCAGAAATTTCCAAAATAACATACTTTGTGAAGCTTATAAAAACAACACAAACCAATTAACATTGGAAACACAAAGAAGTGAGGTATCATATGCATTACAAATGGAAGAAAACAAATATAACAACTTGGTTAAGGGTAGTGAAAGAAGAGAGATGGGGAAAAAACCAAGCAATACAGAAATGAACTTTACAATATCACATGCTTTAACAAAATACAGTGCTCTGGCAAAACAACATACAGTAAACACTGCTAATGATCATGAAAGGAGTTATATAAAAGTGCATAACCTGGTACAGCAGGTATCTCATAGAGCATTACAAAAATTTTTGTCACCTGAGATGGATAAGATAATGAAAACAAATAGTCCAGGAGTTTATAAGACTACCACAGAAGTGCACAGAGTAAAGAATCAGATTTAATTCCAAATTTGAGATTCTCCAAGAAAGCCCAGGATGTAACATATAAGTCTACATCAAATATCTCTGGGACTAAAAATAATTGTGTTTACGAAGATATCCAAGGAACTTTGAATTCAACAGAACAAGTGACATGGCCAGAAGAAGTTTATAACACCTCAAAGGAAGAAAGGATTAGAGGCCAACAGCTAGGTCATACATCAACACAACAAGAATTTCACAGGAAAAGTAAACAAAATAATCATCAGAGTCAAATCCAAAACAAGGATAAGCAACAGAGTTGACAAGAAAACAATATAAAGACATCTACAATTAAATGTATATCTTGGAACATAGCTGGATGGGCGGGCAAATGTATAGATTGCTGGATGGGCGGGCAAATAGAATTCTTTCATTTTTTACAAGATTATGACATGATTTTTCTCCAAGAAACCTGGTTGGTGAAAAATAATGTGACAGTTTTACCTGGTTATATGTGTTTTTATAAATGGGCCAAGAGGGACCAAAGGATGGGGTATGCCAAAGAGGTTTAATGAGCCTAATTACAGTACATCTGGATGTGAAAATAGAAAAATAAATCTTGGAAATTATGATATAGATGAAACCCAAATACTGAGGTTGAAATTTAAAGGGAGAATGTTAGTATATGTTAACATTTATACCCCACCCAGACAACAGGTTAATTGGGATAAACTGGAACAGTCTTTAGTTGATATGTTACAGTATTCCACAAGTGTAGATTTAATTATTTGTGGAGATTTTAACACTAGAATTGGCCCAGATTTGGAAATATTGAATCTAAAAGATAAAGGCTTATTTGAAATGGAAGCCATTTACCCCCTGGGCCATATGTCACATGATAAGATTCAGAATAAGCGTGGTTTAGAACTATTCAAACTGATGTATACATTACAAATGATCAATTTACATGGACCACAATGGGATCAATCTGGGGGCTCATATACATCAGTCAGTCACAGAGGGGGAGCTGTTGTTGATTATATATTTATAGCACCCTCATTGACCCCATTAGTACACTGTTCTAATATTATAGAAAGACCTGAGAGTGATCATTTACCAATTGGCCTGGATTTAACGTGGGTTTGTGGAAATAATGTAGCAAAAGATAACCATAATATAGACGGTACTATAAAAAATCAGAAATGATTGAAGTGGACACCCCCTTGGCCAAAGTGTAAGATCAACATTATACAGTCCAACGATGTTACAACAGAGGCTTACACTTATTCAAAATACTGGAAATGCAAATAGCATATATGAGGAGGTGGCTGGCAACCTTAAACCACTGGTGTGTAAAACATGGCAAGGGAAAATGAATAAAACCAGAATTTCATGGTTTAACCATGAATGTAGACATGAAAAAAAGGAATTAGCCAGACTTATCAGACAAATTAAGAAGGATAAATCATTTGATAGGGCAGAGGCAGTGAAGGATAAATGCTGAAATTGATTAGGAGGAGTAACCAAGATTATTATAAAACACAGTGGCAAGAACTAAGACTGTCATGTTTGCAAAATAATGATACAAAATTCTGGGAACTAGTTTCCCAAGGCCAAAGAGAAATAAAAGTAATGATAGAAGCTCAGATTACACCAGAAGATTGGATAGCTTATTTTAAAAATACATTTGAGGATACTAGTATATCAAACCAACAGCTAATGGGTATTGATATATTAAAAACATCTCCAAAATGGCCCCCTGTAAGTATGGCAGAAAAGAATAATTGTACAACAGACAGCTGGTAAAGCCCCGGGAGAGGACATGTTACCTCCAGAAATTTTTAAGGCATTTCCTGATTGGTGGGCCCCTATACTTGCCTCTTTGTTTCCCTATATCAACGCCACTGGTCAATTACCTGTAGGTTGGAATAATAGTGTAGTAATCCCAATATATAAAAAGGGAGATACTACAATCCAGCTAATTTTCAACCTATAAGTCTTATTGACATAAGGTGCAAGCTATATACAGGAAAACATTTCTTACTTGTTCTACATATTAAACACTTGTTTTCTTTTTTTACTTGGGCATGGAAAATATTATTTACTTTTAAAACACCCACTCTTCCACTGCTAATGTTTTGATTTTAGTACCATTCCATAGTTCAATTCCATCTAAGTATTCAATTTTTCCTTTTTTTTTTTAATAGCCAGTGTTGCATACTTATCCAATTCAAATTCTATTTTGATGTAATCACTAAAAAATTGAAAGTGATTACATTTCTCAAGATGATTTTAAACATAGAACAAATGTAGAACAAATGTGAAACTTTTGACCCTTCCTTGGATAATTCATTATTGTTCAAAATCTTTGCTAGTGAAATTAGACCCATACTCAAAAGCAATAGAAATAAATTGTCTCCTTGAAAAATTCCTCTTCTGATTTTGATTTCTCCAAGTTCTTCTGTATTTGCAATCAATGCTGTTTTCCATTGCGTTATTTAAAAGCATTATAACTTTTTTATTAATTCCAAATTTTCCAAATATTTTTTAATCTAACTCTGGGGTAGTGAATCCAATGCCCTTTTTTAATTCATCTAGGACATATAAAGTTTTGCCTTATGCCTTTTAGAGTTTTTAAATATTGTTTTATCAATCATTGTTGGTGTTTCGTATGTTTAGTTTTTTTAATACCCTTTTTGCTGTATAATGAACTTAAGATCAGCTGTTATGATATTAACATAACATTAATTATGTTAATAAATTATGATCATCATCATTATCTCCTGCACATACATTGTTATTACATTTTAAAAATAAAAATTGAATATATTTATATTAAATTTTGACTGCCCTATTACTTCTGGCGTACTCTGTAAATGGAAAGAAGGACAGCAGAATAAGACTGGAAATAACATGGTTAAGATCAGAAGAATTGGAAGCAGCTGAAAATACTGTTGTTAAAATATGTTCTATAACTAACCTGCAACAAGTGTCCTGCTTACATACCATGAACCCATGAACTAAATTAGTCCCTGGAGGAAAGTTCAGTTAATTGAGGTTGAATAACTTTTTCCGACATCTCTGCTTTTCATACAGACAGACAACTGCCCATCACGTCTACTGCTTTTCTTAGCTGGCCATTGATTTGTGGCCCAAATTTTCCACAGGCACAAAGCATCTTTGATTTTTTTTTCTTTAGTGTGAATCATTTATCTTGCATTTTCATGAAATCTAATTAGTGATGTCCCTGTAGGCAGATTTAATAGATGCAGGGACTTCATTCCAGATATGTTACTTGTTAGGTAAGGAATATATGTACATTGCTAAGAACAACCATCTGTGTCATAATAGCCAACATCCACAGATTTGATTGCATTGATCATGTTACTTCTTTATCGCATTTATATTTCCTTTTTTTCTGAAAGCTCAAGATGGAATTGGGGATGCCCTAATTTTATCTCCATTACAACTGGGTTAACCAGTGATCCCAGTGGTTGAGTGGGTATTGAAACCTAGGTGCCCCAACTCAAGTCCAACACTTTTATCACTACACCTCGAATCATAAAGATGAAGGAATTCTTGCTGTTTATTTAGATCAATCCAGTGCTTAGACCTCAGGGCAGGGAGAGGTTGCCATTCTGTCTAGTTAATTTTTTCCCATTATTGAATTATAGTGACTTTCAAGATGCTTCTCTAAATTTTCAGATGAACTCTCTCCTGAACTTACATCTATCATATAACAAATAATTGCCTCCTTGTATATGACCACCTCCTGATGAAGGGAGAAGTGAGACCTAAATTGTCATTTTTTTTCCAATAATTTAGCACATTGGAGGGTTCCCCTTCATCTGTCTAACACATACAGGGTTAGTCCAGAAGGAACCTTCTAACATTTCCTGCAATAAGATAAACTCACATGAGAAATGTATGTTCTTGCTGTGTATTGTGTTGTATAATGATGTTTTAAAATATTTAAATATTTTTTTAAAAAATTAAAAATTGTGATATTTTAATTTTAATAATCACTTTTTATCTTTTTATAATGCTTGTTTTTATCCACTTGTTATTTTATTTAATTGTTATACGCCATCCAGAGTCACTTTGTGTGAGATGAGCAGCTACAGTATATAAATGTGACAAACAAATAAATAAATAAAGTGAACCTAGACTTGAGCTGTTCTCACAGATCTCAAAGGCCAAACCACATTAGTCATTATCCATGATTAAAAACGTGCTTAAGTGGGTCTATATCTTAAAAATAGAAGCAGCTTTAGAGGTCTTTAATCCAACATCTTCACTTCTGGATTCCTTTAGAACTTACACCAATTTCCCACCAAATATCTTCCTTGTCTCCAGTGATTTTGTGCTTCCTTCTCTGCAGTAAAAAGCATCTTTGAGGACAAATAGCAATTGGAGGGCTGTTTTCCTATGGGAAAATGGTCTGGTTCATTTTCCTTTCCCCAGTTTTGTATTCTCAAAATGCAAAATGATCGATCCTATTGTTACCAATCATCGCTGTGTGTGTGTATGTGTGGCTATGCACTTACAAAGAGTACTCTAGCTGTTCTGCATTCTGTTCTCTGAATCAGTTTGATTGATTCATCACATCCCATCAAGTTGGTATCAGCTCCTAGTGACCAGATAGATTTTCTCCAGGTCAGTCTGTCCCTAACCTGGTCCTTCAGGCCTTCCAATGGTACATCCATTGCTACTGCGACTGAGTCCCTTGCTGCTGGTCATCCTCCAGCATTAGAGTCTTCTCCAGAGAGCTGGGTCTTTGCATAATGTGTCTAAAGTAGGGTAATTTGAGCCTGGTCATTTGTACCTCAAGTGAGAACTGTGGCTTGATTTGTGAAAACTCTGGGTTGATTTGTTCAATGAGCCACGTTTCTTTTCTTGGCTGTCCATGATATTTTCAAGACTTTTCTCCAACATCAACATTCAAAAGCATCAATACTCTTTCTATCCCCCTTCTTCAAAGTCCAAGATATAGTGAATTCATAATTTAATTTTTAAATGGTTTGAATCTCTGAATCAGACTGAATGCTAAAGTGTGGATAAAATCACAGTTACATTTGATGTTCAGGCACTGAATATACTTAAGAATTACTTTTATTTACTACATCCTATTTTCTGTGTTGTTGCACATTGATTTTAAATTGCTTTTTTAAGACTGAAAATTCTTCAATGTCTTTTAATACATTATTCCTTTTGCTTTCTTCCATGGCATAACATGCTGTTTTTCAAATGTCACATAAAGATGTTGTATAACATTATTTATCTCTGGAGTATTGTCAATTTAATACTGCCTATTCAAACCCCTTCTTATTTAGACTGCCATTGTTTTCCACTACCATTTAATTCTATAAATATCACAAATTATACAGATAAGCACAAACCTTTTATTCTCAAATATTCTGACAATTCAACTCATGTTCTCATTAGAAAAGTATGCTTTTATACCTTGCACAATAAACCACATCAAGATATACAGTACTGCTTTTATATGAATATAGGCCTTTCCATACACACAGCTGCAGTTATAATGCATTGTACATCTTTCCTACCTGATGTGTGATAAAGGAAAAGGTGAAAAGCATCATGTAAAATCCCAAGGACAAAATACTACAAAATCATGTAAAATCCTGTGTTTGAAATACTGCAAACTCCCATTCAACTGAGAAGCATGCCACATTTTGAAGCATGTCCTCCATGTGTCATCATATTATTTTTAACGCTAAACTAGACATGCAGTGAAGGAGTCATGTTAATGCTCTGAACACCTACATTGACTCCTCCCATAACCTGCTAAGGAGTTAAGACTTCCAGGTCCCCCATTTGTGGTTCAAAGCATCCTCTCAGAATGCAGAATTCACACCACATCTCGTTGCCACCCATCACAGAGTGTAACCATATAATTTGGGTTTTTGATAGCTGGATATAAATTAAACCACAGAAAGTAGAATTGTTGTGCATTCTGTTTTATATCATTGCCAAACAGGATTTTTTAGAAGGAAACAATGAAATACAAAGGTAACAAAAATATAAAGACAAACGTCAATAGATGAACAATATAAATAACATAATCCAAATTAATAAAACCCAAACTAAAAAATCTATGTGTTGATATCTAATATAGAAATGAATGAGAGAGAAAATTAAGATTTGTCTCTTCTGGAAAAAATATAATCATAACCAGCAGCTCAATAAAAGTAGACCAGATTGAAAGTTTTCTTCTTTGTCTCCCCATAAAAATAGCCACTTCAAGTGATGATAGAAAACAAATATCAGTTTTCCATTGCTACAATACTATTCATCTCTTCAATACTATATGAAGCATCCATAAAATGTTGTATGAGAATTTGTCCTATTATCTAGGAACATAGCTTACAAGAGCATGTGCATTTTAATAATTTAGCAATTATTATAAAAACATATTCATGATCTTGTAAATTTCCAAATGAAAGAAAAACAATAGTAGGACTAACCCAGTTATGTGTTTCCATTCATTGTGTATACTTCCAGAAATATATTAAATATATAAAAATATGCTGTGTAAAATACACAAAACCCCTTGGAAGGTATGTCAATTACTATGAGACAAATTACCAAGCACTTCATACTCAATATTTATTGCTCCATTATTCATACTCCTGAATCATCTTGTCACAAATACAAGCAAGACAGTGTGCAAAATACATACAAACCCATACTTACAAACTGTATTAAAACAACAATAAACCCATTAATATCCATATTGTTGTCTGATATAATTCAAAAAGATCTTAATATTCAGGCTAACCCAATGGTCTGCTTGAGCCTAGTTGGTCATGACTCATTCAGCATGCTGAAGTTAAGCAGAGCCAAATCTGGTCAAGGTCTGGATGGGAAACCACCATGTTATGTCACCAATATGGCAGAAAGACAAGACTGTAATGTAACAAAGAATAGTTTTAGAGAGCCAGTTTGGTCTAGTGGTTAAGGCTCCAGACTAGAAAGCAGGAGACTGTGAGTTCTAGTCCCACCTTAGGCATGAAAGCCAGCTGAGTGACTTTGGGCCAGTCACTCTGTCTCAGCCCACCCCACCTCATAGGGTTGTTGTGGGAAAAATAGGAGGAGGAAGAAGTATTAGGTATGTTGGCCCCCTGAGTTATTTATAAAAATAATAAAGGTGGGATAAAACTATCTAAAAAAATTCTAATAATACAATCATGCACAATGAAGATGGATAAAATTTATTTTGGGCATTTTCCCCCCACAGTGATTTGCAAGGTGAAATGTCAGAGTTTTGTTATGAGCATTCACAAAGTAGAAGCTTTATAATAAATGTCTTTCAATACTTTTGAATTTACTGCAAAAATTCAGTTGAACAAACGTTCGCTGTTCCAGAAATAAAAAAGAAAGAGAGAACTGCTAACCAACAAAAGAAGAAAATCATGAAAGCACTGGGATTTCTAAATTAAAAATGATCAGCTTCCACAATGCAAACAATATAATGGAACAATGTAGTTGTTTAATGCATTGTTGTCATGAATATACAGAAAGAAGCTATTTACGAAATTATAGTTCTTCTATCAGTCTCTGTCTAGATAAAAGTACTAACTCATCTACCAAAGTATTATCTATATAATGAAAAAGAGTTTAATTTTCTATTTTGTTTATTGATTTTGTACACATGATTTGTATGCATTCCAGCTCCAAAGAAAAATAAGTCCATTTCAATTGCCAAATTACTAATCTCAAATAGCTGGTTCATCATCCACTGCCACTATGGGCCCCTATTAAGATCATAGACTTTTTACCTCATAGCAAGCCAGTATTTTGTCCTGGAACCTGTGGGTGAAATATATATCAACACTCTTTTTAATTCCTCATTTGCACTCATCTCCCATCATACTGATAAATATTCATCAGTTTCAAGCATTTAGGCAGACCAGATCCATCAACATGATGAGAAAGGGAGAGAGAGAGAGAAAGGATAGATAGATAGATAGATAGATAGATAGATAGATAGATAGATAGATAGATAGATAGATAGATAGAAGAGAGAGCTATAGATCTCAAACAATGCCAGGGGGATTTATTAGGAGTAATCCAAATACTGTACATCAAATCAGTTGCGCTATTGCCTTTATGTGCTACCTACCAACAGGGCAAGCATAATTATTCATGAATATTTCATTGTCTAAATAATTGCCACATAGCACATCTGCTTATTATTTGTTTTTGCCATCCACACTGCATGTGGAAATCAGTTCCATTGTATGATTATAAATTGTGTAGATAATCCTATAAACCCTCTTGACCTGGAGGCCTTCTTTCAGTTCTGTTTGGGAGGCTAAGACAAAGAAAGAGAGAGTGCATAGAATGGCACCTTTAGTTATGGAGTCTTTGGGTGTTTCCAGGTGGAATCTGGAAGGAAGGTATGTGTCAGCCTTCCCAGGTAGACCAGACAGGAAATACAACCAAAGGAGTTAATTCTACTTTATTGTAAGGTTACATTAACAGAATCTTGCCAGTCTGAAAGTACAAATCTCCCACCTTCTCTTTTTACAGACTGATAAGTTAGGGAGGCTCCTTTCTGAGTTTCTTTCTCTGCCTGTTAAGTAACTGCAAGCTCCCCACCACCGTATCTGATTCTTCCCTAGACAGTGTCTCTTCCCCCTGTCTCCCAAGGTCATTCCCACAGATCATCACAGCATGAGAAAGAAAATCATCCAAGTGGACCTGCCTCATACTATAAGCAGGAGAACCAGCTCTGGCAAAACATTCCAGTCGTTGTCTTCTTTGACATCTTCACTTACCTTTTCCTAATGCTAGATTATGGTATCTTGCTATGTACAGAAATTAATCACCAGTTAATATGCTGAGAAGGTATTTTATTACACATGCAGTTCTGTTAGCATTATAGGAGGTCTGTTCTTCCCATAACAATATTCCTCTAAGTTGCTTATATTGCAACTCTTCTATATATAACATAACTTCTTATTGTATATTTATTTATTTATTTATTCATTCATTCATTACATTTATATGCTGCCCAACTCCCAGCAACTCTGGGTGGTTTATAAATATGTAAAAAAAAAAATTAAAACAAGAAAACAACACAAAACAAAAAAGAACAGAGATAACAGAGATAACAAACCCAGCTAGGAAAAAAGAAAAAGGGGCTTTACTCATGTTCATCAAAGGCCTGGGTGAACAGCCAAGTCTTCAGGGTGCTTCGAAACCCCAGTAGGATGGGGCAGTTCAAATATTGCAGGGAACCTCATTCCAGAGAGCAGGTCACAAATGGTGATCATGTGACCCCAGCATACTGCAATCATCATAAATACATATTAGTTGCCAAGTGCCCAAATTTTGATCACATGACCATGGGAATGCTGCAATGGTTGTATGTGCAAGACCTGTCATAAATCATTTTTTTCAGCACTGTCATAACTTCAAATGGTCATTAAATGAATGGTTGTAAGTCATGGGCTACCTGTAATATATACATACATACATACATGCATACATACATACGTACATGTATATATAGTGCATTCGGAAAGTATTTAGACCCCCTTCACATTTTTCAATTTTGTTATGTTGCAGCCTGATATTACAATCGTTCAAATTCATTTTTTTTCTCATTAATCTACACTCAGTACTCCATAATGACAAAGTGAAAACAGAATTTTAGAAATGTCTGTAAATTTATTAAAAAGGAAAAACTGAAATATCACATTGGAATAAGTATTCAGACCCTTTGCAACAACACTTGAAATTTAGCTCAGGTGCCTCCTATTTTTCTTGATCATTGCTGAGCTGTTTCTACACCTTGATTGGAGTCCACCTGTGGTAAATTAAATTGATTGGACATGATTTGGAAAGGCACACACCTCTCTATAGAAGGCCTCACAGCTGACAATGCATACTGTACCAGAGCAAAAGCCATGAGGTCAAAGGAACTGCCTGCAGAGCTCAGAGACAGGATTACTGCAAGGCCCAGATCTGGGGAAGGCTACAAAAAAATGTCTGCTGCACTGAAGGTTCCCAAGAGCACAGTGGCCTCCATAATTCTCAAATGGAAGAAGTTTGGCACAACCAAGACTTTTCCAAGAGCTGGTCATCCGGCCAAACTGGGCAATCGGGGGAGAAGAGCCTTAGTAAGAGAGGTGACCAAGAACCCAATGGTCACTCTGACTCAGCTCCAGAGATCCTGTGTGGAGATGGGACAAAGTTCCAGAAGGACAACCATCACTGCAGCCCTCCACTGATCTGGGCTTTATGGCAGAGTGGCTAGACAGAAGCCTCTCCTCAGTGCAAAACATATGAAAGCCCACTTGGAGTTTGCAAAAAAGCACCTGAAGGACTCTCAGACTATGAGGAACAAGATTCTCTGGTCTGATGGAACCAAGATTGAACTATTCAGCCTCAATTCTAAATGTTATGTCTGGAGGAAACCAGGCACCACTCATCACCTGCCCAATACCATCCCAACAGGGAAGCATGGTGGTGGCAGCATCAAGCTGTGGGGGTGTTTTTCAGCAACAGAGACTGGGAGACTGGTCAGGGTTGAGGGAAAGCTGAATGGAGCAAAGTACAAAGATATCCTCAATGAAAACCTGTTCCACAGCACTCAGGACCTCAGACTGGGCCAAAGGTTTGCCTTCCAACATGACAATGATCCTAAGCACACAGCCAAGAGAACAAAGGAATGGCTTAGGGACAACTCTGTGAATGTCCTAGAGTGGCCCAGCCAGAGCCCTGACTTGAACCTTATTGAACATCTCTGGAGAGACCTGAAAATGGCTGTCCACCAACAGTTCCCATCCAACCTGATTGAGCTTGAGAGGATTTGCAAAGAAGAATGGCAGAAAATCCCCCAATCCAGGTGTGCAAAGCTTGTTGCGTCATACCAAAAAAGACTTGAGGCTGTAATTGCTGCCAAAGGTGCTTCAACAAAGTACTGAGTAAAGGGTCTGAATACTTATGCCAATGTGCTGTGCAGATGTTCCTGTACACAATGCCAGCTACTTGGTTGTGCTGTTCACTATATGCTGTTCCTGCCTGCCTGCCTTATTTATTTCAATTTATATAGCATTATTGCTATATAGCATATTATATACAGAATACTGTGGACAGTCAACAAAACAAACAAATGGATTATCGAACAAATCAACCCAGAGTTCTCACTCAAGACACAAATGACTAGACTCAAAATATTCTATTTCAGACACATTATGGAGACTTAGATCTCTGGAGAAGGCTCTAATGCTGGGAAAGATGGAAGGAAAGAGAAGAAGAAGATGCCCAGCAGCAAAGTGGATGGACTCAGTTACAATAGTCATGAGTGCACCATTGGATTAGCTGAAGGACCAGGTTAGGGACAGATCATCATGGAGAAAATGATGACATTTGACAACAACTTCATGGCACTCAATCAATCAGTCAAGTAGTTTAGTGTTCTAGTTCGTTTATTGTTGTGTTTGTTTTTTGCAATTTAGCTTTTTTAGTTCTTTTTTCTAATATTTTAGTAATTTTTTAACTAGTTGTGTCATATTATCTTTTGTTCTCCAACAGTAACAAAATTCCAGTCATCAGTGACCATGATAAGTAACCAAGATACTGATGGATATGGATAAAGATATGGATATATATTCTAGTCCTGTGGCACAAGAATCTTAATAAACTGTAACAAGAAAAGTTGTGGCCAATATAGACTGCACTTACTGATCTGTTGTTAAATAGGCAGTTGGGTGACTTTCGGCCAATCGCTCTCTTTCAGTCCTGGGAAGAAGGCAGTGGAAAACTGCTCCTGAAAACTTGCCAAGAAGACTGTACGGATTAATCCATGCAGTCACCAAGAGTCAACACTGACTCAAAGAACCAAAAAAAAAAAAAAAATCCTCTGGTTGCTTTTCTGGATACATGAAACATTGGCTGCTGTACATCAAAATCAGGTAGCAGTATTTGAAGTGCTATTACTAAATCAAATGTCGTAGACAGTCTAAGAACTGGGTGTGTCCTTTTTTTCCTGTACACAAAGTCATGGATTAGACATCTGCAGATGTTTTGGACTCTAGTACTCTTTTACTCACATCCCAGCTGGGTTTTGTAAGTGCCTGCTTTTGAAAATAGGCACTTATGCACAGCATGACAGCTGGCCAACAAGGAGTTTAATAATCCAAATTGGTCTAATGTTTGTCAAGATTGTATGCTTTGAATATTTGACAAAATCCTCTTTCCACATTAGACTGCCTTCTGCAAATTCTGCAAAGCTAAAAACATATCTATTGGATACCGAGCAGTTAATGAATAACCCATTTCCATTAAATCAAGAGGCAAACAAATGCCAATTTCTGAGCAATATTTTGTCCCCCTCTTGCTTGGCACTGTTGGCTTTCTTATAATCCCAAGGTCAACTTTATAAGTCTACCTACTTCAGATTTTTGTTCCGGTTCTCTAAAAAGAACCACTATATAGGACATATATTATATAAGGGTTCTAAATATATTGTATATATTAAAGTATTATTATATTCATCTCATTATTGTTTTATCATGGAGCTCAAGTCATAAATGAAGTGCCCATATGACTTCTTGCCATGTGCCCCCATGTCATGGGATACCTAAGGAGCTGCATGTGGGTGGAACAAGGTGAAGTCACATTCATAGGCACCATCTGAGCACGTGCAATAACAACAAAATACAGCCTCTGTATCTGCTCTCTCTCTTTTATATACATGCACAAGTGTTCGCTCATGCAAAAACACAGGCACATGAACAGCCTACACTGTGTAATTCTTGCAGCCACATTCTAAAGAAGAACAACATTCTTGTGTCCATACTGTGTGTAGGAGCTAAAACCTGGACAGTTATCTAAATTAGGCAGCCCCCAGTTTTGCCAACCAGTTAGCCCTTGAAAATGAGAAATATCAATGTAATTAATAAACAGGAAAGTCAACAATGCCAACGAGACAGGAGGTTTCAGATTGCGTGGCACCATGACCTTCTAAAGGTTTTAATAGCAGTGACCTTCATCATCACCTTGATGACACAAATCCTGGAAAATTAAACTAAAATTACAGTTGTACTTTTGCAAATTTGGAAAAGCTGCAAGTGAATTCTTACAGATGATTTCATTGTGCTTTATAATCTATTGTTGTGGAATTTTTGCCAAAGACAGGAACACAACGCTGAGAAGAGCCATGTTTATTGGGTGCCTGCTTTCCAAGAAAGAGGGACCCTGAACAATAGAAAAGCATAGAATTTATATGCTTTTGAGGTTGAGAGGCAGGAAATCTGAGGGATCTGATTCGAGGATAGGTTTGGATAAGTGTTAAATGGGGGATAAATGGTTTTTCTATTATGAGATAAGAACCAAGGCAAACCCTTAAGCAGACAGGTGATGGCCCTCCCATTGTTTCAGTATGATAGCATTAAGAGGGCTATTTTTAGCAGCAGAACATGTTCACTCTTGGGTTATGCAATAGCTTGGAGCTGATCCTGTTTTGCATGAACAAAGAATGGCAGAAGGAAGTGGAGAAAAGAGTTTGCAGGAGAGGCAAGGGGGAGCGGGGGAGAGTTTCCAGCTTTATTTTATTATTTTTTCATCACTCTATTATATAATTAACTAATTAATTATTAATAATTAAAAAACTAAGCAGGAATATAGTTAATAGTATTGACTGATGGCTCTTAGAATGTAATTCACTAATGTTTATGATTGCTGATAGTACCATTCTATAGACTGGCTGAATTCAGTAGAACATACTAACAGGTAAGTGGATACAAGACTGGAGTTTATGTTACTATTTCAATCAAATATCTAATAACAACTTAATATCAAATATTTAAAAAACAAAGAAAATGATGGATGAACTCTCATCTTATACGGTACTGATAGTTTTAGGATTATACGACTCTATTTTTGACAATTTCTGCAATATCCAAGTTTCAAATTCTACAATTTTATTCATATCATCAGGATTGTTAATGGAGGCAGAAAGATGGAGATAGAGATAAGGGTAATAGAATAATTCATTCATTCATTTACCAATTCAGTTGAAATAAAATAATATTTTATGAATTGTACCAGACAAGGCACAATTTACTTTTTAAAATTCTCTACCATATTTTGGGGTAGAAAGATTGTGTGAATGAGCTGCCCAGAAGAAAGAAACAATTTCTAATAATTTCTCATGTGGGAAGCCAAGGAGAATGAATTCTTGGAGAAATTACTATGCAGTGAAAGACAGGGTATCACATTTACCTCTTGACCATATCATAGCTAAATAATGGTAAATACACCACATTACAACCTTTCGATGAATCTCTGAAGCAAATTCTCTTTCATCAGTCTGAATGGGTTTTATTAGGAAACATGGACATCTACAGGGGACAGGTGATGTGACATAAATCTTGATATTAGCTCACAAATTGCGCCCTGTATGTCATTTATGTCATGATATGATTGATGCAAATTACATAATTGTGTGGGACATCATCATGTTTCTACCAGATGCATACGCCAGAAAAAAATGGAGGAGAATTTCATTTCCCAACACAAAGTAGTACAGACTCTTTCTATGTTTAGTGAAGATATCAGGGAAGGAAGAGAGGTCTATTCATTTGTCTGAAGATGTGGACAAAACACCGTCCCCCCATCCCTATCTGTCTACCTACCTACTTACCTACCATCTACCCACCAGATTTTGTGGCTCTGTCTACATCTGTCTTCCCTAACCTAGTATCCTCTAAATATATTGGGACTACAATTCCCAGGATTCCCAACAGGATGGTGCATAAGGTAGGAAAGATGGTGTATCTAAACTGAATTCCATCAACATATAAGGATAATGAGCAGAAAGGCAGGCATAAAATATAAAATGAAGTAACAGTTGTAAAATAGAAGTCCTGTGCATTGTAAGTTCTATATAAACTTTCTGCTGAATGCGTGAAATTGGAGGCAGACTTTGCTATCATGGCTGTACTACCAAGCTTTCTGTCCTCTCACACATTAAGTGAATTTTCTGATGGAAAGGGTTGTATTAAATTATTTTCCACCACTTGTTACAATTAAGAAGCCTCATGATCATAACAGGCAAGTTAAATCTTCGTAGATATGCATGCAGTATTTTATTTAAATTAAAAAGGTCACACTTAACTAGAGTTTAAGTTATTTTCTCCCTCTTTCTTCTTGATTCTCAGGTTTCTCTAGGAAAAAAAAAGTAAGTTCTGAGGTCTCAGCTCATTAGCACAGCTAATTTTTTTCCTGTTAATTGGTTTTTGAAAGAAAGGAACTCAGTTGTTTTAAAAAAACAAGCAGATAAAAATCTAATGCCAGATTATGGGAAAATACCTTTAACATTAGGAGAGGAGTATTAGAATTTCTTAAATGCTTTTTCTATTCCAATTGTTACTGGGCAAAGCTCTGTTCTACTTTTTTTGTTTCTGCAGTTTTCTTTCAAATCTGTTAATGCTAAAAATGCAAATCAACAAGCTGTTTCAAATTGACAAGAATGTGTATTCAGTCATGTCATTCCTCTTGGCTAGGACATTAAGATTAAGCTATACATAACTGTCATTATATTATACATTTCTGCATGTGAAGTTTCTTCTTTATATGTATCATATTGAAAAAAATATTTTTCCAAGGGAGTCTGCAGGGGAGGTCAAAAAAGTCAAGATGGTAACTGTAGGTACATGGTTGCAGCTGCCATTTTTACTTTTTTGACACCTTCCCTGTGGCTGCACCTGTTTAAAACACTAATATCCTTAATGTAGAAAGAAACCCATAAACATCACTAGAAAATAGTATGTTCTGCCATAGTCTGTCTCCTTCCCCCCATATGTCTAATTCCTAGAAGACTTTTTTGTTCATTAATCCAGTGGGTGGGTGCAATACAAAGCCCCGTACAAGTCATTCCAGAACAGGGGATTACTGGGAATCTTGTGAATTGCATAATTTGTGTCATTTGCATGATGATGCCGTAATGCTCATGATGTCACTTGCCTCCTTTGATTAAAAATGAGAAGCAAATTCCTGCTCATTCAATATTCAAGTAGAAGATGATAAATAGATCAGTGAAAGCTAGATGGCTACTGATGAGTACTCTAGTATTGCTTTCCATTTAGTCTCAGTGGACTTCCCACATTAGCAAAGAATTGAATTAGATCTTTGAAATCTTGAATGCCTTCTGGGAAGAAAATCCTCTATATACTGTATTATTATCATTATCATTGAAGTGTAGTAATCAAGGTATTGGACTGGCACTGGGGAGACCATGGTTCAAATCCAACCTCAGCTATAGAAGCTGACTGGGGATTTTGGGCCAGTCACGCTTTCAGCCCATCCTACCCCACATGATTGCTGTGGGGACAAATTCAAGGAAGGCATGCTATCTATACCACCTAGAACTCCTTGAGGAAAGACAGAGTATAACTAATTTGTACCCTGTACACAAAAGTTACAGTACACAAAAGTTACAATAATAATAATCTCCCTCTATTCTATGATGCTATGAAATTATTAAGGCAGAGTCTAAATATGCAGTTCTCTGTATTAATTTGCACATCTGGAGATTGCACAACCCTGGAAAGTATATGACCTGCATCATATAGAGGTGACCTGTGTAAGTGTATAGGACACATCAATCTCCTGGAGAAATTGGCCTAACTGGACCTGGGTTGATAAAAGCTCGATGGAATTTCATTATCTTCCGTGTTATGCTGTGTCTCTTTATTTCAGGGAAATCAGGAGTCTTTTTCCATTTATTTTTGAGATGTTAAAGGTTACTCAAGGGAAATCTGCAAGCTATGAATACAAATGAAGGGAAATCCAAATCAACCTTGAAGATGTGTTTGTTAAAAACAATCCCCTGCACTCAGCATTCTGAATTTTTGCATTTTTTCATCATGGGATCTGTCTCTGATATATGAAGGGGTTGGACAAACAAAAATGACCCAGAAGAAGGGCTTCCCATTCATTTTAATGGGTGGACTCCTTAAAGCAGCATCACCTTTCTTTTCAGGCCTGGAAAAGTCTGGCTCCTTGAAGGAACAGCAGAGAGGTGCTATCTTCTAATGAGGATCATTTTTCTACCAAGTGCCTGCTCCCCAACCACTCCCCATCACCACGAGTAAGTACACCCCAGGCTGAAAATCCCTAAAGGGGAAAAGATGTCATTTCCAAACTACAGCAGATTATACTCCTCCCTCTGAAATTTAAAATTTGCATCACCCCATACCTTAGAAAGAGGAACTGTATCTGCAAATTCCACCTTGTTTTGTTCATGAGTAAAAATAATTAATTACTATTGCTGATTTGCTAATGATAAACCATGGAGAGTTATTAAATTTTCCACAGTGGGTCTCAGATTTATATATGAGTCAAGCTAAGCAGCCTTTGGAAGTCTGGTTTAAATTGCTGAATTAGGGTCTGAACAAAATCTTGTCTTTGATGCACATTTCTAGTAAAATTGTCTATTTGGGGTGCAGTATTATTGTAAATATAAAATATATTTAGCAGATCTTGCACTAAGCAGAAGGTTGGTCTTGATGACCTCTATACCCCATCCAGTTCTGTGAATCTATGAATGTGCATTAAACTCATAGTAATTCATAAACTGCAAATCTCTACCCAATCAATATGAAGAGAAGGGCTATTCTAGCAGAAATATGGGACAAAAGATCACAGTTGCTGTTAGCTGGCTGGGCAGCTTTATAAAGCTTTATCATTTTTTCTACATAATCTACTGGATAAAAAAAACTCCAACAGTTCAGATACCTATAAAATCCGAAGTCAACTATTTCTTGTGTTGTTGTTTAGAACAGTTAAATCCGGGATGTTCTTCCCATTTAGATCTGGTCTACCTTCCATGTTCACAGGTATAAAAGAAAATATTTTCATCTGTAAACAAAGCACTTTTGAAGAATAATATTATTGGTTTTGGGAGAATTCTGAATCCCTCATCATTTTTATAGCTAAAAGAGAAGAAATCTCTGTGTTAAAAATATCTGGAGTCCCATTCACCATGTTATGCAAACACAGGTAGATCAAGTGGTTCACTAAAGAAAATATTCCCAGTAAATTTACAAGGATAGAATAAGTTTTTTGGCCTGGTATCAAAAGCATCGCTAAATTATAGACAATTATTCTGAGATCATAGAAGACACTGTGAAAAAATCAGTTTTTCAAAGAATAATATTGCCCCCTTCTGGCTGAAATCTCCACACAGATTGATAGCATATGAAAAACTATTAAAACAGTGATTGCAGTCTATTTTATCTTATTAGGCTGCCATATAAAAAGTTGGTATAAACATAGAATAGTATATCATTATTATTCAGTTTATAGAAAAGTAAATGAAGAATTCACATGAAAGGAAGCAATAAATTAAAGTTGATTGCTGGATTAATTGTAACAATTTCTATATTACTCCTATAGCAAGTGAAAGATAAATCATATTGAATCATATTTTTAAAGGAAATAATGTTGGCATGATCTAAGGAAAGTTTTTTTCCCCAAAGCACTGAAATAATTATTGTTTCTTCATAAAACCGAACTGGAGAATATTCAATACAATTCTTGAAAACAAAGCAAAATTTAAGTACTCAATTTATTGAATATATTCATTTTGGACTTTTTTATTTTATGATGTCCCAACAAATGTCATCCACCAATGGAACCAATGCGTAGGCCTGAATCCTGACTGGAAACAACCCAGATAATCTGCTTCCCCTTGGGCAGTTTACAGCTGATACCACACAACATTCTCAACAATTTTCTCTAAAAGAAGAAGGTTGGAGCCCAAACAATAATTACCCAAAATAGCTGGGTTCTGTCAGGCCCAGCCCAAGAAAAATGGTGAAACAATCCAGTTGAGTTGTCCTTTATTTGCTTATACCAGATAGACAGATCCTTGCCAGACTCTCATTCTTCTCACGCTCCCCCTGTGGACTGTATTTTGTCTTGTCTCCTTTCCCTTCCTGGAATGCACCCCTTCCTTCCTGATAGCTTTGATCGCTGTTGCTATCCACTATATCACCCTCCTCTGTGTAGATACATTCCATCACAGGTTCAGAGAAGGCCACTTCAAAAGAGGGAGCACCAGAACCTCTTAAAGGCAGCTGGGACAACTATTACACTGACAACCTCCCAGCCCCAGCCCTACCTCCAGCTTTTCACATTTCTCTAGAGCTGCCTGAAGGAGATTAGACAGGCATGGATCCAGACCACAGGTGATGGAGCTCAGGTTTCTATGCAAGATTCTGTTAATGTAGCTTTACACTAAAGTAGAATTAGCTCATCTGGTTGTGTTTCTTGCCTGGTCTACTTAGTAGGGCTGACATCAATCTTGTAAGTCTGAAAGTACAATTCTCCTGCCATCTCCTTTACAGCCCACGAAACTAGGGAGGGTCCCTTCTGAACCTCTTGCCCTGCCCACTGTGGGCTATGCTGTCTCTTATCTGATTATTCCCTAGGCAGTGTTTCTTGGCCCATTCTCCCAAAGTCTTTCCCACATACCATGACCCAAAATGATCTATGCCAGTCCAATGCTATTAATGGAAGCAGACCAGTTGTCACCAAGTTGAGCTTCACCCAGGTTATTATTATCATTTACCAGACTTTGGCTTCAATTCTACAGAGGTTAGGTTCTCATCTCAGTGCTTCATTGGAGATGCATCTCACTTTCATAAAAAGGGAATTTAAGAAACCTGGCTGATTTTTTTCAGATAAGCCAGAATTGGAATAAGGGCTTAATTGGTCCCCATGAAGGAATTGTATAACTCTTTTTGTTACAAATAGTTTAACAGAGGCTATGATAGTGCTTCTGTATCCCAAATAATTAATTTGGGTACTTTTTCTCCTGGGGTATTGAAACTAAATATTTAAAACATTTGACTTGTTCTATAGATCGGTTGCCTCTGAACCAGCCATGAATCTTGGAGCTGTTAGAGAAAACCAACCAACAGACTTCTCTTGCTTTGGTCACTGATAACCAACTGGTCTTCTTACAGTGTTGTGCCAAGGCCCCAGCAGCTCTTCTGAGGCTGACTGGACTCTGAGACAAAATAGCAACATCATCTCCATTAAGCAGGATCTGTAACAGTACATTTGCCAGTTTTGGCTCAGACAGACTAAGATCCTGTAAACACTGTGTAAACTAATTTATATAGACAGTGAACATAATGGATCTAATATGCAGTCTTGTCTTACCTCCTTAATATTTAACACACCAGAGAGCTGACTGACCCAATTTCATTTTACTCGAAGGCAGAGATGCACCTTCTGCTTGGCCCATTTCAAGTATGCTCCCCTCTGCCTGCCTTTCCTGAGTGCAGAAACAGATAATGTCATCCTTCCCCAATTCATAGCCCATTGAAAGTGGACCCTATTCAATTCAAAGTTGCTGTTCTCTGATCTGACCCACCTTAAGCCCTTCAGATCTCAAAGTCTCCAGTGCTTTGTTCCACTCCAGTGGAGCCCCAGCTCTGCTGGACTGCAGTGTCTAGCATGCCCCTTCTCTTCTAGCACTGAATAGCCATTCCAATCCAATTCCTGGGTTGTTGACAGCTATGTTCTCTGCTTGGGATTTAAAAAAAAAATCTGGCAGTTGATCTAACAATGGCTCATTAAGTCAATGAACTATCCTCATCCCTACCAACTCATTCTCCATTCAGCACTTACCAGTGGCCACCCTCTTAGTTTGTGCTTAGGCTGAATAAAGTGTGCACCCCTTGCTTTCCTAGTCCTGTCCACAGAACTGCATAGTTTCTTTCCATTTCCTTTATTTTTTCAAACATGAACTTTGCTACTTTGTTTCTGTGAATCTGAACTATAATTTCTTCCTTTTGGCAAAGTTTCCAAAATTTCTATGGACCTACAGGGGATGCTAGGAATGAAAGAGCAACCTGTTCCTGTTGCTTTGTTTATTATGGCTTCAGAGCTACAATCCTCAAGAGAAAGAAAAAGAAAAAGAAAGGATCTGGTTAGTATCAAAGGAGATAATGAAGAAAAGGGGTGAAAAGACACCCATGTGTGCAAATATCTGGGAAAGCAAAGGAAAGGCATGGGGACTAGTGAGGAGGGAACAATACCTAACAGAAAAGGCAGGCTCAGGTAGACCAGTCCACCCAGGGCCCAGGCAAGGAGATTTGCCTTCCTGCACTGACAGGAAGGGCAAGAAGCAGGAGTGCATAGCCCAGGCTCAGCACCAACCTGCCCCATTGCCAATCTACTGCAATCTGGACTGGAATTCCTGAAGATGCTTAAGAAGTAGTTGGGAGCAGCATAGGAGTGAAGCAGTTTAGGCTGCACTGTGGCACTGCCCTCAGTCTAGTGTTTGATAAAGCTTATAGATCATCAGCAACAGGTGTTTGACCCTTGACAGGCTAACAGTTTGTTAAAAAAAAAAAAGCCAAACTGAATATGGTGATGACAACATTTGACCATATTGGCTTACATGCACAGTTCATTCTTAAAAAGTTAATAATGATGTTAAGTTTCACTCCTGGAGATGATGTCTGGGTAATTTCCTGGCCAGGTTTATGGGAGAAGTTTGCCTCTGCCTTTTTCCAGGATGTTTGCTCAACTTCCCAGTCTTGGCAACAGCCCTAGAATTCCTAGACAGTCTCCTACTCAGGTACCTGCCAAGATCAGCCAAGGTCAGCTGGGCACTACCATCACCCGAAGCAAGCTTATTCTCACCGAACAGTTTCTGAAAGTTCAGTAATCCTGCATTTCTATATAAACCTGTATGGCACCTTTTATTTCCCAAGTCTCAATAAAGCCAAATAAAGAGACTTGAGACGAGGCTTCTTTAAGATAACAGATGTATATTGATCAAGACACAGCTGGGTGACCCCAATCAACACATTAACAAAAGATGTTGATGAAATCACACCTCACAAAACAAACATCAGAGGCTTTATAGACATTTAAATCTGTAATCAGATAGTACATCCCCTCATACCCATACAAGGGATTTTTGGGACAGTCTGAGCAAGTGAAAGGTGGTTCTTAGGAAGGTAAACTTAACTGTAACTTTTTCTTCTGGTTACCAAGGGAATGGCATACAAGATTTTTCTTATCTCTAGAATGTAGGGCCCCACAACTGTTGCAAACTTGGTACAACAAACAGCTTGTACTCAGCTAATTGCTTATTTGAAGACAATCGGGCATTCAGCAAAGAGATAAGGGGGGGGGGGAAAGAAACCAGTGCTCTTTACAAAGCAAAAGCAAGTTAACCCTTTAGAAATAAAATAGAGTGCACTGTTACAGGTATGGTTATACATTATGTGAAGCATATATATACTGTATATATATAGAATATAAAATTGTGTATCAAAATAATGCCCTTCAAACCCAATGCATCTTATTTCTGAGAATCAAATAATGTTATTCCCTGCTTGCTTGGTTGCAATAGGAGTGGGTCTATCTTTCATAGGGACTCTGGGAGGTGTGATATAATGATTTCTTTCTCAGCCATTTTCTTTTTTCAAATCCCATAGTAATGGCCTTGAGGATAGCTGTGGGAGCAATGGGAAAATTTGAGTTAAAATTTCAGCATTCAGCCTTCTTTCCCATGTAAAAGGGCCCTATAGCAGTCAGACCTTCCATTGTAAAAACAGATATGCAGCACTAGTTACTTCTTTAGCATAACCTGTTGTTTCTTTCTGAGTAAACATGGATAGCTTTGTGCTCAACAGTGTTAATATCAGTTGATGTTCACAGGCACAGCACAGATTAGAAAACAAAATACCACTTCTAGTTGCCACAATATCTAGGCATCCAGGAAGGCAATAGCTCCTTGAAGATTTGTTGTGAATTGTTTATTATAGATTTGCATGCTGTTTTACTTACAATACTCAGACTATAAGTCTCTGCATGCTCTGTAAGTTGTCTGCATGCTCTATTTCAAGCACTTAAAAATATAATAATGTATGCACTGAACAAAAGACATAGAATTGATCACATTCCACAAGAAGGATTTTTTTTTCCTTTTCTTGTTTAAATAGAATACTTGTGTTATATAATTTTCCAAATCCTGACAGCTTCCAAATATGTTGAATTACAATTCTCATCACCTCGGCCATTGCAGTGAGGGTGACTGTGACTCATAGGAGTTGCAGTCTTAAGCACCTGGAGACTGCCAGGTCAGGAAGTCTGAAAGACTGGATAGCTTCCATATTGTTTTCCTTCAAACACCTCCTCCTCCTCCTCCTCCTCCTCAACTGTAATCCATGCCAAAGCAATTTATTTTGAGGTAGATGAGAATGTGGCAGCTTCTTGAATCAAATGATTCTTCTCAATTCAGTGATTTTATATTATTTAGTATCCAAAAGTAAAACCCCTGAGAAGTTGCTATCTCTGTTTCCCACTCTTCCATTGCACCTCTTAGATTTGAAGCCCCTTTAAAAAAATCAAGAAGAGATTACTTTTCATCTCCATAGTGTATTATTCTACAATGTTTTCTCTAGGGCTGGGCTGTCGTATGAAAGAGCAGGAAAGAGACAGAAGGATGTTGCTGTCATATAAATGGAAAGCAATGCCATAGTACAGCTGAACTGTTTACTTCAGCACATAAGCTTTCATCTTTCTAATGTGCTATTTCTCAATCGCTCATAGTAGATACAAGTAGATATATGAAAGTAGAAAGTAGATATATGAAAAGAATGGCAATGAGACCGACACATTAACTTCAAAGTTACACAAACTGTTAAATGAATCCTCACATGATCTTATAAGATTTTTTCCTCATTGTTAGAACTCAAGGCTTGTAGTTAGCCTGAAGCTGCTTAAAGCCTGAAGTTGCAAAGAACTGCACAGTCCTATTTAAACCAGTCAGAAAGGAAATGGTTATGCTGTTCAAGTTCCACTGAGGTCAAAGAGATGTAAGCCTCCTAAACACACATAGGATTCCAGCTGATATTTGTTCCTACATTATGCATGTCACTCCCAGGCCATTTTGCAGCCTGAAGTCCCTCCAAACTCATGCTGCCAAAATTTGATTGCAAAACAGCAATATTCAGTCTCCTTCTTGCATGTGAAAATAATTTTGTAAATACCTGTATGAAGTCTCTGCTCGACTTAAGGCTGAACACACCCCATAAGTCCCCAAGTGGGCTGAAAATGTCATCCTGACCCACTTGGATAATGTCATCAGGTTACCATTCTTTCTGTGGCTTTAGAGGCCCTTTTTTAAACTTAGCTCTTGGCTGCAGAAAGATTGCTTGTGCCTGATATAAAAGAATTGTTTGAAAAAAGGCATTGCAAATGTGGGTGCGTGATATGGAGTTAGTCAGTGTGGTCCATAAAATACTAATTCATTGGTTGAATATATGGGAGTCATGTGTTAAGGAAGAATGTAGAACTGTTCATTAGTGATGCTTATAAAACTGCTACTTATATCAGCCTACCACTTACTATGTTTACTTGAAAAGAAAACTAGGTCTCTCTCCCCGCCTCCACAAAATCACACTTAAAAAATAAATTGTATGAATGTCTTAGATTTGATGAGAATATGATATCTGAGAAGACTATGTTTTCTGTTTAATCTGTCCAGGGATGGAGTTAATTTAAATTAAGATTTCTGCATTATTTTGTGTCTACAGGCAGAAAGTTCCTGGACTGGATTGGGATCTTCAGAACCAAAATGGAAGAAAGTAAGATTGTTCAATTGCTTCACATTGCATGGTGTCTTCTTTCTTAACTTCCCATGTAGAGCAGCAGTGCAAGAAGAGAGAAATATACAGGGACTAATGGCATACTTCTTCTCACTTTGCCTGCACAGTGAATGCATTTTATTCAATAATAAATTCCCTCAAAGCTTCAACAAACTAATTTTGCATTCAGCAAATAAAGCTGTTGTGGTTTTGCAGGTGCTTTGACATATTCATGAATCTAAACAGATATGGATGGTTGCTGACATTATTTACACAAAAGGAATGCAATGAATTGTAGGAAACACATACAAGCTATACTGAGAATACAGCACCCATCCAGATTTTAGCCATCTGGTGCTCTCCAGATGTGCTAGACTTCAATTCCCAAGTCCTGGCCAGAACACATCTGTAAATCATGAGCTAGGGAAAGCTACACTAATCTCTGATTGTCATGAAATGAGATGGTCATAAAATAGGCAATATATACAATAAACCATGTTAGATTAGCTTTGTTCAAAACTTGAATGTTCAGTCATTCTGTAATCATAAAAGAATCATTCATTCATATCCTCTCCCCATGTGGGCAGTGACACCATCATGTTCTCTCAGGTCCCATCCTCAGTATGAGAATGTTCAGCACCATGTTCAAAAAGGAGATATGCACAGATTCAGCAAAGTACATACACAGCCTGGGATCATTCACTATACCAAGCCTAAGTGTGATTTGTTTGGCTCTGACTTTGTGTGTTATATGAACCCAGACATAGTGATTTAAAAGCATGATTGATGGTTTAGTATCTGAGAGTCATATAGTTCATAATCTTAGTTAATAATCAGTGTAACCTAAACCCAATCACAGTCTCTCTACATGGTCTGGAACTCTGCTCAACACATTTCCTGATTATATAAAAAATCAGTATCTGAACAGTTAAGTACATATCCTGAAGTTACAGATATGGGAGATAAGGCAAGCAGGGTGCTGCTATTTCAAGGGGTCAGGAAATGTAGCCACATTTTGTGCTCCACATGTTGAATGTACATCTGAAGAGGGCTTGAATGGACAGCCAAAATTATATTTGAGCAAGAAATCCTCACTTCCCTTCACAGGCCCTGGAACTATGATATAACATTAACTCTGCCATTGACTTTCTACAGCCTTCTAGTTAATTTAAGTATATAAATTAAATAGAAAAGGAACATATTTATTTTAAGTTACTAAGCTTAACTTGATTTGTGAACAGTTACAGGAAAAAACAAGCCTTCTGTTGTTTAAAAACTTCCAGCTGGTTTGGAGCAGAATATGAGGTTCCTCAGCCATAGTTTGTACTCTTGTTACTATATCACACTTTCTGAAGGAATGCTTAAGGATTTTTAAAATATAATCTTCTTCATGATCTAACAACAAATTTTTTTCAATTTGGTTAAATTTCCTTGAGTTTCAGCCTAAGGTACAATATATATCTATCTAGAATTCTCATGGAAATAATACTATATCATGACAACCGCTATATTCATGTTGTTTTCTATCTTTCCTTCCTATTTTGGATAGCCTTTCAGGAAGCTGCAATCAAATTATTATTTTTTAATATGAGAGAAGAGGGAATCCTTTAAATTCATGAAAAATATTAACTACATGTAGTTAATATAATAATGTAAATTTCATAGGAAAGGATCTTAGAGATCATGTGGTCCAATACCCTGCTCAGTGGAGGAATCTACTACTAGAACATCCCTGATAGATGGTCCTCCATCTATTAGCAAACCTTTGTGATGTCTAACCAAATTCTACTTCCTTGTAATTAAACACATTGTTTTGTGCCTTGTTTTCTGGAGTAGCTCTGAAAAATTCTGCCTCATCTTCCACATTACAGCCCTTTCATTATTAAAAGACAGCTATCATGTTTCCTCGCAGGCTTCTCATCATCAGCCTAAAGGTACTTAATGTCACTAAATGTTGCTTATTAGTTTTTCTTCCAGGCCCCTTGTTATCCTGGTTATTCTCCTATGGACATGTTCCTAAATGTGGTGTTCAGAACCAGAAGCAATATGTTAGGTGTGTTCTGACCAACACAGAACAGACATGAACACTGACTTCTCTTGAAGCAGTGAGTACACTTCTGTCGATGCAGCATAGGATTGCATTTGCTGCTGCTGCTGCTGCTGCTGCTGCTGCTGCTGCTTTCTGTAGCTGCATCACACTGTTGGCTCATGTTCAGCTTGTGACCTACATGAGCCTTTTCATTTGTAGCACTGCTCAGTATAGTCTTCCCTAGCCTACACTATTTGAGTTTTCTTACACAAGTATAGAACATTGCATTTCTCCTGTTGAAATTATTTTTGTTGCTTTTTTGTCCAATATTACAGGTTGTCAACATCCTCCTGAATCTTAATAGTGACTTCTAAGGTATACCCCCATCTTTGTGTCACTGGGAGCCAGTGTGGTGTAGTGGTGAAGGTGCTGGCCTAGAAACTAGGAGACTCTGAATTCTGGGCCTGCCTTAGGCATGAAAACTGGCTGGGTGACTTTGGGCCAGTCACTCTCTCTCAGCCCACCCCACCTCACAAGGTTATTGTTGTAAGGAAAATAGGAGGAGGAAGGAGTATTAGTATGTCCGTTGCCTTTGCCCCCCCCCCCCCGCAAAGGGATAAAAATCTAATCATCATCATCATCTGCAGATTTGGTAATTAGATTTTCTAATTCCTCATCTACATTTTGTATAAATATGTTGAACTGCACAGGACTTAGAACTGTAGAACTGTAGTATAATACTCAACACTTCTTTCAGTTTGATGCAATGCCACTGACATTCACTTAGGAATTATTTTTCCACCAGAATTAGTATTATGCTTCTCAGTATTATGCTTGTTCTCCATGATTTCTCAAATATCACAGAAAGGGGCATGGAAGTTACATCCATAAGCTCTTTCAATATCTTGGATGTATTGGTTAGGTCCTGAGGCATAAATTTGAGCATGATAGCCATGTGTAACCATCTTGTTACATAGGCTGTGTTACCTATGTTGTTAATGTTTTGCTTCAATCTATTTGAACACAGTTCCACTTTGGTGAAAAGACCAAGGCAAAGTAGGAGTTTGATCTTTTCCCATCACTTGTTACATTCCTATCATCCTCTCCTAAGAGCAGTCCACCCCTTTCTTAGGCATGTCCCTTTTAACTCTTAGTTCAGTCATGAGCTTCTTATGCAGCCACAATGGTTTCTTAAGCTTCTGCCGTTTGTTTTTCTCCTGGCCACACTCATTCCAGGTCAGAGAGCTGGTCGCCAAGCATGCCATTTCAGACAAAATGTATCCTTCAGCTTCCTAAAACACCTTCCCCTTCAAATAATCTCATTTATATAATAGTTGTAGCTGGAGTAATGATGCTCTTTAAGCTAGGACTGAACCAAAATGATTCTTTCAATTTTGGCACATTGTTTAAATTTGGGAAATATTCTAGCAATTTTGCAAGGCGAAGTGTGGGTCCAAGTTGCTGATAATAGCCCTTTGTAATCCTAGCAGCTCTTGATACTACTAAGTACCACCCCCATTTTTTGTTGTTGATTCTTTACAATATCTCAAACATTGCTCTCTCTCTTACTCATTGTCATTGCACTTCAGTCTTGTGCCATAGAGCCTATTTCTTCAGCTTTCTGTTCTACAATTTACCTTCCAGGCATTCTCTTATCACTTACTCACTTTGTCAATATCATCCACGAACCATGGTGTCCAGAACTGAAAGGACTTGTCCAGGTATGCTATGCCCAAACTAAAATGGGAGAAATAGTAGGAGAAATAATAGAAGCAGCTGTCATGAATTGTTTCCCAGATGCAATGACAGTTCTGTGATTTAAAAGGAGCCTCACAGTTTGGACCACATGGTATAATGGCATCATTTTGCCCATAACATCTCCTGGGTACTAACCACTGCACTACGAGCCATATATTGGTAGTACCACTGTGGTCATGTCTCCTGATGGGCACTATGACAAAATACTGTATTAATCTCTTTGCAGCTGAAACTCAGGGGAAAAAAAATCCCCCTTTCTATTCTGACACTGTGAATAGTGGCAGTCTTCCTTTTGTTGGCTACCTCTAGTCTCTCAATGAAATTATTGAAAACTATCCTTTTTTTTTTTTTTTTGCTTTTTTTTAAGCAAAAGCTTTTCTCAGAGAATTCTGCAGACTAAAGTAACAATTTACAAGGTTGACAAACATGTTTCAGAGCCCAGGGATCGACTTGGTTTCATTCTAGGCTATTTTCGGAATGAAGCGTGTTATGCATATGTGTGTGTATGTGTGTGTAAGAGAGAGAGACAGAGACAGAGAAAAGGAGAATTATCCATGTTGCTACAGTAAATGTTTCTTTTTCAAAAACATATCTAGCCATAACTTCCCGAAACTCTTCTCTTTCATGGCAGATGGGATACTTATTACAAATAATAAAATCTCCTGTTATGTGTTTAGACTCTCCAATACAAGAAGGAGCTCCTGACCTTTTCAAATGAATCTCAAAGCCATAGCTATAATATCAGTGTACATAGAACCAGTACCAATTCATTTCACTTGTTTATTTAGCCATTTTATTCACTTAATCCCTACAAGCTTGAGGCACTGAGTAACATGACATGAAAACTAAATATGATAAAAAGAATCACAACAGAGTGTAAGCAGCATGCTGTAGCCAATTACATTAGAAAAATACTAGGGATGTGCAGAATTCTTGAAATGATCTATTCTGGAGAACTCCAGAATGTTCTTTTTCCTTCTAAACCATGCGGACCTGGAGGCAATGCAGCAGTTTCTAGAAGTGAATTCTCCAAATTGGATGCAGTTTGAAATTTGCATGAAATAGGTCTATTTTGGGGGCAGGCCACCCCAGGAACACTTCAAACTGTTTCCAGTGTGGAGGGCTTATTTCCAGAAACAGTGAGTCACCCCTCCCTGCACGCTATGGAAGAGAATGCTATCTTTTTCTTACCTTAGGAAGGGAAATGCTTTAATTTTCTTGTGGTCAGGACCTGATACATGGAAACGTTAATGTTCAAAGCATTATAGTCCCTTGTTTCTTATTAAGCCTTCATATGTCCCAGCCTGTTTTGGCCTGCTTCATACAAAAACATCCAGCTGTTGTGGAAATGGAAATGTTGTCCACATCAGAAGTATCTGTGGATGAAAAGGAATGCTTTTGAAACTCTATAATTTGGGGGTCTTACTACACAGATATGGTTTGTTTCAGGAATACTTTGTATTCAATAGTTCAATCATCTGGAAACTAAGACTCTGAGAAAGGTATGAATATGTCACTTTAAAGGGATATAGATTACTAGTAATGAATATTTCAATATGTTTAACAAACACAACGATTACTGTTTATTTTCATTTCAGATAACAGTTTGCTGGGTCCTGTTTTTCCCCCTAGAAATGATAAATTCTGTCGTCAGTTGAAAAGGACATCAACAGTGTTTTTGTTTTCTAAAGCAAATTGGATTATAGAGGCAGCAAAAGATAAGTTTTTTTTTAAATAAGAACAAGAGTAAAAGAACAAAAGCCTGTATATTTTAAATACAGGTGTACCTTGATTAGTTACTTTTTAATAACTAATGAATAGTCTTTAATAACTGAAGTGAGGCACCTTCAGATGTATTGGAAATGCCTGAGAACTATGGGAATTGTAGTCTGAACTCTGACAAGGCAGTTCGCTTATATCCAGGGACTCTGCTTCTGAGGTCTTAGAGCTGATTGTTGCTATAACCCAATTTAATATCTAGGCAAACTATTAGCATACATCCTACTGATGTATTGGCTGTTTTGCTGCCTTGTGGGATCCCTACCCAAATTGAACTGATCTGATCTGGAGGCTGGTGTTGGAGCTCCTATGCCTGTTGTTACTGGGTGACTTCAATCTCATGGCCTCAGGGCTGGGCTGGGTAGAATTCAGAAGGAGTTTGTGGCCTCCATGATGTCCCAAGCAATCCCAAATCACTTTCTGTGTATATGAGATTAACTGCGACCTGTGATCTCTGTAGAGTAAGCAGACCAATTAAGATGGTATGCCTCAGGTGCCTTATGGATCTGGATGGTTTCTGGCAGGCAACTGGGTTTTTTTTCCAGAAACGTTGCAAGGTGTTCCACTGAGTACTAGGTTAGCCACTAGCAATGGGAAGTGAACTGGGTATTTAATCTGATTGCTTCTGAGAGGCCTTTCTCTGGCCAATTTTGGATGGTTTCCTGGTTTACCAAGTAGAGGTATGCAGAAGAGATGCCTATAGCACGATGGAGAAAGGATCGTGTATAACAGACTCAAATTTAAGCCTGCATCATAGCAATAATGGAGGTGAAACATCACTCCTTCTCCCCCCTGACTGCTTGGTGAGTTGTTGGACAGCAACCTCTTGGGGACCGTGCAGCAGTTAGATCTCCTGCCTTGCTTCTATGACTATTTTGTAGAGCGCTTTGCCAATAAAATCACTCATGGTCACCTAAATCTCAGTTCCTCATGGATGAGTTTGACATGGTGGTGGGGCAGAATCTTGCTATATTATCTGGGGCTCCTTATGGTTTATCATCTCTGATGAGGTGGATAGATTGCTCTCTGGGTTTTCCCCAGCCATTTGTGGGTTGGGTCTATGTCCCTTCTGGTTCCTTTGGAGCCATGGTATATGTGACAGATTGGATCCAGGACTTTGTCAATGCCTCTTTTTGAATGGAATAATGCTGACCACTTGAAAGATATTTTGATACATCCCTGTCTTTCAGAGGACTTCCTGGATCCATCTGTATTTGACAACCATTGCCTTTTCTCTAACCTTCCCTTTTGGGGGAAGATTATTGAGATGTTTGTTGGTGTAGAGCTTAAGAGCAACACAGAAGAAAGAGAACATTCGGACCCTTTTCACTCAGGATTCAGATCTCCCGATAAGACAGAGATGACATTGGCCACTCTTGTGGACCTTTGTTAGGAACTGAATGTGCCCCTTCTATTCCTCTTAGACCTCTTGGCAGCCTTCAGTGCTATTGACCATGGCATTTGTAGCTGAGTTATTATTTCTTTGCACAGTCCAGCAGATTGGGATGGACAATGTTAGGAATTTAGGAATCTGGACTACTTGTGCATCCTTCAAGTTGGTGACCGAGAGGCTGATCCCTAGTGCTAGGGCAATTATGCCATTGACTGTGGCTGATTTATTAGCCTAGCATTGGATCAATAAGTCTATTTGTCTGAATGCTGGAAGAGGCTCCTCCTTAAATCTTATATTTCATGGTATTGTTGGATACAATATGCTATGCTGTGAGCATGTTATCAGGTTTTCAAATGTATCAGAATTTCTCCCCATACTATCATCTTTTCAATGCATTGCTATGGTTTGTTCTTCGGTGCTTCTGTCATAATGCCTTGTCTCACTATCCCATTACCAGGAGATTTTGCTTCAAAGTACTGTAAAACTCTACTCCTTCTGCCCCATGGATACAATTTTGTTTCTTATGATAATATGAGCTGCTTTGAAATAGATAGTAGAATGTAATCCTCTGCTTTAAAGGATGATTCACAGTATAGCAGTCAGTAGGAAAAAACGGGATAGGCTTTGATCCCAAGTATATTAACATTTTAGTAGAATATAAATTCCAAGAACTGCATTTAGGATGGTGTTGTTAGAGGAACATAATCTATGTCATGGGTTTTCTCAGACCCAAAATGGTCCAACATAATTTATAGAAAAGACCTTGTTACAAGTTTCATCACCTGGTCTACTGGGAAAGCATAGCATTCTAATTTTGTGGCATAAAATTGTGGTAAGAATTTTTAAGCATTAGCTTTAGAGTGACAATGAATGATAATTAAAAGAATAAATTGTACTTATCACATTCTTCCAGGTGGAAAAACAGCTATGAGTTCTTCAGCAAAAACTGTCAGGGAATGCTTGATAACATTGAGACAGCCATTTGTCCCAAGGCTTTTAGCAAACAACTAATTTCATATTTGCTACAAAAAGTACAAGTCCCACATTCTGCTTGTTCTGTGGCATCAGAGGTATCATTAACAGGACTGAAATTCTGAAGCTTATTAGTCGATTTCTTGAAAACTATTAAATTAAAATAAGAGTTTGCTGCATAATTATTTTTCAGTGGACTTCCAGGGTAATTGCAGTTTCATCTCCAACCCATATAATCCATACATTATGGTTTATTTACTTATTGCAAATTATTCTCCTCTCTCTGCTATTGTTTTTTGCTCATTCCTATGGCTCCTGTTACATGGTAGGAGGAATAAACTTATACAGTAACTGTATGCCCATTTCCTGAGGATAACCTTACTAAACACTTTGGGTCAATGCCTTCTTCCTCTTTCACATTTCCTCCATCAGATACAGAAGCTGACTAGATTTTCAACTGAACTTTACTCTGGTCTTGATAATGAAATAGCATCTGCCATCCCTCATAAGGATAAGAGGTAAGTGGAAAGAATCAGTATAGGTAATATGACACATGGTTCTTTCTTTCAACCAATGGAAACAACCAGGGGTGGGGTTCAGAGGACTGATGGCACCCCCTAGCAGTTGCTGCTTGAAGTGGTTGCCTCAGTCTTTGTAATGGGAATTCTTGCCAAAGGAACTATTGCTTCTGAGTCAACAAGCAAAGGGTTGGGTAAAAGTTTTGAAAGGAGGTCGTGCCTGTTATATTGCCCTTTCCCAGTTGTTGATTCACGTGCTGTCTTCTACGAAAGTTCATCTTAAATCCTGTCTTCAAAACCAGGGTCAGCTTCATTTATTAAATAAGGTACTTTCAGGATATATCCCTGTATTATAGGATTTTAATAATACAATAATAATGTATAGGATAATACAATATAGAACACAAAGAATCAACAGATATAAAAATAGAGAAAATAAATGTTAACAGGGTCAAGTTTTTCAATGATATTACTCGTTGGTTTATATAAATCATTAAAAAAATAAAATAACAAAATAACAAATGCACTTAAGTGTCCCTTATTTTCCAGCTTATATGCATATACATTCTAATTACAGGAAGGTAAAATGTTTTTGGGTGACAACTTCATTAAAGGACTTAAACATAACACCCCCACACACATGCCCATATACATGGAATTGATCAGTAAAAAAAATAATGTGGTTAAGATTTCTAGTATGGACCCTTTTCTTAGTTTTTTGTGTGCACAGTTACTATGAAAGACTAAGAGAATGCTATACCCTTGGACCCAAGTTAAAGTAAAAAATCAGGATCATTTTTCACCTTCCTAGTAATCATGTGCCATTTAAGGCAATAATATTGGACATGTAGTTCACTTATAGGCAGACAGAAGAATGCCTTCTTGGTCCTCTTCAGAAATTCATGATGCAAATATTAACATTGGGAAAGGTGGCATTCCTTTTTTATATACTGTATTCTAAAAATGAGGTGTGATGACATTATTTAGAAGCGGCTATGTCAAACATGCATTAGTATAATACCACTTCTTCAATACTTCTAAGTGAGATCAGAATAAGCAACTATTCACCATTGCTTGCACTAACAAATCAGTTGCTTAAATGCTGCATTATTGCAAAACTCAGAATAGAGCATTAACAGAGATTTGTTGTCGATCCTAAAACCTTTAACCCTGTATTACGTTACTAAAAGCCCTGTGGAAGTGCTTATGGAATATGCAAAAATGGCTATAGTATAACAAAACCCATGCATACTGCTTAGCATACCACAGCATAGCATAGCATAGCATAGCATAGCATAGCATAGCATAGCATAGCATAGCATAGCATAGCATAGCATAGCATAACATAGCATAATAACAGCCAAAGAAATATTTTTTTTTATGGAAGGGTGCCCATACATAGGTCAAGAAGGACACCATACCACAAAACAAAAGGTAAAGCGAAAGGGAGTGATTTTATTTTCTGATTTTCTACATTCATTGTTTACTTAAAGCACAGTATTTTTAACTATGTGCTCATTGCCTTGCTACAGAAAATGCATGAGAGAACATCATTTGCTGCCAGAGCAAGTTCTTTGCATATAGGTGGTCCGGTACTTTGCATCTGTATTATAGAGTGGAAATTTTTCTGTATGAATCCCTGAAGAAGACCCTGATCCATGTCCCTGGTACTAAGCTAGATGGACCTACCTTGTCACTGAGTACTTGGTAGAATCCCAGCTTATGTTCTACTATCCTGAAGGAAGACTGGTGGATATTTAATGGATGAAATTTAAAACAGGTCAATACCAAAGTCAAATTATGCCATTGGAAGATCTACAAAATTTGCTCGTTTTTTAATATGGATTTTAAATTAAGGCAATTAATGAAAACATGACAAAAAGTTATTCTGTCTTCTTTTTACTTTTGTTAGTACTATAAAATTTATTTATACTACTGGCACTACAAACAATAGCTTCTATATTTTAATATCAAGCCATTGAATTTTTCCATATATTCTAATGGGTATTCATCTTTACATTTATAAAACAAATAAATCCTGCAAATTCTGATAAAAAATTATTTCTCATTTTATTTTTTAAGCATATAAACTTTATCAGAACAAGCAGGGCAATAGGCCAAATTATCAAAATATTTCTACTGGTAGGCAGCTAAAACTTCATGCTAAAAGCACATAAAAATTAAAGTTCCCCCCCCTTTTTTTTTCCTTTTTATTCCTTTGATCAAATATAAGTAATGTCTAATTTTGATGATAATTCAAACCTTTGTTTCATTATTGCTATCATTTTGATAGAAACTCTCTCCAAAATGTTGAGACTTACTATATTCCCACCAAAGATCATTGTAATCAAAGTTCCTTTTTGATTACAGTCCCTCCAGCAACTCGCAGAGTAGTTATGTGTTATATATGAAATATAGCAGTTATGTGTCAATGATATGAAACCTTAAAATATATTTTCTGCATTAACGTAAGAACATAATTCTCCAGATCTCCATAAGGGTTGTCATGTTGTATCATCCACCTGCTTGAATAAACCTGATTCCCAAACTTGTTTTAAATCTCATGTATATTTCCAACAAATATGCATACATGTTTGATATTAACTCTTTAGGTTGTACAAAATGATAATTTCTCAAAATTGGACAGTGGGTAGTTATTAAGTTCCACCATCCTCTTTGTTCATAAAAATGAGTTTACTTGAGGACAAGGTAACTATGGCACTTGATAGCCTAATCGTTGCTGTATCTCCTCCTTGCTTTTAAAAAATCCCTTATTCTATATAGGTCCTTCTTTTTCCACAATTTCAGCACTCAGAATGAGTCCATAGGATAAGCTGGAGGTGAGGTGTCCAGTAGCCTCTCTGTTTTTTATGGGCAGCCATCCCCAACCTGTTGATCAACTGTCCCATCAACTTGCTTTAATAGAGGCTTAACATAGCATGAAGACTACAGTTTTGAATGAGTGCAAGTATGCTGAACAGCTGATCCACAGCTAGAACAGTCAGATGGTAAAACCAGAGTCCTTGCTCTTACTCTTTCTTGTGTGGCCTCTTTACCTTGCTGTTTCCCAGTTGTTTGACAAGCTACAAGATATTCTCTATAAATTAATTGCTGGTAGCTCTGCCCTTTTCTCTCCTCCTGGTGAAGAAAAAGAAAAATGGCAGCAAAGAAATCATCAATGGCAGCACAGGAACCAGGATGCTATGAGTGCCTGCATGCGCAAACCAACCCAAAGTGGCCCCAAAACGCCAAACTGTTCCCACCCCCCTAAAGGTCACAATGGGTAGAATAGTTAAAGAGCATCAGAATGGGCTCATCATGACATTACAATGAATTGCTGCCGGCTTAAGGGAAAACACAACTTGAAAATACTAGCTGAACAGCTAAGGACAATTTGAGCCCCTCTTACACATCAGGTGGAAACAAGAGGAAAGAAACATTATAGGGATATGACGGAATAAAGAAATTGCCAGAGCATGTTCATACCATTGTAACATACAAGTGGAGAAAGGTCCTATGCATCTTGTAAATTTGACAGTTCTACGTTCTTGGATCCACTAAATCTGAGATGGACAACTTTTGGGTAACACACTTTTTTATCAGCTGCTTTTGGTGGCTAACAGTCACAGGGGAGCACGATAATGCCACAATGGTATCACTGGAAAGAACAGGGTTAGGATTTTTATCCCTTTTTCCCAGTTTGTAGAAGTAAAATTGGCATATTAAGCTTACTGGGGATTTAACACAACATTTGACTAAAAAACAGTATTACAAAATTGTTTTACTGCTATTTTGGTGTCATAATCTCAGGGACCTTAAGGGAATGCAAAAAAAATGCCTGGGCTTCCTGCAGTTCGTGAGTTGCCCAACTCTGCATTATGTTCTCTTGGAATATCAATGTGCTTTCCGCAAAGCAGATTTGCACAGCTAGCAAACCCATCCCATAGTAGATCCTTTGAGGCTTCAAAATGCAAATTATAAAAGAAAGAACTGTTCTCTGGATGCTTCCTTTGCCTGTAGCTTGCTGGGTATGGAAGAAATAAAATAAACACAATATTTCTGATTCATTTCCCTATAAATGCAATGAAGCTAGAACAGACACAATTGCTACCCATGGGTATTTGAAGCAGAGGCTCCTGCCATATTTCATCTCTTAATGCACCAAGGATTTCAGAGCTGTTTATTCTTTCTAAAACTCAGTAACTAGTTATTGTTATTTTAAACCATTTTTTAAAAAAAAAATCATATGAGTGATAATTGAATTTTAATATCATTACTGGATTAGAGGCCTCCTGGCACCTAGCAGCTTTAATAAGATTGTAGCAAATGGTTTATGAATTATAATATTCCGTTTTTTTCAATGGAAGATGAAAACTAGCTGCTAATATGTAATAAAGAGATTTAAAGTCTCTTTCTCATGAGTGGTGAGAGATATGGCTTAGTTTGCTTCTGGAGTGAATTTATACTATAAAGTATTTATTTCAGTGTCATAATATTTATTGGTATAAAGTATCTGAATGAGATGGGAGACTAAGAGACAGAGCAGAAAATTGTCCTCCTGAAACCAGTCAGTTCAATGACTTCATATATGGAAACTTGCACTGGTTCCAGCTATTGATCATCCTATGGTGCTGATTCCACCTGCAGACTGCTTCAGAGTATTTAAGTCATGATTAACATTGACCCCATGCCCAAGAGATGGCAGCAGGGAAAAATGGATTTCTTGAAGTAACTCCCAGTGATATTTGAAGGCAGATGGCTTTTACTGCCTTGCCATTATTCTCCAGAACTGTGACAATCTGGGTCTGCTTCATTCCAATTGGTCATCTGGCCATCACTATACCACCACCCCTGAGCTTAGAGTTCATATTGCAGTCTTTAATTTCCAGAATTCTTCTGCTTTATCTATCTTATATCATGACAGCTGGATGGATCATTTATTGAAAGAAACTAGCCCTTATGTCTCTTAGTACTACAAGCAACCTCGTTTCAACTGTGATTAACTGTTATTTGAAAGAATTGGACACCAGATGAACAACCTGGAAAGACTAATCTTTGCTGAGTTACATTCTGTGAAGCAGGATGGTATCAGAGCAGAATGGTAGAGTTTTTGATGGCAAGGTTCAGTGAAACTCAGCTTTTTATAGTATGAATCACTCTGGAGGAACTAGCAATATCCAGATATGTAAAGATACATTACAGTAGGATCAAGAGCAGAAACCTAGGATAGAATAAATAACTGTAAATAAATCTCCTTAAATCCTTTGTTAATATTTCTTGTGTTAAATTATCCTACCTCAGTAGCTTGCAAAGTTAGGAACAATATTCATCATATATTTTCAGTTCCACACTTACTCATATTCCTACATGCCTTCAAAGATTTTTCAGAAGAGTAGCCATTTTTTTTTGAGCCAATCAACTCAAATCAATCAATTTCTTGCCCTGTGTCCAATATCTCTTGAATTTCACATGCAGAATCGTCATGCTTTGTCATGGACCTAGAGCCTTTTTTGTTATTTCACTGCTAAGGAAATTGTGCCTTATAAATTATATCCAAGGGAATAGATTACTATTTTCAAACTGGGAGACAATTTCATTAATTCATTAATTCCTTCACTGCAAAGCTTTCCCTCTATTTTGATCAAAATCCTATTGTTCGTGAGAGAAAGGACATATAGGAAGTCATTGAACCTACTGGTTTCAGGAGGACAATTTGTGCTCTGTCTCTTAGTCTTCCATCTCATTCAGATATTTTATACCAATAAATACTAATTAAGACACTGAAATAGATACTTTTACTTCTTTCACAGTCAAAGGATATAAAACAGGATTTTGGGGGGAAGATTTGTTTTGGCAGAGGGAAGAATGAAAGTTGAAGGCAGGTTGGCAGTATTGAAGATGTAGCTTAGGAAGTGCTGACTCTGCATCTTTTTTTCCTATTGATCACTGGAGACATTAGTACTATAAATAGCAAGTATTTATTTTATTTATTTATGTATTTATCAAATTTATAAGGCTACCCATCTCACTAAAAGTGACTCTGGGTGGCACATAACAAATAATTAAAAAAATAGGTATGTGAAAACAGTCATTATTAAAAAATACAAAAAACGACAAGGCACAAGAGCGAATTAATGTTAAGTATGTCTTTGTCTTTCTGATTCTCTCTCTCTGTCATATTCTATCTAATCCTCTTTTTAACTATGCCCTGCTCTCCTCCTCTTGGTTTTCAGTACTTCCTTCTTCTGTTTCCCCCACTGTTAGAACAGAAAACAAAGAGATGCAGGCTTTCTGTCATAGGACATAATCTCCCCAATGAAGTTACTTGTCCTTTTGGATTTCTCTATATACTCTTAATGGACTTGATTCTACTTGCTCACATATGCTTTGCTAAATATGGACTCCACTAGATGAATTGGAGGATTCCATTCAAGAGTTATTTGAACAGTTTCTCTTCAAGAACATCCAAGCCAATCATAATTATCCAAGTTTTCAATTTGTTAGGAAAAGGTAGGAGGGATCCCAAGTTACAATTTTGGGGGACTCACTCATCACTCTTCTCCAGGGCTAAAGACTAACATTAAACAATATGTGTTGACCCAGTGTGCTGTCAGAAACATGCCCCATGCCCTATTTTTTTCTCTTGTTCTTTTGACATTAGTCGAAATCACTTTGACGTTCCTAGACAGGAGATTCACATATTGGTAAATTTCAGGCTGATTAATCAGTAGGACGGAAAAAAATCTGCTTTAAAATTAAAATCTGGCACATATTTGAAGAAAAAAACTGATTAATGAAGCAGCGGGATACTAAGACCTCCTGCTAGTATTAATAAATTTAAGTTTCTGTAGCTATCCCCATCCAGAGAAACACACTGATCATAAGCTGTCATCTTGTGAACACTTTAATATGGAACTCAGGATTCATTAAGTATTTATGAAAATTTAGAATAGTCCTGAGTGGAGACTTTCTTCCATAACAAAGCAAGAACATGCAAATTGACTTTGATTATAACCAGATATTAGAGGCACAGGAGAGAAAGAAGGAGACAGATTTATAATAATAGGGCAGTGTGTTAATACTACTTTTCTTTCCAAAATAACAGCCCAATAATTTCTTAAAACAAAAGTACAAACACAAGTACTAGTAACCTGGTTTCAGGAAGAAAAGCAGGTGATCTACTAATTCATTAGAAACATTTATTTACATTTAATCTTCAATGTATTTATTCTGCATTAGTTCCCATGGGATCCATAAGGACAGGATTATGAAATTAATTTTCAGTAGCTGCCAGCAGTTGGCATATATTTACAACAGTAAACAAGAAAGCCCAGTCATCTAGTCCTATCAGCATTCTTTTAAAATCAGCTATGAACCTCATTCACCATTCAAGGTTCTCTGCATTTGTTACCATCTTATTAGGGGATCTCTTGTGAGGGCTGGAAAATGATAAACTATAAATCAGAAAATTCCTGTGATAACAGAGGAGAAATTGAGGATTTAACAAATGTAACTGCAGCATGCTGTTATTCACATGAGGCCCACCCAAAAAAACCCATAGGCTCATATGACACTGGTAACATTTGGAGAATTGTTAAAGAAACAGCAAAGGGTATAGAAGAAGGCTTATTGCAGAACTGTAACCCTCTATAAAGCTGCCTCCAGTACATGAATCTTTGGCCCTCTACGTGTTGTTGAGTTATAAGCTACTCTCCATTATATGACAGATGCTGAAAGTATTCAGTAACATCTGGAAGGCCACAATTCCCTATCCTGTTTGAAAGATGTAGCTAACAGCCTCTACCTTATATTCCTCACTCAAAACAGGGAGAACACTTTTATATCTCTTATACATGGAATAACAAATAGTAAGCCTTTGCACTCTGTTCACATCAGAATCTATACTGGTGAGGGAAAAAAACAGGTGCGACACTTTTCTTGCCAAAAAACAATACATTTATTCCAGTGAAATCCTTACTGGCAGGCCAGTTGTAGACCCAAAGGATTTGTTCTGCTTAAAAATGCCCAGGGTGAAAGCTTCCAGTGCTGCATACTAGGCTTCCAATGCAGAGTGGAAATGCTGCACTTACCTTTGCAAACAGGGAATGCCAGAAAGAAGCTGCGTTTTTTTTTTTTTTTTTTAAGTAGCATGTAGTTGACTGTAAAGTCTCCACTGCTTTTGGTAATGTCCTTAAAGAGATGGTGCATTTCTTCTGACCATATCTTAAGGTAGAAACGGGGAAAATAGTAAGTCAAGAACTTGTGCAGCTTTGCAACCATCAAAGTTATGAAAACAGAGAGTTTTTCTCAATGTAGAATCCGTCAGAAATTGAAATTATTCTTTCTATAGGGAAATATTCCTACCAAAATGCTTTTAAAACTCTATTTCTGAGGACACCAGGAGGTCAATTTCATAGGTAATGCACATGGTAAATAGAAAGAGAGAGAGAGATGAAAATTCATTTTTTAAAAACCCATTCTTCCAAATTAAGATCTCTGTTTTTGTGCTTCATCAAGAAGTTTCATCTCTTTGATATAGATTAAAAATGAAACTGACTTTAAAAAGAAACAGTTTATCACTTTGAATAATTTTTATGTTGCTCAGAGGAAGCATATTTTCTTTGGGAAGAAAATTAGATTTTTAAAATCAAAATCTTTTGGGGCATATTTTTTCATATATTCCCAAGGGATTTTTTAACATATCTAGTTATTTTCCTTATTCTTTATTATTTTTTCCTTATTCATATTGTATTTTATTGTTGTTATATTGTAAGCCATCTGGAATCAGGCATTTCCTAAATTAAATAAATAAAATGTGCTACATATTCTGAAATATATTAAGTTACTCTCTTGTGAGATGGGCAGCTATACAAATATGATTAATTAATTAATTTAACAATCAGCAATCAATAAGTTAACTAGATATGGCAGGGTACAAATGTGGAACCATGTATGTGAAATGTGTCTCCTGCCCTTGATAAATTTCTACTTTTGACACTGAGATCTTTTGTTCAGGTCTCATACCTCCTAGCCATACATTAAGCCATCCCTCTGAGTTACAAACAACCATTAACAGTTCCTTATAGCGTTGTCAGAAACTGGAAGATTTCAGTAGTTGTTATTTACCATTATTTCACAGTCATTAGGCTTAGCTGTTCACCACCCATGTAATATTCTTCTCTTTTCAGGTGACACCTGGCAATGCATATCTTTGCTAAAGGGGGTGATTTTTATTTTTAATTTTTTAAATGCATTAAGATACTATCATGCCCATGCAGCTTTCAGATGTAAGCTTTGGTTTCTGCCCTTAATGAAAATAAGAAACTAGCCATCTGATTATACTGATCATGATCACCATAGTGATAATTCTGATAAACTGGTCAGCAGCCAAAGTTGGCAGGATCCCTGCAGTTCTCTATGTTAAACATTTGTGGCTGAGGTTCATGTATTGCTCCTGGCTGCAGGGTTTCCCTGAATGCTATAAATGTCCATTCATTGACAGGAGCATCTCTGATTGGGCAATGACTTTGTGTCAAGACTGGGAGACACACATCATTCTAAGGTAAACCAGAAACACTGGAACGGGACCAAGCCAGTAGTCAGGGCTGAAGTTAAGTAAAAATCAAACCCAGAAATCAGGATCAAATAAGTCCTTTGACATATTTAAGAACTGAAAACTAATAGGATATTCTCTTCTTCTGTTCCACTGTTATCTGAAGTTCATGAGAACAATGAGGTTTGAAAGAAGGCTAACCAATCTTCCTCTCCCTCTCTCCACACAACTCAGAATTCAAAATCAACTAGGAGTATGTATCAGTCACAATATTGAATCCAGGACTTTGATTTTGAATTTTAGGACTGCCCCATTTGTTCAGTTAAAAAAAAAAACACAGATTTTTCTGTGTGATCTGGAACATATATTAAAACAGAGCTTTGTTCATCCTACTGGCTAATATGAGTAAAACAAACAGGTCTAACTGTTTTGTTTTTTTAGCAGAATGAGATGGAATTTGAAGGCAATCTTTATTGTTGGGATTAACTCTACAGAATTTATTACTCAGAATTTGTGAAACAAGACTGATGGACCAAGATTATCCCCACTGATGTCCTTACCCAGCTCTGGAGGAGATAGCAAATTGCTATCTGGTTAGTTGGGCAGACTAACAATGGTTTTATGGCCAGTAGTGAGAGATTTGGAACCCCAGAATCCAAGAGAAGGAAAAATAACACCCAGATTAGTTGAACCCTAACCCTAATAAAATAGGCATAAAATTGCTTTGTCACATACAGTAGATAATTGCACTGTATTGTGTACCAAATTAAGGATGATAATGAAATACATCGTCATGCACACAAAGCACAGCTACACGTGTAGATACATACAGTTTAAAACTAAAATATATGAGACACCGCAGAAAGAACTTCACTGATATATAACTCTTAATAAATGATAGGGCCCAATAGGATCTATACATACAGCTACCTATAGCTGTGTACATACAGTATTTGTGGATATTGATGCCTATATCTATATTTGAGCAACTTGGATGTTTTTAGCATATTGATATGCAGAGCCATTCCATGAAGCATTGACTGAAGGGTGCTTGGAAGGTTCCAACTTGTTAACTTCTAAAGTTAATCCCAGGTTCAGGGTGAGGTAGAGATGAGAAGACAGATTTTTTGGACCTACCAATGTGTCCTGCGTCCTGCTTGTGTACAGTCTAAGTCAGTGTTGTCCAAACTTGGCCACTTTAAGATGAGTGGACTTCAACTCCCAGAATTCCCCAGCCAGCCATGCTGGCTGGGAATTCTGGGAGTTGAAGTCTACTCATCTTAAAGTGGCCAAGTTTGGACAACACTGGTCTAAGTACAAAAAGGTTACTACCAATACAAACTCAAATATGTTTCTATATTTTTGAAACACTATCAGTCTCTTCCAAAAACACCCTCTTGTCTTCAAAATACAGTGTGCTGTAACACATGCATTAACACTCTTTAAAAGGAAGGCAGCTTTGAATGAAATGAATATATGAAATTTAGTTTCTCAATAGAAACAAACCAATAGTTTGATCAAAAATGGTTTCATTATTGAAAAAAAATCAATTTTTGATCAGTTATTAGGTCAATAATTATGAACCAAATGTATTTAATGGGTTTTTTAGGTTAGATTAATGATTAATTTAGATTTAAATTGTATATTACCTACCATGCTTTCCTTCCTTTTACTTGAGATAAATTGCTGTCAGGTGTCCTTTGATTTTCTTCTATTTTTCTACAGTCCCTACTGGGGGGAAAAAATGAGGATGCAATGCCAGACAAAATTAATGTGAATTCAAGATATCCATTTGCAAACCTTCTTGTAGAAGAATAATATTTTTCAGCTAAGACACCATTCTTTCAATTTTATCTCTTTTAAGCAGCAACAGTGGCATTCCGTGGTCAACAACACTATTGACCAGTGTATAAATTCTAATGTTTTCACTATATCTGTACAATAAATCATATGGTTCTCTCAGCTCAAGACATACTGCATTGATCATTTACAAAACCTGAACCATTTAGTAGATCTCTGGCACTACCCTATGTGACATGTGTGATCCATTTATAGTTCAGCTGTCTGAACTCTGAAGTTATATAATTAAGGTGTCAGGTAAAAAGTTTTGTAGTTTGTAGTTCAGTAATGCTAATCTGCTTTATGTACTCGCTTAGGTCTCAGCATATCTCCTGGGATTATGAACACAAAGCAAATAGCAACAAGATAAAGAATTCAGGTATCTATAATGGAATATTTGAGAGGCTTCTTTTTGCCACAAACCAGCTAAAGCCCTCCAAAACATCTTAAGCAAACCAAAAGACCCAGTAGCCCAAGAAGAAAAAACAGGAGTCATCTACAACATACAGTGTAAGGACTGTAACAAGCACTATGTAGGACAGACAGGCAGAAGGCTAGCAGAGTGTATCCATGAACACCAACTAGCAGTCAGAACACATAATGAAAATTCCTTAATCTCACAACACATGGACAGACCTAAGCATAGTTTCAACTGGGAAACTATCAGCATCTTAGACCAAGCTAAATCCAAAAATGTGAGGGAATTCTTGGAAGACTGGTATTCAGATAAGGCAGCCATCAACAGGCACATAGAGACAAACAACATCTACACACTATTCAAAAGAGACAATAAAAAGGAAACAAAAGACCAGAACATCTCCTCACCAGCAATCATCACCCAGATAAGCAGAGATTAACACCAAGATTATCACCAAACATAGAATAAAGCAGTAAACAATACCCTAATCAAGGAAGTACTGGGGCGGGGGGGGGGGGGACCACCGACACAGGCAAGGCAAGCCACTGCATATAAACAGAGAGCAAACTCCACTCCATTCTAGCACTGAAGATGTTACCTAGCTGGGTGATGAAATGTTTGCAAGAAAACATTCAAGCTCAGAGAACCCCAAGGACTCTACTCTGCCATCACTCTTCCTATATTAGACCATCTAATATTGTTTATATAAAGATGGAACTTTACATTACCCTGCTTTCAGTTCAATATTTCAGCCCTTTCATATCCTTTTGAATCTTGAGTCTGTTTCCTATGCTAGCAATATTTCATACTGGATGTCACTGCAAAGCTGACAAACATCTGTTCTTCATGCTCATGCAAGTCATTTATAAAAGTGCTGAATTCAGCCCAAGACAAAACCCTCTTGCTCTCCCATTAAGGATCTCCTCTAGTTGATACAGAGACATTAAGTAGTAGTTTGTTAAGTATGGTTCAACCAGCTGTGGCTCCATCTACTAGCATTTTCTTAAATGCTTGAAAAAAAGGAATATATAGTTGCTTATGGCATTCCTGCAAGGCCATTAAAGAAAGATTAATATGGCTTGATTTGTTCTTCATAAATTATGGCTAGCTTCCAGTATTTAAAACATTCTTTTTGAGATGCTCAGAGGAAAAATTACAACCAATCATCTGTTTTTGAAATACAGTCAGTAGTGTCAAAAAATTATCTTTTCACTTGGGAAGGACAAAACTTGTCTTGAGTGTTTAGGCACCTCAGCTATTCTCCATGGCTGCTCAAAGAAAATTATCAGTAACCCTAAAATAATGCCTATACATCCTTCAGTATTTTGGGATGTAATTTACCTGGTCCTCCAGCACCCTGGAGTATAATTTATCTGCTATCTTCAACACACTTACAGAGAGTAGTTTTGTTTTGACAATTTCCTTGCCTGCCTTTGATTATAAACTCTTCCTTATATTACACTCTATTTTTCATATTTCTCAAGATAAAGATTGCTCTTCTTGCAGCAGACAATTGAGACTAAATATGAGCTTGAGAAATTTAGCCTTCAGTTCTCCCCATAGCCCATTAAAAATTTACATGTTCTCCAAGTAGTGAGCATACTTTACTTTATTCTTCTCTTTGTTATGGAATCCTTCGTAAAAACTCAACTCAACTTCCTAACCACATCTTTACTGATTGGCAACCAGGGCTATCACAACCTGGTAGGGCACCGCATGAGAGGGGGCACCAGTTACAAGTAAAAAAAAGAGAGGAGACACAATGTCACAATACAGGTTCACTGACTTTGCACATGCACACTCAGCCACCAAGACTGGTGATGGAACCTATACATGTGACTCAGCAGATGCTTGCATAATTCTTCTTATGTAATTATATTTAATAAATTTTGAATATTAAAAAAATATTTTGGGGGAACTAAGTGGAATTCTGCACAAGAGGGCCTTGTATGACAGCAGTGGCCCTATTAGCAACTTGTCATTTCTTGCTATATACTCCATCTTTTATATAAATATATTTTTGAAGAGTCAGCTTATGAGAAAGCAGTGTGCAGCCACAATGGTTTCCTCTGAAGTTTTCCATTTGTCCTCCTCAATCGCAACTTTTGCAGCCATGTGTTCAGTATTTCACTTGTCAGAACCTCCTATTTCTTAAATTCCTTTCCCTTTCAATCTTGTCCAACTTCTAGGACATTCAGAAACTGACTTTCCTAAAGTACAGCTTACATGTTCAACTATGACAGTTTTCATGTTCCTGCAATTTTTACTTCATCAATCAATTCTTACCTGTTGGATGGGATTATGTCCCCTTATTCCTTCTTCTGACAGATAAAGTGAGCAGCAAACAAGACAAAAATCAAACTTGTTTCAATTTCTTATTTTTAACAGAGATATCTTTGAAAAAAAGGCTTACCCTTTGAAAATGTTATGATTTGCTACAGAAAATGAACATCCATTCCAGAGAACTGCAGATCTACAGTGCAATATCAGTTTTGTGTTTCTGTTGTGCAAATTACAGCTTGCATTCTCAGGGTCAGGTATCTATGTTCTTTGGGATCCGTTCTTTTTGAACAAAATCTATCTTCATTCCCTATATCTCAACCATGCATTTCACCTCACCAACTCTCTGATAGCTGCCACATCACATTTACTAACCCATTTTAGAATTCTTTTTGTTAATACAGTGGTACCTCTACTTACGAACTTAATCCGTTCCGTGACTCTGATAGCAAGTCGAGTTGGTCGCAGGTCGAGGTAAATTTTCCCATAAAGTTCAATGCAAATATGGTTAATCCGTTCCGCCCTCTGAATTTGGTCGCATCCCAAAGCAAATTTTCCCATAAGGTTCAATGTAATTACTGTTAATCCATTGTGGCATCCGCAGACCACGCGTCAGGGGTGGCAAAGCGCCCACATGCTGCGCGGCGGGGTGGCAAAGCACCCGTGCGCCGTGCGTCAAGGGCGGAAAAACGCCCATGCGCCACGTGTCAGGGCAGCAAAACGCCCACGTGCCTCACGGGGCAGAAAAGTGCCCGTGCACCACGCGTCAGGGCAGCAAAACACCCGTGCGCCGCGCATCAGGGGCGGAAAAACACCCGCAGGCCATGTGTCAGGGACGGAAAAATGGCCATGGACCACGTGTCAGGGTGGAAAAATGGCCGTACCTCGAGGCGGAGTTTGCACATTGAGGTAAATTTTTGGGGCCGGAGCTGGTTGTATCTCAAAAATTTCGTAAGTAGGGGCGTTCGTAAGTAGAGGTACCACTGTATCTAAACAATGGAAGCCATGATGAAGCACAAACATTAATATATAGGCAGAGGAGCCAGGATGAAGCAGAAGCAGAAGAGCCTTACATGGTGCACTCTTTGCTACTTTTTTGATGTTTCTGGTAGCATCAGGTAGGGTGAAAGGATCCATGATCTTATCTCTTCCATTTTTTGCTGCTTTTTCCAGCTCTTCACCATCTTTCCCTCACGAATGGATTGGATGTGGCTGGAACTGGATCTATTGAGTTACTCTGCTGTTTTATCTAAACATGATCAAGTCCCAGAGTAATTTTATGTGAGATGGGCGGCTATATAAATACAATAAATACATAAATAAACAAGTTCCACCTACAATGTTCTGCTGCTTCCTTTATCAAGTATGGTCTTGTCTTTAATATTTGACTTAGTACTTAGTTCAAGGGTTTTGTCTTTCTTCCTCCACCCCATAGGATTTAAATTAAAGCCTTCTTTCTTGATTAGACTTGAAAGGCTCCTGCCATATTCTTTTCACTTCTTTATGGAGTTTGCCTTATCTCTTCTCAGAAGCCTATTGAATTTGTAACAAGGAAAGGTACCAAAGCACAAAGTTAGAAAATTACCTGGGATAATTGCCAGATCTAGCCACTAAGACAGATCGTTGAAAAGAGCTCTCTTCATTAACATGGCCAAAGCTATGGTTTCTTGTGATGACATCTGATGAAAGTCAGAAAGGGCAAGTTTACTTTTAAATGTAATGAGCTGTGTTACCAAAAGGTTAATTAGGGATTTCAGAGACTCTGAAGTGTGACACAATTTAATACAATATTCCAGCTACTGTACTGCTGATGTATGCATTAATATGATATATTAGCCACCAGTGAGCAGAATGAGACAGAAAATTACAGGCCTTCATGGGACTAGGGAAAACCAAGGCAGAAATATACATCATATTTAGGAAACAATTATTACAATATGTTATATCAGTTATCAGAAAATAGAACTCAATGTACATAGTTTTAAGAATTGCAGTTATCAGAAACAGTGATTTAACAAAGAAGTTTGCCTCCATTACTAACAAGATACTACAAAATGGACATACAGATAATTAACAACATATTCAGGAAAAAAAAATTCATCAGTGGATACTCACACTTAACAAGTAAAGAAGGGCCAATCTTTTTAGAATAAAAATGCTTCTTCAGTACTTCAAGGAGATAATTCATACTTCACAAAACAGCACTGGAATTCATGATGATCTTGATAGGATGGGGAAGTAACATGATAAATCTAAATGTAAAAATATAAAATTTCCTATATTCCCACATTATTTATAAATTTGCTGCAGGAAACCATTTTGTTCTTCTTCAACACTTGCTACCTGCCAGTGCTAAAATGTTGAACATTTTCGGCTATTGAATTTGGGCACCTGATAGAAAGTCCCTTTTTTTGTAATCTGAATGAACAGGTTCCTTGTCTATATGCAGGAACCTCTTGAAAAGGCAAAAACATTTATTACCACTTCAGGTTCATAAAAAAGAACTTGATCCTCATCTTCTTAAACTGGAGCACATACCCTGATCAATGGTTCAATATAACCATTACAGGAAAGAAAGAAAAAAACTCTGCTAAGTTCCTTAAATTTTAATTAAGCATCCAATTTATATGCTATATAGTGCATAATTTTAATTTTATAATTTTAATCAGTTGAATCAATAAAGCTTTAATTGATTCATTGGAGAGGCAAATTTTACCAGTGAGGAAGAGCACTGAAGGTAGATTTTATAGCTACAGTACTTTTGGTTCCTGCTGTATTACTGAAACAGGGAATCAATGGGAAAAAGAAAAAAAACCCTCTTCTAAAAATTAACGGTAGCTTTTGCTTATTGCACAGCTAACTTCTGTCACACTTCAATCTCTCAAAAGGACATTATTACCAAGGTTTAGGAAATATGCAAATATGCTTAAATGTAATTCAGAGATCAATTAATGAATCAAATGGCAGGTGATCAATCAACTGAAATTATTTAATCAGTTGACAGTCCTAATATAATAATGTGAAATAGTATATTCTCCTACAGTCCCCTGGTTTTCCCATGAGTGCCTTTGTTTAAGTTGGAAAGTATTTATAGAGCAGTTAATAAAGTATAAAATCATGCCTGTAAACCTCAAATCAGCCTAAATGAGCATTTTGAAGCAGCATCAATCTACAGGACTGAATTTGTTTTTTGGGGGGCTATCATATAATGTTAGCTTCCTTATGACATATTTGTTTTGTTATGATTACAATAAGCTAGTCTTACTAACCATGATGGTTAAAATTTGGCCAGGTCAACAAGACTAGCTTCTAGTTTAAACAATTCAAAATCAGTTTGAGGACCTTGCAAATTGGACCAAATCATAATGTGTGCAGTAAAAAGCAGTGTTAATGGTCCATCTATAGGAATATACCTCTACACATATTAAAGCTACAGACAGGTGACAGAATAAAATCAAAATGGCAGCATCTCATTTTGATGCACATTCTAATCCCCTTCGGTGACATGTCAGCAGGCATATGGGCAAGTTGTGTAGGGTAGGGTCTTCCCATTAAAGGAACAGGAGAGAGCCTCCCCTGCTTTGCCAGACACCCCTGCTTCTGTTCCAAGGGTGGAGTAGGATGGGTCTTCCAGATAAATCAGGAGTAGGAAGCCTCCCCCACCCCCCACAGATTGGATTCTGACAGATGCCTAAATCAACCATTCTAGCCATTGGTCTAACCCCCCCCCCCCCCAGCCAGTGATAAGGAGAGTTATTGGTGGATGTTTTGCCCACAGATTATGAAATCTTGGCTAATCTTCCAAGGGAAAATTGGTGGGCTCTTATTATGTAGAGTTTGCCTTCTAGATACTTCTGTTTCCCTTTTTATTGATCTTACTTTTTAAATTTAAGCTCCCCAGAGTTATCTGAAGTTGGGCGGCCTTTAAATTATATAAAATAAATAAATAAATAAAATCCACCATTTACAGCAGTTTAGCTTTCCCCTCAGTAAACTATTAGAAGGGTGTCACTCACCAGCCTCAGTGCAGAGTTGCGGGTAGAAAATAAAGATGAGCTATGTAGACAGAGCAAATTTATGATGGCATGGAATGAAAAGCAATATGTTGGTCCAGGAGTCACATGTGTCCATTGAAAGAGAATTTTTCTTCACTGGATTGGTCACTGTCTCTCATCCTAAAGTGTCTATGTATGCTGTTTACAGGCATCTTACCTAGGTAGCTCTCTGGATGTAGGCTCTCATACCACTATTTAATGTACTATATTGTGATTTGAGGTTTTATAAGAAACACAAGACTTTGGCTGATGGGATGCTGAGTGAACAGCACTAATAAAGTCACTGCTGGCTGCACTAGATTGAGCTGATGTTTGAGAATGCTCTGGCATTCTCATGACTTGTGATGCCTTGATGTTGAGTTAATGTCACCATTGTCCTGAGTTAATTTGCTCTCTCTATGCATGCATGATTTGTTGATCTATTTAATGATACAATTAATAACTAGTAGGCATTGGGAGAGGTGGTTAATTCAACAACATCTAATATGTCTTCCATGTTTGTGTTTTGTAAGAAAAGGGATAACTTATGTATTTCACCTGTGTAGTGATGATGTTCCTGGTACAAGTTGAGCCTGGGATTGTTCTGCTCAAATCAACTTATTATTAAAGTACAGTAGTTGTCCATTATGATTAGCTGTGATGATTACCAGTTCTGTGGACATCTAAAAATATTATTTAAGACCTCAGTATTTTTGCATTTAAATGTTCTCTTTTAATATAAATTAAATTGTTACTTGGATTATTTTAGATTGACATGATAACTTGATTACTCCCACCACTTGACTAGATTTCATAATGATTTTTGCAATTGCTTGATAGATGATCTAATAATTCCAGTCTCAAGGACACTGGGTGATTACAATTCACGGTTTTAAATAATCCATGACTTGTAAGGCTGTTAAATTTGACAAAGAAAGAAATAAGTACATGCAGTACAATCACCATTATTAAGGCTATTTACTAATTAACCATTAAAATGTAAGCTATGCTGTTATACCCTAAGTGGTAGTATACTTACATCCCCTTCTTATGAACACAGCCAGCACACGTGGTGAATGACTCTTCTGGTCAAGACATGAGAACAGATGAACCTCTCCTAAAATGTGAACCAGGATTTTATAATTCACCCCCTGGAATAACCAACTGATATAATGCTAGAAGCCCTTAAAATCTCAGAACTTTCTGCAGGAATGGCAGAAAGGCTTGTGATATTCAGAGGAGGCATCCTCTTGTTTCAATAAAGGAAAGACAAGAAATGGGAGAAGCTACAATTGTCTGTAAACTACGAAGAGGAGACATAGGTTGAATGCAACAAAAGATAAGTAAAAATGTTGCAAGCATTTATAGCATGGGGCAAAAATATGTGTTTAAGAAATAGGACAGGAAAAGAACTGACACAAGGCAAAGAATATGGATGTGAAAATGCCACTAAGTGGCCTAGGCACTTAAAATCAAACAAGCAAAATTAACCCAAAACATGACAATCAAACATTATAATAATGGAGTGAGAGATCAGATGAACAGACTGGGGGCGGGGAGGGGGCACAGCCTGTTATTGTTGCATAAACTGAACTTAAAGAAATAGGAGATAATAGGCTTTGCAATGCCACTAGAGTGAATGAAATATTAAGATTTTTGTGCTGATTTTAGTACTCTTTGCTTGAGGACCAAGCTAAAAATAATGTCAGAAATGCATCCCTAGGTCTCATACACTGTGTAAAGCACCAAGAATTTCCTCTTCTTCAAGAAGTGGGTGATAGTAATCATGTAAAAACTTGTACACGGGGCATGACATAATTAAAGCTTAAGCCAAGGTGAACTGTATATACCGTTCCAATAGATTCTATGTCTCACCAACCTTTTTTTTAAAGAGTAAAAAGTGGCCTTGGGGGAGGGTTATTTATTTATTTATTTATTTATTTATTTATTTTTATTTATTCAATCATTTATTACAAACATTTGTACACTGCCCATCACAAATATTCCAAGTGGTTTGCAACAACAAAATGCATTAACAAACATCAGGATTAAAACATCCCTTAATCTGCCCCCGGATTCATATCATCCCATGAACTTAAAAATTTATACCTTGAGTTAAAATCCAACCAAACCAATACCAGTACTAGTGCCGCAAAGTCCGATAGGACTATTTTTATGGTTTTACAAAAAGCCATCAGGGTCAGACTAAGTGAATGTTGCAGTTAAGCTTTTCTACAATATCAAGACCCTTACGGAGAAGATTTCCTCTGAGCCTCGATCCCTTAAGCATTCACTTCCAGGAGGATCATGCAGGATGGGTGGATTTAAACCAGCTGGGTTTCCAGGTGGTCTTCAAAGACAGTCCTGTGTACAATGTGTTACAATAATCTGGTTGCATGATAGGGTCATGAGCAATTGTCACAATATCTGGCAGGATCTCCTTTCCATTCATCTTTCATTTTGAAAATCTCAACTAAGTGAGCTGCTATTAACTATATGCTGCCATTTTCCACAGCTAGCATCAGCTCTGATTTCCCTCAGAGAATTAGCACATAAACATAATAGCCCCTTTGTTTCCATTATTGCCCTTCCCTGTTGCTTTTAGCAACCATCTAGAAGACAATGGGATATCCATTTGCACATCTCTGACTTTGATTGTGAGTATTAAGCTAAAATCAATACCTCCAGCATTCCCTGAATATTCTATGCTTCCTTCTGGTGTTTCTCCCTCCCTCACCATCTACACACCAATTCCATAGATTTATGTAATCATTAATCATCTTGACAAATAAGAGTTTGGTCACCCGCACTCTTCCTGCTGGGTCCCTGAGGCAGTAGCAAATTGACCAGGCTGATACAACAACAGTAAAGAATGGGCTGCAAAGTCTCCCACAGCAGGAGAGGAACAATTGAACAGTTTCTCCACATAAGATAATTATAGAAGTGACCTGTGTGGAAGTTCATGATTGGAGAAATGGGAGCTAGGAGCTGAAGCTGAGAGCAAACAAAATACCCACAATAAGCTAGAAATTACAAGAGGAAGAACATGGTTTTAGCTAGGGAATGCCCAGACCCAGAGGATCTGTTTGAAGGAATGCTTCAGATAAGCTTTGGAAATGCCATGAATCACCTCAGACTGAATTAGGCGGGTTTGATGCAGTGCCAGAATCTAAAGCAAGATTCAGAAAGCAAAGCATTATTCCTCCCTTTATTTCTTGTGTAGAAATGCAGAAGCAGCTCTAAACCTTTTGACTTTGTAACTCATCTGAATAATTCTTTTTAAGGATTAGACACTTTGTGAAGGAATGAAGCCTGCTAATTTTATCCAAACAAATGTAAGAGCTCTCAAAGTCCGTATACCTTTTGATTCTGATTTTTCTCTAACTTTAGCAAAGGGAAATGCCTGCCAATCTGCTGTTTGGGGACCAAATTGGATTAAAAAAAAAATAGTATCCCCTTCTGTTGGAAATATGCATAGTCCATTCCAGACAGAGAAGCAGAGGGAAGGGCCACTCGATTGCAGTAGAAAAGGAGGGAAGAATTCACTGAAAGGACAACAGTCAAATTAGGAAGAGAAGGAATTGAACAAAGAAGGAATCAAACAAATAATTAGTCAATTGTTTAAATGACAAAATATGGAGAAAAGATTGAATAAGTAAAGAATACAGATATTATAAAGCATTTAGATAAGATTCAGCCACAAGCCAAAGGCTAACAACTCAAACTTAGCAAGCATTAATGATAACATACATTAATGAAGAATGTATCTTAAATGAAGAAGATCCACGTGGAGCAAATGATAATCACATCCAACCTGCAAATTATTATGACTGAGTGGTTATAATGGCATAATAGCTTGGAACTTTTTGGTTTTAACAAGACCTTTCCATCAATACATCTCTTTCATTCATTGTCTCGCTACTTTGGCATTTTCCAAAGGAATAAAAGATTTGTTTTAATTGAATAGACAATCATTTAAGCAGTCAGGATACACAAGTCCTGTCAAGTATACAGATTTCGCTTCTTCAGGGATTTTGTCTACATATTCAGAATAAAAAATATGAAAGACATGTATGAAGCCTAACCAGAAAGCTTCACTCTTAGTATTTGAACTGGAAATAAATTCATCTGTAACATTCTTGAAAAATTATCCCAAGCAGGGAACAAATTGTTCTGCCAGTTTCCTCATTTTAGCAATTTTGCAGATTACTGTACTTTTCCCCAACTCAGAGAGCAACTCTGAATGTTGCAAAGCAGATATAGTCATCAAATTTATTATCACCATTAACAGAGTACTAATGTGGACTGTTGTGCACTGTTGTCTGTGTTTGGTTAGTCATTTTAAGCCTTCATCATCTGGACTCTTCATTCCTAGCTCCTCAAAAAGCTAAAAAATCACCACATTCTAGTTTCACCAATTGCTTATTCTAAAATTAAAAAGACCTACAGGAAATTTCCCAAAGATATTTCAGATCTATAAATTAGGGGAAGAATAGCTGATGTCATCAAGTTAAGCAGGACCACAAAATGTTCTATTTCTAATTCTAGCAGGCAGTTCATTCAGCCCAGCTTTTTTTTGTTTGCATTTTGCATAGGCAGGAAAACTCACTTCCCTAGAATATGCATGCCATTCTGAAGTTCGAAACTTCTGTACAACAGCCTGACTGCAGTTTGCTTCACCCAATCCATAATAATAGATTTATATTACAAAGCAATATAATTCTAAACATAACATCACTCAGAGTCCTTTTGGACTGGAGCAGCATATAAACCCTAGTAAATAAATAAATAAATGAATAAATCACCCCGTTGAATTTTGACTGTCTGTCAAATCCAGGTTGGCATAGAGACCAGAAAATCCATGAGTTGCTTCAAACTGAAATTCAAATTCAATTCTGTCTAATTGTAGGGCCAGCCCTAAATAATTATATGTTCCTAGAAACAATAGCAGTCATCCCATGGCTTCACTGCTATAAGGTTTAAGACACGGTTTATCAGGAAATCTATAGTTTCTAACTTAAATAAAATATTCACTTATTTAATCTAACATTTGTGGCTGTTGAATTTACAAACAGACTACAGAAGCTTTCCAGATGCCATGGGTTGGCTAATGTCCTTAAAGGAAACTAGAAATATTCCATTCCTGTACAGATCATTCAAAGGCCGTTAGTTAGAATCAGAGCACTACACATTTACCCTAATGGAAACAAATCCAGAAAGCTAACTACACAATATATATTTAATGCATTGTGCAGCTCAACCTTAGAATATGCATAGTCACTGCTTCTGTTTCAGGATAACTTCCACATTCTGTTCAGAGACTGGCATATCTATAAGGGCCCTATGAATGATAGTCTTGTGCAACAGTCAACAGAGTTTCTCAAATCTACTAGTTGCTTTTGTTTCTCCTAAATCCCCTTAAACTATCCTACTCTTTCCTCATTAAGAAATAGATGGCATAATTTTCCACTTTGGAAGAGTGACCTACTAATGTGGCCTGTTATCAGAGGAAAGCACCAAATTTCCCTTTGTCTTAGCGGGCAAAATATTGTGAATAGCATTTTCTCTATCTCTCCCTCCACCCAGCAGGATTAGGGTTGGAGATAAAAACAAGCAAGATGGTAGAGGTGATATTATAATCCAAACCCCACCCCTTTTGCATGTGCATTGATATTGCATAAATGTACAAAGGAATGGGGCTTCAATCATCCCACATCTACCATCTTCTCTGTTTTGACTCACCTCCTCTGAAAACTGCTATCTCTAACACATATGTTGGAAGAAAAATGGAAAAAAGGAAAATATCCACAATAATCTGATGCATATACTGTACTGACATTCACTACTTCTTTCTTACAAGTCATTTAATACAGCTTCCAGAGATAGTTGAAAAAGCTTCTGCTGAAATGGACTGTGATTCACAAAAACTTAGGCAATAATAAATGTGTTGCTCTTTAAGGTGTCCCTAGGCTCTTTGTTGTTTTGCTGCAAGAGATTAACCAAGCTATTTCTCTGGCAACTGTTATAAGAAGAAATTGGTGATTTACAACATAGTCACTAAGATTTTCCTGAACCTTCTGCAACAGATGAATATATGAAGGAAGGAGGGGCAGGAGGAACTGGAATGGAATGATAAAGTTATATTCTGTTGAAAAGAGTAGATATTGACAATGTTAATTTTGTCACTTTTTGATATTGTAAAGAAGGAACAAGGAACAATGATATGACTTGTTGAGATCTGATTGAAACAAAGCCTGAACCAAATTCAAGTTTTAAGGATGTCATCAGCATGGAATCAGGTCTACTGGAAAACAAAACATGGGCTAGAAAGGACTGCTTGAAACCATAAGGGAACCAAAACAGACCTGTAGAACTTCCTTTGACAAGCCACTGTCTGAACCAAAATTGTTTTAAAGGATCTGTATTGGGCTTTTCTATTTGATGGAACTGAAAGATGCAGAGTTGCAAAACTGAAAGTTAACATTAAGACCACAGAAAAGTTTGATGGGCAATAAAAAACAGTATACTATTAAGAACTATTTCTGAACCTGAGGAAGTGGAATTACACAACTGCAATTCCTTAATTAAAAGGAACAATTAAAACATGAAGTTTATCTTTATTTCTAGCACTACCAACTTATCATGGAAGAATACAGCATTTGTGAGAACTTATTAGAACTCACAAAACTGTTACAAATAATTTTAAGAAAAAACTACATTGCTGTTACATTTCAGTTTGTGATATTATTGTGGTTTTATTACTTTTCTCACCCATCTCTGTTGTAACATAATACCTGCATAAAAACAAACAAGTTTTATTTTAATAGAAAATAGAGACACAAATGTGATTTTATCTAGCTTTGATCATTTTCTGAGTGAGCATTAGCCTTGATTAGCTTTAAAATATGTCAGTAAGAATCAGTGCATATTAACTCTTAATTGAGTCATTGTTAAAGAAATATATTTCTTTGTACTTTTTACTCTTTAAGACAGGCTCCCAGTAAGAAGTAAAGCATCCTAGGCAACCCAACAGAGGTTATAGTACCAAGAATAGAACATTTGAAATACAATATATAAATGTATGGTGTTGATACTGTCAGAGAATCCAGATGCAAGAGAGTTAATTAAGAAGCCTAGGTTCAAAGAAATTAGTAATGTTGAGATTTAACAACCCATGAGTGTCAGTTTTAATTGGCAGCCCTCTCAGATGTAACCAACAGATAATGACTTGGTTACATCTTACAACATCCATGATACGTATGGGTGATATTAGAAGCATAGTGGCCATTCAGATTATGAAATAAATCTAAGAGATACAGGTCTCTATAAAAATCCTGATATGGACGAAATAAGACCTTATTTTTGGACACTAGGGAACATGTTGCTCAATTTCTTCTTATACTAGGCCTCTAGTCTTTCCCCAAGATAGAAAGGAAGGCCATTACATTCTTTGAAGAAAATCACCATTCTTTTCTTAACTTTTCTCTACAGTTTGGGCACCGTCCAATGAGCCTGAACATTATCTAAGAGTTTTAAGTCTCCATGGTTATGGTGCCTGCCCTATGGAACAGATGGCTTGAAACCCAGTTGGCCTAGACCCACATCTGGTTTTTCCCCCAGGTGTTACTGCAGCTTGATATATTTGATTTTGTGCTGTGAGTTGGTTAAGAGGTTCCTTGGTTATTATTATTTTTTCATTGTATTTTCATATTTGTTTATAGGGGTTTTACAATAGAGTGTGTGTGTGTGTTTTGGTTGTTAGTTGCCCAGAGTTATTTATTTAATATGGATGGTCATATACATTTTTTAAGTAAATAACACATAAAAATAAAATAAATAAATAAATAATAGATACAGTATTTTTCTTTAGGCTAAAATGTTTAGATGCTCACACAGGGAATCTGCCTGGCAAGAGTTGGGATTTCAGGTGGATTGATTGAGTGAGTGAGTGATCAATCAATTGACAGACTTATATACTAATTGTTTCTGGCCCTGAGCAACCCATCAGTTTTTTCCCAATTTGAATCAATGTGTTTTTGTTAATGCTTATACCTTGATTAGCTTTTATTATGAATGAATCATTTTTGTCAATTATATTGTAATTGCTTCCTTAATTATGTTTTAAATATCTGAATCATTTTCTGTTCTGTTTTCACTGTTCTTCTTGACTTGTCACCAGTTAGCCTATTTATTCCAATAAATATTTATTTGAAAAAGGCATAAAGAAACTCAGCTTTCAAACAGGTTAAATTAGGAAGGGAGAGACAGGGAAGTGAACTAGAAAGAAGTATATGATACATTGTAAATTAAAAATTGATGTGAGGTATCACAGATATTAAAGAGAGGATTTAGTAAATATTATAATTAGAGATAGCTATTTTATTCTCTTTTATTGGAAAGATTACTTGTTCTTGATATTACATTCCATAAATAGATATATGTTTACTGTCTTAAGTACTGCATTCTTGTCTGTATGGATTCTAAAATTAGCATACTTTATCTCAAGTCCTGGCTTTGATATTCCCAGTTAAATATATGTAGAACACCTGCTTTCTGAAACCAGGTACCAGATTATTGTGGCCATTATTAGGGGAAGTTTGAAGTCATCAGACCAAATGAAAGACTTTCTCAGTGAGGTCAGAATTTGATAGGGAATGTCTTTGTATGTTACAGTTCTGTTGATACTTCTTTTATAGCTAATGGCAAAGGCAAACTAAGATTTGCCTAGAGACTTCTGTCTCTAACCCTCATGGATGGCTTCAAATGCATTGCTTTTGCAATCAGAACTCTAATGAGGAAGATTTCATTAAAGAGACATTATAAATACAGGTTTGGGTTCTCTGATCTTTTGAATGTGAAAGGAAAAATAATTTTGTTCATACCAAATGAAATGTTGTAGCACTTGGATAAAAAGGAAACTGCAGAGTAACTAGCAGAAATTTCATTTTTGAGTGTCACCACACTGTAAGGCAATGAATGAAATTCAACCGTCTGCAATGAAATTCTGTAAATAATCAGAAAGGTATTACATAGTACATCAACAATTTAAATCCTGTATACTTAGATCCCAAGATGGATTACTAAATGTCATTTTTGATACTTCATGAAAATTAGGGAACTCCCTGAAATCTTAATCTGCTTACAAAAGAACGGAAATTTCATTACCTTAATTTAACTTACTTTGAGTCCTTAAGATGAAGCCTATACTAAGGACCCTACACTATGCCAAAGCCACTTTAAATCCAAATAAATACATTTTTTAAAGGACAAAACAGTGTAGATAAGGGCAAGAAAGAAGGTAAGACCCAACAATCACTACTGCACTACAAACTATTAATATAACACAAAAAAACATTTGATTTCAAAGACCTATTTATCTGCAGGCTACTAAGTTTTTTAGAATGGTAGAGCTGCTGTTCACTATCTGGAGTTCTCTCTCTGCAATCTTTATTTTTCTCCTAGATAGGAATGCTTCTCTTCCTATAGATTTTTATATAAAGATTATTAAATAGAACAGACTATATATCTGGCCATTACATTGATTTCTAATTACCAATGCATTGAATTATGTATTGTATTTGTATCTAGTCTTTCCAACAAGAAGCTCAGAATAGCTTAAGTATAGGGTTATCTCTTGTTAAGAGCATAAACCCAGATCTAGATTACAAACAGAACTTTATTACTGAGCAATATTTCTAATTCTGTTATCCTAAAGTCAGCCACACTCAATCCACTGTTCAATTTGTTTGAATTGGCTTTAAACTAGCTTTGGGTTTGAAACTTATATCATTCTAATGGGATGGTTGCTGGATGACTGCTTCCCGTTACTTGTTTATAATCCTGAATTTCTCAGTGCTATTGATGTAATGGTCCATAGTAATTCTTTTAGGCTACCATGTTTCAGTGACTCCATTCCCAGAAGGTGGTGGTAGAAAACTACTCTTTTTTTCCCCATTATTATTGGCTTATAGGACATCACAGAAACAACTAGATGAAATAATCTAAGCAGAGATAGCATCAGTGTGCTAATGTGACTCACTAATACTTGTTTTCTTCTAATTCTAGGGAGACAGTGGAAGCTGAAGTGTTCAGCTGGAGAAATAGATTAATGTTTGTATGTGAAAACAATAATGAACTAAGATAAGTAAAAATACTGTAGGATGGAGGATGAAGATGCAGTTTATCTGAGAGCACAGCTTGTTTCTTGTCCATGATCTGGCGCTGGTTTTAAATATTCAGATAATGCAGTGATTAAGAATGCCTTCTATCAACCTCAGTTCATGTACCATTTGTGCCTTTCATAAGGAAAGTAGATGCGATCACAGTCAGTCACATTTCAGATTTTTGTGATATGATTTAGATGTGCCTGGGCTTTAAAGCATCCAGAAATTTTAACTGGTAGTATATGATACATCAGGTTCTTTTTAAAAAAATAATGAGACCACCAAAATGCATAATATCAGCTTTAACTGAATTATTCTTGTCAGTTATTTCTATCCAGGTTTAATTTAAAAGTGCTGGTAATTTTAATATGCTGTAAAACTTGGGACTAGGTGTTTCCCAGTGCTACAAAATGCTTTTTCAGATTCTCCCACCACCTGGAGTACAGAAGAGTCAGGAGTGTAGGCCTTAATCTGGAATGAGTTCGGAGCCAAGACCTGGGACTTAGAACCAAAAATCAGGCTGGGTTGGTGAGCAACCCTATATCCATAGCCTTGTAATATGCCAGTAAATATTTGTTCTGAATTCAGGAGTGATGTTTGGTCCATTTGTAATTCCTCTCATATTATACTCTCAGCAGTGTGTTGTCCAATATATTTAAGTTCTCCAGTGGGTATTTGAATCATTCTTACATATGAAGCATCAGTTGCAAATCAGCAGTGGCTTTGCAGGAAATCTCTGAAACTGTGTTCAACCAGCTGTTTACTGTTAAAAACCACTAGATAGTGATTGAATGTATTGTACTTCCTGCAAGGAACTAGACATTAATTAAGAGTAACATCCACTTCCTTGGACCAGAAGGGAGAAAGCAACTTCAGAGCAAGAGAGCTTTGTAAAACCTTTACTTAAATAAAATTCACAGTTGGTTTAGAGTTTGCTCGACACTATAAATAATGCCATACTCTTAAAACACTAGACATATTTTCTAAGGATGTAAAAAAAGAGAGATTTCAAATTGCCTTGTGTATTTTAATTAAAGATGGAAAATCAGATTCCCAGCACCAATCATGTAGTTCACTCACAGTGATTTTTAAAACAGAAACACCTTTTTTTTTTTCAGGCTCAAGAGAAGGCTGAAACAAGTCAGACATGAATAAGAAAGAAGAAGTGTATTTGCATACACGCAAAGTCTAAAACACATCTTCCGAATCATTTTCAGAGTCTGCACACTCCTGCTATGCCATACCTGGCAAATCATTGTTTCCAGCCCCTCATTTCCTGATATGAAAGGAAGTGCTTTAGAAAATGGACTCAGATCAGAGAAATCCAGATTCAAGCCTGCACGCAGTCATGAAAATTCATTGGATAACTTTGAATTAATCACTATTGCCTGACTTTGGGGTACTTACTACCTCTTTAGGTCAGTCAGTGGGTGGGTCTATAAAATCCCACAGGCTGCAGTAGGATTGGCTAGCTCATAGTTCAACATAATGTACAAATTCATATAACTGAATTAATTCATTAAAACATGTTAGCCATGCATTAACATGTTGTGAACACAGCCACAATTTCACAGGGTTATTTCAGAGAAACTTGCAGATAAGAGTTCTTTGTTCATTGCCTGAAGTAAAAGAGGGATATGATTTGAATGTATGTATGTATTTATAAATGATATTGCTGTTATCATCATCATCACTATCTAGGGAAATTAATTATACTTAATCCTACAAATCAACATTGATTCTACTTTGAAATTGCTCTCTCCAAACTCATTTACCCTGGAATTAAGCTGGGGGGTGAGTGGGTGGAGAATTAATAATAATAATTAAAAGAAAAAAACCTAGAAACTCCATTGGGAAAACTGGTGATCCATATGATAATTGTTTGGGCATATGTTGCAAAAAGAAATCTTGTACTTAACATCTTGTACTGTATCTTGTGAAATTTTAGATTTCTTTTTACCATTTAACAAAAAAATTGAAATGTATTGCTTACATTGTAAGAATGATTAAATGCAAGACAGAGGGATGCAACAGCTAGGCCTCTTAGCAAATGACTGAAGTTAATATTCTCTACAAAATTAAATTTCCACAGAGTTTTGTAAATGGATATGTGGGTGACATTATGAGAATGCATTGCACAATTAATTGATAACAAAAATTTAAAAATTTGTAATTTTTTTTCTGGTAATTTGATTAAGAATTATAATTACAAGAGTAAAAACTAATACAGACTAAAAAAAAATAAAAGAATAAGAAATAACAGTAAAAGGTGCAAAAAAGAAAGAAAAAAAGGAAAAAATAGGAAGAGAAATAAAGACAAAATAAGAATATTTTTTTTGGAACAAACAGCAAAAGGATGATTAAAACTTTGATTTTAGAAAGTTACAAATGGACTAAGGGTCCACATAAATTTTAAATAAGATTTTGGAATTAATTATAAAGAATCCTTCCCATGCAAAAATGGCCCAACCATTACCTTCTTGGTGTTGATTTTAAATTGCTACTACAGAATTATTCCTGTATTCCTATATTCTCCACAGTTTAGCAGATGTCCCATATTTTACCCAAGATGTGCTACTGTTCTCACAGCAAAAGACCATCTGTATTCATACTCAACTAACACTATGCAGTTCATAAATAATTTAAAATAGCAGTTTAAGACTTGTTTTTGTTTGCTTTGATTCAGAATTCTATGAATATATTTGAAGAGCCAGTAAAGGTCTTATCCTGCCGTAACTGCAGCACAGTGCTGCTTTTAGGGATTCTGGTAGCTGGCACTATCTTGTTCTGTGCTTAATGTCTTGGGTTGCCCTTGGATGCAACACAAATACTAAGAGATGTGTCTGCTACCTGCTCAATGCACTAATCTAGTACATACTTCGTGCCAAGCCATGATATGTTTAAACAATGGGTTCTTGAATAAGCTATATCAAATCAAATCAAATAAGCTATGAACTATGGATTGCAAATCACAACAGCTGGGTTCACCAAACTTGCCAAGCCAAAATGAAATAAATTGCATTACAAGTAGTCCTCAAGTCACAATGGTAACTGGGACTGGAATTTCCATCACTAAGCAATCCGGTTGTAAAGCGCAATGTCACATCACCATGCTGCTTAGCAATGGCAATCCCAGCAGTCCCCATTGCCGTTGTTAAGCAAGAACCATGGGTTATTAAGTGAGGACCTCATGTGACCATGACTTATGACTTCCTACCAGCTTCCAACAAGCAAAGTCAATGGGAAGCCTGCAGGAAGTTGCAAGTTGCAATCATAAGTCTTTCCTCCTTAGGCAGCTTGTAAGAAGGCCAGTGGGAAACATCTACAGGTGGGCAGGCTCAGCTCAGGTGGGAAAGCTCAGCTACCATATCAGCATTGCAAAAATCTAGAAGACCACTAGATGAGAGCACAGATCAAGATTTTCTGCAACCCGTTTGCTACCATCTAGTACCTATCTCTATTTCTGCAATCCAGCTATGTTAGTCTTAAGGCTATATATGTGGCTCAGTTAAGGTAACTGAATACTTGCACAAGTGGGTTTTATTCAGTGATCTTGGGTTAGTGGCCACTAATATCAAAGTACTAGCCAACACTGCTGTATTAGCAGGAATACCACCCTTGCAGAGTTGAACCACATTGTTGTATAGTATTTTTTAGATCACCACACAATGTTAGTAAAATCATTTGCGGGGGGGGGGGGCTGTGGTGTGCCTTCCAGGCAGTCTTAATTCCTGGCAACTGCTTAGACAAGTCCCTGCAGTTTTGTTGGCAAGATTTCAGAAGTGGTTTGCCATTGCTTGCTTCCTAGGCCTGAGAGAGAGTGACTGGCCCAAGGTCACCCAGCTGGCTTTGTGCCTAGGGCAGAACTAGAACTCACAGTCTCCCATTTTCTAGCCTTGTGCCTTAACCACTACATCAAACCGGCTTTTGGTAGAATCATAGGCAATTCCAAATGTCATCATGTTGTTTATATAGCCTGACTATTCATTGACTTTCTTCTCAACAGTCTTCAGAATTGATGAAATTAGATGGTGGTGTCTTCCATCTTGTAGACCTTTCCCTATGTATAGAGGTTATGCTGTGTACAGCTAACTAACTAATGAATAAGGAAGTGACTTAACATTAAGATTATTAATGAAGGTCACCTTCCTTAGAAAGACTGAAATGCATTAGTAATGTCATTTTCTTCATCTTGTAGAAACCTTTTTTTCAACCAAGCACTACAATTTCATTTCTTTTGTTTCATTTCATGTATCTTCTTATGGCTGCTTTAATATGCTTATTTGCCAATATCTTACTTGAATGCCTCCAGTTCTCTTACTGTAGGTAGTTATCTCAGGGTTTCTGAGCCCCTGTCATCTGCAGCACAGACTGTTCTGCTTGCTACAGATCTTTTAAGGGAACTTTTTTTGAAAACAAAAAAATCTTCCCTACTTAGAAACAAAAGGAGACTCACAATGCAGTCAGGGGACTCTATGACAATACCTGTTTGTTAGTTCCTGACTGGATTCAAGCTGGCTTTTAATAAAGTACAGGTGAAAAAGATATTTTAACGTAGGCCAGTTTTTGTGAATATTAAAGGAAGAATGGCAATGGGCATATCGGCAGAGAACATAATATGGTAATTGTACTGTATTATACAACTGAACAAATATCTTTAATTGTTGGCTTTGATCTCATCCCCAAAACCAAAGTTGTTTCACATATGGTTCATGCATTACTAAGCCATGGCTTGTTTTTACCATGATTTGTTGAATAGGCCACAGTTGCTAGGTTCACATGATGCTTTAAACCAAAAGCAAATCAAACCAATTATGATTCAGTGTGATTATGGTTTAGTGCGATATGTGCCCAGAGCCCTAAAGTCAGATTATTTGTCCACTCAGGTTGGGGTTCTGGTATTGTCTCTCAAAAAGTAGTCTTTTTCAGCCTTATTTTGAAATGCCAGGCCCTGAATCTGATACTGATTGTATGTAAAGGATGTGCTTTACCTTTGGAGTTATGCTACTTCCTTTCCAGCATACATTTTGTGGCCTTCTAAGTCCTCTTTTGTCACAAAATATAGTAAATAATTTTTTTTTTCCCTTCATGAATGCCTCTGATCCACCTTTGGCCCTGTCCTTGTATCCATTCTCACCTGTTAGATGGTTTATACTTTCTTGCTCTTTACATAATCATTATATCGCCTTTTCTCTTTCCTTTTTTTGAAAAGGTCAAAAGAAAAAAGCATTCACAAAATAGCAGTACCGGGAAGAGAAAGCTCCTTTAGCCACCTATCATAGGACCAATGTCATCTAAGACAGCCATTTAGAGTTGGAAAAAAGAAAGTGACCTGGATGAGTGCCTTTTCTGAAAGCTGAAACACTAAAATAAAATAAAATAATCCATGCATAAATGCTTTATAAACAAATTCCATTCACCACTTCAGGTCCTCCTTCAAAGAATTTAATTGAGTCCACTGCCCTTCCTTCTAGCACATTTGTTAATGTGATTTTTTTCACTTTCAGGAGACAGGGAAAATAATTAAATATGAATGTAATCTCTCTTTTTTTTTAAAAAAAATGAGTCTATATTTGAGATCAGAAGCAATGTATTAAGATTTTATGAATTGTCTCTAAAATGGGAAGACAAGAAAGACTGGATTCTTTTGCAATGTACAGTCTTGTTATACTTTCTGCAAGCAGCAGCCTCCTCTTTTCTTATTTTAACAACCTGTATAAAAATCAGTGAAATTAAACGTCTTAATTCTTGATGACTAACTGCACTCAGGTGTTGTCAAAATTACCCATTTTTCTACCCATCTTGACATCAAATTCAAATATCTACTTATTTTATTTAAAAAACAAACAAACCTTCCAAAAATCCCATTCTATTCAGATAATAATATATACATTTTGGCAGCAAATCTGTTGCTTGTAATCTATTTTTAATTAAGAATCATTAGGAGACTGCACTTTCCCTTTGATAATTTGAAATGGGGAGCATTAAGAAAAGACAAGAAGCTTTGGAACAAAAGCAAAAGCAGTTAATGTCTAACATGAAGTGCTATTTTTCACAAATGCCCCCACACACTCCAAAAACTCTTTTCTCATTAAAATGGTTACAGCTCACAGACGCAAATACAGAGAAATTGACATTTTCAGAAGAAGAGGAGTTAAAAGGGCCTAGGCAAGAAAGCCAACCATCTAAAGAAGAGCAGATAGGCCATCCCTCTACGTATATTGCTATAGCAATTAGAGGAGGAAGTTAGGAGTAAGAACACATCTAAGTCTTGCCTTATTCCAGTGTGTTCAAGCCAACTATCTAACAGGTTCCTGCATAAATTAGAAACACTATCCAAAGCCCATTTCAGCCATGAAAGCAAATCTAACTTCAGAAGCAGTCAGAAGAGCAGAGACATCACTGCTAATTGTTGCCAGAGCTGATTAGAAAATCTGTCTCTCTTTGTTCCTCTCTGGGCTTTCCCTCCACCACTGAGTTCAACATACAGCATTTGCTATCACAATTGCCCATCCCGATCATGCCTGCAGTGCAGCTGTTCCGAGTCACTGTTGAATGGGGTTATACTGATTGACTGTGCCATTTGCTACAGGCACGGTAATTGGGTTTCTCCTCTGGCTTTGGTGCTTTCCTCCTTCAGTATTTCACCAGCTAGCAGGTGGAAACATGCACCAATCGGGTTTTGCAGCATGAAGAGCTGGGGCTTGACTTCAGGAATCTGCCTGGGTTTCTCTATGTTGGTTGGTCTGCCTCTCCTCCCACATTTCCCTTTGACATTTCCAAGATAAAACAATGTGGAATAAAGAAACATACAGCACACACCAGGGGAGAAATAGCCTCAGAGAGGTCATGTACTGGAGAACGAAACTGACTAGCTTGTAAGCAACCAGGTCTCCTCCTTCAAAGAGAAAGTGCAGGCGGTAGGCAAAGAGGGTAATTGGAATTGACCAGTATGAAGTAGGGGTGAATAAACAATAAACAATGAAAGCTATTCACATATCCCTCATTATTTTCTGGACCAAGGAACCCTGTAAGAGCAGTTCATGACATTGAAGTGGCAGGCGCGGCTGGATGATCAAAATCCTGCCCCCATTTTGGGTATGTGGGGCCTGCAACATAAGTTAAAAAGGGACAGGTCTTTGATCTCCTAATCATGTCTGCCATTTTGATGTTCTTGACCACCGCCATCCACTCTGGACATTGTAATGAGGAAAAACAGTTGTTGCATCAAAAGATAAAGGTGTAGTTCAGAATATTGTTTGAGTGCAATAGTGCTAGAGGCAACCTATTTCTTCTCCATATAAAACAGTGGGATTCTGCTCTGGAGAAAAGTTACCTCTAAGGAGGAAGAGTGATAAGAAATAGCAGGAAACCAATTTCTAATGCCTGGAGACACATGGCTGTGCCAGGGGGTGGCTAGTGAGTAGAGGGTAGGGGAAGATCACTCCCAACACTCCTCTCGTCAAAGTGTTACAGTTTTAACATAGGTTGAAGTTAAAGTGGAATAGTGCCAGTCTAAGGTGGAGGAGTGGGAGGTGAAGGGGAGATTACTTTTATAGCAGCACAGCTAGTAACAACTTCAGGCTATTTCACTCATGGGCCAGGAATGAAATACAGGCAGTGCTGTAGGGCTAAGAGGAAAAAATGATGTAATATTGTTAAGTGTAAGTGGGCGAATGTTTCTGATGTTATCCTTCACAGACCCTGATCTGATCTAGGTCATTTTGAACATCTTTCTTCTCCCCTCACCTCCTCCCACCAGCAAATTTTGTCCCACTCTGTTCAGTTTTTGGAGCATTATGATGCTGATGGGCAAAGTGCTGAGCCCTGTTTTATTTAATTCCATTCATTAGACTGCAAAGAATGAAAAGTTAGAGGGAGTACACAGACCAGGGCTTCTGGAATTCTTCCAATCCATTAGCAGCAGATCCATCATGAGTCATGTGACATCAAATTTGGTCCAGTTCTGTTCTGTTTCAGAGAGTTATCTTGGTGATGGACAAATAGAGTCCAAACCTGTCTAGGTAATTAATTTCAAAATATTTTGTTGGGTGATACAGTACAGAAAACCAAGGGCTGACAACAATGTAGCAACATTCATTGTTGTTCATTTTCTGTGTTGATGCTGTCCCTCCTAGTGGTTTTGTTTATTTCTATGATTTGTTTGCTTTAAGCGAATGAGTCAACAGTTACTTCTGCTACTGCATGCTGAGATCCCAAGAGATACTAACAATAGCAACTGCAACAGCAGCAACCCACTGGTGTTCATATATTCCAAAATTAGCCCTTTCCTGGACCTCTCAGCTGAAGCTGAGCAAATAACCTGTTTCTCAGTTATACTAAAAGTGATTTGAGGTTTCCTTTTTGAGAGAAAAGTCTCCAGTCTTTAAAAAAATGGTAAGATCTCTCATGAAAAAGTATTGTATGCACTGCAACCTATTTGCTGGGATCTTTCGCAAACTAAACAAACCCTGAATATTTAGTTACCAAGTATTACAAGAGGCAATAGCACCACCTGTTGGCCAATAATGGAAAACAGTACGTTGGTTATTTGCTTAGAGTTACTGTATTGGTAGTCCTGCAAAGTTAAAAGAGATGCTTCTCTGCTATGATGTTTCAACCAAAGCAGTTCCTCACATCTACTTTGCACAGTAAGATGGAAGACTTATTCCTAAAAAATGCAGCCCACATCAAAGTGCAAAGCTTCTGTTTTGTGATTTATAGTAGTGGAGCTGAGGGGGCTTGAGAACTGGCTGCTTTCCAGTTGCCACTGCGGAGGGATTGGATAATGGAATGGTGCCTTGAAGAAGTGCCCTTGTTTTGTCTAAAACAAGCATATGTAAAGAGATATTTACTTCTGGCAATGTTCCAAAGTGCTGTGATCCAATTGCTTGTTAGATGAAAAAAAATGTCCCAAGCAAAACTGAATGTATATTGATGGATGAAATAATGTCTTTGCTCCCCCTCCCTGTCTCTACCCCCCACCCCACCCCCACCCCACCCCCACCCACACATATACACTGGGCTTTCTTATCTAAACTTTCTAATCACTTGCCAAGAGTAATGCATTTGGCCACAGTTTTTTATTTCTTCATTGAAAAGTACCTAACTGGTGTCTGTAAGTCTGATTCTTAACTCTTTATTGGAGCCTGGACCTCCTTTAGGTTTAAGAATAAAAATGTAAAATAAAAATGAAAGTGGACAATGCATCCGGATTATAACTGCAAGACTAATTCTACTTCATTTGAATCAACTACTATCAGTTTATAGTAAATAAGTATTAACTTACCAAGGACAAAAATTGGACTTTTCAGAGTCAAGGTAGTGTAATGGTTGAGGATGTGGACAAAGGTGACCAAGAGGGTGTGTAGGTATGGTAAAAAAAGTCAGCGTGATAGCCTTGAGGGTACAATCAAAGCCTTGCCTGTTTGTATGCTTTGCACATGTGGCACACACAAAAAATAAGCAGGGCTTTGATTACACTGATGTGGCCGCCATCTTGACTTTTGCACTACACTCATTGACACCACTGAAGACAACTTAAGTGCAAGTCCACACTCAGTTGTAGAAGCTCACTGGATGACTTTGAGCCAATCACTCTCTCTCAGCCAAACCAATCCCACAAGACTATTGTTATAGGAAGATACGGTAGGTAGGTAGACAGACAGACAGACAGACAGAATAATCAAGTCTGCCTTCCATCAAAACAAAATAACAAATATCAACATAGCTAAGTGATAAAAGCCATGAAACAGTTGCAAGTATGCAAAAGTAAATCTACATATTTTAAAACAATTTAAAATGTATTTTCTCTGTTTCATTAACAAGAAGACTTCAAGTCAAGCTTTACTTCTGATGACTCCATGGACATACACACATGAAAATTCTTGGCAAAAATACAGGAGAGTTTTGCCATTTGCTTCCTCAATGGTTTGGCTTTGTCTAGTTTTATGGGCTAGGAAGTCCATTATGGAACCTCCCTACATTTCAATTTTCAGACTGGCATTTGTGAAATTCACAAATTCACACTGGAATCTTAAACCAAGAACTTGGTTAGGGCTTTAGGCCTATTCACTGCTCCCAGACCAAAAAAAAAAAAAAGGCTCCAAAAGCACCCAATCCATTTTAACCCCCAGAATACTGTCAGTCTTTCTGGGTGAGCAGATACATCTTCAAAAGCACTAGGCTGTACTTATCCCCTATTGTATGGGGCATATGTAAGAGTCAAAGACGTGTGTGTGTGTTGTGTTTGTTGAGTGCCAAAGCCACTGTCCCGGATGAAACCCAGAGCATCCAGGAGTACATCAGCAAGATGGCACCCAAAGAAGAGCTGGTCAGATAATGCCTGAAGCAGACATGGGGAAGAGTTCAAGCACAGAAAGTGCCATGGCAAGACAAGCCCCTGCATGGGATGTACCATTGACAAATTGCTGAGGTGGCTGACACTGGGAAATCCTACCAGTGGCTGGAAAGGGCTGGACTAAAAGACAGCACTGAGGCACTGATCATAGCAGCACAAGAACAGGCACTAGGCACCAAATCCACAGAAGCAGGGGTCTACCACACTAGACAGGACCCAAGGTGCAGATTGTGCAAAGAGGCCTCAGAGACAGTCCAACACATAGTGGCAGGATGTAAGATGCAAGCAGGAACAGCATAACTGAACGACACAACCAAGTAGCTGGTGTTGTGTACAGGAACATCTGCACAGTATATGGGCTAGACCCTCCCAAGTCCAGATGGGAGATTCCACAAAAGGTTGTGGAGAATAACAGGGCTAAGATCCTGTGGGACTTACAGATCCAGACGGACAGGCAGGTACTGGCCAATCAACCAGACATTGTGGTAGTAGACTAGGACCAGAAGACAGTGGTGGTGATCGATGTAGCGGTGCCAAGTGACAGCAACAACAGGAAGAAGGAGCATGAGAAGCTGGAGAAGTAACAGAGCCTGAAGGAAGAATTAGAGAGGATGTGGAAAATAAAGGCCAAAGTGGTGCCTGTGGTGGTAGGAGCACTCAAGGCTGGGACTCCTAAGCTGGGAAAGAGGGTCCAACTGATCCCAGGAACAACATCAGAGCTCTCTGTCCAGAAGAGTGCAGTGCTAGGAACAGCTAAGATACTGCGCAAAACCCTCAAACTTCCAGGCCTCTGGTACAGGACCTGAGATTGAGGAAGACACATACCACCGATAGGAGTGAGAGGGGAATTTTTTATATGTATGTATGTATGTACAGTATGTGTGAAGATGGTGCTTTGTTGCATGTAGCTTCTCATTCTTCAGAATTAGAAATATATATATTCTTAAATGTCATGGCTAGAGACCCTGTAGGTGCCAACGGAGGATCCATAGACACACTGGTGTCCACACATACTCCAATTATATCTCCGCTGTTAGTTATTTACAAGGATAACAGAGTCCACAATGCAAACACATTAATACCAACGTTGAAAAGTGCTTTAATCAATGCAAATAAATTACACAGGTTCTCACTGAACAAAGTAAAATACAAAATCATTTACATTGTATGATTATCTAAAATAAATGCTTCTTTCCTTTAAAATATTGTGCAAGGACACAACCAAATGTTGTCCATTCAGGTTATTTGCATAGAATGTTGCCTTTTATTTCAGAAAACATATTCCTGATATAATTAACCATGCTACACTCCAGCACTCAACAGCAACCTTGGAATAGCATCCTGGAAACTTTCAAAGAACAACTGCTTATTGACTGCAGCTAGAACAGACAGGTTCCCGTGGGAAGACAGAATTCCTTCATATTCACACAGGATTTTCTGGAGATACAACTGCATTATCTTATAGACCTGTCTTTGTCACCGCCCCCCCTTTGGTGACAAAAATCAGAAAGAGTTTGGTGGCACCTTTTCCAACTAAAACATTGTATAAGAAGGCAGAAGATTTCTTGGGCTACAGCTCACTTTATCAGATGCACAGAGTGGCTAAATTGATGTAAGGTTTAAAGTGGGGTAAGGCAGGCCAAAAGGTACTACAATTCTCCTTCTATTCAATATTCAGAGTAGTCGAGAGTTGGGCAGCATGCAAGTTTAATACATTATTATTCATCTCATTATTTATAATCACGCTTCCAAACACTTACTAAATTTAAATACCCTGAAGTAAAAGGTATTTAAAACATACAGACACATATATCAAGAATGGTCTCTACAGAAAAATATGCATCACAAAGTTTATAATGAACTGTCTGCCACTTCCAAGTGAGCAATTTTAAAAAATATATATTTTGGAGCAAAATAAAGTACCTTTTCTAAGTCTTAAGGGGGAGCTCCAAAGCAATTTGAAAAGTGTGGTATCACACTTCTAGGCAGAAGTCAAATGCAGGTCTCTGAAATCTCGGAGTGCTCATGTGGATACCCACTAATTATATAACTTGAATATAGTTCAAATATTGAAGGCACTTTCACGTTACATGACTTGCTTAAAATGAAGTTAGATGGTTTTCTTTCCCTATCTTTTCTCTTCATTTTTCAGTGAGGTTACAAAACTATCCACTGATTAAACTGTTAATGTAATAAATCAGCATTCTCACAAAAAAACTTATTGAGAACATATTTAACCACATGGAGGTCTTTTCCTTATAAAGACACATATCACCACACTGGCTAGTATGCACTGAGCACTGTAAGATGAGATTCCAATCTTTTTAAAAATGTTCTTTAATAAAAGTAAACTTCTTTAATGTAATAAAAACATTTTGCCATTGCAAATTGTAGAAATGAATAAATTTGTGGAAAAAAGAACACACACACCAAGATATATGCTTTCCCTGATCTGGTCCCATTCAACAGCCTTATTTACAGTGCCCATTTGCTGCTGACAATCCAAACAAATCTCAGATAACTTTACAAAACAGACAAGAAGATGAGCACTAGAGCAGAATGGTTCTCCATGCTTCATAAATGCAAATAACAGTGGTCTCTCATGATACCTGCAGCCAGAGATTTCTTATAAATGTAGGCCAAAATGTCGCTCAGCATTTACGTATCAAGGAAATACCTGAAATGCTGTGAGTGTTGAAATGAATACATCAGTGCTAAGTCTTAGACATAGCCTTCAAGTCCTTGGAAGTGGCCCAAGACTAATTTCAAATAGTATTGCTGAACTGCAGTTTCGATTGTTGAGTGTGGTGAAACAGTTACTGGCTCACTGTGGGCTACTTGCACCATTCTTTGTGAACCAAGTTTTAATAACAGGTTTAGGGCAGGTCTTAGGGCTGTAACCTAGCCATAGCTTAATCTGTTATTATTCTCTCCAAATGATTAAATTGGCCATGATAATCCTTGACTCCTCCTTGACTGATTAAATTGGCCTATGCTGAAAGGAAGTGATCAGGGCTTCCTGGCAAGAGGGAGTAATAACAACTTTACTAAAGGAAACTTTCCTTGACGTAAAAGATCAGTACAGTTATAGGCCGTTCTCAAATATACTATTTTTGAGACAGGTGATCAGGAAGGTAGTGGCCTTGCAACTTCAAACAGATGGGAATGATACTAATTTTCTGGATCTATATCAGTTAGGCTTTCAGTTGGCCATGGTAAGGAAACTACACCAGTTTCCTTGGTGGATGACTTCTGTCAGAACTCTGCTGGACTTCCTGAATCTCATGACATCCATCTAGGCTGCCTGGCAGGATTGGGCCATGAAGACATCACTTTATAATGGTTCTAGTTCTGTCTGTCAGGCCATGTCCAGAATGTGGTGTTGGAGGACCACATTCAGCACCAGTGGTGATCCTCAGGGTTCCATCTTGGGGGAAGTCATCTGAAATTTTCAAAAAGGATGTCATGCAAACAATCCTAAACCATCCTCATCCTTTTCACCCAACTCCAAGGATGCAAGAGGGCTGGATGAGGAAGAATCAGCTGAAATTAAATTCAGATGAGATGGGGATATTATTGGTAAACAGGAAAGGTTTTGTGGGAATTGAGATTCAGCCTGTTTCAGATGGAGTTCACTTCCCACAGAAAAAGTCGGTTTCCAATCTGAGAATGATCCTTGATCCTCAGCTATCATTGGATTCATGCATGGTAGCTGAAGCGAACAGCACCTCTGAATAATTATACCTAATACACCAGCTGCAACTTGTTCTGAACTAGTCAAATTTGATGATGGCTATCCATGCCTAGATTATATCCCATCTTGACTATTCTCATCTACTTAACGTGGGCCTACCTCTGAAAAATATCCAAAAGTTGCAGTTGGAGCAAAATTTGTCATCTAGGCTGTTCTGGTACAAGATTCAGGCTTCATATGATACCTATACCAAAATATCTGTACAGGGCCAGTTGCTACTGGGTACAATTTAAGGTGTTGGCACTGATCCCCCAAATCCTAAACAGCTTAGGACCTGACTATCTGAAGGACTACCCTTCTGAAGATGACCTTAAAAAGGCCAATTTTTGTGACATGTAGAAGAGGACCTCCCTTCTGTGTTGTCCCCACATTATACAGTGTACTTCATTGGGAATTATATTTGATCTCCACTCTTCCAGCATTTAGAAAACTGATTGTGTCAGGCTTTAATTGTTCAATGATTTTAGTGCATATGTTAGGGTTAATTTTAGTAAATGTTTTTAACTTTGGGTAATCTGGTATTTTGAGGGGAGGTGTTGATTTCATTTTGTTAGCTGCCTTTATGTACTTGCCAGAATAGAAATAAGAGGGGTTAAATAAAATACATTAAAAAAACATAATTTTAAAATGGACTAATGTGAAAAATTATTAAATATATGGTTAATAATCATGTTAAGAGATTTTATTTTATTTCATTTCATTTTTGTCCTGGCCCATAATCTTTTGAGAGAGTGGCTCCTGGTGTACTCTAAAACACCATCTTTGGCACTCAGCCTGAAAGATTGTGCTTGCCTGTTACAGGCCAACACTGAAGATGCTGTTTCATATCAAGGTACTTCCATGTCTCATGGAACATCTCCATCTTCCCACAACCATTTGCAGAGTTACTCGAGCAGGTAATTAAAATTAAATGAATTCCTAATGTTGATTGGCTGGTTAAAATATTTAAACAATCATACTACTCTCTTGAGAGGTAAAAAAAGTTTCATGTGACTGAAATACACTTGAAGTAAAATGGATGTAAAGTAAAACAGTATTTATTTTTTAAAAAAATTAAATGAGTTGCTCAGAGTCCTCCAGTGCTGGTATCACTCTTACTCAGAAGTCACAGCTGCCATTGGACATCACTGAGATTTTTCTTTGACTTTCTCTGCAAAGATTAGTTGTTCTTCATTTAAAGATGTATTGAAATGCTTGTTTGATCTTTCATCTTTGAAGCCGCAATAAGATCTGGTGGAGGCTTATATAACATACATGCTATGATAGTAAAAAGTAGAGAAACTGCTTTGGAACATGCACCTGCAAAAAAATAAATTAAACATTGCTGTTTATTTATCTTCTTGCTTTAAAAGGGGAAAAAAGCCCTTTTCAACAGTCATTATAACAATACATTTTACAATGTATCGTTATAACACAATAATAGCTTAGACCTGTATGTCTTATATGAAGCACTGCTTGAAGGTCTGAAGAAACAAGACTTGCAAATTACACAGAAGCATTTAGCCTCTTATATCTGCCAGTTAAAACTTCTAATTGGTTTAAATTGCCCAAGTGGTGTTTGGTCCATTCAGCCTGTAATTAATTAATATTAAGTCAGTTCAATATAAGTTTCAAATAACCATGGTTATGGGCTCCAGTTGGTTCAATTAGACAAATTGTGAGGCAATCCCTGCTACCATCAGCTTGCTGTTGGAGATGGAATTTAGGAATTGGAACAGAAACTATATGGGTTGGGCTCACCCCACTAATTTGGCTGGAAATTCATAGGACTGTCAATATGACTTTAAGATGTTTCTACTTCTCCAAAATATATATATGTTTTCCTTGTTTAATATCCCCAGTATTACTTATTAAGACACCAAGAGTTATGGACACTTCATGCATGGGAAGAAGATAGCTAAAATAAATTTATATAAAATGGGATGGATAAACACCTGAAATATGGATTGCTGATATGACAACATTACTGCTCTTTGATAGAAAGGAATGGAAGAAATCTTTCTGAGTGAGTGGATTAAATTTCCTAGACCTTGATCTGTGATTTTTTTTTAAAAAAAGAGGCCTTAATTTTCTTTTTCCTCTTTAAATTTAAATTTAATATTATATGCAATATTTATGTTAATTGTTATTCAAACCAATTTATTTGTTAATACTTGTAAAGTATAAAATTTGATACTTGTATCTTTTTCTTTCTATTATTACTTCTGTTATCATCATCATTATGTTGTCATATTATTAAATTTGTTGGCATGCTCTCTTGCTTGATAAAGGGGAAAAAAGCTTAGGATACTTTGTAAATGTTGGCTACAGAGCTTGTGGCAGATGTTGTCATCCTGAATCTACCGACCAGTAATCCATCAGATATCCTTATCACCATAAAGTGCTGCTGGTGGGGTTTTGCCAGTTTTTAGGGGAAATGAAAGTCAGTTGACATATTCTAAAGTACACAGGGAAGCAAGCTTGTTCTCTCTCTCTCTCTCTCTCTCTCTCTCTCTCTCTCTCTCTCTCCCCATCCATCCATCCATCCATCCATCCATCCATCCAATTTATATGGCAACCTACCTATCCAAAAACTCTGTGCAGTGAACAAAATAAAAACAAGGGATTCCATTAAACCAGCTAAAGAAACCATCTAACACTACACCAAAGCTCAGTAAAACCATTAATTGCATACATCCACACCAAAGTCCCCATACTAACATCCCAACCCCAATGCCTGGGGGAAGAGCCAGGGTCTTCACAGTCTTCACAGCCTCCCCCCAACTCCAACCATGGTTGCAGTAAAAAGTCAGGGTACATGACCCTCTGGGGGAGATGGGCAGCATACTAAATAAATAAATAAATAAATAAATAAATAAATAAATAAATAGAATGAATGAATGAATGAATGAATGAATGAATGAATGAATGAATGATTCACTTCTGAATTATGTGTGGAATTGAATGGAGGTTGGCACACAGATTATTCCCAGTATCTGACTCTGATGGTTCTGTTGTTCGTTCTAGTGTGATTTACTTTTTTGGATGAAACACCATACATGTTTATATTCATTTACCATTTTTTCTCTGAATAGAATATGTTCCAGCTACCAATTGGTCATATTGAGATCTCCTTTCAAGCAATGAAAATCAGAAAACACTGCCGTTTTAACATATATTTTAACAATGAGAGGAAGAAATAAATTTTTAAAATGTAGGCATATTTCAGTATATTTTCATCATTTTGCAGCAAAATAAAGACACTTACTTATACCAAATAGCATATATGCCATTTTGCTGTTGTTATAGGTCCAACATGCTCCTTTATGTCCACATTTATCTATAGACCAGAGGGTGCAGGTATGGTCTATTGAGATACCAAAAAGGATCGGACCAGGAATAGTGCCTATAAAGGATGGAGTGATACAAAAGTACTTGAAAATACCAAACATAGATGACTGAAACTATAAAACAGAAAATAGGGATCTGGAGACATTTACGAATGTAAACATAAACATGATCCCAACAAGAAGGCCTCTGCTAAAATCTCAGACAAACTTTTGTGTAAAACCTTATCCCTTAAAGGTTGGCCATTTTTTAGTTCTCCCTCCAGCACCATCACAGGATTTCATAAGAGCTAAGCCATCTCTCAAAAATCTTCAAAATGGCTAAATTGTGAAATATCTGTTTCCTTGGCTGCAGTTTGATTCATAAAAGCTATGTAACTACCAGTGATTGCTTGCTTCACCTTTTCAACCCCATTCAGAAAATAGGTTCGTTTCCTTTTAGAAAATACTATCTTTTGCAGCCAGGTCAAGACCTGGAATCTGTTTTCCTGTTTAACTTTCTCTTCTTGTTCAAGAAAATGGGGCAGAAATGATGCCAACAGTCCCTTGCACCCTCTGTGCATGGTTTCACTTAGTCCAGTTTCCAGGCTAAGAAAGAAGCTAATATATCAGCATGGCCCTTGGGAGGTTAGAGAAAGCTGTATAGGCTTTAGTTGCTTGCTTTAGAGAAGAGAGAGTGAATAACACTACTTTACAAATAGAGGTCTTTGAAAATAATGAATTTATGCTATAGAACTATAACATATTGCAGTATAATTGTATTGTTTGACATTTTGCTATAAAGGAGCAAAACGAGAAGCAGAAAATGTTTTGGGGATGAGGAGAATAGTCTTCCTGTTCTTAGCAGCGTCAAATAACATTTTTTCCTATAAAAACCAAAAATTATCTGGGCATATATGCTTCCTGATCATACCCCCTGAATATAGAAACTAACAACCACAAAAGTTAATTTTTTTAAAATACATGTATTGTTCATTGTAAAAGATCTTAGACATGTCAGCTCAGAAGTAAGGCCCACAGAGTTTGTTAGAGCTTTCCCCAGCTATCTGAAGAAAGAATAATTGAAAGCAAAGAAAACAATATATAGGGGAAAAAATGGAAAATATTTTCTGTAGGTATATTGGAAACTTGGGCTGAAAGCTCTCAAAGAAGAATTTTCAGTCATATTTATGATGGTCACAGCAACCAGGAAGGGATGAATCTCCAATAATAATTTCAATGGTTAGAGTGCAAAACTAGAATAGGTTTTTCTATACTATGCTCTTCATAGTATGTAGTAATTCAAAACAATGGCAATACTGTCATGAACTATTACTCATGTGGGCTTTGGAGAAAAAAAATGATGCCCAACAGCCTTTGAAGAATTCCCAAATTCCTGGTCAAATTTGGTCTGCCCACTGTATAGTCCTTAGACTGACAATATTATTCCTACTGTGAAATTTCTTTTGTCAAGCTTTAAACATACCTAAAATTCGTAGAAACAGCATATGAACACCCAAAGCAAATGATCTGTGATTTTCAGGCACACATCTGTAAATCAAAGTTTGTTTCACCATTTAATAAGATACATAACATCTTTCAACAGATACTATGATATGATTGCTATTTTTTTAACTATGCAATGTATCATGATGGCTGGTGTGGGTCTTCCGGGCTGTGTGGCCGTGTTCTTGAAGTTTTGTTTCCTAACGTTTTGCCAGCACCTGTGACCGGCATCTTCAGAGTGCAGGAGCACAGACAGGAGCAGTTCTCTCTGTGCCCAGGGGTCACATCACCCTGGGCACAGAGAGAACTGCTCCTGTCTGTGCTCCTGCACTCTGAAGATGCCGGTCACAGGTGCTGGCAAAACGTTAGGAAACAAAACTTCAAGAACACGGCCACACAGCCCGGAAGACCCACACCAGCCATCGTATGCTGGCCGTGAAAGCCTTCGACAATACATATGCAATGTATCCCTTGAAACAGCCAGAAAAAGCAGGGTTAAAAGAAAAGACTGATGCTATAACTTATTAAAAATGTAAATAATGATTCAATAAAATGTTAACATAGTGACTTTCCAATCTTATACAGTGATACCTCGGGATACGAACGCCTCTGCTTGCGAATTTTTCGGGTTACGACCAGCTCTGGCCCCAAAATTTTACCTCGGTTTGCGAAATCCGCCTCGGGGTACGAGCCATTTTCCACCCGTGCCACGTGGTCTGCGGCCATTTTCTGCCCGTGCCACGTGGTCCGCGGCCATTTTTCCGCCCGTGCCACGTGGTCCGCGGCTGTTTTTCCGGCCCTGCCGCGTGGTCCACGGCCGTTTTCGCGCCGCGCCGGGCTGTTTTCGCGCCGCGCCGGGCCGTTTTCGCACCGGGCCGCGCCGTTTTTGCGCCGCGCCGGGCCGTTTTCACGCCGCGCCGCGCTGCACCCGGCCATTTTCGCGCCGCACGCCGCGCCTGGCCGCTTTCCGTGTGGTCCGTGGACGCCAGAACGGATTAACGGTAATTACATTGAACCTTATGGGAAATTGCCTCGGGTTGCGACCAAATTCGGGCGGAGGGCGGAACGGATTAACCGGATTTACATTGAACCCTATGGGGAAATTTGCCTCGGGGTGTGACCAAATTCAGAGGGCGGAACGGATTAACCGGATTTACATTGAACCCTATGGGGAAATTTCCTTCGGGTTACGACCAACTCGGGATACGCCCAGAGTCACGGAACGGATTAAGTTCGTATCCCGAGGTACCACTGTATTCTTCTGTTCATTTTCACTTTGAAATCATATTTCTCTTCATTTCTTCATACAGAAAAAGGAAAAATGCTTTTTTAAAAATAATAAACAATTTTCACATTAAATGAGAGTTCTATAAAATAACACACGGACACAGGCACCAAGTGATATATGAATAGGACCGGAAAAAATAAGAATAAAACAGTTAGAAATATCAAAATGGACAAAATGTGCACCATGATGTCATGACACAAACTTAGACCATTATGAACTTGCATAAGATACTGTGATACAAGTATAGAAGGGCTGGCCAGGGCAGGGGTTGTGTTGTAACAGTACAACACATATTGTTTTCCCATGACTCTGGTAAGAAATGGATGTCTACTCTGAGGTGCTTTGACTATTTAGGCTGCCAGCAAGAACTCTAAGCCGAAATTCATCATTATAATTGTTCAACCAATATTTGTTGAATACAAGGAAACCAGTGCATCTACTCTATCTCAAAATATGCATCTCAGTGGGTTAAAAGAAAAACTGTCTTCTTCAAGGGAATTATCACCATAGAGGCAACATGCAAGACATATGGCTACATTCCAACTCTTAGCTGTAATAAGAAATCAGTACCCTGTTTGAATATATTCAGCTCAATGTCTCAAACAGCTGGATGTCCCAGTACTTTTGTGAAGGTCTCCTGCTGATACCTGCACCCTTGAACACTTTCTTTCAGTGCTGGCCTGCCAATTTAATATCCCAGAATGCCCTAGCACCATGTTGCCACCAGAAATCCAGACCCAGGTTTTCTCATTTGCGTGTTATGGAAATCATTTCCGCACTGTGTAAATAGTTTGGTCCATTTGGAAAGGAGTGGGGGAAGAAGCAAGTTCATATTTTTTTTAAAAAAGTCCTATTGCCGTGTATTGCATTTTAGGATCATAAGATAAAAGCAGCATTATAACTACCTGAGAATGGCCACAGTTGTTGGTGTAACTGCCATAAATGTGAAAACAACAGCGAAGAAGAAGAAGCTCAGGAACCAAGGCAGGACTGTACACTTAGATTTACATTTTCCAGAAGTGGCCCCATGGAAGGTATTCTCAATTTCAACTACGGGATGCCCAACACAGGAACAGTTGCTGTAGTGCTATAAATAGTGCATTCAAAAATATGAATAAACAAAATAAGTAACTAATTTGTCCAAAATGAATCAAAAATTCATTCGATAGCAAACTAATTTGTTAAAAAAAATTACAGATACACACGCACAACGTATAACTAGATTGAATAATCAACTATTCAGCCAGTTGTACATAGAAAAATGTTCTTGTAGGCCTATGAGTTCTATTTCTAAATGTAATTATGGAACATTTGATGATCATGGATCTACCTTCACATCAAAAGATATGTTCAGCCAGTTCCGTGGCATTTAAATAAGCCAATGGTCTCACATCCAAGGTCCAGGCATGACAATCCATATCCACATGTGGATTTTTCCTTTAAAATCAAAATAGCTGTTCTTCTCTTCTCAAGCATTTACTTCAATGGAGAATATTAAGAATATATTAGGTTCTTGGTGTTCTTTGAGCTTAGTTGTTTTCCTACAGACATTTTGTTACCAGGCTACAGGAAAACAACCAAGTTCAGAAAACACCAAAAAGCCAACAATTCAACCCTGAACTACATATTATTCTCTGCTAGTGGAATTAAGAATAAAGTAGGTAAGAACTGTAATAAAATGTTGCAGCTCCTAATATAATTGGTCTTGTTCAGGGTTTAGTCTAGCTAATCATGCCATCATTCAGGATAAATCATTTCATTTGTTTTCCTATGTTTCCTTGTTACGGCTTTTTGTTTGTTTGTTTATTTGTTTGTCCTGTTTTGTTTTACTTTTCCAACTAGTCAAACTTGGCTATTGTCTTCCCCAATGTCCAGTGGATTGTTGATGATACATTTTAAACAAGGCAGGTGGCTAAAGTATTTTTAACATACAGAACTTAAATCTAATTTAGAGTGAGCATCCTCATTCATAACATAAAATGGTCATACCTTTGCTTCATGTTTCTGAAGAACAAAAGTAGTACATCCTGCATAACACGGAGAAAAATACTGGACTTCATCTGCACCACAGATGGGCAAAAAGTCTGAACGCAAACATCTACAATGGGCATTGCAGGGGGCTGTTAAGTTTGATAACGTGCCTGTCCTGAAACAGAGTAGCAAGATATAAATGAAATAAAGAAATAAAGTTTCCATAATAGCATATTTTCAGTCATTAATAACATAAACAATTGGATCTATATATTTATAAAGTTAGTACAACATGCTTGCAGGGATTTTTTTAAAAACACACACACACACCTTATACTTCATTTCATAAAGAAATGGGAGACCACAGAAATTCACAGAGGTAGTTTACAGGTAGCCCTCGAGTTACAATGGCAATTGGGACCGTAATTTCCATTGCTAAGCGATGCGGTTGTAAAGCATGTCACATGACCACATCACTTAGCAACGGTAGTCCCTCTTGCCATTGTTAAGTGAGGATCGTGGGTCGTTAAGCGAACATCTCCTCACAACTTCCTGCCAGCTTCCAACAACCAAAGTCAGTTGCAGGAAGTTGCAAGTCCCAGGTGGCTTGCAAGCAGGCTGGCAGGCAGGTAAGTGGTTGCTGCCAGGTGGAAGAGGAAGTGAGGGGGTGTGCAGGTGGGTGGGGAGGAGTGGCGTGAGCATGGCGGGGCTTGGGATAGCTGCTGTCAGGTGGGGGAGGGTGTGCAAGAGTGCGTGAGTGGCCAGGGAGGATGCACGAGTGACCAGGGAAATGCAATGTGAGCTCAGTGAGGCTCAGAGTGTGCAAGAGTGTGCAGGTGGTGGGGGAGGTGTGGGTGAGGCTTGGTGGGGCTTGGTGGGGCTGCTGCCAGGTAAGGGAGGGTGTGCAAGGGTGCATGAGTGGTCAGGGAGACATGGCATGAGTGCAGTGAGGCTCAGGGAGGGTGCACGGGTGGAGGAGACTTAGCCAAGCAACTTGTGACTTGGGTAAATCTCCCCCACCCATGGGAAGAGAATAGGGAAGCTGGCAGGGAAAGTCACAAATGGGAACCACGTGACCGTGGGATGCTGCAACCATCATAAGTGGAAGCCGGTTACCAAACACCCAGATCATGATCACATGACCATAGGGGTGCTGGGACAGCCAGAACTTCAAGGACCGGTCGTAACTACCACTCGTTCAGCACCATCGTAACTTCAAACAGTCACTGGACAAAGAGTCATTAATCAAGGACTACCTGTATGAATGAGGACTGATTTACAACACTAGTGAATGAAAAATGAATGAATCAAGAGGAAAAGGAAAATCAAGAAATGATTGGACTTGATGAGATCCTTAAAAAGCAAGGTTAGAATTTTGAAGAACAAAAAGCAGTGTATGAATTGGTGTAGGGACATGGTAGAAAAGGAGGATTCACAAAGACAGAAAAGTATGATGAAGTATTATGAAAGGTTATAGCTGTTTTATTTGTCTTCTGTCTTGTACTAAATCATGCTGATTTAAAAACAGTGCTCCCCAAATTTCATCAGCATGTTAAGTGTGCCACTAGAGGAGCAAATACACTGGATAAAGTATATACCAACATTAAACATGGCTACAGGGTTATACAATTACCACACTTGGGGCAGTCAGACCATATGTCACTGCTTTTAGCACCAGCATACACCCCTCTCAGGAGACAGGCTCTGCCTACAATAAAGACTGTGAAATCCTGGCCTGAAGATGCCTCTCAACAACTTCAGGACTGTTTTGAGAAGACAGATTGGGATATCTTTTACCATCCAGATCTGGAGGAGCACACTGCAGCTGTTCTGTGCTATATTAAACACTGCACAGATACTGTCACTGTGGACAAATGCGTCCGGATCTATCCCAACCAGAAGCCCTGGATGACTAAGGAAGTCCAGCGTCTCCTGCATGACAGGAACAATGCCTTCAGGTCCAGTGATAGGGCAAAATACAGTGCTGCTAGAGCCAGTCTGAAGAAAGGCATTCGGCAGGCCAAGACAGATTATAAGAGGAAGATTGAGGATCATTTTCATGGCAACAATACGAGGCAGGTGTGGCAGGGGATTCAACAAATTACCAACAATAGACCGAATAATGTCATTTCTGCTGACGGGGATGTTTCATTGGTAGAGAAGCTGAATCATTTTTTTGCCCGTTTTGAAGTGAAGCCACCAGAGTACAGCCATTAGTCCAATATAGCCCCTGCCTCACTATAGAGGAGCACGAGGTGAGGAGTATTTTGAGGGCTGTGGACCCTAGAAAGGCTGCCGGACCTGATGGCATCTCTGGCCGGGTGCTTAAAGACTGTGCTGACCAGTTGGCTGGGGTTTTCACCAAGATCTTTAATCGGTCTTTATCCCAGTCCACTATTCCATCCTGTCTGAAGGCTTCCATCATTGTTCCGCTGCCAAAGAAGTTTCCTATTAACAACCTCAGCGACTACAGACCAGTGGCACTCACGCCTATCATCATGAAGTGCTTTGAAAAATTGGTCTGTAGGCACATCATTTCCTGCCTTCCGCATACATTTGATAAACATCAGTTTGCATATAGAACTAATAGATCCACAGAGGACGCTATAGCCATCACTCTCCACACTGCTCTGACTCACCTGGAACAGCGGGGGACCTACGTGAGGATGCTTTTTGTAGACTTTAGTTCTGCATTTAATACAATCCTTCCATATAGACTGGTGTCTAAACTTATGGATCTTGAGCTTCCATATTCAATCTGTTCTTGGATTTTGGACTTCCTCTCTGGCCGCTCCCAGAGGGTTAGATTAGGCAATTATATGCCTCTTACTCTCAATACTGGTTCACCACAGAGCTGCGTTTTGAGTCCCTTACTTTACACTCTTTATACATATGACTGTACCCCCACTCACTTCAGCAATATTATCATTAAATTCGCAGATGATACAACAGTGGTGGGGCTTATCTCCAAAGGAGATGAGTCTGCCTACTGGGACGAGGTGGACCAGCTGCTTTCGTGGTGTGGAGACAATAATTTGGCTCTTAATATCAATAAGACCAAGGAGCTTATAGTGGACTATAGGAGGAATAGATTAGACGTCCAGCCCCTGGTTATCAATGGAGACCGAGTGGAGCGGATGGCCAGTTTTACGTTTCTGGGTGTTATTATAAAGGAGGACTTGACCTGGGGCGCTCATATTGCAGCCTTGGTTAAGAGGGCCCAGCAGAGATTATACTACCTGAGACTTCTCAGGAAACACCAACTGAATGAAAAACTGCTGGTGACCTTCTACCGCTGTACCACTGAGAGCATTTTAACCTACTGCACCTGTGTATGATTGCTAACTGCACAGTGGCAAATAGGAAAGCGCTCCAGAGGGTTACCACCACTGCCCAGAGGATCATTGGTTGCCCTCTCCCCTCTTTGGAAGAACTTTATAGTTCCCGCTGCCTTAAGAAGGCTCAAAATATTCTTAAGGATCTATCCCACCTGGGACATTCTTTTTTTGAACTATTACCATCTGGCAGACGGTACAGGATAATGAAAACAAGGACCAATGGGCTGAAGAATAGCTTCTATCTTAGAGCTGCAACTATACTGAATTCTATCGTATAGTGCAGTATTAATGCAGCATCAGGGGTTGTCCAATATGGAATGTGAAGGTTGTGTTATATGTGTTTTCTGTGTGTTATGGGGTGCCACTGGGGTGGCATTAATTTCGTTGTACAAGTTGTACAATGACAATAAAGATTTCTATTCTATTCTATTCTATTCTATTCTATTCTATTCTATTCTATTCTATTCTATTCTATTCTATTCTATTCTATTCTATTCTACTTTTTCTTACTATTTTTCTATGCTCTGCATAACACTGTTTTTCCCATAAAGGACAGTGTGATGGAAATATATGTATGTAAGCTGTTTTCATCATCATTAATTATGGGCAATTTTCATTTTCCATTTCATTATCTCTGAGCTGTATAAAAATATAAAACATAACAGGAATTCTGCAGAATCTTTGATTTAATCCAGCATCTTGGGGTCCATTTTATATTTTAACTTATACTTTTTATCATATACTTGCCCATTATAAGTTTCAGAAACACCAGCAAATGGTTCATTCCCACATTTAGCAATGGCGAACACCATGTTTAATAGCAGCGCCACCGAACAAGTAGCAATGATAAACTTGATTATAGTTTTGCAATTCATTTGGAGCTTGGAAACTAAGGTACCACTTATGATTTGGCCAATTGCTGCTCCTGGGATTAAAACAAGTCCTAAAGAGAAAACAAAGACTACAGTTATCAAATTAATAATTTCACATAAAATAAAACAATAAAGAAGTTCACTATTAAAACAGAACAAAATATGGTTATTTTATTGGTATGGTAAACAGTCACTCTTTTCTTTTTCTCTTTGCATGTTTTCTCTTTATGAGATTTTTGTGAATAAAAGAAAAAGTGGAATTGGGATGCTAATCTCTGAAAAAAATGCACTTTCCTACAGTTACTCTGTAGAACACACACAAACAAGCTTAACTTATCTATGACTAACTGACTTAATTAACCCAATTTCAGGATTGATGTGACACACTGAACCATAAACTTAGCACACATGCTAGATTTGCACAACACACTGGGCTAAAAAGTGGTTGTCCAATTTATGATTCAATGGCTTTTGCAAATACAGCTACTAAGGTGCTCCACATTATCAAGACAGGGTTCTCAGTCACATATGGAATTAGATGTGGCAGAGGATAAAAGTACAAGTACAAGTCTATTCACTGTTAAATCATGTCTAAATACTTATTAAATCCATCTTTCAGAGTTTAGGGGTTTTATTGCCTCAAATAAATTTCATTTTTGTTCCCATGTGCTTAGCTATTAAACCTTCACTGCATGTAATGATGCCAGTTCATTTAACTGGACTGTATCATGACATTACACATGTGTGAATCCGTTGTCAGGCATAAGATGCCAAAGACTGTATATCTCCAATCATCTCTGATCACAACTGTAGTTTCTTCCCTGGCTGGCATGCTCTCTCACTCAGCAACATCTTCCTGACTTCAAGTACAACAAAGCAGGTGGAGACAGCAGCTGGAGGCAATTCCAGGGTCCTTACCATCTATCAAGATGACACCCCAATAAAGCAATTATTAAACAAGATCTCAAACAATGAAAACAGTACAGAAATGTCACTTTACAGAAAGCTCTTTCATATGCTCTGGTACTCAGAAAGCATCAACTGATGATGGACAGTTCCAAATGCGAAAAGGAGGGCCTTTCCTTGTCCTCAATAACCATTTGTTTTATTCTATTATTATTTTGTAGATGGGAATACCTATAGTGGATTTCTACAACCTAATTACTATCAAACCTGGTTTTACTGAAATCTATGGTTCTTTTGGTCAACTTTATCAGAGGTATGTTATCCATTTGTACATTATAACTGGACATGCAAAATAGGTGTGTTATATCTTGCACGTTTTGCTTTATAGTGCCAAAATCATTTGCAAAAATAAATGTACATGCTACCAAATGTCAGCAGCATGATCAGGGGTTGCTCTGGTTGCTGCAAAAGTGGGGGATAAGGATTGTGTTTCACCTGTGGGCTGCCAGTTGCCCATCTCTACATCTTTTTGGAAAAGTGGGATATACTTGAAAAATAACTTTTCAGTGGAGGAAGTTCATAACATGGAACTCCAGCAAGATAGAGACATTGGAAAGAATAAATTCTGAAGTTAAGTTTCATCCCAAGTTTGACTGGAGAAAAGTGAGGCCACAATGAAGATAAAGGAAAGCGAATAGACCTGAGGAAAGCAGACAGAGTAGCCTGTTGATAAGCTGCTGTATCTGGCAGAATGCTCTGACCAGCTTGTCTAAATAACTAAGTTGGAATCTCATAGGCTAAATAGAGGAGGGAGTGAAATTGGTGTGCAACTCGACAAGAAAAATGTTAGGCATGTTTGCTTATCAATAGTGCAGGAGTTTCTCAAACTGCAAATGTCCACTGTATGGTGGGATTTATTTCTTTGTTTGGGAGGCCAACACAAAGAGTAACCCCAACAGTATGATTTGCATCCTAGAAGATACTACCTTCCCGTCTGCTGCCTCACATATTGATCTGGATTTTAGGGGATGATCTACTGAACAGTCTCTGACCTAATTTTTTCAGAAGCTGCCTCCCATTCCCAATTTGTTAACCATAAATGGAAAGGCAAGCTTGGCAAGAAATACTTGAACTCAGAAAAGCCCATTCTAACCACAAAGCAAAACCAAATTTGAAATTGTTAGGGTCTACTTGGAAGCATTTGATCAACTGAGGATCCTGTCTTCCTTCACTCCCCACCCTGATTCGGTGCCCCTCAAGGGACAATAGCTTGCAGAACAGAAAATGTTGCTTGGGTTCCCTAAGTATTCTGATTAATTTATCAAAGAAACCTAATTTTCTCAGTAATAAAAATTCACAGAATCCAACAAGATATTTTCTAGTAAGAATTCTTAAAACTGCAGCCTTTCTTTCCATAATCTATTTTTACCATTTTCCAAGTATTAAATACCATTATTAACTAATTTAAGAGATTTTTTTTTTTTTTGGTAGAATGAAACAAATACATTACCTCCTAAGGTAGCTGAATAGCTAGATGTATATCCAAACTGATTTTCTATAAATTTAGGTAAGAAAGTTGCAAAACCAGTAGCGACTAAAGCTTCTAATGCAGCTGCTGTTACAAGACACATCAACACTGGATTCCTCAGCAGCATCTAGAAAAGGAGGGTTTAGTTGAGTTCTCCCTACAGACTTTAATTAGACTTCTTAAATGAATCAGTGTCATGTTGCATAAACAGCATCCAATTAGATTATTCCACAAAGAAATTAATCTATTTTTCAGAATAATTTTTCATTATAACGTCACTTCTCTTCAATCTATCATTTCAAAAACTGTTATAAATGTTTCTTATTCCCTTCTCCATCTCTTTGTTGAAAAATAGAAGGGCACATTAGAAGAAAACTGCTAGTTCTCAGCAGACCTTTTTGCCAGAAGACTCCAGGTCCAGCTATTATAATCCTGATTATTAACCCAATTATTTGAATCTATGTCTAACTGAGTTTCAGCTAGTCAGATTTGGCTTGAGTCTGGAATTCATCTAAACCAACTTCAAAGGCCATTTAGCACTAATATTTATCCCATTTTCATATGACTGTCTTGGTTATATTATAAGCCTGGGTAAAATTTAGAATTTTTAAAAAAACAACAAACAAAAAAATCCCTCCTGCTAATTAACTACTCTCTTTGTTGATTTTCGTCTTATCTGAGCCATTATTTTGGCTTCCTTAATCCTGTTAAGAGATAAAAAGCCAAGATACAAATGAATTAATGCCTAATCTTGGCTTTTGTACAAATTAGCAAAGGTTGGCCAAAAAGACGACTTGGGTCTGCCAACTTGTGTGGGGTGAGAAGAGATACAACCGACCCTGGGGATGGCTGGAGCCGTGAAGACGCTCCCTGAATTTATCAATACCTAATTAATCTCAGCCTCTTGGAAATATTATGTAGGAAGTTTGTTATTGTAGTATATATTAATTAATTAATTAATATTTATCTATTTTAATTAATGTTTATTCTGTTTTTGCGGTAAACCACCCAGAGTCACTCTGTAGTGAGATGGGCGGTGACAAAATAAATAAATAAATAAGATAGAGGTAGAAAAATACAGAGTTTCTGAGTGAAAGCCTGCAGTTGAGCCAGAGTTTCTCTTTAACATCTATGACAATACTTATGCACACACATACACACAAATTGCATTAGCTAAATATTTTGCTCCCCCCCCCCTTTTCTGTCTGCTTTTAAAAACTCAGCAAGTCCATCAGCCAGGGAATTGCATTTGGTGGGTCCCAGGAGGCAGGCTTTCTCTGCCGTGCCTTCCTCCCTGTGGAATATTCTCCCCCTGAAGTTAGGTTCACCCTTTCCCTGCTGTCATTTAGGAAGTCCCTCAAGAGCTGGTTGTGTCATCAGGCCTGGGGGTCTTTAGGAACTGGAGACATTTTTAGATGGCTCCACTGTGATTGATATTCTGCTCTTTCCATGGGGTTTGTATATTTTAAAATTTAATTTTTTAAAATTTTTGATAATGTTTGCATTTTAATCATCACTTTTTATCTTCTATAATTATTATTTTTATTCATTTTTTTATTTTATTCAGTTGTTGTATGCCGCCCAGAGTCACTTTGTGTGAGATGGGCGGCTATAGAAATGTGATATAAAATAAATAAAAACAAAAGTCGTGGATCTTAGAGCTACACAGTCTGTTACAAATCTATTAGCGTCTCAACCGTTTCATCCCGAGAGGTGGCTGTTTCACAGCTCAGAGATTGGAATGCAGAGCGAATCTGGGGTCACAGGGCAGAAACATGTTGTAGCAGATTCCTTTCTATAAACATGCAAAGAATTTGGCTAAATCCACCCCAGCACATGCATGAAACTAAGAAAAACCTTGGCCCTTTCCTTATCTAGGCACAGTATGTGGACTGAGCCAGGATATCATACTTGGTGGAGTTACATCCTGTAATAACTTAGTAAGATCAAGATACCATTGTCTGGTTCTCCTGAACAGAAATTTTTACTAGCATCAGTTGCAGTAAGAAATCATCATTACGGTGTCAACTTCTTTCTGCTCGTGCTGATGAAAACAGCAAACACAGCAAACTGCTATGATTTTTATTAAGGCTTGCAGGGGCAGGGGAGGCAGCGAGATTAAACTGTCAAACTCACCCCTTAGCTGCCACTTAATTTTAAAATCATTTAATTTAGTATCTCGCTGGCCCTCAAGAAGTGGTGAAAACAAACATGATTAGCTACTGATGAGTGGCCATAAACTGGAAAGTAGGATAGCAACAGGCAGTTAGAGCCGTTGTTGTAATCTGAAAAGATATACTGGGTAATAAAAGTTATTATTCATGGTTAATACATTTATCCTTCTTGCTTTTTATTTTATTCTCAATTAATTGGTCTTGGTGATCAAATGTCCATTTAAAATCAAAGGATAATTGAATTTTAGAGCTAGCTGGAAGAGATCTTGGGGGCCCTTTAGTTCAGTCCTTTGTTTAAAGCAGCATTTACAGTTCAGGAATCTTGCAACATAGCATCCCTGACAGATGGTCTGTATTTAAATGTCTTATAACTTTCTGAAGCAATTTATTCTGCTGTCAACTAGCTCTTCCCATTAGGAATGTTTTCTAATGAAGAGCAAACATATTCCCAATGCCAATTCCTCTGGCATGTGCCAGGAGCTCTGGCTTCATGGTTTGTTTTGGTTTCAGAGCCTTTTCATTAAAAAAAAAAAAAAAAAAAGACGAAGAAAAAATTATATCTGCAAAGTAAAGCATCAGGTTCCAGCATAATTTTGATTTCAAAAAATACTTCTCAACCTCATATTGGCCCTGTAGGCATTCTTAGAAAATAAGAATAAATGACTGCAGCTTCTCAGTGCTCTGTTTGGAAGTGTGACTACTTTCCCGGGGGGGGGGGGGGGAGATAAAAGTTATGAGTTGATAGGGTTTGCTCTGTGGGATGAGAGGGAATAATGGGGAGCAGTCTCATCAGTTTTTATTCTAGTAAATGGGTATTTTGGGATTGGACACATCCCTGTGGCAGCTGTTTTTATAGCATCCATGATATGTTCCTGAAAATCAAAAGAAAATCTACCAACCCAAAAGAATTGCCTGTGCTTAAACCTTTCAAGCAGAAAGAATCTGCCATACCCCTGAAATAATTTATGCCACAAATAGGCCTTGCTATTAGGATTTTTTTCTTAACATTTTGCCAAAATCTGATTCCCTATTAGTCCCATTCATTGGTTTTAGAGCTCACTTCTGGAACCATATAAAATAACCCTGTTTTATCTTCTCCATGAAAGGTCTTCTGACATCTGAAGGTCACTATCATGTATCCCTTAATCTTCTCTATTCAAGTTTCAACAGCTCATCACAGATGACATTTTTCTGGTTAAGTCAGTCAGTTTTGCTTAAAGCTCGGTTACACATGAAATATGACTGTGGGCTCATGTTATATCATGCAGTCGAAGGCTATTCAGAGCCTTCTGAAGACCTGAAGAAGCTTGGGAGCAGAATGTTCATTTGCACCACGATTTTCTTCTCAGGGCATCTTATACTAATGTAATTTTCCTTCCACTCATTGCTCTTTGTCTACTGAAATCAATATCCAAGTAAGTGATAGTAGCGTAGGTGAGGAAATTCACACTACTGGAATTGATCTTTGGATTCAACTTTAATTCATTAGTTTTATTGTTTTGAATGTAAAGTTCAAATTGCATTTGAATTTGTAAATTACATTTACAAATTGAAATGTAAAGTTCCCACTGGGGGAGATGGGCGGAGATAAATTAAATAAATAAATAAATAAATAAATAAATAAATAAATAAATAAATAAAAGAACTGACCTATCTGACCATTTCAAACACTGAATAATACTATTATCCTCGTTGCATTCTGTTAATGAGGCTTTACAAGTATTATTGACACAATGACACCCAAATTCACATTAACTACAAATATTGATTCGAATGTGTTGCTTTTGTTACCCAGAGAATCATAAAAAAGTCCTTAATACTCTTCCCAGTGTATTCACATGTCTGTTTTCCATCATGATGTGCTTCAGAAATCTTCTCTGCTTGTATTTTGCTTGTACCTAGAAGAAGAAATCTAATTTACTTTTGACAAAAGCAGTTGCAGTTGCACAAAGTACACACATTTTGTGGAAATCAGCTGTAATTTTAAATATTTGGTCAATTAACTTTAGCAAGTTTGTCTGCTTGGACACAAACCTGCATCCTTTATGATTTTAAGATGATTTTCCTGTCAGATATTTCCCACCTTAAAATAGTTTCATCCTCTTGAAAAGGATGCACTAATAGGGTTACCAGACATCCGGCAAAAGGTGGACATGTCCTCCTTTCTGTCCTCATGTCCTCCATCCAGCAGGCATAGCCTTAAAATCAAATATTGTCAGGCTTTTTGACTATCTCTTCTGGAGCAGCTTTTCTCCACAGGCAGTGCTTCCCTAATAAGTGTTAACCACAAATTAACAAGCTCTGCTCTGTGACCTTAATTAGTTGATTAATACCTTCCAGAGGGCTTGCACTGCTGCCTGAAACTGACAAGACCTTAATCAGTTACACAGGGAAGGCTTTTTCCTCATAACTGACTCTAGCACATTCCTGCCATTGGAAAACCAGTCTTTCTGATGCTGGTAAAAGTATTTTCATATACCTGTAGACATAAGGGTTTTTCACTGTAACTTTTGTCGCAGATGCCAAGGAAGTTAAACAGTTAGTGTGTCCTCCTTTTCCCTCCTTTGTCCTCATTTCTAATTGTGTCCTCCTTTGCCTGTTCAGATATCTGGTAACTCTATGCATTAAGGGCAAATAGTTTCAGAAAGTCAGTCTATGATGTGAAGGTAAGATGGTATTTATAAGAAGACATTTAAGTTTGTTCAAAGCAGATCTTAGATTAGAATCATCATATGTTAATTGATTCATAAGAACATTTATTCCTGCCAGCTGCAACTAAGAAGGATTGACTCAAATCCAAAAATGGGTTGGGCTGCCCTCTCCCTGTTCAACCGGTTTTGTCTACTGAGAAATAGAAATGGGGATTTTGAAACAAATCTTTGCCTTTCTTTAAGAACTTTGATTTTGTGCCACAGGAAAATTCTGCCTCAGCTCAGGACATAGTGAAGGGACTTCTTCTTGGATCTTTGTTTTGAATTCTTGTGATTTCTTTTTCCAATCATTGGTTAAAGAATAGGATATTTAAAAAGGATCTTCTCATCAAAGACTGAAAGACTGCCAAGCCCAAACTACCACACGTGAAGTGTGGGAGAAGTCCTTTCTTTAGATAACAAACAGTTTTTTCCTCATACATCCTTATTTTTATTGCTAGGTAAACTCTTGTTTCTTTCAATACATTCAGTTTTACTTCTACTTAAAAAGATATGCTTGGATTTCATTTGCACTGCCCTGTCCACATCTGACTGACCAAAGTGTTCCTCTTAGTAATTGTCTTGTCTTTTTTTTTAAAGAGTGGCCCTAATTACTTTGTACCCCAATCCTCCTCAGGAAATTACAGTACTGCAGTAGGAATGATCTAAAACTGTGATGAGCTACTTAAAAGTTGCAGATCCTAGAATATTTATTGCAGTCATCACCACTGGCTCTACATATTCATTCATTCATTCATTCATTCATTCATTCATTCGTTCTTCGTTCATTCATTCATTCATTCATTCATTCATTCATTCATTCATTCTGTACTGTTTTTAGACTAGAATTTTAGGAATTCCAACAACTTAGCTAAAGCTCAATATGACCTTTTAGTGTTATACTAGTTTCTTATTTTACAATACTTATTTACCTGGCAAATGCTTTGGGAAAAATGAAAATGGTGCTACCAAAAGGCATGTAGAGAAGCTGCATATCACAAAGGCTATCCACCAAGCTCCAACCCAGCGTGGATCTTCTGGAGTGATGTCTACACTAGAATAATATTTATTTAGCAAACACATATTTAATGCCAGCATTATGAATTAAATCACTTAACAATACCTTTTGCAAAGCTATTCTGTATGATAAAATACATATTTTGGTTATATATTGCAGCAATGCTGCTTTCTGCCCTCATTTATGCAGTCATACCACAAAGAAATTACTGCTGTTCCACTAAATGGAAAAATGAATGCATTTCCAGTAGTAATAAATTCAATCAAGTATTATTGTTCAGGGGCTATGGAGAGCTTAGAGGAGTGTTTTACTTCAAGGAAGATTCAAAAGTAGCACCACTCTATAAGCTGCCTTGCATAGTAATATGAGCCCCTTACCTATCAAGGTAAAGCAAAAGAGAACAGCACCCTTGTTCTCATTTTCCTCCTCAGAACTCAAGGTACAAGAGAAGGCTCTGAAAAATCTTTTCCTGCAGCACTGGCTGAAGTTATTCCAGAATGGGCAGCTTCACCACAGTAAGTGGGATTGAGAGAGAGAGAGAGAGAGAGAGAGAGAGAGAGAGAGAGAGAGAGAGAGAGATAGATAGATAGATAGATAGATACCATTAAGATGTGGTTTCTCATAATAATGTCTTACTAAGAAAAATGTATTTCTAGGATTAATATTATTAATGTAGATGAAAAACGAAATGTCCTTGCCTTATATTATGATTGAAATCAACATAGACATTAAGCAATTGTCCTCCTAACACATAGCCAATGGCAGGACCCAGCAGTGACATGGCATATCCAATTCCTGTAGAAAAGATAATAGTTTGCATTTTGGAAATTGAACACAAAAATTATGTTAGATCCCATATTTTTTTGTTGTTTAGTCGTTAAGTCGTGTCCGACTCTTCGTGACCCCATGAACCATATCACGCCAGGCCTTCCTGTCCTTCACTGCCTCCCTGAGTTTGCTCAGTTTCATGCTCATAGATCCCATATACACTTGTTAAAATGTGTACGGTGATATAAGAACTATACTGGCAAGCTCATGTACCCTTACCTTAATGGATCATATTGTTTGGGGTGGGGGAAAAGTAGCACAGCTTTCAGCTATGCTACATGGGCCTTCTTCCCAGATACAAGCTCATTTAAAATGCATTAAACATAGAGCTAAAGACAAATGATGCAACATATTTTCAAGACCCAAAGGCCATCAAGAACCTTTATCACATAAATATAATTAGCCAGGCAAAACAGCTTTGAGTCAACCTAGCCCTGGTCAATAGGAAAATGTAATGTTTGGAGTCTGAAAGGTGGGATATAAATATCTCAGATTAAATCTATCCATCAATCCCTGCTAAACCATCTGGGGAGTGCTTTTCCATCTATCAATTGTGTCATGAGCTCTTGTTGACACCTGCTCCTCATCTGAAGGATTACTCCAAAAGTGCCAGATGCTGCTCAAAGGAGAGAGGTAATTTGGGATAATGAACTTCTCTCAGATTCTGTGTTTTCTTTGCCAGAAGGAGATGAAGAAGCAGAAAGACTTCTTCTTGCTGGGGAGGAATCTCCAGGAATGCACTAAATTCTTAATGAAGGAGAATGGAGGTTCCAAAGTTTCTAAATTCCTCTAGAAGTCAGTAACCCAGAATATACTGAGGGGACTGAGACCTTCTTCTCTTTCACAGTTTTTACCACCTTTTCTGACTGCCTTAATGGACCATCAGAGATTTGCTTTCTGCTGCATGGGAAGTTTTCTGTGGGTTGGCATTAGGGAATGATGGGTCTGGTTGTGACAGTTGACATATTTGTTATTCTTGCTTGTTATTCATTTGTATACTCACATGCTGTTACTCTGTGGCTAAAAAGGCTAAGTGATTGGTTTGAGGCTAGGCAAAGCAAAAGGAAACAGTGGTTAACACTGCAGGAGCACAGCATCAGGTTCCTATCTGCTGATTCACACAGATGAGAAGGAGCAAATGGAATGTTACAAGGAATTCTTCCAGGCTCCCAAAATAGGCTCTAAATGAAACCCTATTCACCAGAAAACATAAGTCCAGGGCAGGTGTTCAACTAAATGTTTGTGGGTAAGCAGCATCCTCATGCATGCCAGCTCTACTTCTGATCTTTGCACATTGAGCATAAAGGTATGAAGGGGGAAGATGGGTATGGGTGATTGGTCAAATCACTTAGATAACACCCATGTTTGGTTGGGAAGTTCCCAAAGTAGATGAGCGTTGACTTTTAAGTGTATTCAGTATAACACACTTACAAGGCCCCTTCAGGCCTCTGTGCTGATCATGAAAAGGGCTGAAGCTCCTTTCCGTGGGAACTGAGACCTTGGGGATAAGGTCATCCTCTGAATGCCCTTCTATAAGCAATTGTAACATAGCCCTTCTATAAGCAATTGTAAAAAATACAACCTGATTCCAAGCAGCTGCAAGACTTACAAGCAATTCAATAAACAAGCAGAAAACACAAGAAGATATTATGTTCAATCCTGCCAGATACTCAAGGTCAACTAGCATTTCAAGAAATCAAATTGAGTTAAACTTACCTATGTAAACCGAAGCTTTGTGCTTTGGGACACTATCATCGATGAAAGTTGTACCCAGTGTGTAAAGGGGAGTTCCACCTGCTCCTAAGAGGAGCTGACCCAGCAAGAACACATAGAAGTAGTTGGAAAGTTTAGATTTGCTGCCAGGGCGGCATGTCATGTTATAGCCTCCAGAAGGAGGTACTGGACAGATGTCTAGAAATACAGGAGTAGTAAGTCAATGGAAGTTCTTTATCTATTAGGAGAAACATTGTGTGTTCTTATTTGTTTGAACTAAGTCTACAATGTCTGGGCTTCAAAAATCCAGCTGATAGCAGCAAAGGTTTAGAGTTTTGGTATCTCTTGCTGCCATCTAGTAGCTATCCAGATTTTCACAGAGTAGTTATATAACACAGAATCTGAACAGTCATAAGATTTCAAAAATGCTTCAAAGTTTGAAAAACATATACAGCCATTTTTCAGACAATGTGGGAAAAATCAACATATAATGCGAAACATATTTTCTGAATAAGTCTTCTTTAATCTAGTGCCTCCAAATACATTGGGATTTCAAGTCCCCAAATTCTCAGTTACCATGCTTGATGACTACCTGGGAATTTTGGAAATTGTAGGCCCAACTGGACCATACCAAACTGGGGGTGACTGGTCATTCCTGAAGAATGGTATTCAGAGAGTTTAGAAAATAGAAGCCAGCTCACAGGAACTAGTGAGAATACACAAGATAATGATGGTTTCACACAACATACTCAGCCATAGTTCATTTAAACATAGTTCATTAATAAATCATAACTGACTTGATTCATTCAACTTGCTAGATTATAAACCACGATTTAGCAATTCTTAAAAGAATAATGTGACAACATGGTGCACCATTAGTAACATAAGAGGTAGGAGCAGTAACTAAGCATAGCAAAGCATTCTCTCACTTAAAAGAAGCATTCCAGTTAGGATTCCACCCCTACTCAACATTCTACTCCTCACACTTCACGGATTCAATGTTTTTCCAACTTACTCTAAATTCTTAATACGCAGATCCCTTTAGATTATTTTTGTGTAAAGTTTTGTTGTTGCTATACTGCGAATCTTGGGATATTCTAAATCATGTTGATAATCCTTTGTGTTTCTCAGTGGCCCCTTGGCTACTGTACAATACAATTCCAGTGGCATTCACAGTTTACTCTTAGAGTTGCAATAATGACATCCAGTAGAGGGCGCTCCCATTTAATTCATCTGGAGAATGGAAATCATTTCTAAAACAACGTGGGCCTAACTAGGTATTTTGTTTTTTAAAAAAGAATAGTAATCGATTGCTTCAGCTTCAACTTTCAACTTGACCTTTTTTTTTTCTTCAAATGCCTCATTATAGTCAATAAGCAATGCATAAGATAGTAACCATGTTAGCATAATGAAACAACACATTCTATTTTCAAATGACAGGACTATTTTTTTTTCTTCCTAGCATTTTTCCCATGTGCAAGGTTGGCTTTTTTTTTTTTGGATCAACTGAATGCTGATCATGTTGATCTGAACATTCAGTTGATCCGTTGGTTGCAACAGGAATTGACTGACTGGCTTGTCGTTCAAGTCTGACATTAGGGGTTGAGAGAGAGTGACTGGCCCAAAGTCACCCAGCTGCTTTTCATGCCTAATGTGGGACTAGAACTTGCAGTTTCCTGGTTTCTAGCCTGGTGCCTTAACCACTAAACCAGTGTTTCTCAACCTTGGCAACTTCAAGCTGTGTGGACCAACTACCAGAATTCCCCAACCAGCATGCTATTTATTTATATTATATACTATATATTTATATTATATATAAAACAGGCCTATTATTATGGTGCCCAAAATACCCATGGGCCCTTATATTGTAAGAATTATATAATGCAGAAGTCAAGATACTTCTCATTGTTCCTACCTACATATTCATGCCAGCAGGGAATAAATCACTTACAGTTCAGGATAAGCAACTGCTTTTATAACTTTTGATTGTTATAATATTTCCCCCCTTACCCAATGTAAAATTTTTCTACCCGTATAAGAAAAAAATAGTCTCATTTTGTCTTTCAAATTCAGTTTATAAAGTAGGCTCATGTCTTCCCTTTAGCCAGTTGGAATTTGTTTAGATTGGCTCTTCCTGATAAGGTGTTTATTCTACAATGGCTCTACCTCATTCCCAAAATTTCACATTTTCCCCCATAACCTTTTCCAACCACCTTCTATCTCATTTTATCAGCTACACAAAGCTAAAATACAAAAACTGCTGCCTTGAGACATAAGAGCTTTCTTTCAGGCTGATTCTCATGTAACAGCAATTCAGGAGATTTTTAACCATGGTTTCTAGAACAAGCTACAGTGGCTTGATCCATACATCATGAAAGACTAAACCATGTTGCACAAATCACAGTGTCTGGGTTCCAACACTGGTTTAGTACAATGTGCGAAGCCAGCCTTAATCTTTCTCTTCCTGAAAGTCTCCTAAAACTTCATTCTACCATACCTCATTTATTCCACTTGTGTGCTAACAGATCACCCTTAACCACTGAAATGTACTTAGCAGCCTGATGCTTATTCTATACAACAGAAGAGAATATACGTAGCTGGTTGAACTGTGGAGTTTTTGGTGCTCTATAAGCTTGGTTGTTTGCTTGCAGACATTTCACTACCCAACTAGGTAACATCATCAGTGTGAGTGAGTGTGGGGTTTGCTCCCTGTTTATATACAGTGGCAGGGCAAGCTGATGTATATAGATGGGGAGCAAACCCCACACTCACTCTCACTGATGATGTTACCTAGTTGGGTAGTGAAATGTCTGCAAGCAAACAACCAAGCTTATAGAGCACCAAGGACTCCACAGCTTATTGCATAATCTGCTTAGCAACAACTAAAAGGCCATTTTATCAAGTATATTATCCAATAGAAAAGAATATATGTAGCTCATGGTTGAACTGTGGAGTCCTTGGTGCTCTCTGAGTCTCTCTGGAGTCCTTGCCACTGATGTTACCTAGTTGGATAATGAAATGTCTGCAAGCAAACAACCAAGCTCAGAGAGCACCAAGGACCCCTAAGGATAATATTTAGAATGAATCATAATTCCCGAGTTTTGCATAATAGACCTTAGTTTATTTATTTATTTATTTCAGTTTAATTCATGTACTAAATCATCATCAAATCAAATCTTTATTATGGTCAAAGACCAGCATAAGCAGGGTGGAGTACAGTCAATTAGAAAGCATAGAAAATACATCAATACACCTCCTTTTAGATTCCTTTTAGATATATACTTTCTGTTTTATATCTTTTAGCTTTTCATAATTATTATATGATAGATAGATAGATAGATAGATAGATAGATAGATAGATAGATAGATAGATAGATAGATAGATAGATATTAGACTTTGATGTATTTTCTATGCTTTCTAATTGACTGTACTCCACCCTCCTTACGCTGGTCTTTGACCGTAATAAAGGCTTGATTTGATTCAAGTACTATTATACAATGTTTCAGCAAACAAAGTTTTGAGAGCAATGACCTCATGTAAAACTCAAACTAATATCCTCTCAAAGGGCACAGTGATTGTGGAGCTATTTGGCTAATGCTCTTTTCAATACCTGTGCAAAGAAGTTGAATCCATCTCCACCACATAATCTTTTTCACTACTCATTAACTTCCATTGTAATGAAGAGAAACAAGATTATGTTTGCCATTGACAGAATCTTAGAAAATAAGATTAGATATGATACCTTAGCAATCCATTTGTAATAAAAACCAACAATAAAACCAATGAGAGCTACAAACTTCTATGGACCTTTACTTTCAATAACCAACTTTTACTGTAACATAAAACAAATAATAATTTCCACTGAAAATTAGTTTGCTAATAATCAATTTTAAGTATATTATATTTAAATATGTGTGCCATTTAAAATGTTTTTCAGAACTGTTAATAAATGTTAAAATGATTTTCAGGTTTGCAGGGATGTATAGACGTTTTCCCCCCTGTTTCCAGAAGTAATTTGTGGAGGCCAGTGCACACCAAAGAGGAGTTTGGCCAAAGCAGAAGCTGAGCAGGGTAAAGCAAATTTTCTTGTTTCTTAGTGCCATCGGTCTTTTGGAGAAACATCACCTTCATATATAATAGGCCCCATTGCTCAACTCTATAAGCTACTTTGACATTTAATCATAGATTGTGAGAATACACATGGCTTAAATAGCAACTATGTTTACTTTTAATTGGGGTTCCCTGGGCTTAGGGAGAGCAACATCAAAGTAGAGATCACATTTTTGCAGACATTTCACCTTGTGTTCCACCAGGGCTACTTCGAAGCAATGGTTCAGAAGTGAGGTTTGCCTTGCAGTATTTACCATCTGTGTGGAATCTGGATTCTGTGGGGTTGCTTAGTGGACCAATCAGAAAAGAGCTAGCACCATTCCTAACCATCTATCAACCGATACTTTCCAAGAAGCCTCCAAATACCAACCAAAGGCAAAGAAAAAAACTATATTTCATTTGATTTAATGTACTTTAGAGCCCTATGTGAAAAAGAGAGATGCCAGATGTTCAAGCTGCTTCAGAAAAGGCCAAGGAACACGAGACATTATATCTGATGTCTGCTGGATAATTAAGAAAGTCAAAAAATACCACCACCACCCCCACAAAAAAACCCTCAGTATGTGCTTCATTGATTATAGGAAGGCCTTTGATTGTGTTGATCACATCAAGCTATGGAATGTGCTTAGAAAAATGGGAATCCCAGATCATCTATTGTTCTCATGAAAAACTTATATGCAGGTCAGGAAGTCACAATACAGACAGAAGATGGTGAAATGGCTCCATGATGGCAAAGAATTGAGGCAAGGCTGAATTCTCTCCCCTTATTTTTCAAGCTATATGATGAATTTATTAAAGACCTGGCTCTGCCAGCTTGCGGGGGGTGACAACGATCTTACCCAATCCTGGGGGTGGCTGGTGCCTTGATGATGCTCCCTGAGTGACTGCCAATTTTATACCTATTCTTGGATTTATTTATTTTCTATTTATTAAGATTATCATATACTGTCATTTTAATTGATTTTAACTGTTTTGTAAACCACCCAGAGTCGTTTCAATGAGAGGGGGAGTGACAAATTTGATAGATAGATAGATAGATAGATAGATAGATAGATAGATAGATAGATAGATAGATAAATAAATAAATGGAAGCTGGATTGCAAGAAGATTAACACAGTTTTAAAATTAGAGGAAGATCCATCAATAATCTGTGCTATGCTGATGAAATTATTCTGACACCTCAAGATGCAAAGGATCTGCAAAGTCTACTAATAAAAGTCAATGAGCACAGTGAAAAAATGGGACTAAAATTAAAGAAGGCCAAACTAATGACAACAGGTACAACAACCAACCTTAGAACTGACAATGAAGATATCAAAGGGGTAGATAGCTTCTGCCTTTAAGATCAACCATCAACAGCATAGGAACAAGCAGTCAAAAAATCCACCACAGACTGGGTAGAGCAGCCATGAAAGCCTTGGAAAAGATATTCCGATGCTGTGATGTGTCTATACCTATACAGAAATCAGAATTGTGTAAGCCATAGTATTCCCTGTGACATTCTATGGAATAGAAAGGTGGACAATTGGACTCTATGAAAAATTGGACTATATGGAAGTGAAAGTTGAACACTGAAGAAGTACAATAGGAGGAGTACTGAGACCTTTCAACTTTGGTGTTAGAGAAGATTCCTGAGAATACTGTGGACAGCCAAGAAAACAAACAAAATGGATCATTGAACAAATCAATCCAGAGTCCTCACTTGAGGCACGAAAGACTAGGCTCAAATTATCATACTTCAAACACATTATGCAAAGGCCTAGCAATCTGGCCTGGCTCTAATGCTGGGAAAGGTGGAAGGAAAGAGAAGAGGATGACCAGCAGGAAGGTGGATGGACTCAGTTACAGTGGCAAAGAATGCATCGTTGGAAGACCTGAAAGACCAGGTTAGGGACTGATCATCACAGAGAAAATCTATCTGTGTGGTCCCTAAGAGTCGACACCAACTTGATGGCACATAATCAATAAAGAAGTTAATTACTTAAAATTAAATGTGATTAAATAAATTGAATTTATCTGATTACATATATTTAATAATTCCCTTCCCATGTATTTAAAAATTACAATTCATTGACAGATTTTGGAGGGTGTTTTGAGTATCCCCAATTTAAACAGTAGGTAACTATTGCATATGGACTCTTCCTTTATCTGTACGTAATGAGATACAGTTGGCTCCAGTTCAAGTGACAGTGCTGATACTCTAATACAATTCCACATGAATCTTATGTGATACTAAGATGTTATTATATAGTTAACATTAAATGAATCTTAAAAACCAGTAACAATAAGCCCAAAAATGTATTGCATGAATGATAAGCCTCAACAAACAAAATCATTAAGAATATTTACAGTCCTAGGCATGTAACATATATACCAGCATGGTTACATTCTATTCAAGACATACTGCCTCTTTGTTTTCAGCAGCCTTTTTCGTCTGAACTGTATACTACTTTTTAGTTGTAATGTAGTTTGAGGTATGGAGGAAGGAAGCTACAGAAGCCCCCCAAAATGGAGCCCCCAGTATAGTTGAACTGTACTTAGCATAGAATGTCTCACAGAAGTACTGGCTCAGGTGTAGACAGGTATATGTGTGTGTATGTGTGTGCACATCTATTTATTAATAACAGAGACTCAAGGCAGCTGCTTTTCTAACATTTCCCATAAGTATCATCAACGGAAACCATTTCTCAGTAAACCTCCCTCCCCAAATGTCAACATTTCCTCAAGTCTAGTTCCTTTCATTTTCTTCTCATTTTACATTTCCTTCTGAGAAGAAAATAGAATTAAACACTCTGATTAACTGTTTATTTTTTTAAAACAGCTTCAGTGGTATTTGTAAAATAAATCAGCAGTGACAATGTGTTAACTACACTTCCTCAGGAGGAGAGTAATGACAGCACATCACTTTGTTGCATAACTGCTATTTTCCTTCAAGACAGTTTCACTAGAAACAAACAGAACAATAGAAGGCATTGGGCAATAACAGTTCCACCCTTTCGAGAATTACTCGGCAACTGGATGCTACAGCACTATGCTCCCAGATAATCTCTTATGAAGTCCTGCTGATGTATTAGGTGTGCCAAACCAGATTACATTAGCAGGATGCAAAATAGATTTCAACTTCCATTTCAAGAAGTGGCAAGTTGGGCAACTTTTTGTATCACCTGAACAGTACAATATTTCCTCAACTATGCTATTAAGTAGTATGTTAGGCAAATGACCACATCAGCTGGGGAGGATTTAACTCAGTTGCTCACTGCACCCCATTCTCTGTTCACTTAAGTTTTCTACACTTTATATTTCATAAGGTTAAGGGCTGTCAAATTCAAAGATCGTGTCCTTGATATGAGGAAGTTGGCATTTACAAAAAGTTGAACCTACCCACATTATGGGAAGCAATGATATGTTCCATTCTAAGATCGTTTTTGTTCCAGATCAGGGTTGAATCCAAGCTGATCATAATAAACATGCTAAAATTACCTAATGTCATTGTCTCCTCATAAACGAACAACACATGGTCTCAGAAATGCAGCTGAATTCTTATGCAACAATGAGAACATGCTGAGACCCATATTTGGCCAAAAGAGGTGGGGTGGGGGGAACACTTCATGCTAGACAGACATAGCCATAGTTTCAACTGGGAAACTGTCAGCATCTTAGACCAAACTATATCCAAAAACATTAGGGAATTCCTGGAAGCTTGGTATTCAGACAAGGCAGCCATCAACAGGCACATAGAGATAAACAACATCCACACACTATTCAAAAGAGACAATAGAAAGGAAACAAAAGTCCAGAACATCTCCTCACCAGCAATCAACACCCAAGCAGAGATTAACACCGAGATTATCACCAGACATACAATCAGCAGTAAACAATACCCTAATCAAGGAACTAGGGATGAGAGGGGGGGAACCACCAACACAGGCAAGGCAAGCCACTGCACATAAACAGAGAGCAAACTCCACTCCATTCTAGCACTGAAGATATTACCTAGCTGGGTGATGAAACGTTTGCAAGAAAATATTCAAGCTCAGAAAACCCCAAGGACTCCTCATGCTAGATGGTTAAAGGAATAAACTGTGAGTGTTATTGCACTCAAACCACAGATACTCAGCACAATGCTAGAAGGCTAATTGCAGCATACCAGGCTAGCTGAATACTGACAGCTTCATTGTTTTAAAAAAAGATACTCTGAGGCCACCACCACAAGTCAAGCTTACTGGCAAGACAGAAAGTTAATAGTCATACTTTCCACAAAGAATCCTCTTCTACTTGAGAGCAACTGGCTGCCATGAAGAAGAACAACAGAAAATAGCACACTTCCTGCCAATGGCTGGAGCTGATGCCTTCAATATGTGTAATACATTTATATTCATGGATAATAAAATAAATGACTTTAAAGCCTTCTTGCAGAGATTTGAGGGGTGCTGTGTGTCACCCAAAAAATGAAACACATGAAATATTTCTCTTCAGATCACACTGACAAAAGGCAACTGAGACAGCTGAGAAATCTGTAACAGATCTGAAACTAAAGAGCAAGTCTTGTGACTTTGGTATGTTGACTGAATCTTTGATCAAAGATCTAATTGTTTTGAGCATAAGAAATAAGATAGTACAAGAATGCTTATTGAGAGAGATAAACTTGTCCCTCAGAAACACCACTGGTATATGCCAAGCATCAGAAGTCATTCATTCACAGTTGAAAGTTATGGGACACAGCAATGATAATGCTCTGATATTAGCAATCACCCATGATAAAGACTAATGGAATCCCCCATTGCTTTTAAAATTGACACTGGTGTGCAAATCAGTCTAACAGCTGATAGTTACTAAACTGAAGCAGATTAAAACCTAAGCCAGACCTGCACCAAGAAACAACATCTGGGAGAAATACTAATGAAAACTGGCATTAAACCAGAGTAGACTATAGAAAAGCAATCATAGATAAGCCAAAACCAACATGCCAAAAAGAGTTTCAAAGGCTTATGGATATGATAAATTATGTCCCAAAAGTAATTCCCAGCCTGATAGCCCTCATTGCAAATTTGAGGGGATAACTTTGCAAAGACATTGTCAGATCCTAGATTTCAGCACATGGCAAGGATCTAAATTACATAAAAATACTCTAAGGATAGCACCTGATTCCAAATTTATGATCCTTCTAAAAAAACCAAAGCATCTACCGATGCTACTGTATGAATTACATGGAGCTGAGATGAAATCAAGAAGACATGCAAAGTAACTGGTGTTGAATGTTGCATAAATACCATATTTTACTTAGAAAGAGAGGGGAATGTGAGTAAACTGGTATTCACTTACACATGTTATAGGGAGTTATAATACGAGAAATGAATACAGACTGTGGCAACATACCATACTTGTCAGTAAAAGACAAATTAATTAAAAGCATAAATTATAATTCTCCATTGGCTTCTTCAAATTAAGTTTTCATAAAAGTTGATGGACAATGCAATGTATTAAATTCTTGGAGTAATCTAGAAATAGGAACATTTCTAAATACGGAGGGGGGGTTATCATTGGGTAAAATCAGGAAAATTGGGGTCCACAGGGGTGAGCAAATGATGCAAAGTGGATGGGAGATATTACACACCTGGACAGGGCCAGACATCAGGGAGTGTCTGGGTTTTGGAGAAGAGCTTTATGTGGTTGTCTTTATCTCAACTATGCTAAGTTTATTATAGGGCATACTGTACACTTCATATGCTTCCCATCTCAAGATGACAGTAAAGTGTAATGCTGACTTTTTTGCATTCCTAGCGGCTTCGCTAGGCTGCAAAAAACTAGCTCAGGGGACAGATGTAGCCTTATAACTTCAGGTTACCTACTCCTGCTAGAATTCAACTTATTAAAGAATCATAGGTAGGGCATTCTCATGTGAGTCAAAGAACAGTCCTCATTAAAGAAAAGGGAGAATAGAGAATCATCATAGTTAATAGATATGAAAGGGAAAAAAAATTGTTTTTATGGCTGGGCCTCACTGGTGCGTCTACTTGTTTGTTTCAGTTGCATAAATTAGCAAATTACTATTCATCAGTACTAGAGCATGTTTGGCTAAATAAAAAGGAAATAAATATGAAAATATGCTACCCAAATCCCCAAATGAAAATGAGCTGAGTAACTATCATACTAATAAGGGTTTAAAAGCTAGTACACATGTGAGCAACCTCTTCCTTTCCCACAGCAGAGCAAGAATCAAGTTGTGTGATCAGTAGGGATCAGCCTTCTGTGGCCCTAACCTTCTCTGCAACCCTTAGTCAAATTTCATACGACCTTTGTCTTAATTTCAGATCCCTTCTGAAAGGTCCAAATCAGATCACTGATAAAAGTGCATGCACACTCACACTTTCTCTTGACAATGAGAAAAGGGGGGATACTGCAAAGAGAGAAAGAATATATGGGAACAAAATTGATTGACGCCTTGGAGCAGTCCATATCTGCTAAATAACCTCCAGTGGATTGCCTCCAAGAGAATACAGCATTTGATTTAAAAGAAGAGAAAGATTCTTTTGCTTCTGATCTAAAGTTAATTCTTAACTCTCAAAGATTACTTTTGCTCTCGGCTCTTAACTTTAAACCTCTACCTCTTGATGAAATAGAAAAAAACAACAACAACCTTCTCTTACTCATTGAGACTTTAATGATTAATATTGTGTGTGCAATATGCAACGTGACAATTCCTTCAAAAAACTGGCTAATTATTATCACTTCACTCCTTTAAACACATTTAGAGTATAGAATAACAGCTTCAGAGGGGTTTTTTCCTCAGTGTGTTGGAATGGTTTGATGTGCTATCACTTAAAAATGCATACAATGTTTCCATGGGCTACTTCCAGCATCAGACAAGTAGACTCCTGCTCATTCCTTTGGGATCCAGTGGAGCAGATGAGAGAGATAGATGGGGGGGGGGTCTTCAGGGGTAAAGGGGAATCCATTTTGTCAGCAGTTAATATTCCATTGCTGTGTCAGAGACATAGAGAGCCAGTTTGGTGTAGTGGTTAAGGCATCAGGCTAGAAGCCTGGAGACTGTGAGTTCTAGGCCCTCCTTAGGCACAAAGCCAGCTGGGTGTCCTTGGGCCAGTCACTGTCTCTCAGCCCTAGGAAGGAGGCAATGGCAAACCACTTTCAAAAAACCTTGCCAAGAAAACTGCAGGGACTTGTCCAGGCAGTCACCAGGAGTCAACACTAACATGAAGGCACACATACACACACAAAAAGGTCATAGACAAAAGCATATTCAGCTGACAGATAGCATTGAAAACAAATGTATGGTGCAGTCTTCAGTGGGAATAAATTTGACCAATTCCTCTGTTAGTGGCCATTCTAATCCTTGCATTCTTTTCCTTGCATTCTTTACCAGAACCATACCTGATAGTACACAGAACAATTTAAAATTCAATTTCTATAGAACTGCTACTATTCCTTGGGAATCTGGCTCATCAAAAAGGAAGCATATCATCTTCCCTTTTGTGCAAACCACATTTACAACAATGGTTTGGAGTAACTTGGTCAGCTTCTATCTAAAGCTTTTAAGGGAGTTCCTGTTGTCAGTTCCTTTTTCATAGGAAAAGTGGGGTGTACTATCTTTATCCATTGTAATATTTTAGCCTGTAATTAGAGCAGGCACCATGCATGTGGAATGACAAGAGTGGGCAAAAAAGAATATTCCTCTGATAGAACTCCATCTAGTTTATAGAGGAACTGGGTAATATTGACTTCACAATGAAGTTGAAATGCCTTGCAGCTCGTCAACTGATAGTAATTCATTCATTAGGGCCACATGATCTCAGAAATAATCTGCTGAAGCTGTGCATCAGTAGTGGATGGGTTTAAGCAAGCAATTGGCATAACAAAAACCAAAACTAGGTAAAATCACCATTATTTTGACAGCTCATTTTTCTTTAATATCCTTTCTTCTCTTTTCTCTAGCACCTTCTCTCACTATTGTTCTTTATTCCACTCAACACAGTAGGTTGCCAAAGAGGGGGCTGATCATTTTTGACAGTAATCTGAATAGATTTATTGCTTTTGGCTCTCCATGTTTGCAGCATAAGGGAATGTTTAGGTACACACAACTTTGGACTCTGATAGTGGAAGGTTCCAGTTCACACAGAAGTCTTCACATGAACATGGAATTCCTCCCTGAAGACAACTGTGCAGTTTACATGGTAATTCAAAGTAAGGAAATGAATAACATCCTAAAAGCCAGTTTTAGGTCCCCAAGAGATTTAGCTTATCAAACACTGAACTGGAGATGTTCTTCCGTGCAGTCTTTTGCAAAGAGAGTTATTTGGAAAGATAGCAGTTGAGATTAACTTCTTTGTTCTGATGAAGAACATGATGGTTTTGTCATTTGGGACCACTGCTTTCCATCTGACTTTGCAAAAGCTAATTCTTTGGTCTGCTATCCTGAGCTCTATTCCAAGATTGTGCTATTAATTCCCAGTATGCAACAGAGAAAAAAAAAACACTTACATTGATTGTATAAATATATCCTGGACATATAGTTTTGAACTATGCCTATATAGAAACAATAAAAAAAATAATGATCATCAAATATATCAACTTACCTTCCACTTTTTCTCCATATATGTATTTTCCACTAGTGAAATGTGGCATAGAAAATACGAATGCTCCTAATGCGATCAGGAAAGATGAGAGAGCCAGCCATCTTGGTTTGTGACCTCTTTCACCATAGAAGGATATAAAAAGGCATAACACAGAGAATGAAATATCATAACCAGCAGAGATTATGCCAGTGAGGGAACTGTTCAAATCATAACGCTTCTCAATCGTAGAAATGCTCACATTTATCAATCCATTTACAATAATCCCTAGAAGAAAAAGAGACATTATTTATTTATTTATTTATTTGTCTGTCTGTCTGTCTGCCAAATTTGTAGGCCACCCAACTCCAAAACAACTCTCAGCAACATCACAAATTAAAAAGCAGAAGGAAAACAAAATTATAATAAAGGGCCATAGTCATGACAAGAGAACAAGCAAAACATATTCCCCACATCATCACCATCCAAAAGTGGCCTGTCAAATGCCCTAAACCAAGGACTGGGGAAAGAGCCAAGTTTTTAGAGCTTGTTTGAAAGTGGGTATGATTAATCAGATTACATATATTTTGTTGTGGAATGGGCCAGCATTTGAACCAAAATGTGCATACTAGGGTATGAGTTTATAATGCATCATTTGTACATTTTATGACTTGCATAGTTAGCTCCATTGATTAAAAAAAAAAAATAAGAATCTTCTCAGAAGCAAACGCCACCATGTTCAATGAAACAGGTGTTGAGTGCTTACTCCCAGTTAAGTATGCATATAAACTGCAACTTTAATTTAGTACACAGTTGAATATTGTTATTGGTAGGAGGCAGCAATTCCATTAGGTGAATAGAACTTCTAGTTACAGGACGGGCACATCCCACAATATAAGTTGAATGACTTCATAGTGATTTTTAATGAAAACTATTTTAGAAATCAGAGCAAAATGAGAAGGACTACAGAATACATATTTTGGATTCTATTTAAGAGCAAATTATTAGTTTCCTGATTAAATAATATATTTTATGGCATAGTTGCCATTCATATTTTTAAATGCAGGTTTCAGATCATCCTTTTCTGACTCTAACCAAACAGTGATAAAAATATTGTCCTTTTAAGAAGGAAACACATACAGTGCACTAACTTGCCAGAATTCCCTTTAAAGAAAACCATTAGACTCCTTAACCTGATGGCCAGAACTACAGATATCAAAGAAACCTCTCAACCTCTACCATTCATATTTACAGATTCCATTTTCCTTCCCTACTTTTTTCAGCAGTTATTTTTTTCCAGAAGTTAATAAATGGGATGGTTTTCCTTTTTCCCAGCTCCTTGCAACATTACACATCAGTCCAAACATACCTAATTCATGCAGAAATAAATTCTGTTGTGTTTCCAAATAATTGTGCATAAGGCTACAGTGTTCACTATCTGACATTCACCATCTAATTGGTTTATTTATTTCTAATTTTTTAATTCTGGCCACAGCCTATAGCATCCAAAGAAGGATCACTTGCTGTCATTAAAAAGGACCTATTGTACAAATAGGTCCTTGTACAATAGTTATCTCCAAGTCCCTTTCACAAGTAGTTCTAGCTCTATTTTGTACAAGTCAGTATCATTTCAACAGCAGTCTTTGGACGACAACTTTATGCAAAATGATAGGTATTGGCAATCACAACATTCAAACTACTATATGGTTACCTGAATCCAAATTATCACCTTGGAAGATTTAGATGGGTTATATAACTAGCACTGTAGTTGCCTAGGCCTGGTCAGATGCCAGCTTTAAAGGCTACTTCTGAATCTAAGAGCTAAAGTTTATTTTTCAGGTCCTCCACCCATTGCTTCCTCACATGCCATGTGGCAACATAGCTCATACCATTTGACAAGTTGCTGAACTAGATTCTTGCAAGAATAAAAACCTGATTTGTAAATTGAAGCAGATTAGGGATTAAGGAACCCATCAAACTCCATGGCAGTTCAATTAGTTGAATTTAATTTGTCCCTTTGATTTCAATGGGTCTATCTAATCACACTGGACCCATGTAATTTATATTTCCTTAGCACTTCATTGACAGAAAGCTTGATACATTTTGTACAAGAGATCCTACATGCATAGGCCATCCACCCATGTAATCTGTACACTGAGAAAATATATAGATTGTGTAACTGACCACAGCATTCACAGGAGTCAGTGTACATAAGTCATCAGCAGATGGCAGCCATGGCCAGGCAGGCTTTCACCCACCTTTGTGTGGTGTGCCAGTTACGGCCCTTCCTGGATTGGGAGGTTCTCCAGTCAGCCACTCATGCCCTTATCATCTCTCAGTTAGACTATTCCAATACGCTCTACATGGGGCTACCCTTGAAGAGTATCCAGAAGCTACAGCTGGTTCAAAATGCGCGAACAATCTTGGGTGCCTCTAGGATGGCACATATAACACTTTTATTGCGAGAGCTGAATTGGGTGCCAGTTTGCTTCTGTGTCCACTTCAAGGTGTTGATTATCACCTTTAAAGCCCTATGTGGCATGGGTCCAGGTTACCTGAGGGACTGTCTCACCCCCATTACATCAACCTGTCCCACCTGATCAGGCAGAAAGGACACACTGTGGACCCCATCAGTGAGAGAATGTCAGCTGGCGGGGCCCAGGAGGAGAGCCTTCTCTGCTGTTGCCCCCACCCTTTGGAATATTCTCCCCCCATAGGTGCGGCAGGCCCCTACCCTCCCGGTTTTCTGGAAAGGACTTAAGACCTGGCTCTGCCAGCTTGTGTGGGGTGACAAGAATCTTACCCAGTCCTGGGGTTGGCTGGCACCCTGATGTTACTCCTTCATTATTCACCAATTCAATCATTCTTAGAATTTATTTATTATTTTTAAGATTGCTTTTATATTGTATTTTAATTGATTTTATCTCCTTTGTAAACCACCCAGAGTTGTTTTTCAACAAGATGGGCAGTGACAAATTTGATAAGTAAAATAAATATATAAAATAAATGATGTACATTTTATCATACTACAGCAAGTAAACATATGGTATTAAAGCCCTGCTTGCTGCTATGACGATTTCTGTTCTTGTCAAGGATACAAAAAAAAACACATTTGCACAGGACTTAAGAGATTAGAAAAACAAAGAAGACCAACAAGAGTTGCTGTTTTATTACTTCTATGGAGTTCTTCAGATAAAAAAAAAAGGAACTCTACCACACTATTCCAATTGTTGGTGCCAGTCAGATTTTACCATCAAAATAACTATTTTAAAACAGTTGAGAAGTTTATAAAGCTTTTCTTACAAAATCATATACATAGCCTTTTCTTGGTGATAAATCTTAAGATACTGTGCCCTAGTCTTAAAAAAAAAAACTAAAATGCAAAATGATGTTATGTGCTGAGTTGTATTATTTTAAAGTGGACAATTCAAATTTTCATTACAGAAACTAGTAAAAGTTCTAAGAAAAAAAATGAAGAAATGTGTTCTATTGTGATTAAACAAATATTAGCCATGCAGAAAGAAGCTGAGGAATGACCCACAGTATGAAATGGGGGAGAAAGTTTTAAAAAATAAGATTTTAGAAAAGATGCATGATTAAATCAAGCCACAATTTTAACAGAATTCAATTCTGCAATATAATATATTTTCAATAGAGTTCAGAATAAAAATAGAGACTAATATTATCAAAGGAAATGAATAGTGAGTTACATATGAGCATTAGTTAATACCCATTTGTATCACCCTAAAGCACAGAACATCTGTGAAGGATCACTGAGGTAAAATGCTATGACACAAGAATCACTGTGCATTAGAAAACTGGACATTGCTTCCATTTCTATAACGGAACTGGGATCCACAGATTAGAGTCACCACTTTCATTGAAATAAAACTTTTGGCCATTGTAAGCTGCCCTGGGAAATCTGGCTATGAAGCAGTTCATGCCATTTTTTAAAATGTGGTACATAACTAAGTAAGCAGCAACTCCAAATTGGAAGGATGCATTCAGATCTGAAATCTTCTTCCAAAACAGACCTCTCAGTCTGCCTCATGGCAAAGGAATGCCTGATATCAAAAGCTAGTACCCAGAGACCAGAAGCATATTCTCCACCCAGGAAGGTGAACGTTGGCTTCACACTCTCCTGGTGAAGAAGATTGTCAAGTACTCAATCTCACTTTAAAAGTAGGCAAGAGAATGAAGGGACGCTCCAAGAGCCTCCCACCCCCACCCCCACCGCACAACGTTGCCAATGATTTTGCCCTTGAGAAAATAAGTGGGTTGTAGGTTTCTCTCCCAAAAGACAATGGCATACCTGTAATGAGATTGCCACATACCCCCGACCACACCAGTTTTGTCACATCTGCTTATCAAAAAGCAACCAGAGAAAGCCAGTAAGCACTAGGCCCTAAAAGAATCCTATTTCCCACACACCCTTCCTATGTGATTATTTTTTTTTTTGCTCTGATATATAAGGATTTATTTATTTATTTATTTATTTATTTATTTATTTATTTATTTATATTTCAAATTTGTCACTGCCCATCTCACTGCAGAGCGACTCTGGGCAGTTTCAAGAGCACTTCACATTGCAAACTGTTTGAAAAGACAGATCACGGTGTTCAGAAGTAGTACATTAGTACTATGGAGGTTTGGGATATTTTTTGAGGGTGGGGAGCTTTCTGTTACCCATATCTCTGAACAAGAATTAATTGTACATTGCACATTAACCTGAATGCACTTGTACTGAATAGGCGCTCAATAATTATGAAATGAGCTTTTATTAAGCAGGATTGTCACATTCATTCTATTTCCATTTCTACAGAATTGTAGAATTGGGGCAGTGAGGCCATCAATCTCCACCCCTGTTCAGTACAGGAAAAATTAAAAATTTATGACATACTGCTGTCTAGCCTGGGCTTGAAAATAACCAAAGAAACAGACTTGGTGAGAAATGGGTTCAATGCTTTTGGTCTAACATTGTATGAAGGCCCAAATAACCATCCTGTGAACAGCAGAGATGAAAGCAGCAGCAGAGGCACATCAGCATGTTGGTGATTGCAATGGGGGCACCACAACATCCTTTCTTCTAGTCAGATGGTAGGAATTCAAATGGATCCAGATGGGCATTTTATTGGAGGCAATGTTTTACAGTAGTTCCTTCCTCTTTCCTCTTGGATCATGTCCAGAGGGTAGTGCTGAGAGGTTACTTGTCAGGTTCTTTGACAATTGTCTCAAACTGAAAGTAATTATTTGCAAGGAAGAGTATCACAAAGTGTTCTTTAGCAAAATTTACTGAGAGAAAAGAGATGGGGTTACAAAAATGCCAGCAACCGGATTTTTCCATTTAGGAACAATTTATCTCCTAATGTGTAGAGGCAGAGACTTATTTAGTTTTTTCTAATAGTCTTCCAGGACAAGATAGTTCTTTTCGTCATTAATAGAAACACTTGCAGCTAGCTATTTACCTAACAGACTCCTAAAGCTGAATTAATCTGGCAACCCACTATTATACTACTCTTTGATGTTTAGGCCATTGATTTATGGTGTCCCACAGGATTTCATCTTCTCATGTAAATGTTCAATATCTATATCTCACAATTGCTGTGAGAGGTAATACCAAGTTCAGGAGTGCCCTGTCCCCAGTATGCTGATGATGCCCAGCTTTACTGCCTCTTGCCTTCCAATTCCAAGGAAGTAATCAGTACTACTCTTAATGTTGCCTACATTCATTAATGAGTTGGATTAGGAAGGACAAACTGAAGTCAAATCCAGTCAGGGCTGGCTAATAGGAAGGCAGATTTAGGATTAAGTTTCATTTTTTGTTGGATGGAATTGCACTTCCTGCAAAAAATCAAATCTGCTGTCTGGGGCCCTCTTTGATTTTCAGCTGATGGTAGTGGCAAAAAGTGCATCTGAACCATTACAATTAGTGCAGCAAGCTGCAACTGTCCAAATTCATGTGGATTTGGCAACAGTTATCCATGCCTTTTTTACATCCATGCTACTTTATATCCATGCTACTTTGACTATTGTTGTGGGGTCTACACCCAGTTATCCTTGAAAAGTATCCATAAGTTACAAAATTAATGAAAAATACTCAGTAAGTTGCCAAGCAGTGCAAAGTACAAGGAACACATGATCCTTGCACTGAAAGATCTGTCCTAGTTACAATTGTTTAACAGACACAGTTTAAGGTTAGTGCTAATCCTTAAATCCATAAAGGGCTTAGGACCTGAGAAGCCATCCCTCCCCTTACAAATTTGTCAGGCTGATGCACCCCTGCCGCCAGTCAGAGGCTGGTTATCTGACACGCAGGACGGGGGCTTCTCCTTAGTCACTCCTAGGCTATCAATGCAAATCTCTGGTCATGAGTTTTGCCCTACGTTAAGAATGTCTGTAAAGACGAACCTCTTCCACAGGCTTTTAATTCTTGATTAATTTTAGTCTTGATTTTAATTTTGTTCTAACTTTTGTATTTTTATTATTGCTCGTCACCTTGACCTTGCACCCCGAAACGCTAATCACAGATTGGAACGCATCACATTGGGGGACGATCTAGCCACACCAGAAATGACCGCTAAGCCGATGGAATCAGTTCAGCAGCGCAGCGTCTCGGAAGTGGGGCTCCTTCGTTCTTAATACTCCCGTTCGATGGGGGAGGTAGCTGGGTTTCGGCGGGACGGAAGGGAGGCAGGGCTGAACGCTAAAGGCGCCAAGGCAAGCCCAACGTCCTGATGAAAGGTCCCGTCCCCCGGGAAGGGCTTGCTGCTCCCGCTTACCTTGGAAGACCGAGAGGAGGCTGTAGAAGACCAAGTACCCTTTGACGTTGTTGCAGACCTGCAGGGCGCGAGGAGCGCACCGACCAATCCCGCAGAGTTCCTCGTCCGGGCCAACCAAACTCGGCGACGGCAAGACACTCGGGGTCGCCGAGGCGAGCTGCGGGTCAACAAGATCCGGGTTGGAGGTCTGGAAAGCCGGGTTATCCAGGCCCCCCTTTTTCATGGCGCGGTCGGAGGAGCCGTGAGAGGCTCAGCCGCCAATCCCGGCGCAGCGTCCGAAGCACCTGCCGCCTTCCCGGGGCCAGCTGCTGAGCCGCAGCACCTGTCGTCCAAGCGCCCGCTGGGCTAGAGAGGGCAGAGGAGGAAGAGTCGATCAAGGCGGGTCCGCTTTCAAGAACTGGCAAAGTGAAAATTAGGAAGAAGGAAAAGAAGAAAGACAACGAAAAAAAGCCAACCCTCTTACGAGAGGATGGAGGTGGAACCCTCGGCGTGAGACGAGAAGCGCGGCGACCTGAACTTTCTCCTTACTGGAATGACCAGTTTGCTCATATGCCAGAGGAGACGCGCCACCCTTGCTGCTCATCAGCGCGGAAATAAGCCGAGCAAGGAGGAAGGCGGTCTGCGAACGGGGCCGGCCGCCAGGAAGCCAGAGCCAAACCGAGGTGCGCCCCCCGCTCCCGGTTGCCCCCCCGCTCGCCCTTAAATAGCCGCCATCGGAGGGGAAAGAGTAAGCGCCTGCATTCGTAAAGAAGAGTGAACCGGTAGATGTCACCCGTGTCCGCACTAAATTTGGAGTCGCCTTCTCGTTTCTCCTCTGGCCTCTCTGCTCTGAAGAGTTCGCTCCTTAATACTTGCAGTTTCAGGGTTTGGGAAACTCCATCCCCGCTCCCAGCACGTTCCTGAGCATGGAAAAGTGTATCAAGATGTTGGGGCAGACAGTAGAGTCCACATTTCAGTTTATGGCCTTAATAAATTGCAGTTCCAGAGAATTGCTACAGCTCATGGCAAACAGAGTGGGTTAACTAAGCCAACCATACTAATTGCAGGACATTCAACTCTCTGGGGACCATCTGGAATGTTGCAGAAAGTCTGTTTTGTGGCAGTTAAAAATGGCAGTTGTCAGTGTGACACCTTTGAAGGCATGACATCACTCTGCCAAAGGTGCACATTCTTTCTGAACCGGACCTGCGGTCATTAACACTACATATCCCTGACTTTAACAGAGAGTGAATATTTTACACTTTGGACGTTCCTGGGGACTTCATGTGAATTCATTAAAGCCAGTGGGGTGACTGGCAGAATAAATGAATACTGAAAGGGTTAAGAATAAGAGGTGCTCTCTCCCCACGCTCTTTTGGGAATCAGAAGGGAGTTATCCTTTTCAGTCTAAAGGATTGGTAAGGCTTCAATTTAACTTGAGTCTTCTGATCTTTGGTGTGAATCAAAATTAGAGTGAACACAGCAAAAGGGGATGTCCCTAATGGAGCAATGGCTCGGCAAGTAACGCTTCTATTTAGCCTGAGTATGATTTTCTAGTATGATTAATAAGAATGATTGTACTAACGTTATTATATCTTAGTTTATCCAAGGGAGATACTATGTCTGATGAAAAAAGATAAAAGTGAGTATGTTTGGCCCTTATAAAAACAACTTCTTTGCCTCTTAATCCAGACACATCTGACTACAACTCTGCTTGGGCTTACGGGAGCACTTGCTACTTTCATTTTCAAAAGGGTAGTAGTACTCCTTCCGGTCTTGAGATGAAGCCCATGGAGTCAGCCCCCTCCTTCCCATGGTTCAGGTGGATCAAAATCTACTTGTTTACCCAGATTCTTATAGTTTCAGTAGTTTGCTTTTAATTGCTTTAATATTGTAATTGCTTTAAAAGGTACTGTGATACTATGGCTGGTGTGGGTCTTCCGGGCTGTGTGGCCATGTTCTGGAAGTTTTGTTTCCTAACGTTTCGCCAGCACCTGTGACCGGCATCTTCAGAGTGCAGGAGCACAGACAGGAGCAGTTCTCTCTGTGCCCCAGAGAGAACTGCTGTGCCCCAGAGCACCTGTCACAGGTGCTGGCGAAACGTTAGGAAACAAAACTTCCAGAACACGGCCACACAGCCCGGAAGACCCACACCAGCCATCATATGCCGGCCGTGAAAGCCTTTGACAATATACTGTGATACTGTTTGATAGCGTGTTAAATTTCTTTGTATTCCTGGATACAGTCCTGAGCCATTACAAGAGTAGGCAGCTTACCAAAACTCCAAGAAAGCAAATAAACAAAAATGGCTTTTGGCAGCAATAGAAAAATAGGACTATCCCCCCCCCCTTTTTTTTTTTCCATGCCAAAAGTGTGGGAATTGAATATCTCTGGAGTACAATGAGAGCTGTGGGAGCAAATGAATTTTCCCCAACCAAGAATTGGGAGCAGGAGGTGTTCTTTAGAGCAGTGTTTTTCAACCTTGGCAACTTTAAGATGTGTGGACTTCAACTCCCAGAATTCCCCAGCCAGCATGCTGGCTGGGGAATTCTGGGAGTTGAAGTCCACACATCTTAAAGTTGCCAAGGTTGAAAAACACTAGAGAGAAAGAGAATGGCTAATTAAAGTTTCCCCAGCACACCAGAAGCAGCATGACATTTCCCCAACACCGCAAACACTACGTGATGATTCATTGCTACATATTATGCTACATATGTTATGCAATGGATGCTGACTCAGATGAGCTCTTGCACAGCCTGATCAAAATAAGGATAATGGTGTTCATGATTCCTGTTAATGCATTGATGTAAAAGAGCAAACAGCAGAAAGACAGAACTCTTTCTGGACCTTGATTGACTGAAACTATGTTTATCAGGCTTTTTAGGTAATCTGAAAGATTTAAAAATTAAAATAATATTTTTAAAAAATAAAAGCAGAGCAGCAACATAGTACAATTAATAGAAGTACAACTGTAAACTTTGTACAAACAGATATACAAGCAAGGCATCAGTTCATTTAATAGCATATTAGGAACATCCTGATCTTCAAGGCCTGTTTATAGACACCCATGAAACGAAGGATAAATGATGACACATGGACACATCGCAACAGAAATTCTGCATCTTATGCACGTGTATGCAATGTTGTAGCCCATGTGTCCACGGGTAGAGATTGCATCCTGATTTTACAATGCATATTTCATCATTATGACATCATTGTAACTAGCAAAGAGGAAACCATCCACACATAGCTGGACATTTTACAAGGACTGTGTGGTTACCACAGAAAAGGCCCTGTCTCTTGTATTACCAGTCTAATAAATTTTACTAGTAGACGAAGTGTAGGAATTCCAATCTCAGTGTCTGAGCTTCATAAAGAGGTGGGAAGTCCCAAATCATTTAGTCATTTCATCCTCCCACCAGTAAGGTATTAACCATCACTTTGGTCTAATTATGATCCAGATGTCTTGGCAGATTTTAATATCCTAGAAGGGCATGAATCTACCATGGGAATTGTATCATAACAGATCAGGTGGAACGCTGGTCATATGCAGCTCTGATTCTGTCAAAATGATGGTATTTAAGATTAAATGAAGTGTGTGTGTGTGTGTGTGTACGTGTATGTGTATGTGTGTGTGTATATATATATATATATATATATATATATATATATATCAGAAAATCAACAAGAACCCTTATGTTGTCTCCCCTATACACACACACACACACACACACACACACACATATATAGATATATACATTTATATATATATAGGTGGGGGAGACAACATAAGGGTTCTTGTTGATTTTCCAATCCAACAGGGAACAGGCATTTCACCATTTAAAAAAGTCTTACCTGATCTTGTAGAGGTGCAAAGTTGGTCAACTTTTACCTTTGGACTATCTATGTTTCTTCTTTCTCTCAAATCTTCTTTTTCAATTAATGCACAGGAAAAACAAACATGCTCCTGCCTGTAGAAAAAACTCTTGGGTAAGCGTGGCTTGGGTAAGTGGCTGAAATTTACTATAACTTCATTAGAGATCAATATTACCTCTGTAAGTGACATTGCATACAATTACTATCTGAAACCTACAGAAAATAAATATATTTGCCAAAATATTAAACCAGTGTACAGTTTAATTTTCCATTAAACCGTACACTGGAAGTAAGAAAAAAAAATCTTGATAATCATGGCCTAGAAACACAGGAACCAGGAAATGCATGCCATTTAACATTGTTGAATGGGGAGAAGTGAATGTGTTATGTTGCATATAGCTACGAGCTACCCCAGTGATGTAAATATAGCCAAGATTGGGGAGGCAGTTGCCTTGGGTTGTGCAGGCAAAGGGATATGTGCCTGGGCCATTCATCTTGTTAAAAATTAACCAAGCCATCAGGCCCACACATACCCATCAGGGACTCTAATCTGAGCAGGGTGGCACAATGGTAGGGATGGTGCCACAGGTGGAAACTGTACTGATGCATGGAGCTGTTCCATTCCTGAAAGAGCCCCTCAGGATGACCACTAGCTGCTACTGCTGCCATCCTTCCCAGCTCTTTGATGCCCAAGCACCTAAATCATGTGCTGGTGACTAAGAGAGGAGCCACTACCACAACTGTTACTGTTGCTAAGGTGTGCAAGATACATGTAAAAAAGAGATGGGTTTTCAATCACCCAGTTGCATTTTGATTTGGGGGTGGGGGCTAGAAACAATGGAAACAGATCCCTCAGATGTCCTAGTGGTTTCCTCCATTTTGAATACACAATGATTAGCATCTAAAACCCCAACAAAAGTTGTGCATGCACTAGCCTCAACTGCATGCATGCTAGCCTCACATTAACTGAATTTTGGCTGGCATTAAATATGACCTGGTATCAATGTACAATTTGCCCTAAATTGAATATCGCACTATTCGAACTTGCACTGTTTGCAACTTACCTGTACAGTGAACCAGGCTGACACCATGTTTAACCACTACATGAACTTTAGTATAAAAAATAGTAAATGCACAGCAAGGCACAATCCATATCTAGGTATGCACAATCAGTAATGCCTGGTACAGACACACTGAGGATTTCACCAGAAAGATATTCCACTGATATGCTTGTTTTTCATGTATTTTAACTGACAACTTGTTTGGCACATAGGATTAATGAATGCTTAGCATGATGGTTATAAAAGGTTTATAAACTAGTCCTTGTTACAGAGGTGCCATGGCAGAACACGGCATACATACCTGTTGTCTGTCACAGGGAGCATTGCGTGTATATTCCTGTAAGTACTTACCTTTAATAAAGCTTGTACTGATCACACTGGTTTTCCACTCCTCTTTCTTGAAAATCCTATTTGGGTTTAGTGTATTTGTTTTATTCAGAAGTGCCCCTTTGGGAGCTTTGGGGAGAAACATCAAGACTAAACATTTAAATCAGAATGCCTAATCCAATACAAATTAGCATCTACCAATGAAAATCGAAGCACAAGTATTTAGAAATACATTCTTTTAAATTCAACTGAAAGTAACTTATGAGTATGCAGTAGAAATATAGGGATATTTATTTAGAATTAAGTTCCATTACCCCTTATAGACTTTTGCATGAAACAGAAAAAAATGAACTTATGATTTATGGTTTTGATGATTTGATAAAACAGATTATAGAAAAAAGAGAACTATTTTGTAACCATAGAGCAAGAGGTAAATTTATAACTGTACTTATAATTGCTGTAAAGAAGATTGGAAGCCACTTCTTTGTATCATTTTTCCTCTCTTTGCTTTCTCAATTTTAGCTCTTTGATTTCTTTTTTCTTTTTCTTTTCTTTTTCCTACTCTATATAAGTTCCTCTTAGTTTTTATCTTCTTAATTTTTTAAAAATAAAATTATATGTATGTATATATGTATGTTTGTAAATTTCATTGACTCGGGATTGTAGTCTTAAATCTCACTACATCCAACAGGTCTTTACTTGAAACTTCTTTCACAAATCAGAGGCATCTTCTCTCAAGATGTTCTCGAATTCAAAGAATTCAAATTTATTTTTAAGACAACTTTTATACAACAAATTGTACACATACTGGATTTTTTAGGGATTTCCCCAATATTGCTCAACTGAATGAAGTAATTTCTGGCCTATTCTACTTTTTCCAACCAGAATCATAGGTTTTGCCAACAAGTCTTCCCAGCAAGTGAGGAATCATAACAAGTGGAGTAAATTTCAAAAATTAGGACTGCTAAAATTGTCAGATGAAGTGAACTGCTGCTTCAGACTACCTTCTTTTCAATCCGACCATCCTAGCAATTAGCACAAGCCAACTGTCAAGGGGACATGACACCTTACATTCACCTCAGTATGGTTCTAGTCAAATATACCAGCTTCCTGATGAATTGGTTCTGCACAATGTAGCCTTAGCGTTTCTGGCATTTGACACATTCATGTCCGGATTGCCAACTGATTCTACATACATGCCCATGCATGCTTTGAAAGACCTTTTTCTATTTGAATATGAAGTGCTGCACAGCCCTATTACACAGTCCCAAGTCTTGTTGCAGCTTTCTTTCCACATAAGGGCAAAAGAGGGGAGGGGAACTAAATAATGCTTGGGCTTTCTAATACTGAAATGAGTAGCTGGCCTATAAGATTCGTCAGCTCTGCAAACCTGGCCTATCAGCGCAGAGAGAGTGCTGCTCTGCTACTTACGTCTCATCCTTCTGTGGTTTGTGTTCAGTTAGATTTGTATAGAATGAGAGAGACAGAGATTGAGAATTATCCATTTTGTGTGAGAATGATTGTAGGAAAGCAGAGGATGAAATGTTTGAACATTTATCTCAAAAGAGGCATGAGCAAAAGAACTTCAAGGAGAGTCCACCTTAGTCAACTCACAGAGGCTGAGAAACTCCTCTTACAATTTTCAAGATTCTATATTTACCCCAGACTAGCATTAAAGATTCCTTCCTTCCTGAAATCCACGTTGTTCTTGCTTCCTTGGCCTTGCCAGCTACGTGGGGCTAGACAGTGTGGGCCTGAGATAGTGTAGTGGGCTTGCTACTGGACTACTACATGTAATATAAAACCTTTCTTTACATAATAGTGTCTAATATATGCATTAGTAGTGCATATATTAAAAATAAAGCTGGACAAACAGCACTTAATATATCATTCACAGCAGAGGTTAACCTTGGCAATGGGCCATGCTGACAAGTCTCCAGCCTCAAAACACATGGCCCTACCATTTACAGGAGAAATTATTAGATTGGCTTGAATCTGAAAATATTATAAAGGGTGAACAGGCTGGGTGTAGAACAGGATGATCAACATTAGACCATGCCTTGGTCCTGCAACATTTAGTTGAGAAGTACACTCATAAATCGTGACAATCTCTTTACGCAGCATTTATTGATTTTAGGTCAGCTTTGATACTGTTTCTAGAACTAAACTGTGGCTTAAATTAAAAAATTCCACAATAGATAAACACCTATTACTGCTGCTTATTAAAATCCATGAGAATACCAGATTGAAGGTTAGGTGCAGCACTCAAGGCCTTGGCACAAAAGAAATACCTGTAAAGAGGGGAGTTAGACACTGGCCCCAGTTTTATTTAATTATTATATAAACTCATTAGTGTCTTATTTAAGTAACTCTACATTTCACCCCCCTAAATTAGCCCAAAGACATATTAACTTATTATTGTATGCTGATGATGCAGTAATTCTATCATTAACCTCTATTGGCCTTAAGAGAGCTTTGAATTCACTTATAGATTACTGTATCAAGGAGGAATTAATAATAAATTATACTAAGACTAAGATTCTTACTTTTTCTAAACGCCCTAAACAAAGAAGTTGGAATTTAGGTGGACAGTCCATTGAGCAGGTTAAAATCTTTAAATATCTAGGGATAGTTTTTCAAGCCTCAGGAAATAGAAATGCCCATCTGGACTATGTAACCCGTAATGCACAGAGGTCTGCCTTAGCCATCCAAACCTATTACATTTCCAAAGGAGCGCAGTTTATTCCCGTTGCAATGAAGTTGTTTGCAGCTAAAGCTCGAGCACAATTGTTATATGGGGCCCAATTAGGACCATACAACAACATGATTACCTTGGAAAGAGTTCAAACAAAATTTCTAAGAAATATCTTCCAGGTACCCAGCTGTGTTCCAAATGCAGTACTCCGACAGGAAGCAGGAGTCAGCACACTTGAAACCAATCTTTGGATTAACATCTTTGCCTACTGGCTAAAATTACACTATAACCTCAGTGGACTGACCCATCTAATACTGGCAAACTTTGAGACGACCTGGAAAACAGCTATCCAAAAGAAACTGAGTCTCTATGGTTTTTCCAACGATGCCATTTTGGCTTTAGAGTTGGATCAAACCAGGTCACTATTAAGGCAAAGGATCTTAGATATAGAAGGCCAAGCAGAAACTGCTGTCTGTAACGATCTGCCACCCACTGATCCCAAATCCAGTAACCTTCCTTGCAACCAGTATTGATTCAAAAGAAAGTTCATTTATTGAGAACAAGTGTACAGTTCCAAAGCATTGCTAAGACTGAGCCGAAGCGCGCCAAAAACTGTTTTTCTTACTTTTCCCCCCTACACCTCCCTTAGCTCCTGGTCTCCTGATTCCCTTGCTGGTATGACCTTGAGCATGCCCGTGCCTGTGATAAGGAGCCATCTGCTTCTAACAGTTTCTCATTCCTACTCCCCCCCCCTTTTACAATGGCAGAACCACAGCATGTAAAAAGCAATTTCTAAACTAGCCATCATAACAATCTACTATTAAATCTTGCGAGGATTCTGACATGCCGCCCCTCCACAAGTGACGATGTCAGTCAGATGACTCATATTCTTCACTCTAAAAAACAAGAAGAAAAGAAAAACATGATACAATAACAATGCCAAGGGTTAAGCCTTTGTAGGATAAGCATTATATAATTTTTTAACTAAACCTGGAGCCTTTACATGTTTCTTGTCAACCCATTCAGCCAGTGATTTAGGAAAATGTTTCCACTGAATTAAAAATTGAATCCCCCCTCTATGTTTTCTACTGTCCAGTATTTCTTTAACTTCAAAATGTTGTTCTCTTTCAACCATCATTGGCTTAGGTGGCAATGGGGAGGGATGCCATTGAGACAACGCTTTGTAGGGTTTAAGTAGATCGCAGTGGAAGACTGGATAGATTCTTTTAAATGTAGCAGGCATCTGTAATCATAGTGAGACTGGATTAATCACTTTATCAATAACAAAAGGACCTACGAACTTTGGAGCGAGCTTTTTCGAAGGTTGTAATGATTTAAGATGCTTAGTAGACAAAAGAACCTTATCGCCTACTTTCCAGTCTTTCTCTGGGGTTCTCTTAGCATCTGCAAATTTGTTGTACATTGCTCTGGCCTCCTTCAATGATGTGGCAATCTGAGGCCACACTTGCGTCATTTGTTGGACCCATTCATCAACTGAAGTGGACTCTTTAGGTAGTTCTGGGATGGGTACAAAGTCCTGTCCTGTAGCTATTTTAAAAGGGGTGAGGCCAGTGCTTTGGTGCACCGCATTATTATAAGCTACTTCAGCAAAAGGTAACAGCTCATCCCAATTGTCTTGTTGGTAGTTAATGAAAGATCTCAAATATTATTCTAGCACTGAGTTCAGACGTTCACAGGATCCTGCCGTCTGGGGATGGTACCCTCAAGCCTTGCAATGCCCCCAGTAGTTTTAGGAACGCCCTCCAGAACTTGGCAGTGAACTGGACCCCGCGATCCGAAATTACTCATTCTGGGACATGATGAGCTTGGTAGACGTGTTGTATAAATAACTTAGCCAGTTTGGGGGCTGATGGAAGGGATTGGCATGCCACAAAATGGGCTTGTTTGGAAAAAAGGTCTGTAACTACTCAGATGACTGTCTTTTTGTTGCTTTCAGGCAAGTCTACAATAAAGTCCATGGAAATTTGCTTCCAAGGAGTCTCTGGGTTTGCCACTGTCTGTAGAAGCCCCATTGGTTTGCCCCCCCCCCTCCTCTTGGCCATTGCACATGTGGGACATGTAGCTACATATTCCCCTACATCTTTTCTCATAGTTGGCCACCAAAATTGATGCCTGAGTAGATGTAAAGTTTTCACAAAGCCAAAGTGCCCAGCTGTTTTGCTGTCGTGACCTCTTTGCAAGACCCATTTTCTAGTGTCTGCAGGGACATACAGCTTATCTTGCCGCCACCATGCCCCCTGTTTGTTTACTAGCGATTGGCTATTGTTTTTAAACCAGTCATCCTGGGCAATCTGGGCATTTAATTTTTTCAATAATTCTCCTTCTGGTTGTTCTTCACCCCTTTTTCTCTGAGCTCTAGTGACCACTCTTAAGGCTGCTTGGGCACATGGAATTACAGGAGCGACCACTTCCTCTCGTTTGCTGTTGTGTTGAGGCAATATAGACAGGGCGTCCACTAGGAAATTTTCCCCCCCAGGAATGTACTTCAGGGAGAAGTTAAACCGATGAAAACATTGTGCCCACCTCATTTGCTTGGGAGACAGTTTCCTCGGTGCAGTCAAAGCCTCTAGATTTTTGTGATCAGTCCAAATTTCAAAGGGATGGGGTTATCCCTCCAACAAGTTATGGAGTTATCCCTCCAGCAAACTAAAGCCCAGCACACTGTGAATGCCTCCTTTTCCCACACCAACGAGCGTCTTTCAGTTTCCGAAAATTTCTGGGATATGTACGCACATGGAAATAGCTCTCCCGCCCCTCCTTTCTGCAACAGCACCGCTCCCACTGCCACATCTGAAGTATCTGCCTGGGTGACAAATGGCTGTTCTGGATCAGGGTGCTTTAAGATCGGTTCAGCTGTAAACAGTTGATTTAAACCTTGAAATGCTTCCTGGCACTCCTTAGTCCAGGCTAAGGGGACTCCAGGTTTTGAGGCCTTTGCCTTGTCTTTGCCCTTGGTTTTCAACAAGTCTGTGAGTGGGAGTGCTACTTGGGCAAAGTTGGGTATGAACTGCCGATAGAAGTTAGCAAAGCCCAGGAAACTTTGAAGCTGTTGCCTGGTTTTGGGAGCCTCCCAACCCATGACGTCCCTCACCTTGACCGGGTCCACTTCAATTCCCTGATGCAAAATTCTGTACCCCAAATAGTCAATTTGCTGTTTATGAAATTCACATTTGGAGAGCTTGGCATACAATTGTGCCTCCAGTAGCTTTGTTAGTACTTTCCTGACTAATTGTACATGCTGCTCCATGGTTTCAGTGTAAATCAAGATATCATCCAGATAAACCAACACCCCCTGGTACAAATCCTCTTGCAACACCTCATTTATGAGTTGCATAAATACCCCCACTGCTCCTTTTAATCCTAACAGCATTATTTCATAACGGAAGCACCCCAGCGGGCAGTTGAAGGCAGTTTTCCACTGGTTTCCTTCATGGATTCACACCCTGAAGTACGCATCCCTTGAATCCAGCTTCATGAAAATTTTCCCTTTAGATAAATGGGCTAACAGCTCTTTCATTAAGGGGAGTGGGTACCGGTTGTTGGCAGAAATGGCATTTAGGCCCCGATAATCTGTGCATAACTGTAAGGAGCCATCCTTCTTTTCCCTGAAAAGCACTGGTGCAGCAATTTGAGAATGCGTAGGTACAATAAAACCCCTCTTTAGATTCTTATCAATGAACTCCCGCAAGGCTTCCAACTCTTTGGGTGTCATAGTGTACATTTTCTTCCTTGGAAATTTGGCCCCAGGCTCAATCTCACTGTCACTGGCGCAATGGGGGGGTAGCTGATCTGACTCCCGTTCACTAAACACCTCCTGCAGGTCATGGTATTGCTTGGGAATCTGATTTGCAGCCTCCACTGCCTTTTCTCCACTCACAGCGCCCATCTCTCCCTCTGACAACGTTTCGGTAATTCCTTCAACTTCCACGCCCCCTCCTTCGGGAAACACAAAAACTTTTCCTCCCAGTTCTGGGTTCTTCCTTTTTAACCAGTTCATGCCCAGGAGCACTGGGTTGGATGCCATGGGAGTTACTAGGAATTTAATAGTCTCTCTATGGTCTCCCATAATTAGCTCGAGCTCTTCAGTATGATATTCCACTGACCCTCCCCCGCTGGGGATCCGTCCAGCTAGGTAAAAATCACAGGGGTTTTGAGTCTCTTTAAGTGCACCCACAAACCTAGGGTGAGGGTGGGATTAATCAAATTATGAGAGCAGCCAGAGTCTATCAGCACCCGTATCTCCACCCTCTGATTTGTCCTCACCACCCTTAGTTCCACCCAAATTTTAATGGGACTCACCCCCATCTCTTCGCTCTCTGAGTCCTCCCATGAACTACTTTCTTTCTCCGGAAAAGCGGCCGCCTGTCGGAGAGAGAGCAGAGCTAACAACTTCCGGGTTTTGCTGCCACTGCGCATTGCCGCTCTAGTGCCCACCTTGCTGCCGACCACCACCGACTCTTTCTTGCTGGGCTTCGAAGACTTCGGCCCCTTCCACTCCGTCTTCTTACCTCCCGGTTCCAGCTTCGCTTTAGGGCATGCCGCAGCAAAGTGCCCCGGCTCCCCGCAGTTGAAACAGATGCGACGGTTCCGGCTACTTTCTGGCACACTGGTCTTCGCCTTGGGTGCTGCCTTCTTTGTTCCGGGTAAGGGTGGAAGTCAGGTTCTCACTTCTACTGTGCGCCATTGCTCCTCCACCTTGCCGGCCATAGCGACCCATCCATTAAAGGTTTTGGGGTAACCCCGGCACATCACACGCTGCAGTAAATCGGGTTGCAAGCCTCTCTGGAAGAACTCAATTAGGAGCTCTAAGATTCTTCTGGGAATCTTAGCAAAATGTAACAATCTGCCACCCGCTGATCCCAAATCCAGTAACCTTCCTTGCAACCAGTATTGATTTAAAAGATAGTTCATTTATTGAGAACAAGTGTATAGTTCCAAAGCATTGCTAAGACTGAGCCTAAGTACGCCAAAGTTGTTTTTCTTACTTTTCCCCCCTACACCTCCCTTAGCTCCTGGTCTCCTGATTCCCTTGCTGGTACGACCTTCAGCATGCCAACGCCTGTGATAAGGAGCCATCTGCTTCTAATAGTTTCTCATTCCTACTCCCCCCCCCTTTTACAATGGCAGAATCGCAGCATGTAAAAAGTAATTTCTAAACTAGCCATCATAACAATCTACTATTAAATCTTGTGAGGATTCTGACACTGTCTTTACCCATAATATAATCGCAAATAACCAAATTCTAGTGAATAAACCAATCTCATACTTGTACCACATTACAGTTCCAAAATTCAGGACAGCTTTATCCTTAGCCCAATTTAACGTTCTCCCTACAGCTGTTCTAGAAGGAAGATACAAGAAAATCCCTTATGATATTCGATACTGCCCCTGTGGTACGGGTGCCATTGAAACCACAGTTCATGTTCTCTTGTATTGTCAGTTTTATAGGGATATTCACTTTCAGCTGCTTACCCCTCTTTTATTTAAATTCCCCGGGCATTCCAATACTTTTTATTTGTATTATTTGTTAAATAATCAAGATAAATCCATTTCTTTAAAAGTTGCAAAATTTTGCTACATAATGTGTAAGCTTCGCCCGCAAATGGTTGCTAATAGTTATTGATGAAAGAGGTAATATTGTTGTCTGTTTTATTGTATGTATTTTTATTGGTCAATGACTGAAATAAATATGATGATGATGATGATGATGATACCATTCCTGCTACTTTCATTTATGTCTGCCCCCAAATTAAGCAACTGCAGGGATTTTGATGCATTATCAATGGTCATGTTTTTAATTAAATGAAATATTACATAATTAAAATACCATTGCCTTGAAATCTTGAATTATACATTCAACCAGAACCATGGCATCTCTGGATCTCAGATCTTTGAATTCAAATCAGATCTTGACTCCCTTGTATACTCCTATTAAATATGCCTCTTCTCTATTTGCCACCAGCTATTATAGTACAGATACAAGGAGTGTTCTTCATATAAGTAATCACTTATCATTACACAAAGCTCAGTTCACTGGACTGCAGCTGCAAAGAAGGGAATAGTATTTTGCAACCATTTAAGCATCTAATGCCCTTATTGAAAGAACTGAAGACTAAGCGTAGAAACAAATAATAAGTGATTGCTCCTCAATACTTTAGATGCTTTATGCAAGTATCAAAATAATGTCACCATCTTTCTGAATAACAAGCCCATCTATTCCTGCACCTGTCAGGCAAATATGTAAGCAGTTGTTTGAACACTGTTTCTAATGGCGATTATTACATAAATGTTTATTTCATTTTTCTCCTTCCTTTCTCTGAAATGAAGTACATATTCCCCTCCTCCTGTTATCCTCACAAAATCCCTGTGGAGAAGTTAGGCTAAGAGATGATGATTGTCTTACAGTCACCTGGTGAGCTTCATAGCTGAGCAGATAATTGAATTGTTTTCTCCTGCTCTTATTTTGACATTCTAAGCACTAGACCAGGATGGGAAGCCTGGGGCTCTTCAGATATTGCTGAATTACAGCTCCCAGCAATCCCCACCATAGGCCATGCTGACTGGAGCTGCTAAGACTTGAATTTCAAAACATCTGTAGGCCCACAGATTTCCTAGCGGTCCATGAAAACATGTTGGTAGTGACAGTGGTTAAAAGAGTTCTTTCATCTAAAAGCGGCAACATTTTGCCAATAAAATAAATGCTGTCTATGTACTTGTTCATAAATTATTGCACATTAACATTTTATTATTATCTGTTATGGAAAATGGGAGTTATAGAATTGATATCACAGAATGGGTGTGCAATTCTGGACCTGATTCATTCAAGCTGCAAGATTCTCTGCATATTTTTAAAACAAACATCAAGAGTCTGTAGTCTGCTCTTGCTTCAGATACTACCCAGTTATGTATGAAATGCTTGCACATTCTCTCTTTCTGTGTGAACATGTGCTGATCATGTATTCAATTTGAACTTTGGTATAAAAGGGTAGGACAGAATAGCTGCATCAGCTGTTTCTAGACAGATACTGTGTTGCTTTAAAAACATAATACACTGAATATCAGAATTATCTTATACTATACCATAATATTTATGACTCCTTTTATCTTACCTTTCCTGAGGGTGGCATCTAAGGTTCTTCACTCTATCACTGCCTTTTTTCTTCACAACTCTGTGAGGTAGATTTGGTCCAGAGACCAAAGTCATCCTTGGTGTTTTATGGCTGAATGGGGATATGATCAGGATTTTGTTAACTTTAATTAACTGTTCAACCATAGTATCATACTGGTTCTTCTACTTGTCTCATTATATTTGAAAGTATTTACTCTATCTTGGAAAATAATTGGTTTAGGGAAAATATAAGAACATAATCTCATTCAGCCATTCTGGTACCTGGAATGACCAGCAACTGAACATTTCAGTTCAAGGCTACCCCCTGCCAGTATTACTCTAATAATATCAGCACCCTATAGGCAAAAACATTTTCAGCACATCTGTCTATAGGAAGAAAAGATACATACGTAGAACCATATCCATAGAGGCTTTATTGCTGCAAATGCACAGTACCTGTACAAGGATGACTTCAGCAGGGATGGAGGTGGGGACGGTATCAACCTGAGTGTTTGTGAATTAATATGAAAAATGTGGCATGTCTGCAGGAAGCCAGTGCCATTGCAACAATGTTAATGAGGGTCAGGGAGCTATCTGCAGTGCTTACATGATGGGCTTTCCATGTCTGAATGAGACTAGAAACACGACTACATGTGGATTATGGAAAGTAATCTACACCTATTAAATTTTTACCATAGTGATGGGTTCCAAGTATAACTATTTTGAGAAATTACTAAAGAAACGGAAATATGATTAGACTAAATATATTCCAGTTCATACCACGTATGCCTAACATTAAGAAAATCTATTATAATCATAGCATTTTTAAATTAAATGAGCTAATTTGAAAAAGAATGTAATGGGTCATTGTTATATACTATAACAGAAAGGAGAGCTGTCAAGAAGTTCCATTCTTAGATGTCTATTCTGCAAATTAATTGCACAGTTATATAATAACATTTTGTTAGCCCTTCAAGGTAGTCCAGACAAGAAGCACAAGTATGAATACTAATTCTGTCTTTATTGTAAGGTTACATTAACAGAATCCTGCAAGACTGAAAGTATTTCTCCCCTCCTTTCCTTTTACTTTCTGGGAAACTAGGGAGGGTCCCTTCGGAAACACTTCCCATGTCCTCCCCTCTTCCATGAACCGAGATATCTTTTACATGACAGTTGTCTAGTCTGCAGCTCTTCCTCCTGTCTCCCAAAGTCATTCCCACATGCCATTACACATTTTGAATTTTTCTCATGAAAAGTTTTCTATATAAGAGAAGTTGAATTAAGGATAAAAATACTCTTTTGGGAAGCCAGTCTTCAAGAAGAAAGCATTTGTGTATATATGTATGTATGTATTATATTATTATTATATGTATGCATATAAAAATTTCCTTCTCACCTGCCACAACCTGTTAATAATTACCAACCGACCTCAGCATCTGTTTGTTACATATAAATAAGCATTTTCCTCAGGTTGCTGCACAACTACTCTATGCTGGCCAGTGTTTGAGTTGGGTTAGACTGCCTCAGTTATATGTATAGAAATCTAGATTTGTACATGCAGTCTATGCCTCATGTTGCAGCAATTGCCCCACTCCCATCAAGATCCTCCAACTCCCACATTTCATTGCTTTGTAGTTGGTTCTCCTTGGTAGAACTTGGGCATTCTTGCACAAGCTGATGACTCTAGCTGTAGCACATATGCTGGGAACTGTTACTCAAAACTGGAGGTTCCAGACTGGAGAATGACCTAGCCGAGTCAATTGTACATCCTTAATGTCTACTCTTTTTTCTCTACATGTACTAATGAAGTTTGTGAGTTTATCTATTTAAATTCAAATAAATAAATAAATAAATAAATAAATGAATAAATAAATAAATACATTTGACCTAGTTTTTTTACTCTAGGATATACCTTTGCTTACATCACTTCCTTACATACATTTGAGGCTTGCTTACAACTATACCAAACTATTTTTTTCAGCCTTTTACTTTCAACTGTAAATTCCACTGTGCAATCCTGTTTTATTCTCAGTTAACTTAAATCTCTCTCCTCCAGATCTAAACCACCATTATTTGTAAGCACCTCTGCTTCCTGCTTTACAAGAGTCTAATTTTGCTTTCCCTACAGAAAAGTTGTACTTCCTGAATTCTGAAAATGGGTCATTGTTACCTGCTACTCCTGAGACCAGTCTTTGTCAATCTTTGGTGACTGGCTGCTTTTTATATATGTTGGAATATAATTCCCAAAATTTCCATCCAGCATGGTTCCACAGGTTTAAGCTAAAAATGTTTTATTAACTGGCTATCTTAGGCAGTTTGAATACCTTATTTAAAAGCTTGTAGACTGATTACATTCTCATTACAATTTCATTTTATTTTTCCCAATACAAAAATCATTCATAGTGGTTAATGGTATAATATATGGTTATTATGTTTGCATTCATTTTTACTTGGGATAACCTCCAATTTTTGTGGGCATGTGGCAAAAGGCCATCACACCCAACTCTTCCATTGCCTATAGTAGTGAATACAGATTCACTACTGAGTTCCAAAAGAACTGGTTGCCAAAAAGTTAACCAAGAAACAAAATAAAGAAGATAAAGATGTTATGAAAACCATTGACAAGCTTAAAAAAAAAAGAACGAAGCCTCCCCCCCCCCCAACTGCTTCACATCAGAGAATATCCCCACTGAATTTGGAACAGGTCCAGTGGCTTCCAGAAGAGGCAACATTTTGAGTGTCGTATGAAAAGTTAGTATTGAGAAAAAGGATGGGTGAATTGGCCTTCTTGATTTTTAATGAGAAGGAGAGCAAAGTTAAGTAACTCTTGATCACCTGAGTAGGAAAAGTTCATCAAGATGGAAAGAAGAGAGACACTATAACATAATGGACATCCCAACTGCTCAAATATTTTCAGTGATTGGTGATCAGTTAGAATGGGGAAGGGGAAAAGGAGAAATCCTATCTTTAGTCACTAAACCTCCTTCTGTGACTTCCCTGTACAGAGATACATTTCATGGAAAGATGCCTGCAATGTTTGGATTCCAGATTTGATTCATAGGACTATAAACAAGAATAAATAGATTTTTTTTAAATTTCCTTTTAAGTGCTTCTGTATTGCTTGGCTAATTTGTTATGTCTCACATGTTCTGGGCATAATGCTCTGCTGCAGTTGGTATCTTTCCACAAACTGTGGAAAAGGAAATTCCCAATCTTGGCCAGATCCCATTCAGCAAGTCATTTAATGATCAGTCAAGTTAGAACAAAGAGTTCATTTTCAACAAAATAAAAACTAGCCTAATGACTATTATATGGGTGTCTCTTAAAACTGCCTCCATGTGATATTTTCATGAACCTGGCAAACATCCACGTTATCATAAACTACCACCATAATTGCTTCATGTAATGAAATGTGCTAAATGGTTTTGCAGAAGCATATGAAGATTGTTTGAAGTAGCATTCAAATGGCAAGAAGTAATATATAAAATGATTTCATATATGAAGAAATGGGGTATACATAGCTACTTTATTCTGAATTAGGTCTTGTTTCATCTGACATCCCTAATATGTTGCTCACCTGCACCAATATACCTGCAGTATATCAACAGACCCTTTCCCCACATGCATTTTTATCTGGTGGAAGAACTCATGACATCCTCTTAAAGTTCCTTACAGGCCCATGAGCTCAAGGAAAAGTTGAGGAATCTTCTAGCCCAGTATTAACTCTTTTTTTTTTTTTTTTTAATCTGCGCTCAGTCATTACTGACTCTGCAGTGACTGCTTGGATGAGTCCTTGCAGTTTTCAAGGCAATTGTTTCAGAAGTGGTTTGCCAGAGCCTCCTTCCTAGGGCAGAGCCCAGCTGGCGAGCGCAGGAGGCGGGGTTTCCGTTGCTTCACGCCCTTTTCGGGCGCGTGCGGTTTTTCGCGCTTACCGGCAACTGCTCCCGACTCCTTTTTGCAAGGCGCTGCCAGCATTTTTCCTCCCACCGGAGTGAGAATACCCATTTATCTACTCACGTGAGTTTTCGAACTGTTGGGTTTAGGAGTTCAAAAATGAATCTTCCTGAGCCCTACCTTGGAAAGCTCAGGACTTTCTTTTCAAGTCTTTCTTATGCAAAGCATGAGCCACAGTATCATAAAACTTGACTGAGACAGTCTATTTAGGAAGACCAAAACAGTTGAAAATAATAAACATATTGGATTTATACAAAGATGCTTTAATCATGCAGGGGAATGACCCATAGTCTCCTCTATGCCCTTCTCTACCCCCCAAACTGTGCCACTCAGTTTCAGTGCAAAGGACAAAAATGCAGGTGAGTGACTTTGGGTCATTTTTTAAAAAAAGGAGTATAAAAAATAAAGCATCCACGGGCATGAAAATCCACATGGGGGTGGGGAAGGTGCAAAAGATGCAAAACTCTGCCTCCAACCTGTGTGCAACATCATAGCACAAATACAGAAAAGCAGTGCAATGTCATAATGTTCATTTTATAATTCTGGTATTGTCATGGTTAGCTATTGATACTTATGTCCACAGGGTTAAGCCATCCATTTCCTTTTAACCTACCACCACAACTTCCCCATTTCCTTCACATTTTAAATGTCAGAAAATTCTGTCCCAACTTCTCAGTAACATCACCATGCTGCCAGTAAGTCCTCTGCAGCCCTCTAAGAAAAAAGAAAATAGATGGCCCCTTAGCCAAAAAGCTATTGCCTATCTCTGCTTTAAATGGGATTTAAATTAATAATGATTATTTTATCCTGTCCACAGGAGGGGGTGGGGAGTGCTAAAACACACAGCACAATGCAAAACTCTACTCTTACATCCTTGCATGCAAAAGTGACATGTAAGTATGAAAGAGCAGAGCTTGAGTTGACATCACAACACACAGTTCATCCTTTTGGCATCTTCATGGCAACCCATAGATGCCTATGACTAGGGCATGTCTCCCTTTGTCTTTATTTAGTTCATAAAAGGCTCAAATGTTGAAGGATCAAATTCTTGGATTAGGCCTGGAATATTGGATGCATTGAATAGTGTACTTTACCAATATAAAACAGTTTACTAAATAATTTTAAAAGATGTAAATTGAAACTGTGTTTTAGATTAATTTTAACAGTGCCTGCCTCCACCTAGGTTTGGTTTGCTGGCTGAATAACTGGGACAGAGGAAATAGGAAATGAGTACCCTTGCTTATAAATGTTTAAAGAACTCTTGGCTCCTATATTTTAATATAACCAAGAGATGTTCATTCTAATGCTAAAGAAGATATATGCAACACCCTGTTTACTTAAACAAGTTTTTTTTTTTTTTTAATGAAAGAATGGTCTTGAACTGTCATGGAATTGTGTAAAATGAGTTTATGTCACAGTATCATTTTAAGTAGACATGTATGAGTTATTTGTCTTACCAAACAAAACTAAAACTAAAACAAGGAAGTTTAAATTATAAAAATGGAAGCATGGCACTTTTGTTGGCTTAAGTAATGTCACAAGTAGTAACTGCCCAACCTTCCTTTTTTTTCTTTTTTCTCTTCCCCTTCTGGAAGAATGAATCAGTAAGTTCCAGGCAGAACTGAAAATATGCTGGAATTTTACATAAATTGTTTGGACACAAAACATAACAAGTTTTATAAAAAAATCTGTTGCAGGCCATTATGGCAGATTCATGCCACACTGAAATGATCATATCTGTACCCAGTCCAAGTTACAAACATGACTAAAGTGGGTGGACAACATAAATAAAAATAGTTCCTGAATATTATTCATTCCCAGAAGTGCAATGTAAGCTTACATTTGAAGGAAGAAAATGTTTCTGCTAGATTTCAAATATTTCATTCCTGGAAACTCATAAGCTAACCTAAAAACTCAACTAAACAAATTGTCTAGGTAGGACTTCTTCCTTCCTTCCTTCCTTCCTTCCTTCCTTCCTTCCTTCCTTCCTTCCTTCCTTCCTTCCTTCCTTCCTTCCTTCCTTCCATATTTCCCGAAAGTGAATAGGAAAATGTATTGTCGAAGGCTTTCACGGCCGGCATACGATGGCTAGTGTGGGTCTTCCGGGCTGTGTGGCCGTGTTCTTGAAGTTTTGTTTCCTAACGTTTCGCCAGCACCTGTGACTGGCATCTTCAGAGTGCAGGAGCACAGACAGGAGCAGTTCTCTCTGTGCCCAGGGTGAGAGAGAACTGCTCCAGTCTGTGCTCCTGCACTCTGAAGATGCCAGTCACAGGTGCTGGCGAAATGTTAGGAAACAAAACTTCAAGAACATGGCCACACAGCCCGGAAGACCCACACCAGCCATGAATAGGAAAATGATTAGTTATTTCCAGCATGAAGAAAATGCCTATAGTTTTGCCAGTTCCCTGCACTTTCCTGTAGCAACTGAGCTGTAGAACAAAATTTTGTAGGTGGCAAACTGCTTCCAATGAAAAATAAACAAATAAACATACCTGCAAACAAACAAATAAATGAAGGTAATTTAGAAGAAAGAATAAGAGCAAGAATGCTGGTCAGAAGAAAAATGTCCTTCTCCACTTCCAGGCAATACCATTTTTTGAGTAACTTAGTCAAAAACTGGGTACATTTTTCAGCTCTTAGAAGCACTTAATGACATTAAATGGTAAGCAGAGGAGAAATGTTGTTCGAGCCATGAGTCTGTATTTAGTTGCTGCAATTTATGAATAGGTATCAGATCAGATTCTTCAGGAACTTAATCAGTCCATCATTCAATCAAATTGAAGTACACAGTTTTAAGAGTAAATCAGCTGCACTTGGTGTGGAATCCTGTGCATGTCTTTTTAGAAATTGAAATTTTGAAAACTGATTACTTTACCTTCTAAATGCTATATGGATGAATGGTTCTGTTTTCATTTTTTCTTCCTATCCCCTTTGCTTTTTATGGAATATGTTTTACATTGTTTTCATTTATTGTATTTTTTTATTGTATTTCAACCATTTTTATTTTTATGGTAAACTGCTTTGAGTTATGACTGCCTAGAAAGCAGTATACAAATATATCAGAAAAAGATTTTGGCATTGCATAAATTCATGTAAAGCAGTAGTTAGGGTACAGAAGGCTTGGGGGAAAGATGATTATAGGTACCTAACTCAAACTCAAACATCTACCATTCAGTAATGGTAGTTTGGAATTTCAAACTAGTAAATAACAAAAAGAGAACAAATGTAGCATATATTCCAAATATAAGATCTGCTGCTGTAGATGAATCAATTCATTCCATCTTTCTCATCAATCATTCATACTGACTTAGCTGAAATCACATATCTCATGGCTTATCCTGGATAATACAATTTTGCATCAAAACGTGCAGTCTCAAAGACAACCTTTGGAAGTTTCGATTTGAGATTCAGCTCACAGCAATTCTCTTTTTGTGTAGTATTACAGATATTGCAACAACTATTTCATAAACTGAAAATATCAAGGTGTAGATAATTCTCTAATCATATTAAGATACTTTTGCAATCAAATGCATTTTATCTGATTAAGTGCATCTCCTACCTTAGTTGCATACATTTGCAGTACAAAGAGCACACACACACACACAAACACACACAAACACAGAGAGCTCATGTTTTTGGATATTGGACTTCATCTGATTTGTAAGTAGACTGTGGCAACGAGTACATCATGCTATAAAAGATAATATTTTCTTAACCTATTCTTATCTTACATAATCTTTGCTGATTTAAGTCAAAGATCCTCTGCAGTGTAAGATATGACTTTGTTATTTAAATAAAATTTATCTTGCAGCACATGATGTTCTTTTTTGTATTCCTCTTTCCTGGAACCAAATTTTAATCAGTTCAAATGTTCAATTTGCAGGAAAGACATTTGCATGCAAATTTTTAAATATTGCTTCTGCTTTTCTACTGCACATAGTGTGATAAAGCTGTATTGCAAGTACTAGTGTACTTCACAAAAGCCTACCTGAACAACAACCAAAAGAGGGGGTTTGTTTTTTCCTTTAAAAAAAATTGAACATGCTTGGCTCCTACACAGCACTGTTTCTGGTGCCAGGTTATTTGTCTGAACACTTTACTTGATATTAGTGTCTTGGTCTGCCCTGTTAGGTGGGGTTTTTTTCAGGGGGGGGGGCTGTCTTTCATTACTGTTATTAATGCTGTGTTACTATTCTATTGTATAAATATATGACTTATGTTTTGTTATTAAATCATCCAAAAATCCAAGTGGGATGAAGGTTGCTAATGAAATATTTTCAGTCTGTCACAATCAAAACCACAATTATACAACACTGCTTTAAAACTATGGTGTAAGCTGTTTAATATCAAGATATATACAGTATGTATACCAATGTTGAATCACAATGACCTACTCTCTAGAAGACATTCAATGTATTTGTTGTCCTTAATCTTTTTTTTTTTCTTTTTTAGAATTCAGCCCCAAGGAACTCACATTAACAGGTAAACTTACTGGCAAGACAGTAATGACTACAGTTTCCTCTTATCTGATTGCTCTAAATAACAAGTCTACCATTATCCAGCAACTGTAATCTGATTCATCTTAAAGAAAGCTCCTAATCTTTTATTACCACACTCATTTCTCTTGCCATTACTCCAGCCAAAAGGAAGAGTGTAAGATGATAACTATGAATAGATCTCAGGAATGCATTTTTTCCTGAAGTAACCCTGAAGATTTTTTTTCCCTATAGAACATTTGTGTGCTAAACATTTGCGTGGTATGGGGGGTGGGGGGGGGGGCGGACTATTTTAAAGTTGATATGCAGAACCAGAACCTTTGCTGTTCAAAAAAACCCCAGGCCCTTAGATGTACCAGAAGACAATAAAGTTTCTTGTCCTTCCCATTCGTTTTTCAGTATAGAATGGAGGAAGTCTATATCTTGTCCTTCATCTCAAACAATGGGACTTTGCCTGTCCTGTTCTAATATTATACTCTGAGTTATTGAGAAGAAAAAGATTTAACTTTTATTATCTCTGCCACCTGTGCAATGTAGGTTGCTTAAATTCTGCTGCCCTCTGGAGGTGTGATTAAGAATCAAGGTGTACTGTACTTTGATTCTTAAAAGTATAGATTTTGGATATTTGAAATCGCAGTGTTCATTGATTCAAAAGGATCTAAAAGCTTTGAGTAGACATCTTATCCTTAGGAGTCTGTATGTGTGTATATTTTTACTGACATCCTGGAGAAGACCTATCTATATTATCATTAAGAGCTGACACTGACTTGATGGCGCATAATCAATCAATAAAATAACATAATTCAAGTGGTAAATAAATTTTTAATTTTGGATTAAAAATTTTGATACAAAATTTAATTTTAAAAGGCCTTTAAAAATGAAGGAAAGCCAGACACAAATGTTACTATAAATGTGATCTATGTTATTATTAAATGACCTCGTTATAATCATGACCTCGGGTTACGAACACTTGTTCAGTGACCATTCAAAGTCACAACAGTACTGAACGAGTGGTACTTACAATTGGTCCTCGAAGTGTTCTGGCCATCACAGCATCTGCCCGGTCATGTGATCGCAATTCAGGCACCTGGCAATTTATATTTATTTAGTGGTCCATGGTTGCTAAAATGTTGAGAAACACTGGCTTGTATATTATTGGCACCCATGCAATGCTCATGTCTCTGAGGTCTCACTTAATCATACTATACTATATTTTGATAAGTTTGGTTAGAAGTCCAAGAGCAGCTTAGAAAATTTCACCAGATTGCATGATGATAATGACAAAACCTTCCTTCTCCTCCTCCTTCTACAAGCTGCTAAGATCTATGCAATCAGGTGTGCTGGTAGAACTTTGTTGGGCTAAGCAAACGATGTGGACAACTTTGGTTTTTTGGTTGAATTTGATGCCTTTTTGGCTGTTTGCCTTTTCTAGACTAACTGTTTACATTAGTTGGCCACACTCGCTGCTGGAATTCCCTTCCCCTGATTTTTCTTAAATTAGAATTTGGTCATAAGGCTAGAAAAGAGCACCAGCTCAGCTGTATATTAGCTAAATCACTCAGAGCAACATTAACTTCATAAGTAGTAAATGCAACTTTGAAAAACTTAAATAAAAATGGAATTTCCCACCAATACTAACTAAATCAGTACAAGGGGAAAATTACATCTGAAAATAAACTTACTATGGAAAATGATGCAATATATTATATTCCTAAGGCAAATAATTCTACCAAGCAGCTGGTTAAAAAAAAAGAAAGAAAGAGTTATTCTCACTGATGTGGTAGTAAGGGCAGTGAAACAGTGGGAGTCATTCAAAATAATTGGCATGTCATTGATATTAGCAAGACCAAAATTTACAATATCATGTAATACTTATGAAATCAGCAGTAAAGCTTGCCACAAAAAATATATCACACCCAAGGTCTGGTAATTTCAAACACAAACCATTACATAACAGGTTTATTGTGACAATCGATTCCCTAAAATGTCCAGTCTACATATACTGGAAATCTGCTGTTGCTTATTCAAATTACTATTTGAAATAGAAAAGACATTTTCACATGTACTGAAAAAAGTATGCCTTTAAATGAACATTTTTTTCCACAAATATGCTTAAGTTTGTAAAATTACATTCAAACACTTGCCATTACAATATTCTAGAACATTAGGTTTGTGAGCTGAGGGAGGGGAAACGTTTTACCAAAAAGTAAAATATTTCTTTGAAACATGTATGTTTTCTTTCCTTCCATCATTTTCATTTTTACTGATATGCAGTGTTTTATAAGCCTGTAACCACTAGTAAAAACAAATACAGTCTTGTTGTGCACTAGGGAATCGATAATCAGTGGTCCTGAAATATTTATTTAGGGGATTGTTTAGCTGTTGCAAGGTTGAGGCCCTTCTATCAATTATAATAAAACTTCTGTTTCAAGTTTTTTTCTAAAGTAAAGAAGGAACACAAATAATTTTGTTTTTACAGAGATGGACAACTGTATAAATCAAATGAAATAAATAAATAACTAGTAGGGCAAACTTGAGTAAAATATGTAGGAATTTTGTACCACTTCTCATGTGATTCAGCACCTAATGTTATGAAACCTATCTAAAACCTCTTTTTTTCAAAGGGATTCCATTTGTAATGTGCATTTTATGGTCAAAGCTCTTGCTCAATTCTATTTGCTTTTGGATTGTGAATTTTAATTCATGTGGTGAAAAATTCAGTCACCTACAAGTCCACTTTGAGTGTTCTCAATAGTGTACCTGTTGCTATTTCAAAATTAAAGATAGGCCTTGACTCTGTGGATGTTAAGGCTTAGAATTAAAGCTGTAATTGTGCATAGCATTTACGTATTCCACACTGGACTTTTCATGGTGTGCTAATGCTCACGTATTAGCTTATGGATATAAACATTGGATTTTAAGCTGCATGCTGTAGACTTTTCTCTAATGGCTATAGAACATCTCAACGCTATATTATTTAATGTATTCAGGATGTGGATTTCAAGAATTATCTTATAGCAGCAAATAAAGCATATTTACCTCTCTATTTAGGATTCTTATCGTATCACACCTAATCTCCAAACTATCTCCAGAACTTAAATATTGCTAATAATAGGAGGGCATTTACACTTGCCCTTTTTAATACTTTACTATAATGCAGTTTTTGGTGGGGGTAAGTAGAAAGGAACTTTATGGTAACTTAGCATATGGTAGTGGAATATAGTCCTAGAACTCTTAAAAAGTGAAGACAACAGTCCCAATATGTAGTTTCTAAACTGCAGGAAATGATTTTTTTCTGCATTGGCCACACCTCAAGTATTGTGTCCTGTTCTGAGAACCACATTTGAAGAAGGTTTCAAACAAGAACAGGTTCAGAGAGTGGCAACAGGAAGATCAGGAGACAAGAAGCAAAGGCTTTATAATGGGAAATTCAAGGAACTGGGAGCCACAGACTAAAAGAGACTATGGTAATGCTCTTCAACTACCTGAGAAGATTTCATGCAGAAGGAGGCCTAGAAGTATTACCTGTGGAATTACATAAAGGCAGGTTTTCGGGGGGAAAGTCCTAATAGTAGGCAAATACAACAGCGAAATCACTGAATTGTAGTGAAATAGAAATATGTTTAATAAATAAATAACCAGATAAGTGGTAAATTCCCCTTCATGGAAGATTCAGAGAGAAGCTGGATAGCTACTTGTCAGGAAAAACAAGGAGGTGGACTTCATGGTCCCTATTATAAAACTATATCTCACCCACCTAAGAAAGCTGGAGTTTTTTGTCTGCATTAATGCCAAATCTGTTTTGATTTCTATGTAAATATTCTATTTATATTTATTACAGACAGAACCACTCTGATAGCCTGAGCACAGTTATGAACATTTAAAAACAAATATATTACACTGAAAAAATAAAAGGGTCTGCATGGCAAAACAATATTGGACAAATGAAAAGGTTTCTGAGGGTAAAGTTTGAAGAAATTTAATCCTGCTGAAAAGGCTCTAGGTCATCATTCTCAGAAAAAATGAAGAGTGTCTGGTTTGTTTATTTGTGTTTTTTGAGACACTGTCAGATTTAATCCTGTTTCTTCTATTGATGGAAAATTCTCTCAATCTTATGGGATGTGCCACAATGCTACCCAGCTGCATCTTCTAAATTATGCCAATTGTTCAGTGCATTATATTGTCACTGGATTTCTGAAATGCTAGTGCATTTAAGGGATGCAGAACTGAGAAGCTCTTTGCTCAGCATTGATAAAAAAAAAAAAAAAATACAAAGCCGTATAGACTATATTGCGATTTCAATATGAGTGACACCTAAGAAGAACCTGAGAACATGCAGTGAAATATTGAGGTATGGAATTCATAGAGTCATATGGTTAGAAGGGATCTCAGAGGACATCTAATTCAACTCTTGCTCAGACAAGGATCTGCTCAAGAATTTTGGATAGATGCTTACCCAGCCTCTATTTGAAGGCCTTCAGTAACATCAGGCAAATTAACAATCTACTTGTATATAGTTTCAACCCACTGTTTTAGTTTTGCCCTCCAGGGCAACAGAGATCTAAGTTCTACTATCCTAGCTTTCCTTCCATCCTTCCAGTCTTCTTTTCTGCAGGCTAAGCACACCTAAGAAGACTTGGTCTCTAGTTCCTTCATCATTTTGGTAGCTCATCTCTGAACTTGCTCCAGTTTATCAATGTCCTTTTTAGACATTGCCCAGAGCTGGGCATATTGTCCCAAGTGGGGCCTGACCAGTACTGCAGCCTTCAGCTGCTTGTCTCCCATAAGTAAACTGGCTGGAAATGAAATGGACGTAAGTAATCCTTTTTTTCAGATTTCAGCCCCTTCTTCTACTTTAGCCACAGTGATTGCCAGGTGATTTGTCTGGACCACCATCAATGCAGCCCCTGACAGGTGGATTCCTCCTACTTATTATTTCCTGCAACCCATGCTAGGAAAACAAGTACCATCTACTTTCCCTTGTATGGGCACATCTTCTGAGGACTGGTGAAAGCAACAAGTTTTACAGCACTTCCTGTCACTTGGGCTAGAAGGAGAAACTTGGTAGAATTCACTTTCACTCAGTTAAAAGGGGGGGAAAACACCAAGAAAAAGACCTTTGGCTGTACCTGTTACAAAGACGAAAGAAAAAGAAATGGCCAGCATTTCACCAATACTGAATCAATCAACCAGCCAGGCAAAGGTCTAACCTTTCATGTCAGGGAGCGCAGCAACCCAGTATAAAATGGTCATTAAAGGCAGAGGGTAGGGACTGGTGGGATGTGGCCAGCAGGGACATACCACCCAACTGGAATTGAGCTGAAATGCAGCAGGCAGACCAGGTTGCCCTGCTTGCACCCATGGAGGGGAAAATCATTATGTGAAGCAAGAAAACTCAGATAGTTGCTTTCCCAGAAGCCAAGAGATGGACTGAAGACAACATCATCCAATCCTACCCTCCCAGAATGGTAAGTGGCCAGTCATTATGCTGCGGCAAGCAGGAAGTGTGGATCAGCCCTAAGCAGAGTACGCTGGAACAGCTAGTTCCTGTGATGTGGACACTATGTTCCTGTTAATACATCTCAAAATAGCATTTGCCTTTTTAGCAGCTGAATCACACTGTTGGCTGACATTCAACTTGTAGTCTACTAAAACATACAGATCCTTTTTAGATGTGCTTCTGTTTTGCTCAGTTCCTACCTCCAGAACTCTGAATAGGTTCAGAGTTTTTTGTTCAGTGTTTCAGTTGGGCAACCTTCAACATATCATGACATTTTCCTGGGATACTTCATTCCATTCTGTTCCATCCCCCCCCCCCAGCCTTTCTTTCTTTCTTCTTTTTCTGCCCTATAACTTGCTGCATTGTCTGTCCCATTATCACTGTCCTCTTTTCTCCTCTTCTTAGCACTTCTTTCTGCTGAAAGAGCTTCTGTATAACTGGAACAAAATTGGCCTTGAAAGTTAGAAATCAGTGCAGAAGCTTATCTAGAAGTAAAAATATCACATGAAAAGAAAAGACAGCCTTGGCAGAAGCAAGTTCAGGTGCTACAATTTTCCTTACCTGGGTATAAGAAAAGCTAGTGACTCAATTTCCACTATTGCCCTTTTGTCACAACGTGCAAATTGTAGCTTCCTCCAGGAAGTCATCATGTACCTTTGTGTCCCAGGGGCCTTTAATGTGTCAGTTTGTGCAGCCAGGCAATAGGAAAGCAGTAGCAACAGCACTGCTGGCTTGCCTTTAGATTCAAGAGAAAAAGGGGGAAAGAAAAGAAAGCAAATTTATCTCTAATCATTTCCATGAATGCACGGTACCAGCTTCACAGGAAAAGTGGACACCCCTAGAAAATTCAACAGTGGATTTTCCAATATGAAAGAAATTATGTGGACAACATACACTGGGGGGGGGGGGGGGCAGGGGGGATGTAGGCCGCCATTTTTTCCCACAGTACCCTGGGTGATGCAATCTCATCCTTGAAGGGCCCAGAAATTTGGTCTAGTAAAATAGATTGCTTCTATTTGTCACAGCAGGAGAAAAAAAAACAGTGTTAAAAAGAAAGAGAAGTCTCTTTTATTGGACATTAAGCCCTCATCATACAAATCCAGATAGTATTTCTAGCTCAGCAGCTCCTTACCTTTCCACTAGGGAATGAGGCTATGATATAAGGGGACATTCCAAACTCAGTCTCAGTTATATATTAATAAAGAAGATATGAAACCTTGCTCAGTTTTGTTTGCCAAGTACTACTGCTTTTTGATTGCTACCAATACCCAATAATTCAGAATTTACAGTCAGGGATTACAGATTCACTTTATTTTTCTCCTTTCTAAGGTCATGATGTCAGCTTCTCTACTTCCATAACAATGAAGAAGTGAATGCAAACTGAGGATCAGAGAGATGAATCACAGAATTAATGTGTGAGTAGGCGTAAGTGTAGGCAGCTGAAAATGAGGAGTGAATAGCAGAGCCTAAAACGTCTGTAAGCAGTGGCAGGCTGCCATTCATTCAGGATATTTTGGAACAGAAGCTAAACAAATGCAAGCACTTTCTAAACCTCCCCAGCTACAATGAAAATTATCAGATAGTTTGGTTTTAATGACAAGATTGGAAAGAGCTCCTTGGTAATAAAATCATGCCCGAAAAGAATTAAACAAACACTCTATTTCTACCCAGAGTAAATGCAATCAGCATGAATGTAAAGGAAAGCCAGATTCATCACAACAATGAGGCATACTTTAGTTCTCTATTCAGAAAACAACCATCTAGCAATGATAGCACAGATGTTAAGACAAATAATAGGTAGATCAAGGAGAAGATGACTGTGTGGTTGAAAAACACTTTGCTTAATTAGATCAGCAAATGTCATGTCAAAATAATCTACAGTTAGACAAAGGAGACACCATTTAATCTGAGGAAAGTTTCTATGCTAAAAACAGTTACAGGCTTATAATGGGAGATGGAAAGAGAGAGAATCAGAATTTCTAGTTGCTAGAACTTTGAACTGCCATATTTATTGGGTATCAGGCCAATGTGATGGGTACAGTCTTTTGTCAACTCCCAGTACCTGCATCACTGATGAAGCTTGGAGCAAACTTATACACATGTGCACATGAGAGGTAACTGGATCCTGCCCAAGCCTAACATTTCACCTTCATTGCATCTGCTCTTCATTTTACCTAGGGGCTGTACACTGCTAGTGTACCGGACCTGAACATATGATCTGTGCAGACTCAGTCTGGCGGGGGGCCCATTTTGTCTGGCTCTTAAGCTCAAGAGGTGTTGTTCTGTTTTCTTTTTTCTTTTCTTTTCTTTTCTTTTCTTTTCTTTTCTTTTCTTTTCTTTTCTTTTCTTTTCTTTTGACTAAATAGAGGACTTTTGAGGCACAGTCCTACACAAAATGTTTTAAGACAGATTTGTGTAGTTGTGATGGGATTATTGCACAGTTCTACATTAAGAGTCAAATGAAGAGTGATGTTAAAGAGGTTTTTTTTTTTTAATTATTTGTTGTTAATTAAAATTATGTTTAATTCAGTTCAGAGATTCTGGGCAATTATAACCCAAAAAAGAAGGGATCAAAAAAATTGTCCCAATGAACAAAAACATATAATAATGTCATATACAATGTTTGAGCCTCTACGATCATTTGTTTTGGTTTAATCTATGCATTAAGCCTAGGTGTGCACGTGCACAGTAGTGGCAGATACATAAAGATTTATTTATCAAGGGCTTTATTTACTGTTGGTTGGCAACCTATTGCGACTAGCAGAACATTGATCTTCTTTTTTGGTTTTTCTTTGGATCCTTTTCTTCCTCTATGGCCAGTTAGGCATGATCCCTCAAACTCTGGTCCTCCCCCATCTTTGATGATTTTTACTGGCCTTCTTTTGATGACACTTCATTGGCCTTCTTCTTATTCTAGAACCAGCAGATCTTCAGCAAAAGCTGGCTAAATGCATCTTGGTTCACTAGCCATCTTTTTCTTCTCCATCTCTAGAACTCCAAGAATAGCATTCCATTTCTGAGAATTCTCTATGTGTGAATGTGCTTATCTGTTTCACTCATTGCAATTTTCCCAGTCTGAGCTTTTCACCTCAATGTACATTTTATATCCCTTGGAGATCACATGGCAGACAGTGCTTAGCTACACCATTCTATCACACATACTTTATACTACGCTTGTGCACATCCTAATTTTCCCATGTTAAGCTCTTGATGAAATATAGCATTATAAGTTGGAATGAAATAGATGCTTTCATGTGATTTTATAATCTTTATACTTTAGCATGGAGGGATGAGGGCCACAAAAAGAAGGGGATCACAACACACTATGTATGGAACTAGGTTTGGGGGAGTATTTGGGGATTCTTCGTTTTTAACTGATATGGCTATTTTAGAACATACTCTACAGTTTTCCCGAGTTTACCACATCAAATTGTAGGAAATTATTCTTGCACATTACAGGATAACGTTTGCAGAAATCATGGTCAGAAGGGACACAAATGAGGATTTGGAGTGCCTATGGCTTGGGTAGAAAGCATCTGTGCTGAACAAACTTATAATCAGTAGTTGTTTTTTTCCTTATTCCACCCAGGCAGAAGTAAAAGGTGACAAAGTGTCTCTTCTTAACTGTCAGCTTAAAAAAATATGTGTTCCTGGTTATTTGTTTTTAATCCTTTGAATTCATCCTGCAAGCTTCAGTCTTTCACTTCCAGCTGGAGGGTAACCTATAAAAGAATTGCTATCAATTCTTTTTGAAAAGAAAGAAAGCTCCATGTTATATTCAACACAGACCCAAACATAATTTCAGTTCTTTCACATTGCTTTATCTTGTTCAGCAGATGCTGAACAATTTGTGAGACCTTTGAAGCACCACCAGGTACATACAGACAGATTGCTATTGAAGTATCCTTTCCCCATGATTTTGTCTCACCTTCCTGCTGTATCTTGATAGAGACACCTGGTCTTTTTAGGGTAGCATTGTGCTAGTTTGGTTTTCAAGTAGGTAATATGTATTTAACAGATAAATTTAATGAGGTTTCTCAAGCTACAGGTTGACAGAAACCAAAGCTCACTGATCTAATTAAATTGCTGATTCACTGATGCAATGGCACCAGAAACTTAATCTTTGGTCCTGTAGTCTGTAGTTATAAATTCAGAGAAATAGTGTCATGACTTATTAATTTCATGACAGTTCATGACAAGACACAGACTCTACTGATAGCAAAAGTCCATTTGGCAATTTCTATCAGATGATTTATGGTGTTGTTGTTGTTGTTGTTGTTGTTGTTGTTGTTTACTATCAATATCTTTCTTCCAAGTGTTCATTAGATATATCCCATCAGGATTTCCATTCATGTCAGTGGACTGTCTGTTTCTTTGTTTGTTTTTGCTAAAACTCAGCATATCTTGTCTAAGGGTCTGTTTGTATATTGTCAGATCAACTAAAATGTGCAAGCATTATATGCTGTTGAAGTTAAAAATGCTGGAGTGTTTAGTTAGAAGTAAGTCCCTCTGAATACAATGGGACTTGCTTATTGGAAAAGATTCTTCAAACTGAGTCTAAATTACAAAACATACATTTTAAAATTAATACTTCTATATTTTCTTCAAACTATCTCTATCCATATCTATATGTATACCTACCTATATTTATACCTGTATCTCTAATAAGTAGGAAGGTAGGTAACTAGGTAGATCAGTGTTTCTCAGCCTTGGCAACTTTAAGTTCTGTGGACTTCAACTCCCAGAATTCCCTAGCCAGCTTTAAAGCTGCCAAGGTTGAGAAACACTGATGCAGATAGACTTTACTTACCCTCATAAGGGGCATTTAGTGGCTCTGAATAAAGGTTTGGAAAAATGTTTTAATTTCTTATGAGATTATATTTTAATTTAATGCTCACATGATTCTTAGATTATGATCAGATTACTGATTAGCATAGCAGTGTTGGAAGATACCTTATTTAATGCAGAATGTTGATTCAATTGTCTCAATGTTCTTTATATAGCCTTTTCCAATTGTGTGCTGAACAAATATGTGGGAGTACAATTCCTGTAATTCCCACCAGAATGGGAATACCTATCTTTACTAAAAACACTTTAGGTCAGTAAAGACTGGAGATTCCAAGTATTAAATGTAATATCATGGACTCTTAACAACCTTTAACTTGTTAGTAACCTGCATGTCATGATCATTGCTTCAATTTTATCCAATCCCACACTGGCTTTATTCCCATTTGAACATCTTCCTGGAATATCTAATTTGGCTTCAAGCCACTGCCATTGGTTTTGAAACAAAAACCTGCTAAAGTTCTCTAAAGAAGACATTCTGTAGTAGGACTATTTTAGTGGCAGGCACACTCATGCATAACATTTGTCCCATCACGTGACATACACACAACCATACCTTCAATATGACTGAGATTTACCAACTTAGTAGCACAACCCAACATCTGCTTTTGGGCATTTGAAAGAAAGCAAGAACATACAGAGTTTACCTAATGGCCTCAAATGACTATAATACTGCAGGCTTCGAGCAATGAATTTTGACATCTTTCAATTATGCTAGTGTGATGATAATTTAAATCACTAGACAGATTCTGCAATTTTGCATGTTTGTGAATTTCTTATTATTGGTAAAACATCACAAATCTAGTTTGGCATCTCATCCAATACAGTGGAACCTTGGGTTACGAACGCCTCTGCTAATGAACTTTTTGGGTTACGACCAGCTCCGGATGCAAAAATTTACCTCGGTTTGCGAACTCCACCTCGGGTTACGAACAGGATACGCGGCCATTTTCCCTCCCGTGACACGGTCTGCGGCCATTTTCTGCCCCTGACACATGGTCTGCGGCCATTTTCCCACCCCTGACACATGGTCCGTGGCCATTTTTCTGCCCCTGACACGTGGTCTGTGGGCACTTTCTGCCCCGACATGTGGTCCGCAGCCATTTTTACACCCCTGACACGTGGTCCACGGCCATTTTTCCACCCCTGACATGTGGTCCACGGCCATTTTTCCGCCCCGACATGTGGTCCGCAGCCATTTTCCGCCCCTGACACGTGGTCATAGGGAGGGGGACTCTCCCTCCAAGCAATAGCCGCCTTCCTGTCCTCCACGTCAGAATGGATTAACGGTAATTACATTGAACCTTACGGGGAAATTTCCTTCGGGTTGCAACCAATTCGGGGTGCAACCAGAGTCACGGAATGAATTAAATTCGTAACCCGAGGTTCCACTGTATTCTCCCTATATAACAAGCTTTATGCTGTGCATAGATTCTGTTTGGATTCAGTTCAAATGCAATTTGATTGAATTCCCAGACTGAATTGACTTTCCAAACTGACCATATTGATCTAATCCACAAATCGAATTGGATGCCTCCTATTGATCTGTCAATTCAGAAAATTAAATCAAACTGAATCAAGTTTTTTTTTTTTTTTTGCATTTCATTTTCACATTTTAAAAATGCAAATAGCATATCTGGAGGGATGACCATTAATAGCATTGTGGCAGGTGAGGAAAGGGAATTTAATTATTTGCACTCATGCTATTGTTGTGACAAAATCACTCCTTTGAAGCTGCTCTTTATAGTGGGAGGAAATCTGCCATGACCCCAATCATTTTCATAACCCCAGGCTGTATGGTTAATTGCATTTTTAAATGTGCGAATCAAATGTAATTTGGACATTAATTGAGATAGTGATCAGTTTCAGCAATTCAAGGACTTTAATACATGTGTGTGTGTGTGTATACATAAAAATTTCTGAGTATACACTGAGACTTATGCTGACACATACTAAGGTTTGATCATAAATATGTGTATTGATAGTCTCATGAGATTATCAATTTGCACTTTGATGTACAAGAAAATCAAAAAGTAATTTCATGCTAGAGTTTCATATTGACCCTTTCTCTGCGTATACTGATTGAGAATAATGTGTTCCACACTTAGCAACTTAGCATAGAATCAATCCAATTAGAAAGGGAGATAATTTCTTCTTAGGAGATTGGAAGAAAGTAGAGAGTTCCTTGTCATTTGGTATTTACAGCATTTATGTTTATGTACAAATAAGACAGACTTTCATGTAGGGTATTGCACAGTAATTCGAATTTCCATAATGCGCCACAGGATGGCACCATACTATTAAGCCACAGACTTGATTAATTGATCTCCGCCCTGCACTTTTAGATGAGAGAAACTGTTTTAATTTTTGGTTTGTAGTGTTTTCTTAAATTCTGGAAAGTAACTTGTCGAAAAGAATGAAGGACAGTAAAGATCAACAAATTGATATATTAGATAGGAGGATCTATATATTGACAATTTAAGTACCAGAAAATCAGGACAAGAAAATTTTATGCTGAAATGCTAAATATTAACTACCCTAATTTCATATTACCATGAATTACATTTTTAATATTACCCCATTTAAAAAACAAAACAAAACAGAAAAAAAACATTTCCAAATAATCTTGTTGACATATAAACTAAGTTCAAATTTATTTCAAATCTGTTCTTTACAGCAATCTGTGCCAATCTGATGTTATTAAGATATGTTGGGCCCACAATTCCCAGAATTCTTTCCACCATGACTTGGAATTCTGGGGGTTGTACTGCCAGCACTCCTGGAAGTTATCTGATTATGGGAGAATGCTTTGGATCTAGGGTACTTCCAGTTGGGTAACCTGATCTGGGATGCAAAAATCAAGACTAGCAATAGAAGGCAGCAAGGAGATACAGAAAACTCTAACCCTTTGCTGTCATCTTTTAGTCATCTGAATGTTTGCAACCCAGATTTAGTAGTCCAGGTTCCAAATAATATTGACCTATCTGGGATTGGACCAGAAATGTATTTTTTAGTAACCTGAGGAGCTAGCTTTTAAGCTTGTTATGAAGAATCAACAAACAGTAATTTCAGTGAAATACTAGTTAGATTATATTATTCACTCTTAAAAGAAGAAAACAGGTGTACAAAATACAGTCAACCTCATGAAACGTCACCAATATGAATAACAACTTTAAGCCAGAGACCTATTGGCATCCTACTCCTTCAGCTACTGCATATTTTTGCAAAACCCAAAGTCTTGGGGACTTAGGGCTATCCTTCGGGCTACCCTTTGGGTCCCAGATTCCATTGGGCAAAGTGAAGCTGGTGTTTCATGTAACAGATAAGAGGCAGGAAGGCAATATTGGGGAACAGAGAGATGGGATGGAATGCATCTGCTTTGTAAGACCTGCAGGTGTGATGGAAAACTGCTACTATTGAAATAAAATGTAGTTATCAGTACATTTTTTGTATACTATATAGAATGACGTAGACATAATTCTGTCCTTTGTCTCTGATAGCAGAATGTCTCAAGCTATGCCAAATTTGCTTTAAGTTCCCCTTGTTTTTAGGCCTTGCTCTTTGCTATCTCTATGCAATGGGTTTTTCCTTCCACTAGAGCCTGGCTATGTCACAACCCCTACATGAAGACCTCCTTCTGCAATATCTTTAACTGCAATAAGCCATCTGGGATCTGGCTTCGGTCACCTTTCTAACCCATGATTTTGCTTGCCTTAAGAGTCAGTGATTTGGCCTAACTTAGCAAGGAGAGCCATCAATCACTTCCCAAAGTAGTAATTTTCAAGTGTAAAATTGATTTGGAATACAGTACACAATATTGTACTGTACAATATTATCTGAATTTCAAGTGCAAATTGCATTTGTAATACAGTACACAATAATGTACAGTACAATATTATCTGATTTATTTTGTTTCTTTCTAAACATGAATTCTCAGTCATGGATCTGTGCTAAGGCTTAAAAAAAGGGAAATATGACATTCAGGGAAAGATGGGCTATTACTATGTAAACTGGAATCATTCACAAAGCAGCGTCCTTCACTTCTTGCTCCATAATACAGCAGCTATAAAATGGTCAGCTTATAATGAAAAAAGCAGCCACAGGAATCCAGCAGTATTCAGATGCAAATCAGAAGCAAGGCCCTGTAGTCAAGTGACTTAATACGAATGTGCAGCTAATTTAAGGGAGAAGCAGGTTGATGGAAAGAAGATGACATTATGTTTAAGGAATGTTGGGACTTTTATTCTTCCCCAGCCCCTTCTGCGCTTCTGATTTGAATTGCCTCACATATCACTGCTGTGTTTGCTTTTCAGTTCCTTTGTTATTTCTTTTTAAAATAGATAATTCTTTTTGCACAGCCCCAGCTAGCCTTTGTTAATTTTTCAGAATATCACAATTTTGAAAAGAGATACCAACTCCCACTAAGGATGAACTTTAGTAAGGCTCTTCAAACTAGAATCATGGAACAACTTTAATTGCATCAAAACGGCCTTAAATTGACACCTGCATGTAAAGGTTGGATGGCTTGCACTTCAAAAGCAAGCTAACAGCTATCATTAGATGCTAACCTTTTAAGACAGCATCATTCTCAATAAACAGAGTAGGTCACCCCAGCCCTTCCCAATCTAGTTGCTCCACTTTTCCTAGACTTCAACTTTCAGAATTCCCTAGCTATATCTGGAAAGATGATATAAAGAAAGCTGGAGAAAGCTGGTATATAGTAAAGGAGAGTTGTCAGTTATTAAGCGATTTACGCAGGACATCTGTTCAGCTCTTTTTAAAAAAAAAAATTAAAAGTTTTAAAAAAGAATATAAAAACTAATATAAAGTAATATAAAGTAAGAAAAAAGAAAAAGAAATAAATCAAAGAGAAAGCTAAATGTGCAAGAAAGGGAAAAAAGAAAAAGAAAAATAGAAAAGAAAGAAAAAAGATACAAAGAAGTGACTCCCGATCTTCTTTACAGCAATTATAAGTGCAATTATAAATTTACCTCTTCCTCTAAAGTTACAACGTGTCTCTCTTCTTTCTATAATTTATCCAATTTGGCCATCTCAGCGAGTTCCATCGTCATCACCAACCATTCTTCCATTGTAGGTATTGCTGAGTCTTTCCATCTTTGTGCATACAATAATATCACTGCAGTTACCATGTATAAAAACAAAGTTGAATGACTTTTTTCCAACTGTTTGTCCATCAGTCCCAAAAGATCTCTAGTCTCAATTGTATATTAATCTTTAAAATCCTCTGAATGTATGTATTTGAATCCAAAATTTTCTAGCTTTTTTACGCTTCCATCAAGCATGATAAAATGTCCCTTCTTGTTGTCCACATTTCCAACATGTATTTGAAATGCCTTTATACATTCTAGATAACTTCTCTTGTGATATATACCAATAAAAATTCTCTTTAAAATGATAGCATAGTGTAAATTTCAGTCCTTTCAACCACATATTTTTCCATTGTTCCATCTGTATATTATAACCAAAATTTTTAGCCCACTTTATCATACATTCTTTCAATTGTTATACTTCTATTTCAAATTTCAGTAAAAGTTTATATATTTTAAAAATTACATGTTCATTATTTGAACATAATTCCATTTCAAACTCAGTCTTACAGTGTTCAAAACCATAAACTCTTTTGTCTTTTGTAAATCTTTCTAATAACCATAAATAAGAAAAATATTGGTTCTTCTCTCGATTTTATTTTGTAGTTCTCTTGACAAAATTCAACTATCTTATGAGAAGTTAGCCATTTGTATTTGCCTATTATTTCTCAGCTATAAAATGCTTTTTGTGCTGAGAGCCACAAAAGTGTTTTCGGGCACAACCTGGATTTGTATCTATTCCATATTCTCAATATGGCATGTCTAACATAATGATTTTTAAATCCCACAGTAACCTTGACTTTGTACCACAAATACCCATGATACCCAAATCTCAGGTTGTGTCCTCCTAACTCCAAAAGGCTTCTATTTCTCATCAGCACCCGCTCTTTCATCCAAACCAAACAGCAAGCTGCAAAATACAATTTCAAATCAGGTAGACCCAATCCTCCTTTTTCCTCTGCATCCTGTAACACCTTATATTTAACTTGTGGTTTTTTTCTCCTTCCACACAAATTTAGATGTATCCTTTTGCCACTGTTAAATGGTCCATCAGTTGTCAAAACAGGTATTGTCTGAAACAAGAAAAATATTCTAGGCAGACATTCATTTTTATCACAGAAATTTTCCCAGCAATGACAATTGTAGTTTCTCACATCTTCACATATCCTTTTTAAACTTCATTCCATGTCTTAACATAGTTATTTTGAAATAACATACAATTCATATTTGTCATAGTGATGCCCAGATATTTTACTTTCTTCTCAATCTTAAAACCTGTTTTATTTATCAATTCTGTTTGACCTTCTGTATTCATGTTTTTTGTTAACATCTTCATCTTCAGTTTGTTGATCTTAAAACCTGCTAACACACCAAATTCAAATGAGTGTAGCTCTTCTTTTCACCCTTTTTGGGGTATGTGTGTGAGGGGCAGTTTTTTTAAAAAAATAGATTCTGTTAGGAGTCACACTACCATGTTTGTGAGTCTCCAATCTCTGAAGTATGAAAAATCATGCTGCCATTCAGGTCAGAAGGTACTCTGGATGTTGCAGAACCAAGAGTCATGGGGCACTGACACTGACTGCAGTTCCAAGACATTGACTGTTTCCACCCTGATATAAACCAATGATTGTCTGCAGAAATCTGCTAGGCCAAGGAAAAGATGTTTCATTAATCATTCATAGATATTTTCTATGTAGGTCACCACGGTGCCCATGGAATCTCCCATTTTTATCCTCACCACCACTCTGTGGAAATGATTAGGCTGAGAGAAAGGTATTGGCCTAATTGGCTTCATAGCTAACTGGAGATTTAAACCAAGGTCCCTCTATTCCTATCTTGCATATGGGAAAGACCTTGGAAGACTAGGCCCAGAGACGCTGTCCAGGGAATGGTCAGATAAGAGACAGAAAACCTCACAGCTGGATAGTGGGCAGGGCAGGAAGCTCAGAAGGGACCTGCCCAAGTTTCTCAGGCTGTAAAGGGGGAGAATTGTGCTTTCAGAATTGCAAGACTGATGTCAGCCTTACTAGATAGACCAGAGAGGAGACATGACCAGATAAGCTAATTCTACTATATTGTAAAGCTACACTAACAGAATCTTGCAAGTCTGAAAGTACAATTCGCCCCCTGTCTCCTTTAGAGTCCAAGAAATTAGGGAGGGTCTCTTCTGAGTCTCTTGCCCCACCCACTATTCAGCTGCGGGCTATGCTGTCTTTTATCTGACCATTCTCTAGGCAGTGCCTCTGGGCCCAGTCTTCCAAGGTCTTCCCCACATACCATTACATAACTTGACTGTTTAACAATTACACCAAACTAGGCCCTCAGAGAAGTCCAGAAATTGCTAAGGACAGCAGCTAGCAATGAAAAGCAAAAACATACTCTCCAGAATGTTCCAAAGGATTTAAATGTACTTTCTCTTCTATTTTTATATCAACCCATCACTCCAAGATATGGGATGACCTCATTCCTGACTTCCTTTTATATTTACTCTACTTTCATTTTCTTTGGTCATGTTGACCTTTTTAAAAAATCCTTAGATCAATTGTCCCCAAGCTGGTAGCCCCGAAATATATTGACTACAACATTCATCATAACTGACTATGTGGCTGGGATGATAGGAACTGTAATCCAACACAAATCCAGGGTACTAAATAGAAAAAGGCTGAAGTAGATCTCTTCTCTAATTTAAATTATTGATTTAATGTTCCTTACCTCTCACCTCTTGGTATTAGTCTCATTTCCTCTTCTTTCCAATTTTAATAAAATTAATTGACAACATTGTGCCCATTAGTTGTAATAGTAGCTACACTTGTCACCAAAGACTATCCTATCAATGTCCTGCTGTATGTAATGGCCACATTATGAACAAAGCACTTGATACTGGCATTGTGGCCGGCATAAGGGCACATACATACTTATGCCACATCCTCTGCACTAAAGCACATGTACACATGTGCTACCTGTCCTAACTGGTGTAGAAGAAATGTTGATCGTTAAGCAGCATTTTTTTTTCTTTAGCTTTCCTTTTATCTTAATTTGTTTTTCTGCCTATGTTTGCTATTTCAGTATTCATTCTGACTGTTCTCTAATTTCTTATCTTTGTCATCAGTATTCTGGGAGGCTGCAAGCCGATATCTATTTCTATTATTATTTAGCAGAACATTTTGTGCATTCATCAACAATATATGAATATACATTGTTATTTGGTTGGTCTTTTGCCTAGATTCATGTCATTGTATATTAATCTGGCCAAATGACCAACATGTGTTTGGATTTGTAAGATAAAAACCACAATTACGTATATCTAAGATTGCTTACAAAATGATGCTACATTTCCTGTATAACTATTCTGCTCTCTTTTCACTACCTTCAAGTAGCTAGGTGCTTTCAAGGTGAAAATTAATTCTGTCTCCAATCTTAATCACACTGAAAAAGCCAGAGTTTCAGTGAAATCAATGGAATTTAATAAATACGTATGTGTAGTGACATCCATTGCTTTAAGATATGTGTTAATGTAATAAAAAGAGGTGCATTTATGATGAGAAATCACAGATAATATTTTTATCAAAACTCTTCAGCTATAACAGAAGGAACAGTAAAGTCATTATGAACAACATTTTAAATAAATTCTTCCTTTTCATTGACAATACCATAAATATTGTGTCACTTGATTTGCTTAACATAAAAGCAATATAATTCATAGTATTTGAAATCTCAGCAGGAACATACATAAAAACCCACTCCTAATTGCAATTCTCGTAATCAAAGAGCTGCCAGAACAAAATGTTTTCATTCTCTCCTGATAAAGAAGATCAATAGATGGATGGTTATTCTTCTCTCAGACCATGATACATTATTCAAATTGAGTATTAAAATTAAATGCAAACTATCCCATTAAATACCTTTAAATGAATTGTGGTTTCCTTATATTGGGCTTGAGCATAATCCTGTTGTAGTCTGCCATTTACTTTAATTGGAACTTTGAAATCTCTCTCTATTTGGTCACCAGATAATGTGGAGCTTAATTCATAATAATAATAATGATAAAAAAAGTTTAAAAACCCTCCCACTAGAAAAAAAAAACTAAAAATATTAATGACTTATGTGATTGAATATCCCCTACCATAATGATCCCCTAGCTGCACTTGGAGGGTATATTAACTACAAATTACCATTACCCTTTAAAATGTTAAACCATAGCCCTATAAAGACCTACACCATTTGTAGGGCTAAAGCAAGAATGTGCCATGTGCAGCCCTGAGGTTTCACTGAATCATAGCGCTGGAAGAAGCAATTTAGGCCTTCAAGGCCAACTCCATGCTCAAAACAGAAATCAAATGTAAAACATTTCTGACAGGTGGCCGTCCAGCTTCTACCTGAATACATCAACTGATTGGGTTAAGTCATCACCTTCCTAGTATCAAAGGATTGCCTAGTGACAGACAATTGCTATCAAATTGTCCTTACTATCAGGTAGCTTTTCCTACCATTTAACCAGAAACTGCCTTTTTTTTTTCTTTTTCTAACTAGATCTTTATGCTGTATTTTGCACTTTGGATGAAGGTGAACAGATCATGCTGTTCTTTCAGGTGACACTGATTCAGAATCTTGAACAGTATTGTCATAACTCTTCTTCTGTTTCCTTTTTTCAAGGCTAAATGTTCCAGTTTCCTTATTTTCTCCTAACATGAAGACTTCATTCCATATCATCCTGGTTTAAATTCTTTTCTAAAATGTGGTGCCCAGGACTGTACAAATTACTGAAAGTAGGAGGTGACCAGTGCAAACTAAGTACATCCTGCGATTTGGAAACTACACTTCTACTGATACGGCCTTAATGTTGCTTTTGACTTTTTACTGGCCACATCACACTGTTAACTCATATTCAGCTTATGCCCAGTTATAATTCCAAGATCCTTTTCCCGTGCAGTTTTCAGGTGAAACATTCCCACTTCCATATCTGGGCTTCTGATTTCTTATTCCTAGGTAAAGAATACTGCATTTTCTCTAATGGATTTCATTATCCTACCACGAGGTTTCTTCTCTATCCCATCAAGATTTTTTTTTAAGTTGTTTTTGTTTTTTAGAAAATGACCTTTCATAAGGGCCATCATATCTCAACTGCAAAAATCTGGATGGAGGCCAAGACTTTAAATGGTAGCAAAGAGATAGATAAAAATCTTTTTCAGCTCAGATATAGCCCTTTTTAAAGAAGTTTCTCAAACCTAGAACTCTGATTGCAGAGAGTTTCAGGATTTCACTATTTTGCTTTTCCGTGATCTACCACAAGGAATCGAGCACAGCTAACCCTTGCCCAGCCATATCCTGAAACTTACCTGAATGAAAGATTATTCCTCTGTTTATCCTGTCAGGCCAAGAGGACAGGACAGTTTTCCTGTGGTGGTTGCTTTAGTCAGCCTTTAATGAAACTGAGCTGAGAAAGCAAATCGCTGACTACGTTGTCTACAAGAAAGCCTATGGTGCTATGCAGCTCTCTAGGAACGTGCTGAAAAAGAGGAATCTGATGGAGTGTTAATGTTCAGCAGGCATATATTCATAAATACATCTTATATAACAGAAATACCATCATTCTCTAGGGACTTCCTTCTAAGGAAACTGAACTGATGGGACTCCTAAACACAGTTTCACATAACTGAGAAGGTGGGTACAAGTGCATAATAACACTCACATTCACTGCTTCCTTATACTTGTGTGTGAATAAACTGCACTCCTATTTCTTTCACTATTGCATTAGGATGATTTTTTATTATTATTGCTATTATTCAGCTGGCTTGTTTGATAGATGAAGCTGTCATGAAGCTCAGAAAGCAAGTGCTTAGTGAATGGATTAGTGGGCATGAGTGTATCATAGCAACTGTTGTCTTGCCATCTCTAAATAATATTCTTCATAGTAAAATGCACAGAATAGCATCTACATTTTCACATAGGGTTTTATATCCAAGTCCTGCAATAATAATTTGATGAAAATGCATTGTCATGGTGTGTAAACTGTTATTTACTAAAGGGGTTACAATCGTACATCATACTCATCATTGGTTTGAATATGCCATATAAATTCCCCTTTAAACAGAGTATTTGTCACATTTAATGGATGTGATAATATTGGCTTGTGATGATGAAGCCAAGAGCGTTTGTGTTTTATGGACTTTCTTACATTTTAATGCAAAGCACTTGATTAACTGCTTTTCAGGTTCTGAACTCTTGGATCTGACAAGCTTGTCACACAGTATCCTATTATTTCCATAATATGATTTCTAGAACTTCCAGTGGTTCTCCAGTTAGCAGTTCATAATCCTTGGGTTAATGGAATTAGGATAAATTACTATTATTGTTGGTTGCACAGTCAGCCAGACATTTAGACTGGATTTGGCATTTTTATCCACCTACCTTCCCAAGGACCTGGGATAGGCAGATGTTTGATGATGTGAAAGGTATCATCGCAGGATATGAGCTGTTCCAAGTAAAGCTACCTTTTGCAATTGACTGATGGTGATTTTGTCAGTGCCGATGGTCTTCAAGTGACACTCCAGAAGTTTTGGGATTGGACCCAAGGCACCTATTATTAGTGGTACTATCTTTGGTTTCTTTTGCTGCAGTCATTCTATTTCTATTTGCAGGTCTTTGTATTTTGTGATTTTCTCCAGTTCTTTCTCTTCTATTTTGCTGTCTCCAGATATTGCAATGTCCACTATCCAGACTTTTTGTCTTTCTTATCAACAATTGTTAAGTCTGGGGTGTTGTGTGGCAGGTCCTTGTCTGTTTGAATTCTAAAGTCCCACAGCACTTTAGCTTCTTCATTTTCCATTACTTTGTCTGTTTTGTGGTCCCACCAGTTCTTTCTTGCAGGCAAGTGGTATTTCTTGCGGATAATCCAATGTACCATTGTTGCTACTTTGTCATGACATTGTTTGTAGTCCTTCTGTGCGGTATGATGATGATGATGATAATGATGATGATGATGATGATGATGCCCAGCCTGACTCCCAGCACCTTTGGGCAGTTTACAAATCGTTTAAAACATTAAAAGCAAGAAAAACAAGAAACAAAAAAAAAGATAAAGATGGCAGGATGACAAAACAAGATGGGAACAAAGGAAAATGACCCAGGTTAAAAGGAGATTTCCTTCCTTCATCCTCACCAAAGGCCTGGGCAAAGAGCCAGAGCCAGGTTTTCAAGGCCCTTCAAAACACCAGCAGAGGGGAGCTGTTCACATTTCGGGGGAATCTAATTCCAGAGGGCAGGCACTTCTACAGAGAAGGTGTACTTCCAGAGTCGCAATAGATGCATTGTTTAATTGAAAGAATCCAGAGCCTGCCAACCCTGCCAGATTGAATCAGCTAAGCAGATACTATGGGAGACAGGCAGTCCCTCAAATAACCAGGCCTGTGCTATGTAGGACTTTATAGGTAACAACCAGCACCTTGAATCGTACCTGGAAGCAAATTGTCAACCAGTGCAGCTCACAAAACAGAGATGTTACATGGGTATACTAAGGCATGACCATCACTGCTTGCGCTACTGCATTTTGGACCATTTGAAGCTTCTGGGTGGTCTTCAAGGGCAGCCCCATGTACAGCGCATTGCAGTTGTTAAGCCATGAGGTAACCAGGGCATGAGTGACTGTCTGAAAGGCCCCCTGATCTGGTAAAGGGTGCAACTGGTGCACCAGGTGAAGCTGTGCAAAGGCCTTTCTGGCCATAGCTGCTACCTGCTCATTGAGCAGAAGCTGTGAGTTGAGGAAGACCCCCAAGTTGTGCCCCCCTGGAATGGAGAAGTGCCACCCCATCCAGGGTCAGGGGTGAAATATCCCCAAATCTGGGTGGCTCAAATATCCACAGCCACTTGTTCTTGGTAGGATTACATTGGACATGGTTCCTCCCCATACAAACCCACAATGCCTCCAGGCACTGAGACAGAAACTCAACAGTCTCAGTTGGCTGGCCCAGGGTTAAAAGATATAATTGGATATTATCAGCATACTAATGATACCAAACCCCAAACTGGCTGATAACCTCACCCAATGGTTTCATGTAGATGTTGAAAAGGAGGGGAAAAAGAATAAAATCTTGTGGCACCCCACAAAGGAGGGACCTAGGAAGGAATCTTTCCTCCACAACCAATAAAGATTGAGACCAGCCCTGAAGAAAGGAAGAGAACCATCATAAAATGGTGCCCCCAATCCCCAACCCACAGAGCTGGCTCAGAAGAATACCATGATTGATGGTATCAAAAGGTGCCAAGAGATCATAGTGCACAAATATAGATGCTCCACCACCATCCTGGCTCTACCACCAGTCACCTACAAACATGACCAAAGTTGTCTCAGAACTAAATCCCAGCCTTAAACTTGACTTGAGAGGGTCCACCACAACCTCAGGGCAGGAGCCACCACCCCCTCCATCAAGGTCAACAGCACAGCATGGACCCAATCATGGGTCACCTCCCTGGCCACTTTCACAATCCAGGAAGGACCCAGATCCAGTAAACAGGTGGCTGAGCTGACAGCACAGAGAGCCCTGTCCACTTCTTCAGGAGTCATCAACTCAAACTCATCCCAGATCATACCACCAGACTATGCCCAGGCACCTTGGCCTGCCCTACCCAGTCAGAGTCCAAGGTAAATCAGATCTGAGCAGCTTTATCAGCCAGATAGCCTGAATAATCCTCACAGCAACCCAACAGATATTCTGAGAGTCCCTCCCTACCCAATATAAACAGGGCTGCTGAATGGACACAGTAAGGATGGAAAAATATTGGTGTTTCACCACCCTTATCACCACAAAGTAGTCCCTAATATAGGCTCCTAGTCAAGTCTTCTTCAACAATGCTCCAGGCGTCTCTTCTGGCACTTCATCTCCCAAAATTCCTCAGTAAAATAAGGTGCACCCCAAGAGTAGCACACAGGGAGAGGCCACATAGGAGCAATATGATCCAAGGTCCCAACCACCCATCCATTCCAGGCAGCAACTAGGACCTCAGCTAGAATTGCCCACCAGATTCTCAGGGAACACTCTAAGTTCTCCCTGGAACACCATTAAGTCCATCAGTTGCTTGGGTTGGGCCAATACAATGGGCCCAGTTTCCCTGCAGGGAGGGGTGACACCAGTGAGTTGAAAGACAACCAGATAATGTTCTGTTCATGACAAGGGACTGATGCTAATTTCTTCCACTGCCAGATCATGTCTCAACTGCCCTGAGACATAAGTCAGATCCATGCCAGGTTGGTGCCCTCATCTAAGACAAGAACATTTTATTCCCAAAGCTTTCCCTTGAATATCTTGTTAGGGTTACAGTTACCTGAGATCCCTCCCTGTTTCTTTCAATAGTTCACATCATTCCAAGTCCTGAGATAGTATTGGGAACCTATGGCTCTCTCTGCCTTGATCAAATGGGAACCAAAAATCTCTGAATTGCTTCAAATTTTCACTTCTATGGGTCCTGCAGCTTCAGCATCTGGTTAATGCTCTTATCTGGTTCACACATCACACTAAACCATAACATGGTTGGTCTGGTTTTGGCTTAGCACGTGTAAATCCAACCACCATGGTTTGTAAGTCATAGCTATGACTTATTGTTCTTGGGAACTTATGCCACTGTTTATTTAATAAATTTATTAAATGATTATTTAATAAAACATAATGAACAAATTAACAACATATGAACCCAACACTTGTAGCTTGTAATTCTCAATTATGACTTAGTGTATTATAGAAGTCAGCAAATTGTGATTTATTCAATAAATCCTGGTAAGCTATTGGTTAGCATGATATGTAATCTAAACCTTTGGTTCTGACTCATTCTTATTCTTCATATATGGTTTCCTGCCTTGCTCCATAGTTCATAGTTTGTTGCTCCTAATATATGATACCAGAGAGCTGTTATGATCATCCCTGCTATAGTTTATTGCTTAACTGAAAATCGGCCATGTCCCTGATTCAGTAAACTCAAAAGAAAAGTTACCTACCCATGAAACATGATAACTGGACCAGATGTTGATTCACACATGTCAAGGACACTAGCTGTCTCACCAAGAAGACTGGAATATTGCCATGCATTTGTCCTAATAAATTAAAATAATATAATTATTATGGGATGCTGAGTGTTTAACACAACCCAGTAAATGACAAAGATATTATGAAATATCTTCCAGAGGTAGCCATGTTAGTTTGTTGCTGAAAAAATGTTAAAAAGAGATTTCTGGCACCTTAAGGAATCTGTCTTGGTAGGCCTTTTTGTGGATTGCAATCTGCTTCGTTCGCTGTATGACACATAATGGGTTCCAAGTATAAACATACCCATTGTTAGGCTTTAATGTTACATTAGGATGTAATTATCAACAGTGAGTTTGGAGAGCCTGATCTTAACACACACATATCCAGACAGCAATTTTTATAGATACCATTCATCCATAAATGGGTGCAGCAGCTTCTGCACAGCTCTTGAGAAGTAAAATAGAACTCGAGAGACTACCTTTGCTCCTCTGATCCATTGGCAGCCTTACAAAGTAGACTATTAGCAGAAACACAGGTTCAAATATCATGCACCCAGAGCTCAGTGGATGGGGACAAATAGCTTTAAGGGAGGTATAAGGCTGTTATCAATAATATTCCAATGGCTACAGATAAAGGGGAATAAAGCTCTTTAAGCTATTACACTGATCCTTCCAAAAACAGTAAGCTAAAAACAGGCAATGACCATGGGCAGATAATTAATTCATTTTCAAATATTAAATACCACACATAAATGTTGTGGATATCATTCAGTAGCTTTTCTGCATTTTTCTTCCTGTTCCAATATGTATTCTCTCCTTCACCATAAAACAGTGCATCAAGGCAGCTAGAACCCATTTTCCGTTTTATAATTATACAAAAATACCACGCATGTAGAAATTTAAAAAAAAAATTCAAGGCAAACCATCTTAGTTAAAAACAAATATTAATACCATTGATGTTTTTTTGGTTTCTGGTACTCAAAAACCAGTGAACATTCATTTTCATTGCAATAATTCCTTTAAAAAATGTGAAAAGTACACAGCTGAATAGGATGAAAGGGTTAAGATCTAGAGCATAAAACTAAGTGATCAGAAAAGACCAAACATAGGCTGGTTTATTAGAAAATGCTTTCAAGGAGATCTATGAGGTGGTAGAATAATCTCCCAGGGCAAATGATGTCCACTGTATAGCTATGGTGATTTAAATTCAGTCTGGTTTCTACAATAAAAATCTACAAGCTTGAATTGGCAAGCCAAATTCAGAAGTTTATTTTACTAAGCTCTTATAATTGGCCAAAGCTTTATGACCTCATAGCCATTTCCACAATAGTGGGTTGCAACTATTTCACTCTATGAAATAGATATTAATAATTAACCAAGAACAAATAATATAAAATATTATTTGGGGGGAAAATTATTTATGTTTTATTTATTTACCAAATTTATATGGCCACCCAACTCACTCACAGTGACTCCAGGCAGCTTACAGAGTAAAATCCCCAATACAACACCCACCCACCCACAATGGCCGAAAACACAATCAACACAACTACTTGATCAGCTTCTTTTCAGCTTGAGGTCCCCAGGCCCACTGGCAAAACCACGTCTTCAGGGCCTTGCAGAACAACATTGGGGGGAGGGGCAATCTTAATTCAGAAGGAATAACCTCTTATTAAGAATAACTTCTTAACTAAATGCTTAAGTTTATGTACAATACAAACTTCTTGGATCAAAGTGACAGTGCTCAGATGCTAATGAATAGTCCTAGAATTCAAACATTACTAATAGGGATGTACAGTTGCTCTGTTACAGTGCACCCATTTCAGTGGACCTTGAAGCTCCAAGTAGGTTGGGTTTATAGTTAATTTGTTAGGTATTTGCTTACAGCTAGATTAACTTTATCATCTTTTAGATAGCAAATTCATAACAAGCATACTCAGTGATCATGGTACAATTCAGTTCCATCTGCAAAGTTTGGGGTACCATATGTGGGCTGCAAAAATCCAGATGGCCACTAGATGACAGCAAAGAAATACAAAAAAAAATAATTCTTTACTACCATCTAGTGGTCATTTGTTGTGCTGCAGACTTGATATGGTAGCCCTATGCAAGGTTACACTCAGTTCTTCCCTTAGGCTTGTTTTCTAACACTGGGGCAGACTGTCTAACAAAACACCAAACAGCATCCACTACCATTTTATTTTTCTCAAAATTTAATCAGTCTTATATTCTAGAAACTGTTGTTTACAAACTTTCCTGAGGCTGGGCCTGCTCTATTTGCCTTTTGTTCTTGATTGAGGTAAAGAGAAGATCTGTACGAAAGGAAAGGAAAGGAAAGGAAAGGAAAGGAAAGGAAAGGAAAGGAAAGGAAAGGAAAGGAAAGGAAAGGAAAGGAAAGGAAAGGAAAGGAAAGGAAAGGAAAGGAAAGGAAAGGAAAGGAACTATACTGGTTAGCCATTTTAGATACTGATAATGTGAACTTTTGGAGAGTTGATAGCTCCATGTGGATCTTGTGCAATGAGGGCAGGGCTTTGATTGCATGGTCACACCTGCCATCTTGACTTTTTGGACCCCTTCTGCAGATGCCCCTGTGTGCAGTGTGTCCAGGGCTACATATGGGTATGGCAAAGAAAAAGTGTGTATGTCCAACACTTTGCTCATAAACTTTCCCATCCACCTTCTTTTAACTTCTGTTAAGTTTAGGCTTAACTTACTGAAAATCAGCAGCAGCTGCAACGGAAAGGAAAGGGGACACAAAAACTGAGCTGCAGATTGTGCACTAGTGTGTGTAGATCATGCCCAGGCAACTATAGGAACATGGTCATTGACTCCAAGTGGTTACTGCGTAGCCTCTCTTCTTTTCCCCTATGGTGGAAACAATGAATTCTGCACAAAATTAGAAGAAAGGTTAATTCCAATACTGTATGAGAGGTGGGTCATTTATTTATTATTGTTGTTTATTTTGTTTTTTGCATGTACTTCAAGGTAGACCACATAAGCCTTTGCTATTCAACATAGTCTACTTAAAATCCTAGCTCCAGTAATAACAGATGCATAGCTTTCACCATGAGGAACTATTTGACAAAATATGAGACATGTTGGATGCTAGATGCTGGAGCAACATAGATCCTGACACCATTTTTAATGTTTTCAGAAGCAACAAGATTGAGATGTTCGCTGACGTGTTGCTAGCACTCCCCTGGAAATAAATGGGCTGACTCCCTTCCAGCTTTGGACTGCTTGGCTTACTGAAAACATCATATTTCAAATGGCAGCAGCAAGTGGTATTAAATAGCAATTAAGTGTAAAACATTCTCATTGATTGCAAAGGCAATGAAGAATTTAAAAAAAGAGTAACCTACAGCTATAATGTCAAGATTTAATAGAGATGGGGGAAGGACCGCTTGGTTTTTTCTTTTACAGGGGCAGGAAAATGGGATGCAAAAGTCTCAGTGGAGGCTGCATTACGTGCATAGCCTTGCACAAAGGCTTACAAATTAACCATTCGGTAAAACCTCAGATTTATGATGATTGATTTTTTAACAGTGTTCTCAGAATTGGAGGAGGGCTCCTCAGGGACACACCAGAGCTTAAAGAAAGAGTATATACAGTGAGATACGTGTGCAAGATCAGCGCCTGCTATTTCTAGCTGAAAGGATCTGAAGAAGCCATGAAGGGGCGGGGGGGGGGGAGGATTCTTCTACATCCAAAATCATGCAAACAGACTTCCACTCACACAATAGAACTTCCCCCTCTTTTCCTCCCCCACAACTTCTCCACATATCCCTTGGCTGCTCCATGGAGCCCCCCCCCCCAATCTTCTAAAGCAAATTGGCAAGGTGTGGGGGAAGGCAAGAAACAAGGGTGACCCACGCAGCCATCAATATCTGGTCTGCTGCCAGACACAGGCCACTGGAGACAGTGGGGACCCTGGAGAGCTACTACCAGTCGGAAGAGAGAAACCTGAGATAGAGGGACAAATAATCCAAGTAGCATTAACATTGTTTCTCACATTCCTATAACAGAAGAGAATTTGCCTGTAAAAACAAAAACAAAAAAAAAAAACCCAAGAACAATGTGTTTAGTTTAAGTCCTCCCATGCTCCAAAGGTAGCATTACCAGACACAGAAGATGCTTTGCTCATAATAACACAAGGAAATTATTGAGACTAATTTGTTTAGTGGGAATCATTAGTAGCTCCAGATAAGGGAATCACTGTATACACAAAGGCAAGATCATCATTTTGGACATGACTTGCAAGCTGTCTTTTACCTTTGACAAGGAATAACACAGTGGGGATTTGTTTCTTCAGAGGCACGTAGCTTTCCATTATGAACACAACCAATTTTCTTCTTAATTTATACCATTTTTTTCTCTCATTCATTGCTTAAAAGCTCTGTTGTCTGATAACAGGTAGCAGAACTCATGATTATGCTAGGAGGGATGTAAAGCTCCTCATGCTGTTAGAGATAATCTCCTGGAGTTTAAAAATGATTGTTAATTTAGACAGTGCCTATGCTGACACCATTCGTCACTTTACTTTTATGCTGGTCTTTCCTTGCTGTGCCTTTGCAATCTACGTAGGTGAAGACTAGTACAGGAAATGCTTGTAGGATCCCAGTCTAGGATGCTTACTTGAATATAGATTTGCTAGCAAATTCAAGTTTGAAACAAAAGATTAGGCATCTAACCAATCTTGGCTCCAGCATTTGTGGGCACTTTGGCAAGATATCCTTCAGCAGTTGCTCACTTTTAGTAAATCAACTCTTCCTTCTGCAACTATTTTTCACTCTTCACTTCTGCAGCTATCTGTTTCGGTTCTATCCACAGTCTTCCCAGAAAGTCCAAGGCTTCTATCATTGCACACATATTTGGAAAGAGAAAATAAAGAGGCAACAACACCAAGAGTAGCAGGAGCATCAGGTTTGGGGAAGCAAAAGAAGGATCCTGCTAGGGTGAGTCCTTCAGACCAGTCATGGTAATTTTGACCCCTTCTGCTTGCCTTAAATCAGGCTGCAACTGAATTTCTTTATCAACCCTGAGTTTCAAGCGGCAGAAACTCAATACTGTAAAAAGCAAAATTTATGAAGGTAATGATTTTCCACAGCAGTCATGGAAGTCCTCTATAATCAGATAAACTGATCAGAGATAACAAACGTTATATCTTAAACATTAGAAGTCATAACAGACTAAATGCTCATGTAATCCAGCACTGCGTTCCCAACAGAACTTAATGAACACACCCTTCTGCTCAGGTTCCATAGCTATTTCTAGAGGCAATATAGTGATAAGATTTGCAGCTATTGAGGATTATCCTCCATATTTTGTCAAATCTGTTTTCAAAACTATCTAAGTGATCACAGGAAGGTAGCAAATGCTATTGTATATTATAAGTAAAAAACATTTTAGGAACAGTTTCTGGGAAAAGCTTGGAAAGTCATTAATGAAGCAATGCCATTGGAAGCTCATCTTCAAGCAGTGAAAGGACAGAATTGCCAATGATACAACATGGGGAGTTTCACTTTGTAGGTGGTAGGAAATAAATCAGCAAGGCCTGGTAATTTAGAGTCATTTTCTCCATTTACAGAAGGAACGCTCAAGGAAGAATTTTAAAAGAGAGAAAGCCACATTTGTTCTAAAAGGAGAAAAGTCCATGAATACTTTTTGTTTGTTGGTATGGTTTTGTTTTGTTTTGTTTTGTTTTCTCTTCTCTCTTATCCACTTTGGGCAGTAATGTATGATAAGTGGAATAGAGGACTAAAATAAATTGCTTACTGGAGAATATATTCCTAATCAGCTGAGAGCCTTGTTCTCTAAAAGCACTGTGATTCGCTAGATCTCACATATGTTGCTATGTACTGTATATTTATCAACATATAATTTTTGAATTTATCTCATACCTTCCTGGTGATGCTGCCCAAGACATATCAATATAAATACAATAGAATCCAATAAAGGCAATACAACAACATCAGAGCATTTGATGTAACAGAAATGGCATTAAACCAAATCTAATTTTAAAAGGAAAGAATGTCACCAGTTTCCTAAATATATCAAGTATTTGTTTAGCAAACTTGATTTGCATTTAGGATAGAATTTGCAAAGGTGAGTGCAATGACTAGAAAAATCTGCATTTTGCCTTTTTCAGTTAAACAATCCCAGACTTCATCGGGCAAAAGATCCCCTGAAGATTTTAATCAAACTATGGTGTTCATTGGGGCTTCAGGTGACTGGCACAGGCATGCAGTCAGTTAAAGTGAAACCTATTCATAGTCTGTCTAAAGTTCTGTACATGGGTTATACTCTTTTGATTCTTGGACAGAACCCCAGTAAAACTCATCCTTGGGATAGCTGATAAATTACAGCATGGTCTTCTGCCCATTGAGACTTAATAATGGATAGGGAGACTTCAATCAATTCATTTATTTCAGAGTCAACTACCTGCCATTCGAAAAGAGCTTTAAAACAAATAAAGTGGATTATTGATGCAGTTAACCCAAGCGTAGCTGCGGGCATTGATGTGAATCCTTTCCAATGCACTTGTATTAGCATTCTCCTTTCTGCAATATCTTGCCCATGAATTCTAGTAAATTTTGAATGAACTATGAGCCAAATATGCTCCCCCCATCACAACTACCACCACCATTATCAGTAGTTACTTAGAAGGTTAGTTCCTTTTCAATTAATCTCAGCAGATCTCCAAAAAGAAGAGTCTTCCTCAGTTGTTTCATCTGTAGTGGTGAAGAGCTTGCTATTTCTGAAGCTCATTAAAGAAGATTTAACATAATGGGTGGCAGTATCCTCATTAAAATAGGAAGGGGGAAGGATAATCAGGGGTATTTGTGGCAAATGAAAAAAAAAATTCCCACCAGTCAGTGTTACCAGAGAAAATTCAGCACAGCAAATCCCCACAGGAGCACTATGAATTGGCTGTGTCGTTGATGAGGATATGTGATTGGTGCAAATGGGCCATGCTGAACTGTAGCCCATCCCTGTATTCTTAGATGTCTCATTACAGCATGTGTCAATATGGCAAGGTTATAACTACCAGGCACACAGAGACAATGACATTGACAAAAACAATGATCGCAATACCAGTGTGCAAGCAGTCTAAATATTTAATATGACAATTGCTTTTTTAACCCCTTGTACAAAACATTCTTGACACCATCCTTTGCTACGAACAAGGAATTTTGTTGAATTCAACTCATTATCAAGATGGTGGTTCTTCCCATTTTAAGTAAGCATTATATTTGGAGATTTATAGACTCAACAGTGACTTCCTGTTGAAATGGTATTGATGGAAAGAAATCCCATTTTGCATGCTTTGATCAAATCCTGCAATTTCCTTTTTCTGTAATTTCTAGGGCTTTTAAAATACATATTTTGCTTAGCTGAGCTATCCACACATCATAAGCAGATAAACAGAAAGTATACCATTTTTAAAAGGACATAATCAAAAGCAGACTATAATAGTAGTCTGCTGTATGGTAATAAAAGTGTTTTTAAAACGTGTCAGATTTTGCAACAGCTGGGGTGGTTAAATAGAAACATTTAAAAGATGTGTCGTATTATGCAAAACAGTGGCATCATTAACCTCTTTCTAGTATCAATCCATTTAGAGGCTAATAGTCTCTTGTAAGCTCTGGTTGTTTTAAGTGTAGATTGGTGTGAGCTGTATGCAAAACAATTAGTTTAGGAAATTAACTATACATGTCATTTATGACTATTGTTCATAAAGCCAAGTTACGTTATGCCTTTTTTCCACTTCTCCTACAGTTCTTACATGTATTATCTATACTGGAATTCTCTGTACAAGTTTGGAAACTCATAAAGCTGTGCCTATTAAACAAAAACAAAAAAAAAACTAAGTACCTCTGATGAGCATCTTAAATTTTAAATTAATTTCTCTCTCCTTTTCATAATGCCTAGTGGAGTAAACACGGCATTTAAAGTGTAAGTTTAATCGTTCTTCTGCTTTTTTATAAAATGATTGTAATGCTACAAGATCAAAATATAAACTAACCATTCACGCAATAAATGTCATATAATAATAGGAGGCTTAATGTGAGGAGCCTCAATTACGTAAGAATAAGTTCTGAAGTGAAAATTCATTTAGCTATTCTGCTTATGTAATTTTGCTGGCTTTAAGAGCCAGTACCTGTCCATATATTATTCACTATGTCCATAGTGAACATAGTTCACTATGCTCACATATGTCGAGCTAATAAAAATAATAATTATCTCAGGATAAATGTCTTTTAATGATAGATCAAGTAAAGCTACTTGAACTGTGCATGAATTATACAATGTTAGTGTTTTGGAGAGAGAATGAATAAAATCTTTCAGATGCTATGTCTTTAAATTAATTTATGTTTAACGCAGTGGGTACCAGATTCCGTTCTGGTTGCCATAGCAACAGACACTGAAAATTTAAACATCCAGTGGCAGGCTGAATTCTCCACAAAGATAGCTCTTTTACATTAAAATTATATACTGGTGAAACATTAACCATATCTACATGCAAGCTATTTTTTAAAAAGAATAGACAGTTCAATAATTTCTTCTAAAGAGTGAGCATTCAGATAGCATACACGTTTGAGTTTAGTTTCTCTATGATTTAAAGAGAGAAGAAAATCTATCTTACAAAGATCAAGCAGCCAATGATCAAAAGATAACGGAAGAAAAACACATTAAAAGATGCATTTTAAATCATAGTTTGATCACCAGTTCATTTTGCTTGCTAAGAAAAACGTTGAGCTACAGATTATCCCATTGTGAAGTTAAACTGATACATTTATAGGATGTAGGTTAAATGTACTTTGCTAATCTTCTCAGAATGTGCCACGTTAATCTACATTCTGAAGCTCGATGATGCATAATAATTTCTCAGATGGTTCTTTAACAAGCTATAAACTTATCGGATTTGTGAGTGAGTGTGTTTTGAATCTCTCCATGCAATTTTTATGTATCTCTGCCTCATCTGTTTCCTCAAATATACTTCTCTGCTTACTTGCAGACTTGGGAATTAGTTGTAATGGATATAAGCCAAATGATGAAGTAAGTATGTCAGTAATTGCTCTTCAAACCGTATCAACAGATTCTGCTGCATGCTGCCTATATAATTTTGCGTTCTGTGATTTTACTTTATTGCTCAGCACTGGAGCAGCCCGGGTGTTTGAGAGCTAGTTTGAATGTGGACACTGGGATTTCTTTTATATTTGGGCATATTAATTTAAGTGCTTGCTCTGCAAGTAAGATCACATTAGAAAAGAACATTCTCTATGGATGTTGATTTAAAAAGGCCAGCGCTCTGCTACTGGGGAAATTGGTGATGGTATGATTTTGTGGATTCAGTTGCTGGATGTTTTTTTCTCTATTAATACTATTTCAATATGTCCATTTCTCTTTTGTCCACTGACCAAGCTATTAGAACAGCCATGTGTCCCACTTTAGAGAAGCCTCACTTTGAAGTCCTCCTTTACTTGAAACATTGTTCAGTTCAAATTTGACTAATAATAATAATAATAATAATAATAATAATAATAATAATAATAATTTGAAAATCCTAAGAGCAGTAGGAGGCTTGAAACTGTCACTTAACAATTACAAGTAACAATCACTTGTAATCTGTCTCGCATATAACCTGTATTTGCATACCCAACCTGTCTATCCCCACCCCACCCCTGTTTCACCCCAATTTAAATCCTACATAAGTCTAGCCACTCTATACACATGATGAAATGAGCTGCAGGTCACAAAACCTTATAACTTTTAATAAGATTTGTTACTCAGAAAAGGTGCTACCAGACTGCTGATTTTTTTTTTTTTATCGAACTAAGAAGTCATAAAAGTCATAGTTTCCCCTGCTATGCTCAGATGTGATGCACTGCATTTCTGTTTAAATTACTGCAATGGTTACTAAACTAAATCAGCATATAAATATGTTATGCCTATCTGTCTTCCTTTTTTCTATTCTTTTTGGTGACACATTTTGTCATTCTGAGTGATGTGTAGATGGTAATCCTATAGCAGCATTCACTGTTGGCAAGTAAAGTCCTGGTTTCTAATATTTTCTTGCAACAAGCTACAGTTCTAAGAGCCTTTTTGTTATGGCTGACCAATCTGTGCTACATATGCTAAAATGGTGGTGCTGTATACTATGCAGCAAAGGTACTTGCAGGCATGCTTACAACAGTGTCATTGTTCATCTCTATCTACACAACTTAATCCATAACGTAGCCTCAGAAGCTCACCAAGCTGTAATTTGAGCAGAGTGATGGGCCCTAAGCTATTATCACTATTTCACATTTTAGGAAACGAAAACCATGCTACATATAAAATTAAAACACACACACACACACACACACACACACACACTAATAATAAAGTTAGAGAAAGTTATACTGGAACATAACAAGCCACCAGAATCCTTACCACAATGTACTTTGTCTTATCTGTAGGAATGAACAATTCAGCTGATCTTTGTTGGATGTGGGTTGCAAGAGATCTGAAAAGGTTAGCCGCCACTTACTTTGGACTTGTAGTAAGGGATTTGGTAGAATTACCTGCTTTGGACCATTAAATACTCGAAACTAAGAAGGCAGCTGTATTATTACTTCATATCAGCCCTGCATTGTTATATGAAGGCTGAAGTGGTGATATCGGCTTCGTAAACAGCAAAGAAAAACAAAACCAACAAAATAGGGAATCAACTATAGTCACTGCTAGGTCACAAACCTACTATATTTCACAAGTGGCCTAAATGATGCTTCATTCTCAGCCTATTTTCCATTGCTTTGTATAAGCATCAAGACTTGGACAGCTAAATGTTTCAAGAAACTTGAACTCTGTAGTATCATCTAAAATCTATTTTTGGTTAAGTCAGCATAAGAAGAGGATAATGGATTATTTGCGTGCCACCTACTAATATATCCAACAAACAGGCCCCAGTAAATTCAAAGAAGGAATCCACTGGCCACTCAGATCCATAAATACAACATTGTAGCTTCATCCTCTTGTGCCTTTCAGTTGTGGTAGAACTACATAGCCAAGAATTCCAATCAGCATGGCTATTGGATACACAGATCACTGGCTTAGCAGCTGTACAAATCACTTCACTACAAGTTGAATATACTGCATTTTTCTTTAAATAAGAATTATTTTTAAATTTGCATCCATAACTATACATATACAAATGTATGTGAGTTACAGCTATGCTGAATAGGGGTTCTGGAACCTGTAATCACATCATATCTGGAGATCACCAAGTTGGATGAAACTGCATTATAGAACAAGAAATTCTTTGATGGATCCAGGAATTCCTTCCTTTATGTTTGAATTTGGATCTGCGGAAAAAATATGGTTACATGGAGGGTATATTGTAAGCACAAACAATTACTAGTGATTGTGGGTCACATCTATTAAAACATCCATCTTAGTTTCTAATTTTTTGGCATTGTGAAGCTTGAGCCAGCAAGAAATATCCTTAATTCTGGCCTTTAGTAAGCATTAAATGAATCTAAAATAAACCCATTGAAATAATTGATACTAAATTCAGTCATGTCTAGCTTGAAATCCGTTGATTGAAATGAATCATTTTCTAACCATTATTTTAAAAATGACTCAGTTCTATTGTAGTTGTATTTTCAAAAATATGTACATTTTTCATGGCTGTGATATTTGCAGGAACTCAGAAGGCACTAACTTCTCCAATAGATTAGACCAATCTTTCCCAGTCCAGTGCCTTTCAGATATATTGGATTTCAGCTGCTGGCTGGTAATGATTGGAACTGTAGTTCAGCACCTTTGGAACAAACCAGTTTTGTGTAGGCTGGATTAGAAAGCTAGATTTAGAATGAGAAAACTCAACCAACCATATGCCTCAGGCAGTTTTTAACAAATATAGGATAAAGAATGTGTACAAAAAGAATGTTCTCTGGTGTTGACAACTTGCAAGCATTTTACTGTTTAAAGCATTTCTGCTGTTCCACACTATTGAATTATTTGAATTAACTTGCATCATAATATATTGTCAAGGGACCAGAATTCATTGTTATAATCATTTGATTGAGAAGAAACAATGCCCATGAGTCATGAAAATATCTATGTTTTGGGGGGAAAAAATAGCACCTACTATATTTGTTCTTGTAAGGGAAGTAGAGAAACAATCCATAGTTGAATATGTACAGAGATCTTCTACTGATTTGTGACTGTAAAATTACTAGCACAAGTAAGAAAGAAAATGCCTCTTTTCCTGATAAAGATGGAATGTTAATAAAGTTGGAGATGCTGAATATGTAGCATGTAGTAAGATAAGTATTCCAGAGAACCTGCAAAGCTTTGATGCCTGACCGCATCTGAAAATAAGCCAGCATATTAAGGTAGCGGGTGAAAATGGAAGTGATGGTCATTTGCTACAACTGTTAGAAGCAATTTGATTTTAAAGATAAACGGGAGATAATCACACAGCTTTCTCTGCTTGCTCCAATGAGAACTTGATTGTCTGATTTTCACTGCGACATATTTTGACTATTTTGTATAACTCCAAGGAAATATAATGTAGTAAATGCATCTTGAACTCATAACACAGCACTCATTGAAGAGAAATATACCTTACTAATGGGTCTATATAAGTGAGTTTGTCAGCTAACGGCTTCTAGAATAATTGTTAAGTCTTTTTGACTGTGCAAAATACATATTTTATCATTTGGCCTTTTTTAATTTCACTTGTCAGAATGAAAAAGAACAGTACCTGAAATGATCCCCAGTATGTAAAGAGTAAGAAGAAATTTGGGACCACATGTTAGCTGCTCAAAAGGAAATGAAGAAGAAAGCTAAAAGAAATATGACTAGATATGGCTAGAATGTAAATCTGCCTTCCATTATTCTATTTCTGCACTGCAAGAGATGGGAAAGGCATTTCCAATTATTTTTTCTGAAAAGAAAACACATTCCCAATGAACTCAAAAGTGGAAGCTAAATGGTTTTAAGAAAAACTGCTGCATATCACTTTGTCAGTTCTTATCAAAAGTTACTTATATCAACACCTGATTGTGTTGGGAAGAATTTTAGCTAAGACATGGAAGGAGTGAAATTTGTTGGTAAAACAAAGTGCTTTTTATCTAGTGACCAACTTTTTCTTTCATTTCAATAATGTCCCAAAAGATGGTGTAAGAGTTAGAATCATCCCATGGATACATGGATACATGGAAGGTAAGCTTCTTGGGCTTCCAGCTATTCCACTATCTTCTCCCATCCAAAGGTGAGGAAGTGGGGTTCTCCAGATGTTGCTGAACTATAATTCACAAAAGGTTTCATTCAGGGCCATGCTGCCTGGAACTGATGGGAGTTGTAATTCAATAGTGGGAGGATGACAGATTTCCTGTCCTATGTATTCTTTAAGCAAAGAGGTTAACAAAAATCAGTAGTGAGACAGTTCCAGCTCTCTGGGGGAAGGAAGGAAGGAAGGAAGCAAGCAAGCTCAGGCTCCCATTCTTAAATGTATAGCTCTTATAAGTTTTTGCAGCTGGAATAAAAGCAGTCCAGAAGCCTGCTGAAATAGCTATTTCTATGAAACAGCTGAAGGAAGGCCAAAAAGAACTGGCTTCTCTTTCAGCAAAGGTAGTCAAAAAGCTCCTTTTCCTTCCTCTATTAGAAGAGCTACAGCTAGCACAGGTGGAGCCAAAAGTAGCAGCTCTTTCAGCAGAGGTAATGGAACATCCCTGCCAACACTGTCCACAGCCAATGATGATGATGCCAGCATGATGCATGCTTGAAGACTTCATGCAAATTTCATTATTATCAGACATCCATGACCTCCATTCATAAGTCATGGCTTTTGCATGATGACATTATTATGATGTGTCATCAGTTCCCCCTCCCTTTGGTCTCCCATGGATCCTTGTGTTCCCTGTTTCTTTTCTTCCCCTTTGATTTACAGATCATAACTTTAGGAAAGGAACTTTAGGAAAAAGCCATTGGTTAATTGGATGGATGTAGACAAGGCAGTCTACTTGACTGCAGAGCTCATTGGGCGTCTTTCAGCTGAACCAACCAATTTTTGTTACAGTGATGATAAAATAAGGGAAGACTCCAATGTATACAAACCTGTCATAGAAAAGACAGGAACTGAACACTAAAGATATAAATAAGATTGCAGTATCCCTGAGTTACATTCAGTTCAAGAAGGTCAGCTACATAAAATATCAGTGGCTGAATTATCAATATGTCCAACTTGTTTGTGTGGACTACCATATTCTATGCCTGATCTACTTGCTTCAAACATATTAACTCCAGAGGAAGGAAGATAAGTTTTTATCTTGCTCCCCAGGACTTGATCTTACACGATAAAGCTGCTAAGCTAAGATCTGGTGTCAGTAAGTCAAACCATTTTAGTCTATGAGGCAAAATACTACTGATGAAAATATAAATATTGCAAAGTGTAGAATTCAACTTGATCTGGATGCATTATGGCATACTAAAAAAGGACAGCAAAGCCATATATCATATTTGAAAGCCACAAAAACATGAAAAGGCAGCTGAAGATCCATAATGGTAAGAAAATGTTTGGCCATATGTTGTATACCTGTCAATAACTGCTCTGGCAATCTATATCAAATTTATTGCAAAGCAGAAACCAGATTATTCAATAAAAGGCCATCAGGTTTGTGTACTCTTACCACCAAGGGGAATATGTGGCTCCAAAGTTCAATTTATGCTGAAGGATCAATAAAGTGTAACGTACTAAGAGAGTAAACATAGAATGGGAAACAGAAACAAGATAAGAAACAGTGTGATCACAGTTTGAGATTAGATGTGAAACAGAATCTGCAAGAAGAGAATACAGGATGAACCTGTACCTAAAACATTGGGTGAATGGCTCAAAGAGATTTATAGTCAGACTGGTCAGCCTGAAACTGCTTTAAAAATTATCACGGACCTTATTTCCAGTTACTTATTGCTATGTAAGTTAATCAGTGCAGTCAGACAGTCCGTTTAATAAATAAAATGAATAAAAATATCCCTGTGGAGATATCCTATGCTTTTGAAATATGTGTGAATTATGGAGCAATATTAGTGGAATTAATCATGTCAGTTTTTCCCATCTGGTGCTTCCTGTCACCTCACAGGCATGCAGTTACTATGGCATGGAACTGTTCTTGACCAAGTGTTTTCTGTATCCAAGTGCATATCACAACAGCAAAGGTACAAATGATCATCTGCAAAAGTAGTGATACATATTGTGTCTTGATTCATTAACCCCAATAATTCAAATTCCCAGATACTTTCCAGGGAAAGTGTTTAATGTTATTTGGTGACATGTGAATTCACAAATATAGCATGTAACATTTCAGTACCCTTGCCTTTTTGTTACCACATTTTGTAAAGCATATAAATAGTATCTAATTACATAGTACTTTTAGCAAGGTAACCAAGTATAGCTGGGTTTATTTATAGAATACTTATCAAATAACCCCTAACTGAAATTCTGCATGCTCATCTTTGACTTTGTTTTGGCCTTCTGGGTGCCAAGACTGGCAAAGTTTCCAGAAGACTATGATTTATCACCAAGGCTCCATATAGCTTGTAATAACATTTTCCACTTCTAGCAATGTAGCCATAAATCTGGATTTAGTTAGATGAGGAACAATAATGTTGAATGAATTGAGACTGCAGAATGAAATGGCATTACTACACCAAAGACTTCTTTTGGTTCCACCTGTTTTTGATCCCCCTGAACTCCCAAGTCTTTGAACTAGCATATCGTAAAGGTGATTAAAATAATGAAAATTAAGATTACTTGTGAAAGATAAAACTAATAAGTGATTTCAATATTCCCAATATTCAATTTCAGAATATTGATTTATCAACCTGGAGACACTTCTGACTTGCCTATCGTGCTTGAATTTCAGGCTGCTAATAGTAAGAGGGGTTTCAAACTATCAGCTGATCTGGAATAGCAATATACATGTAATAGCTATACGATATTTATTCTTGAAATTTGGCTTCTGCTCTATAATCTCTATTGACCACAGGATTGTTGGATAGTTTCTTGAGTCTCAGCAGAAAGTTAACCCTGGGCTTTCTTTTCAACTGTTGTTCTTTTGTCTGATGCTCCAATGAATGCCAGAAGGCTGGATGTGGGAGCCATTGCCATTGAAACTTAAGTTTAAATTAAGTTAAATTAATGCATAGGTCTAGCCTTGCTCAAGGGCAATTTAGCTGTTCCTTGATCCAGCCACTTCATTTTTTGCAGGCATGTGTGTGAAAGGATTAATGAGGAAAACAAAACCAACCACTACTTTCACCCTTTGCAGTGAGAGGTTGTTTCTTTTCCATTTCTTCATAACCATATTATGTGATTTTCATGGGAAAGGGTTAGTCATGATTTACTTTCTGTGAAATATAAATCAACTGGGATAATTGTTTATAGATGTTTATACGTATTTTAAATTAGCCTGTACAATTTAATGCAGATTGTGCCTACTTGATCTATGCTCCAAATTCAGGAACCTAGCAATATGTAAAGGGAAGGTAATATTTCTTTGAGAAAGAATTCTAAAGAAAGCACTGGGCTGTAGCCATTCATTAATTTTGTTTTCAAAAAATGCCTGTGAGATTAGTAGGTTTAGAATTCTTGAGAAGAAAGGTATTGCTAGAGGCTGGCACTTTACTTTGCACCATGCCAGCATAATTAAATTCTTGTTAATTTAAACATGCATTGTAGAAGCCAAATGGGGCACCAAGCATCAAGAGTGATATCTGTGGGCATGATGGTACCAGCTGGAATTACTTTGCCCATTCCTGTTCTAGAGATATACAACATTACAGGTGGATAATATGAAGGCTTTGACTTAACTAGGCCTAAAGTCAAGAATTCACTTCTTCCCCAAATTCAGATTCCTTTTTATTCCAAGTCTTCATTTCAGTCCCAGCCAGTCATCTCAAAAGCCCTTATCAGAATAATGAACTTTCCAGATTCCAGTTTGGTTACAGAAAGCTGCTGTCTTATTTGGCAAAAAATTGTCCAAAGGTGCCTTGGCATTTACACAAAGTGTTTCTCACAAAATTGTGCCCTTTGAATAACTTCAACTCTACAAGCTATATGTCCAAAATGTTTTATAAACCCAGTAGAATACTTTTTAAAAAAATTTAAAACACTGTTTAGTCCTGGCTAAGTTAATTATATTTTATAACCACATTCAAATCTTGTTACATATCCTAAAACATCGACTAAATAAACTGTTCAGGAATGTCTCCAGGGAGGAGGACTAAAAAATCAAGATGATGGCCAGAACCCTATGATTGAAGCCTCACCTTTTTATATGAGCTTCAAGACACCCCAGAAACTGTTATAAATGTAAAATTTAGGATTAGCCAGCATGGTTCTTGAATTTATGTCAAGATACTCATTTCATTTAGAAGAGACACACAGATCTAAAATACAGAAAATGGCTAAAAGGAAAAAAAAAAAAAAGATGGAAACATTTAAGAAAATCTCCCATGTGGTGCCTCAAAATGTTGAAAAATCAAATTCTATAGTAGAATGATATGATTTGAATAGCATTATAAAATAATTGTGGAGCTTTTACATAAAAAGGAAGTTTTAAACAAAAATGGGGTCACCAAAGCCAAAGAGCTGACAGACCTAGAATGGTGTCGCTGATTAAGAATTGGGCAATTTAATTTCTTCAGGAGTATAAAACTCCAGCATGAATTAATTTACTTCATGCAGAGACCTGCTGTTCACTCTTCTTCTTTCAATCACTATTTACTTCCTAAAATCACCATTTACCCATCTTTTTTGATTATTTAATTTCAGATGGATTTTCCTTGCTCAAAGCTGTTAGTACAGTTAAGCCTTACTTGGTACTTAATATAAAAAATATTACTTAGGGAATATTTTATGTTTGAAATTCTGTTGCTTAGCAGTAGGCCTTCTTCTTGGACAGAGTATTGCACAGATCAGCTATTCTAATATCTGATAAGCTAATTTTTCTCTCTGTTCCTTTGTATTGTGGCAACTCTCCCTTCATCTGCTAGAACTCTATATTCTCAGGCAAAGTTCTTCCTAACAGCTGTAGCCTCTGGATCTGGTTGCTGATTCCCTTTGTTTTATTTCTCTAAACTGCTGGATCATGAATGGACATTTTTTTTCTTGATATGAACTGTTAAATCCACAACATCTAGGCTATTAGGAACTGAATTTCCTCTATAGGTAAACTTGCTTTATGACTGCCCTGTTCAGCGACCGTTCAAAGTTACAATGGCACTGGAAAAGTAACTTTATGACCAGTCCTTGCATTGATGATCATCACAGTGTTCCCGTGATCAAATGATCAACATGCAGGTGCTTCACAACCAGCTTCCAACATGGCAGTCAATGGAGAAGCCAGTAGTAAAATCACAAGTCATGGTCACATGATGTCTCACTTAAGGACCTGCAGTGACTCACTTAACAACCAAATGGGAAGTGATGTCATAAGTCTGTGGCAGTCATGTAACTGCATTGCTTAGCGATGGAGTTTCTGGTCTCAATTGTGGTCACTGAGCAAGGACTACCTATACTCTATGTTCTTTCACCAGCAACACGGTTGTTGGCCTGGATTAGTGAATTCTAGAGTTCTCCAACTTGGGTTCTAGTAGTCCTTCTAATTCCTGGTTTTTACTTCCAAATTAGCTGTGGAAGACATTAGTATGTGTTGATGCCTAACAAGAACAAGAACAAGAACAAGAATAAGAATTAGAATAAGAATAAGAATAAGAATAAGAATAAGAATAAGAATAAGAATAAGAATAAGAATAAGAATAAGAATAAGAATAAGAATAAGAATAAGAATAAGAATAAGAATAAGAATAAGAATAAGAATAAGAATAAGAATAAGAATGAAGGGCTTGATTTTGGCTGCTCAAGAGCAAGCTATTTAAACTAATGCAATCAAGGCCAGAATTGAAAGATCATCAAATGATTCAAAGTGCAGAAACAGTAGATCATATACTCAGCTCATGCAAATAGATCACACAAACTATAAACAATGACATAATACAGTCACCAAAATGATTCACTAGAAAATCTGTAAAAATTATCATGTGCCAGTAATGAAAAATTGATGGAAACATATAGTTGAAAAAGTAGTTGAAAATAAGCAGGTTAAAATATTTTGGGATTTCTGAATACAAACTGATAGAGTCTTGGCGCATAACACACCAGATTTAACTGTGGTTGAAAAGAAGAAAGTGTGGATAATTGATGTGGCAATACCAGGGGACAGTAGAATAGAAGACAAAGAATTGGAGAAGATCACAAAGTATCAAGATCTGAAAACCAAAGTTGAAAGATTATAGCATAAACTGGCAGTGGTGGTCTCAGTGGTTATTGGCACACTGGGTGCTAAACCAAAAAACCTTGGATAACGTTTAAAAAATCTGTTCATTGACAAAATTTCTATCTGTCAATTACAAAAGGCCACACTGCTTGGATCCGGACATATACTATGCCAATACATTACGACATCCTAGGTTCTTGGGAAGAACTCGATGCGAATGAAGGCCAAAATCAGCTACAGAACTGGCAGCTGTGATTTCATATTGATGTGCATATAATAATAATAATAATAATAATAATAATAATAATAATAATAATAATAATAATATAGAACTGAAGGGGGCACAGGACTCTTACAGGTGAAACAAACTGTGGAGGAAGAAAAGCATGGCTTGAATGACTATATCAGCAAAAGTGAAGACCCCTTATCGAAGGAAATCAATCAAAGAAAGCTTTTGAAAACAACAAAGGTGAAGGCTGAGTATAGAAAAGAAACAATTAAAAGCTGATTTATTAATTGGAAGAACAAGCCAATGCATGGTCAACATTTGAAGGATATAGAAGGAAAAACAGATAAACATCCCACATAGAGCTGTTTAAGATCTGTAGTGTTAAAGAAAGAAACTGAAGGCTTTACTTTAACGGTTCAAGAACAACCTTTCCCAACTAATTGCATGAAAGCAAAAATTAATCATGTAACAAACAACAGTAAATGTTGCCTTTGTAGTGAAAAGATGAAACCATTGACCATTTCATCAGTGGCCGCAGCAAAATTTCACAAACTGACTATAAACAGCATCATGACCAAGTTGCCAAAATTATTCATTGGAATCTTTGCCAAAGGTTTGGATATGAAAGTAGCCAGAACCCCTGGGACCATCAAGTTGAGAAGGCTTTGGAAAATGAGCAGGTTAAGATCTTATCGGTCTTTCAAATCCAAACAGATAGGCACCTTGTTCATAACATGCCTGATATAACATGTTATATGTTACTAAATATATTTAGTAACTACATGTTACTAAAAATAAAAAAGTCTGGTTCATTGATGTCATTATACAGGGTGATGTTAGGATTGAGGAAAAGCAATCCCAAAAAATTATGAAATACTGGGACTTGCAGGTTGAACTTGAACACTTGTGGAAAAAGAAATGTGCTGTTATACCAATCGTGACTGGGCCGTTGGAGCAATACCTAAAGGACTCCCTCGATATTTGGAAATTTTGAATTTATTGGACCTGAACACCCAAATTTTACAAAAAAATACTCTGCTTGGAACTGCCTATATCCTCAGACACTACTTTAATAATTCTCAGGATCTTGGTTAGGACTTGAATTACTAGGTTTTCACCAGTCCTTGACTGTGAATCTAATCGTAGATTAGTATCAGTCAATTGCAAAAGGCAGCTTTACTTGGAACAGCTTATATCCTGCGACAGTAACTTTAACGCCATCAAAGAACAAGATCTGCCTATCCCAGGTCCTTGGGAAGGACTCGATAGGTGGATAAAAATGCCAAATCCAGTCTAAACATCTGGCTGACTGTGCGACCAACAACAATAATATATTAAACTTGTATGCTGCCCAACTTCCAATGACTCTGGGTGGCTCACAACAATCAAACAAAAAAATTACAATAAAACCAATAAAACATAAATGATAAAAATGGCAGGCATGACAGACCAGATTGAATGAAGCGAGGGGTCTCCCTTTCCTTCGCCAAAGGCATGGATGAGGAGCTAAGTCTTCACAGCTCTAATAAACAGTAGCAGAGTGGGGGCCATCTTGTAGAAATGAGGACACCATCCAAATATTAGATTAGCAAAATATTAGATTCCCAGTATTCTAGCCTTTGCCATTTTTGAAACTGTTGGCATTATGCATTTTACGTTAACATATTAATGATTTCTTCAGATAGAAACAAAATATTGTGATGAAGGTTAGAAAATAGCTGAATAACAATGAGCTAGGAACTCCTGTTGTTTTATGCTTCTATGTGAATTACCTATCTGAAATAATAAAAATTGTCCTGGGGTGATGGAAGGATACAAAATGTTGTTATGAATCTTGGAAAGTCAGGACTGTATCCAGACCTGGAATGCCAGATAAATTTGGGGTCTTTAAATAGCCTTAAGTTTAGGTTATATTGCTTAGATATCAGATCTCTGGAAAGTTACAGAGTTGTATAAAGAATTTCAGTGCTAAGATCATAAGAGACAAGTCATAGGTTGTCCTTCAGAGCATGATTTTTTAAAATATTTATTTTAAAGAATGGACTCATTTTTGTTTAATTGTCCCTAAACAAATGTCTAAACAAGAATAAGTTAATAAATCTTAGGTCCAAAGTTCTTGCAAGCATTTAACTCACAATGAAGCATCTAATTCCATTTTGTTTGTTAAGTAGCTGTTTTATGTGAAAAGCTTCCGCATATTGACATACTGGATAGGATGTGTATACTTCAGACATGACTCAGATATACAGTTGCTTTAGGAATCACAATATCTTTAATGAGTCAACTCATTAAAGCAGCTGTACCTATATTCACATGACATTTATACGTGCAATGCCAACAAGAGGGCTGAAACACTTCTTCTGGGTCATTTTTTAAGCATAAAAACTATCCTAATATTGATATATTGGTGTAGAATTATATGGAATTGGCAGAGCCATGATCAAAACTAAAACTGTGGAGTCCTTTATACAGTGGTACCTTGGTTCACGAACTTAATTCGTTCCATGACTCTGGTCGCGAACCGAATTGGTCACAAACCGAATCAAATTTTCCCATAAGTTTCAATGTAAATACGGTTAATCCATTCTGACCCCTACGAATATGGTCGCCAACCGATTTTGGTCGCCAACCGAATTAAATTTTCCCATAAGGTTCAATGTAAATACAGTTAATCCGTTCTGAACCATATGTATTTTTTTTTAAAACCACAAAAATATGAAACAAAGTACAGTACATTACAGTATGAAGAGAGAGAATGCTAACCTTGCTTGAGGTGACTTCTGGCGTGGAGGATAGGAAGATGGGTGGGGAGGCGGTTATTGTTTGGAGGGAGAGTCCCCCTCGCCTACAGGAAGCCACGACTATGTGTCACAGCAGGGAAAATGGCCACGGGTTGTGTTCATCACCCAATGTGGAGTTCGTGAACAGAAGCAAAATTTTGCGAATGGTGCTGTTCGTGAACTGAATTGTTTGTGAACAGAAGCGTTCGTGAACTGAGGTATTACTGTATGTGTGGGTGAGTTTGAGGTTTTACTACAGCCTGTTATACATTGTGATAACATCATCATTCATCAAGTAAGAGGTTAAATTGTGTGGCTATAATAAAAAAAAGAATTAAATCACTCTAGCAGAAAAAAATTGTGTGGATTTGCAGTTCTTGAATTAATAAACAGACATGATTTCATTCCAACAACTTTTAATATTTGTGTAATTTAAACCAAGGTTCATTATAAATTATAGCATATATTCTACACATATGCTTTTTGTACCTCTAGATGTCCAAACTTTGCAGTCTTTGTCCATGGGCAGATGTCGATTGCTGTAATGCTGAACTTTCCAAAGGGAATAAAAAAGTCACATTTGCAATGCCCATCCAGATGGTTAGATTTTACTTTAGCCTATTACTCTTGCCTTGCTATCCTGTGGTGCCAAGTAAGCATTTCTCTCTTGATGAAGGGCTGTTTCTACAACTCCAACTCCACATTAGTCTAATAGTCTACTACTCCAGGGTAAGCTAATTAGTGCACATCTTGACTGGAATTAATCTTAATAAACAAAAAAGGAAGCATGGATGTGAATCTAACACATGCCTTTCTCACAGCTCAGTTCTATTTGTGATAAATAAGACAGAAATAAGTCCCACCGAATTTAATAAGGCTTAAATACGTTTAGAGTGTTAATGACTGAATTACATTCAATCCTCCTGCATAGCTAATTGAAAGTGTATAAAGGGGTGGGTGGGTGGGTAGGAGAAATGATAGAGAAAATTGTCATGCTTAAGAATTACTGTAACTCATGTGGCATAAATTAAAGTTGGTTGGAGTCAGGGGGCATCAAAATAAATAAGACATAAATTTAAAGAAAAGTACACATATTTAAAATATTATCTTGGCACATAATTGTAAATTCTAGAAACATTCACTACAACTGAGATTTTAGTGAGATAGATGGATAGGGCATCAAAATAAATACATAAGACTTGAGTAAAAAAAATAAGTATGAGTATTTAAAATACTATCTTGGAACATGATTGTAAATTCTAGAAACATTCACTACTAAAGAGATTTTAGTGAGATAAATATTCAGACACAGAGAAAGACAGGGTGTACCAAAAGTCAGACCCCACAGAAAAAGTCAGGTGCTATACACAATTTATTATATAAATTACATTAAATGTTCAAAATGGTTGCCATTTTCTTCTAAACCCTTCCTTACTCATTTGATGCATGATCTTTGAACATTCCTAAGGACAGTAACATTTTCTCTGAAAAAAAAAAAAAAAGACATATAGTAACTGGCCTATGGGCCTGACTTTTGCATCTGTCTGTCTGTCTGTATGTCTACCAATCTATCTCACACCCAGAGATTTGATTTCCCATAAAATGGGGAAAACTTCACTGCTAATAAATTATCTGCTGTACCAATTGTTAATACTCTGTGGAACATTTGTTCTTGAACTTTAGAGATGCTTTCCCAGCCAAAAAATCTAGGGCAATTATGATGGATGCATTTGCTTCTCTGAAAAGATGAGAGTTATGAATCAAATGCCCACTAGCAAGTCATGACATCTATGCAGGAATATTGTTATTTGTTGGTCACTTTGCTTGGTTTATTTGTAAAGCGGAAAAAAGAAGAAAATATTTGCTGGGGAATATTTAAATGGTCTCAGAGTCTCTTAATGAAGCCACAGATCATCTATATCAGGGTTCCTCAACCTCAGCAACTTTAAGATGGGTGGACTTCAACTTCCAGAATTCCCCAGCCAACAGAAGATCTCCGATGCTGGCTCCTGTGTCTAGTGGGGCACCTTTTCCTTGCCATTTGTTATTTCCACAAAAGAAACTCTTTGAGGAAAATGCTAGAAAAATGGGACAATGACTAAATGATTATGTGATTTAAATTAAGTCTTTGGGGAGGAAAACATGTAATATAATTTCTTAGATGTTGTTGAAGTGCTCTTGTTTCAGATATCTCAATGAACCAGTTGTACTATGACATTTAAAAAGCTTTTCAATACAGAAAACCCACCTGTTAGGTAATTTTCCCTCTTTGTGTAATTTTTTATACTTCAGCTAGTTGAAAAACAATCATATTTCATTTCTTAATGCACATTACAAAACAGATGGTAAGCTAAGGCAACATTCAAAGGGAAATGGCAAAGAGAACGTTAAACTTAATATTGCAATCATTTTTTAGTGTAGAGCATAATATAATTAGGGGACATAGTTTTGTATCTTATAGGTTTATTTTTATTTCTCCGGCTGACAATGCTTGATTCTTTAGGTTTCTATATATCTAATATCATACTTTTATGAATTTTTCTAATTTCTTGGCTTCTTTTTGTTAACTTAAAGAATATTTTTCTCCTAAAGAACAGTCACATTTGTAGTTCTGCAATAGAGAACATGTAGACTCTTTGTAAGGTTTTTTTATTAATAGGAAAAGAGAAATGCCTCCACAAAGGACAATAGATTATGGGTGGAAAACCTGTGGGCTCCAACCTTTTTGAGCTGAGGGACGCATTTGGAATATTCATAATGTATTGTGAGTTCTCCCACAAAAAAAAACCAAAAAAAAAAAAAACCCAACCCTGTTAGGTAGATGTGACTAATCACAAAACACTCATTTACCAAAAAGGTTATACTTCACCAGTTTTCAGACCTGCCTTGATGCTCTCTACCACTTCTGTCTCCCTCCCTTCCTTCTTACAGAAAAACATAAATTATAGTGCTATCCTTACTATTTTAAAGAATGCAATTGATGGATTTACCCCTGGCTTTGTTTCTCATCCCGCTTATTACTTGCCAGCATTAAAAACAACCACCGCTTGCTTTCCTTAATGTCTGGTAAAGTAGGGTGAACAAGTTTAGATGTTTCCTTTTAAAAAAAAAGAGTTTGGTACCTACACTCTCAAGTTAAGATAGAAGAAAAGCAACAGATTACTCATACTATGACCTAAGGGCAAAGGTGGAGAACAACCCATGAAATACACCTGCTAGCAAGACTCATTTTATGGGCTAGCATTTCTGGAACTGTGATTCAACAGCATGTGGAGAACCATCCATTCCATTCCATTCCATTCCATTCCATTGTTTAAGACTTTATTACTCTTAGTTGATACCTATTATGATGCAGCTTTTGGTTTGTGACATGATTTTATCTATTTCTCTTTGTTATTTTGAATTATTGTGCAGTGATCCTGTGTTTTTACTGTAGTCTTCATATTTCCAGAGAAGTGATACTTTATCACTTAATGAACTAATGTATTGTTCATTATCATATTATCGGGCAAAGCACTTCCAATGTAATCCTTGAAAAGACATCTTCAAACATACACACACACACACACACACACACACACACTGCATTTAACTAAATGATGGTTCACTCAGGGAAAAATAATTTGGCAACTAAAAATACAATGTATTCCTCTAACTCTGATATGTTGGTCTGTATTCATTTTTTTTCAATCTTTATCATATGTTTTATCACTAAAATAAGAGTAATTTTGAAACTGTTTTAGAATCAGAACAAAGAACATATTTTTGATTTCTGTTCAATTTGTCTTTGCCAACTGACTGTTGCTTAGGGTTTTAGGAGAAAAAAAAAACTTTACAGAGCTGCATATCCAGCTATTTATTCTGGTTAAACACATTGGTACAGGACATTTCTCCTGTCATTGAATGGAGATTATCAAGGGTGTTGTCAACATTTAATATGTTGCAATCAGAATAAGTGAGATTCTGCACACAGCATTATTTGATTGATGGATAAATGTACAGGCCGCAGTCCAGCGTTTCATTTTTAGGTTTCTCCAGGGTAAAAACCTAGGAATGAAACTATGTAACACTTGCTAACACTATCTGAAAAGAATGATCCTTTGCTATGCAGTCATCTCTTTCAGCCTTAATAATGATGGTCGAAAGGATTGGACTGGAGTGACAGTTCCCATTGCTTTCTGCACTGAAGAAATGAATGACATCGGGGGCAGGCATGCTCTTTCTTAAGCCCACTATGATTTAACCTCACCTGCCTATGCAGGACAGGTGTAGAGCTAAAGCTGGCTCCAGTTCCTCCCTCTGATTTTACAGAAGGATAAGAATTAGAGAAGGAAGCATTGAGAAAGCCTACGAGGATCAAGTACATCTATCCAACAGAAGGTTGTATGTTTCTTCAGGATAAAGATGTGTTGATATTATTTTCCAGTAAAATTTTTCATTATCTCCAACTCTTGGTAATCCTGAGAGGTCACAGCCAGTAAAAGAGTAGAAAGGGCCATATGAATGCATCAGTGATGTGTTGGAAAATGTGACAATCTGCCTCAACATTAGCTAACCTACATTCAAGATTCATTCAAAAACATTTATGACAAATCAGCTTATAATATAATAAATATGACATTCAGTTCCAAGTTATATCACAATAAAGAGCATGAAGATCAAGAAGACCCACTGGGGTGAAAAAAGTGAAGATGGCAGTCATGACCATGTGATCAAAACCCTGTTCCTTTGTCATATGTGTGACAGTAACACACATACAAAATAGCAGGGTTTTGATCACACAGTCACAGCCACCATCTTGACTTTTTCGACCCTCCCTTCAAAAACAGTCACCAGAACTTGCATGTCAGAGCGTTACAGCTGTCACAGCAAATTGCTATAAAGCTGTATTTCTTTTAAAGCCTTGTCTCTGAAAACTTAAATGGACAGGTGTGAATAAATGAATCAGTCTCCTCTGTGTCTAAGCATTTGCCTTCTGACACTTGCAATCGGTTGTCTGCTCCTCACCTCGGTACATAAAACAGTCACATATTGTGATATGTTTCCCTCTTCCTGCATTCAGAATCACTAAATGGAATATCATGTTTTAGTTATTGACTGTTTAAAGAGATTCCATGTTTCAGTGTTAAAAACAAATTGGAAAAATCAGTGTGTTTTGCATATTTGCAAATATTCAGATACTGATAGCATTTGGAAGATGCAATTTAGCAGTTAAGCAGAAAGGAGCAATTATATCAAAATGAACTCCTTGGCATGGAGCAAACTGATTATAACTCCAAAATGGTATTTTATTTGCTTGCTTTTTTTTTCAAGAGAATGGAAGTTTCTGAAATATGTTTTTTATTTACAAATATGCAGGCAAAGTATACATACTCAGATTAATTATAAGCAGGGAGAAGACTGACTATCAGATCTTAGATCAGAAAAATGCCTTCCATCTTCTGTTCTTATGTGTAGCTACTGTATGTGCTTCTAAATGTCCTGTAAATCCAGCAATCTGTTTTGTTATCTGTTTTTTTTTTCTCTTCACCATACTGTAAATGATCATTTATTTATGCCAGGGATTGTCACTGCTCTTCTCAAAGATGATTACGACGAAGTTACAGAACGTGCATTTTCCTTTAAAAGCCCATGAAGCCCCTTCTTCATTGATTAAGGTCCATGGACAGGATATCAGCAATAAGCAATTTAGAAATGAGGTTAGCTGTAATGAGCAAAATCAGTTTTGTTTTGTTTTTTAAAGACTGCTTCATGCCTGACTTACAGTTAAACCTGAGGTAATTCAGGCTTCATCTGATGGATGAGCACTCAATTTCTTTTGAATTTGGAGACTGTGGCTTTTGGATTCTTCACAACCGATTTAAATGCAAAAAAACTTCAAGGCTGCCCAGGCCTAGAACTTTTCCTTTCACTGGTTTTCAGGATAGCCCCAGTTTCCAGATACTGGGTATGTTTTCCTGAATAACGGCATTGGGAGGGGGGGAATTCAGTGGCTAAACTGACAGCCAATACTGTTACAAGAATTACAATCTTGTGTTAGATTTCCATTCCCTTCATCTTTTTACATGACCTACTCTCTCCATGGCTGTTCTCTGATAAGATTCTCCTTATGCAACCTGACAGCACTAATAGGCTTATAGTAGTAAATACATGCTGCCAATGCTTAAGGACGTTTTATTTTTTATTATCATCATGTTTATTAGACTAAATGTGATGCCAGATATGGTCTCTTTCCTGGGCTGATGAGTTTTAGAATGGCGGCACAAATGTTATTCCTTCTCCCTCCAGGGACTATCCTGTAGCAGATACATTTGGCATCTTAGAAATTTGTTTTTCATGGCTGAGCGACTCCAGACACGTTCTGTAATGTGAAGCAGCAACTTATATAACTGTTTCATTATCACTAGTCACATACAGGACTCCTCGCATTTAGAACTAGGAGATAAAATAGCATTGGTCACCAGCACCCGGGTCAAGAAAATGAACTACTGCAAGTGCAGAATATGGTCATGGGGCATTCTTGATACCATTCCATGCCTATGCAGTGCAGATAAAACTTTTAAATGAATGGCCTACAGAGCTAATCTGCGATCAGAGTTACATAGATAGATTACAAGTGAAAAGAAGTACAGCAGTCACAAACGTTTAGCAGTGGGGTGGAGGGCTTCGTGACCCTGTTAGTCTATGACTCCCATAAGTCACCGCCAGTATGACCAAGGGCTATGGATCATAGAAAATAAAATGCAACACCACCTGGAGGGGCACAGGTTCCTTAGGACTGAGTTAAGGCACATAATGCTCCAGCGAATAAGCAATAGTGCTTCCGGATTATTGCTATGACGGTAGGTTTTCTCCACCTGAACTTCATGAACCATTTGAAGGTATGCGTCTATTAGCAAGGCTTACAAATGTACCTTTTTTGCATTTCTTTAGCTATCATATATCACATGTCACAGTAGCCATGCTTTCTTAACAATAGTTTGAAAACAAGTTATAGTGATTGGGTTCATTTAGACTGGGTTTGCATATAGTGCCACACCATAATGTAGTTTGTTTGGTTGTTGTTTAACATGATGAATTCATGTAGCCAATGTTGATTTATTCAACAAATCATGGTGTAATAAACCACATCAGTGCATGGACTCTCAATTGCTGGTCAGCTCTGGAGATAGTCTCTAAATGTAGGTAGGGCCATAACCCAAAATGATCTTAATTGTGGAGGAGGGGTTAAGATGTTTATATGGTGAAAATTAATTTTCTTCACGTTTAAAATTTAAAAGAAAAAAGACACACACCAAACATTTTGACCCTGATAACTTTGATGGCCCCAAAGGGCTGTTGCTGGGCCATCTCTAGACTGTATTTTTTGCACCCCTCCTTTATTGCAATGTTAGAATCCAGCTATGAATTTTACTATGTAAATTATTTAAGATACATTTTGACTTCCTGCATCTCCCATTTTGTGGGTAAAAAATACTTAGAAACCCTTTTCTCTTTCACAGGATATCTAAAATTATTCATGCTCCAAATTCTAAGCAACCACAACAAAAAATGAAGTATCACCAAGGCTAGGGAACTACAACCTTATATCTGGAACCACAGAAGTTTACTCAGAAGAAATGGCAGAAAACCAGAGGACAACAGCCTTACATAATGACAACCAAAATCTACACATGGGCCCTCAGAAATAAGTTATGTTGTTTTTAGGGAGATCATCTAATGCAGTGTTTCTCAACCTCAGCAACTTTAAGATGTGTGGTCTTCAACTCCCAGCATTCCCCAGCCAGCATGCTGACTGGGATATTCTAGGAGTTAAAATCCACACATCTTAAAGTTGTTGAAGTTGAGAAACACTGGACTAATGAAATAACTCACTTCTTCAAATGTGGGTTGAAGAAAGCACATTTCCAGGAAACAGTTATTTCAGGCTAAAACCTAATAGATTGCTGCAGGAAAAGGGCTTTCAGTTTTCTGAAACAGGAAACAAATGGCAAGCAATAAAGAAGGAAGGCATATCTCTCATCCAGTTTCCCAATTTTGGCAGCCTCCAGATAAGTGGACTTCAACTTCCAATTCTTAACCATGGCTGGTTTAGCAGAATTCTGGGAGTTGAAATCCGGATGTCTAGAAGTGATAAAGGCATGTGAAACAAGGAGTCTTTCCTTCCAGGGCTAACTCCAAAACTGCAAGAAACATGTGCTGCTATTCTGTCTTTTCCTTCCTTAATTGTTCTTTTACAGTAGAAAAAACAATGGACAAATATATATCTACTACAATTGGCATGTAATATTAGCTGGTGTGGCCCACTCCCCCACCAAGAAATACTGTGTGAAGAGGCATAGCAATTGCACATGAAAAGCCTTGTCCAGCATCACTGACATCTGAACAAAACAGATTTTTTTTCCCCCTGTAATCTTTTTGTTCCATGTCTTTGCTTTAATTGGGTAATCTGGCTTTCATTTTGTTTTATTTTCTGGGGTTGATTTGGGAATATGTGTGTCAGTGCATATGTCTCTGTGGTTTTGTTTATGAAGGATTTGATTGGATGCTTCTGGACATAAAAGGTCTTTCTGAGCATTTAGAGACTGGCTCTTGTTGATAAATATTCACAGAGTTAGACAGTGACATTGGCATCTGGGACTTGACACAGATTGTGAGCAAAGAGGGAAAGAAGACTATATATGATATTGAATGAATAATGGATGACACGAGGTTAACTTAAAGATGAAAAGAAAAAAAGAAAAAGTAATGGATTGGAATTATGTTCCACAGTGAACAAGAAATTTGTTGTAAAAACACAGAAATCTTATTGTACTTCTGCTTGAAGAGATCAAAAGCAAAAAGCTATTGTCTGGAAGACAATATTTCTGCATAATTTAGTTAGAAATATGGCCTAGTAATATAAAAATAAACTACAATTCTGGGCCAAAATGTGTCTTTATTCAAAGTCTCCTTTTAGCTGGAGACAATGTGGCTAGTAGAATTCATGCTAAATAAAGGATAATAAGGGTCACAGCCATTTCAATGATCAGCTCCTCGTACCCAGCTGCTCAGAGACAATATTACAAAATCCCCTAATACCCTGAGTTTCCAGAATAAAAATAGCTTCATAAAGTTGCCCAGAAACCTCTCAGTACTTAGAAGAGGCAAGTGTGCAAAGTGGTGCTTTCAGGCGCATACAATATCCAGTCTTAGGCAGTTTATCAATAGGTGTTCTCAGGCTCTGACTGGGAAACCTGACGATCTCAGCCTTACTGATCCAGAAAGTCCTATTAAACGCAGGGTGATGTACTTTCGAGTAAATAGTCTTAAACTCAAATCATAAGGTTCCTGAAACATGATTGATTTCCTTTTTCTTCATCTATAACTGCTGGATAAAAGCTAGAACAAATGCAGTGGTGGATGCAGCTGAAGTCATTAACAGTAATATAAAGCCTACAGTGCAGTGAATACCATTTTTACTACAAGGAAAAATTCTTCTTCTCCCCACCCCCCAACAGTGGGAAAAGCAGCCTTGCCTATGTACTCAAACATGACTGTACTGAATTTGCAGCATTGTCCTTTCTGTTGCAACCCCTCACCTTCTTCAAAATTCCACCTACAGTGATTGTTGGGCATTATAATTCTTTTGTTTAAAAGGTTTGGAAGAACCGTTACCAGTCACTGCCTTTATGTGGATCATTCTACTGTCAATATAACCTTTTAAGGACTACATAAGCCACAGGTCAGCAATACAGCATTCATAGGAACCAGAGCACAGATATTCAAATTAAATAGAAACTAGTTTATTTATTTTTCCTGAAATAGGTGAGATCATTTCATGAGATCTCAAAATCTTACAAAATATGGTAACCCTGGAAGATTTGGGCATTTTTTAGAATCAATTATTAGTATTTCTATTATTATTATTATTATTATTATTATTATTATTATTATTATTGTTATTATTCATGCTCACACCAGGGGCTATCTAGTTGGATCTTAGGTTGGGAACCACTCACACAGAGCAACTTACCTGGGGCTTCTAGTGGTGTTGCATATAGAAATTGATGATTTCTATATCCTCTTAATAGCAGCATTCAGTACTTACAAATCAACATTCTAGCAATAGTTGCACATTAGAGTGGGATTGTCATATTTGTTTCCTCATTTTTATAGATAATTCCTAATCATATTAACACCTCATTACATTCCAGTGTGTTACGTGTCACCTTTCATATTCTTCTTATATAATAATTATTGGGTCAGTGGCCCAGATAAAATGGAATAAGAATGCCACTCTGTCATTTGCAAACTCAAAAAATGATATTGTGAATTTTCTTATGTGCCTAATTGGAAGCCTCCCCTTTTGAAAGAGATAATTGTTTTGTCTGCTTTTGTTTCTAATTAATTTCTGAATTGTCCCTTCATTCCACCTCAATTTTGTGTAGGATTATAAAAGAAACTTGGCCAGATAACAAATCTAACTTCACAGGTTATTAAAGAATCCTGTTGTGGATTTCTCCTTTCATTTGTCTGATTATTTTATACATTGCTAATCTGAATAGGTTAAATTAGAGGGAAAAAATTAGACCTAAGCTAGTATTTTGCTTATTTTATATTGTTTATAAATTACACAATTTATGATTACACTATTATAGTTCCAATTTAATATTCTGTAATTACAACAATGTTTGTTCTTTGCTGAACTACAGTTTGAATTCTCTTGTCCAGGGATCTTAAGCAGACAAAACTTTAAGATGTGAAATTATTCCTTTGCTTCATTCCATCTTTCGAAACAGCTACATATCAGGCACGATGACTGAGTACTGTAGTAATTTAACATGATAAATGCTGTTTCTAGCTAAACATAGCCTGGCATATAGTTTGAAACATGACTGAGGCCAGGGAGTGTGAATACCCATTTTCTGCATAGTTTACCTACGGGGCTGTTCTGAGGTTAAAATGATATGCCATGCTTGAGGAAAAATGAGATAGTTATGAATAATAACCTGCAGATCCTTTAGAGTTTAAATAAATGGAAAGGAAATAGATAATAGCTGCTATCAAAATATAATAACCCTTTGTCCTCTAGTCCTGTCACTAAATTTTATGCCTGGAAATTGTAGCTCTCTCTCTCTATTTATAAAAGATACAGCAATAGAAAGAAACCTGAAGTGTAATGTGCTGCTATTGAACAGGAAGAGAGAGTGTGTTCACACACAAAAGCAGGAGAATAATCAGGCACACAGGAAAAAAAAAAAATCCCCAACCTATGCTTTCTTATGCCCCTTTCACCTCATTTGTCCCAGAAGGCCCATTCAAACAGATAAGCTCTGCACCACGTACAGAAGCCCGACTGATTCAGGCTATTTGAGACCAAGAGAGAAAATTAAATTGAGTATTCAGGGCCGCTGCACATATTCTTGCTTTAATTGAACTCTATTCCATGGAAACTAATTATGGGCCCCCAAAACTTTCCAGTAATGTCAAACCTTTAGGCTGGATTATTGTTTAATCTTACCAAGAGTCTATCTGAAAGGGAAAGCCTGTGAGTAGCAACTTTCACCTGGTGTCCTCCAGATCTGTTGGACTACAAGGACTGCTGGACTGCCTTTCTGTGCTGCACATGAGGAGAACTGTAGTCCAATACAACTGGAGTACACCAGTTAGGGGAAGATTGCTGTCGCACTATTTAGAAGCTGTTCTAAGTCATTCCCAGCCTAGTCTATGGACCTATCAAGTTCAAGAGCCATTCTGTCTCTTACCTCTTTTAGAGCTTGGAGACCACACAAGCCTGTGCCCAGCCCTCACTCCATGTAAGCTGTGGCTGATCAGTTGATTTATACAAGTGTTTGTACCAACTTTCCTTCTCCAAAAACAAGAAGTCAATTGAAGCATCTTACAATTTAAAAAAAGAAACCATTAAAAAAACCCTATAAATATCCATTGCTAAAAACACATAATTAAAAGCAGCAGCATACACAGACACATAGATGAGAAAATAACAAATTAAATTGATTTTAATATAAGTACCTCAGTTTTAAAGATTTAGGAAACAAGGACTTGCCTGCATAGTCAGCCCAGAATTTACAAAAGTGCTCTCAACAGCCGTACACTCCAGCCAGGCTTCTGCATCTAAGAACTCAAACAATCTATCTGTGTTATACATTTAAATTAGTTTCATTATACTAGATTGACCATTATGGCTTCACACAAAGAATCTTGGGAACCCTCATTTAGTAGGATGCTGAGCCTTTTCTGCTAGAGTTCACTCGTCTGGGATAGACAATCAGATGCTTTTCTAATATTTTGGACTACAACATGCTCCTGTTCATGTCCTCTGGGACAGACTGAAATTACTAGATCACCTTCTTTTCCTTTTGGCCTTTCTGCTGCCCAAGATTTCCTACGGAGATGGAATTATCAATAATTCAGTTTAAGCCTGTGATGCTCTGTAAACCATCAGTTGATATACAATGTTTCCCCTCTCCCCCATTGCAGTGAGCCATATTGTTTCTTATAACTTAATGTCAGTGAATTAGATAGCAGTGCTATTTTTCATTGGCTTGAACCCTCCCTTAAAGGGGAAAGGGATCCTAAAATGGATGGAAAGGGAATGTGTGGTAGATAAACATCTAATACCTGGTCTTGTCTACCGAATCAAAGATAATTTAATTAGAATATCTAATAAGAATGTTCTCATAAATATTGTGAGGTTAAGACATTTTAAATACATTTATTTGGATTCCTAATTTATTTCATTAACGAAGAGCCTAGAGCTGGGGTTTAGAGCTACCGGAGTTAACAATTACATAAAACTTACTAGGTATCTCTGACCCTTGTTACCTCAGTGACAATCACAAATTTGTCTTAGGCATATTATTGTCAATATCCATAAAAGAGTTTATAAGAATGTCTCCTGCTTCAGAAAATTAATACATATTTCCAAGGTCAGATCCAATTAGAGTTGCCACTTTTTCTTCTTGTTCACCAGCCCCTCTTCTTACACCTTTGACAAGGCGTATAATCTATATACATTGCCACCAAGCCATCAACCCTACACAGTACATTCTATCTCCTTCTTCCTTCTAATGCTTGCCCAGGCATAATCATATACCACCGTTTTACAACTGGTGTTTTTTTCTAGCCATGAAAGCTTGGCCTCCATCTTTAAACTTTTTCTAAATTAGTTACACTGGAATATATAAGCTATTTCTAGAGCTTATATTCTATTTTTATTATTGTTTCCCACGGATGATGGTGAAATGCAATAGATATGTAACATAAAATGAACAGTTAAAAGACATTAAGTCAGCTGTTACATAGTTTGTAAGTCTTCTCATCCATGCCTGAATTTTCTTACCTATTTTATATCTTAATTTATCTCCTCTGTTATATCTTAATTTGAACTGGGGCCATCAAAACTTTGCCTCTGAGCTTATTTTCACTAATACAATTCTAAAGATGAATTATGCTTCTGTTTGACAACATTATACACACACACACACACACACACACACATAATTTGTAGGCCAAGAAGCCATCTGAATTTTGCTGGAATAATTTTGTATAGAAAGAGAAAGAAGTTTGGAAAAAAAGGTTAAGGATTTTATGAAGTTCTAAGTCTAAACCTATAAAAAATATAGGCTTAGATTAATATTAATATTATAAATATTAATTAATGTCGATTATACTTAAGTAATATTAATAATTAATAATAATTGGATTCAGATTAGTATTATTTTAAAAAATTAAGTGTCAGGTACAGGATAAGAAATATCCAAAGACAGAGCTATGGGTAGCCCAAGGGCCAAGCCAATTCCACTGTATGCAGCCACTGATCATTGATGCTTTCTGGTATAATTGCTGAGTCGAGGGAGTCCTTCAAGTTACTCTCTGCAGAAGCTGCTGGCAATTCTAGCTACTTTATTAGCATAATGGGATTAGACATAGAAACAAAGCAGTTCCCAAGCAAAGTTTACATGCTGAATATGAAGTAGAAGGATGAGTGATACATAGGAAGTTACGCTTTGGAGCATCTGTATTGTTGCTGGCTTTAACGTTTTGGGTCAGATACCAAAGAGGGTGCACACAGGGGAAGATGCCAACATAATTGCAATTAATAAAAATTTGTTAATGAAATCCCGATACATACAGCATCAGAGAGATTCCTCTTGGACCACCTGCAGTGAGCCAAAGTAGCAGGGAGGAGGAAATTCTATGGAATTGACACATGAAAAGGTTGCTCTTGTTTGGCAAGTTTTACAGCCCTTCAACCTCTCTCCCCCGCCACCCTGGAGTTGCCTAGTTTGGGCACAGTGAGAATTAGCTTCACTGTTAAATGTCTAGCAGGTATTGGTTGCCTAGCTAAGACAAAAGTGGGAAATAATTATCTAACTAGGGTTAAAGTGGGAAGTTAGTTATCTCACAACTTGCAAAAGTAAACAACTTGCTCTTGTTAATCTAAAAATAGGTTAATCACAGGACATCTATAGGTCATTTTCCAGTTTTGTCCATTGGTACAGGGGAACCTACTGGTTTATAGTCTGTGCTTGGGAAACACATCAAGATGTCTCTTCCTGCAGCCAATCGTGGTGTTTCCTCTGGATCTATCCAAGTGCATCTGAAATTATAGTATTTTGAGGGATTTCCAAAAGATTTCATCAACCAATCTGTGGAGTGGGGAAAAAGCAGGATCAAAACAAAGGGGGGGAAATCAGCTCACAATGTAAGGTTGTCCCCAATCCATCTTTCTTTGGGGGAAGTGACAGAAAAAGGCTCCGTGTGCTTTGGCCCATCCACTTCAGGTATTGGGATCAAGCGTTTAAGTGCCCCTTCTCCTCTGAGTGAGGAGGATCAGCTATTTTTTTAGGAACTTTGGGATTTCTCTTCACACTGGTTAGTGGATGTATAATTTATATTTTTCCCATTGAAAAAAAACTGATTCCTCATTGTAGCAGTGTCCTGAAATGTGTTTAATATCATGGCCCCATCAGGTAGTATTGAATACCATCAGTTGTCTTCTCTGTAGAAATGGATGCAATCTTGGACTTCTAGCCATCCAGGAAAGCATAAAGAAAAAAATTATATTCTTTCCAGGCAAGAAAATAAACAACTGGAAAATTGAACAAATCAACCCAGAATTCTCACCTGAGGCAAAAATGTACAGGTTCAAATTATCCTACTTCAGACACATTATGTGAAGACTCAGCTCCATGTCCTAGCTATGAAGCAAATTACATTAAGCCAGGCTCTCTGAAGAAGGCTCTAATGCTAGGAAAGATGGAAGTAAAGATGAGAAGAAGACAAACAGTAGCAGGCTGGATGGACTCAGTTACAGTGGCAATGAGTGCACTGTTGGAAGACCTGAAGGGTTAGGTTAGAGACAGATTGTCATGGAGAAAATCTATCTATGTGGTCGCTAAAAGTCAACACTCACTTGATGGCACATAACCAATCATTCAATCAATAAATTACTGTATATTCCTTCTGCCTCAGAGCATCTGCCAGGGTATGTATTTTTGGTGTTCTTTGGCATTCTCCTTAGCAGTTTCCCCTTTCTCAAAGGGGATGGTGATGTTAACCATGATGATCTTCTTCTGTTTGGCAAAGGACAGTGTCACACCTCAGAAGGCTTCCTGTCCCAAGCACAGATTGTTTAGAGGGCCCACTGAGAAAGGGGTTGTTTAAGCTAAACCATTATTCCATAATATCGGTATTTTCATGCTATTAAGTGGACTTATAATTGCACAGCAGATGAGGAAGAATTTCACTGGAATATCCATAGCTTCAGCCACACCCTTGTCTCAGTTCCCATATTTGCTGGCTCTATATAGGGCACTGCACTGGGGTGGTCATAATGCATAAATTGTCAGTCAGAAAATTGTTTGAAGTTTTCACAGGACATGAAATGTATGCTGATATCTTATTGTGAGATGTCTTCAAATACCTTGCTGTTGCTTATGCTCTAGTTATTATTTCAGGACATCCTCATGGAACTTCCTTGTTTTGAAGTCCTCTGGCTCTGGTGGATTTACTCAGGTGGTGGCAATTCGCAGTTTCTCTGTTGCATTTAACAGCTGATGAACTTGCTAAGGCAGTGAATTGCAATCTGGATGTGAGAGAAGAGAAAAGCAACTTCACTGCTCTCTGCCGTACTTATTTTTTAAGACTTCACAGAATTATTTGGCCAGGTCCTCTCTGAAGGAACACCTGATAATTCTTTTCTGGGCAACAACATTCTGGCTGCTATGTTGGTTCTCATGGTAAAATCTAGGCAGCTATGGAGGTAGAAGGTATGGATGATCACTGCAATATCTTCAAAGTCACCTTATTTTGGGAACTATCTTTTTCCTTGTTATTACAGGATGTGGAAAATGTCATTAGTAGTTTGTCTGGGGAAGCTGAGCTACTTTTTCAGCATGGATGTCACTGCTTGGTTACTTCTCCTTAAGGTGATTTTCTGGACTGCTGAGCCACAGAGTATAACATCTATTCTGAGGAGCAGATGACATCTTTTTCTGAAGCACTGTTTTGTGTCTTCTGGGATGAAATACTTTAGAAGGCTATCCCCAAGTTCCTGATGAAGTCTAGAAAGACAGTGAGGTCTGCTGATCATGTGGGGTCTATTGGACATGACTGTCAAAGATAGATGGGAAGTAATTCTATAAATTATTGCCAGATATTGAACAGAAAAGGGGACGCGGTGGCGCAGTGGCTTAATGACGCTGAAAGTTGCCGGCCAGAAATGGTCGACGCTTCAGCGGTTCGAGTCCAGCCTTCGCGTTAACAGGGTGAGCTCCTGTTTCCTCCCCAGTTCCTGTAAACCCAACAGTTCGAAAACTCACGTGAGTAGATAAATGGGTACTCTCACTCCGGTGGGAGGAAAAATGCTGGCGGTGCCTTGCAAAAGGAGTCAGGAGCAGTTGCCGGTAGCGCGGAAGCCGCGCTCGCCCGAAAAGGGCGCAAAGCAACCGAAACTCCGCCTCCTGCGCTCACTAGCTGGGCTCTGCTCTAGGAAGGAGGCTCTGGCAAACCACTTCCGAAACACCTTGCCTTGAAAACTGCAAGGACTCATCCAAGCAGTCACTGCAGAGTCAGTAACGACTGAGCGCAGATTAAAAAAAAAAAAAAATTGAACAGAAAGGAGAGGCATTATCAAGGATATCCTCTCATGGCCATGTCTTTCTTGCTTCAGCAGAATGTTTTGATGTATAATGATGTCCATGGGTCATACCAGCATGCCATGTTCTTTGTCCCCCATCACTGTGAGAAGCACTGCGAAATACAGAAACACCAGTTTGGTAACATGAGCCTCCTGGTCGCTCTAGTAGTCTAGTTTCCATAAAGAATTTGCTTGTTAGAATAGCAATGGCCAGATTTAAGTCCTCAAGATTTAGTTGAATAAATAGAAGTAATTAGAATGTTGGGAGGATATGTATTGCTGGAATTCTTAATTTTAAGGGAAATTAAAACTAAGCAGAGTCAATTATATATCTTGGGTTTTTAAAAAAAGCAGACTTCAAGCAGCTCAAAGCAATGATAAACTGGATCCCATGGCATGAAACAATAGTGGTAAAATGTGCTCAAAATAGGTGGGAGTTCCAGTGAAGGAAACATAAAAGTACAATCCCAAATGGCAAGGTTGGCATGCAGTAACCATCTCTCACAGACTGAGCAGGCAAGGAGAGACATTGGATATTGAGGAATGGTTTGTATCAGTGGGCCCCTCACATCTCTTGCTTTGGGGTAGGGCTCTATTCTTTTCTCCTCCAGAGTTTGGGTATTTTGTTACTTGCCTTTGCCTTACCTAGAGATTCTTCTGCAGGTTTATATATCTAGGCCAGCAATTGTCTATCTTTCTCTGGCAGCACCTTTTCATGAGGTGCTTCAATGACAAATCCATGATCATGGCCTGGAGCCTTTTTTAAGGTGGTGTCAAGTGAGGAAGGCTTGGGTGGCTTTTTAGCTATTATTGGTTCTCATTTCTCCAGAACTTTGTGGATGGTCATTCTGCACAGAGGTTGTAATTTGATCCTCTCAGTTGCATTGGGAATTAATTCCTAGGGAAGATTTCCCAGGAAAGCTTCTTGATCAAGTTGACAGGATGTTCATGAGGAGTTGGATAAACTGGTCAAGGCCCAGGGAAGCTACACCACATGACTGATAGTCTGTATTTGGTCTGTGAGTCAAAATTTGGGCAAACTTAACATTCTGTATAACCTAAATTATGGCAACTCACTGATTCGAGTAGGAAGCAAAAGGTCTGAAGAGAAGCCTATAGAGAGTGCCCATTGACTTCCCTATGGCTTGACTAATGGTGGCTTGGAATGATAGGGCTTGAGGTTCTGCATATATGGAGAGAACCATGTTGGTAATGGTGGGTTTATATTTCATAAGACTCTCTCTACACGTATCAGCAGTTTCTAAATCCCAAAGGGAGAAAAATACTCTTTATGGATTTTTCCTATATATCTGCCATGACCCAGATGTAATCTTTCAGCACTAAACAAATATCAGGGAAAACTGCAGTACAGACATACTTGCTGTGAAAATTTCTTTTCACCACTGGATGAAGTAGAATTAGTTATGATGGGAAGCCATTCTACAGTGCTTAATCAATGCTACGTTCTCTTTATCTATAATTGCAGGGTGATAATTTGTTTTTGTAGAAAGCCGCACAATTTTATTTCAAACAGAATTTCAACAACCCATGCAGTCTATATTCCAAATTGTTTTTACAATAAGTAAAGCAAAACTCACAAACGGAGAGACACTGAAAAGGTCAAGATGGTGCTTCTTACTGGATTAGCTTCTTAGAGGAAGTAAAAGCAAGTTAATTGGATCACTATCTAAGCATCTCAAACTAACATTCTTTCTGTGTTTTTAGCTTTGAGATGCTAATGAAATAACCCTATGGCACAGTCTAACTCATCTCCCCTTTTCAAGGTTTTGAATGTTTGATTGCAGAAAAGGAGGAGAGGGGGGAAGGTTTTAAAATTCCAGTTTATCTGATATTTCAGTCTGTTTTATGCACTATGGAAGCATCAAGACCATTTGGTATACAGTCGTTACATTTTGATAATGAACATGATGATGATCAGCCCAAATCAATTTACCATCACATGAAAGCCTATTTATTGAAGGTTATAGATGGCAATCTACTATGCTGGTCCATTGTGGGTTGATAGATAGAAATTTGCATACATATGTATGTATATACTGTATGTATATATACATATGTACTGTATAATCACATAACACACAAAAATCTACAATAAAAATACATGAATGTATAGTGCAGAATTTCAACAGCATCAAGTAAGATCCAGGACAAATGCAAGAAAAACTGAAAATAAAGAATAAAAAATCAGTAAACTGTAAGTTGGTCTGAAAGAACTGTGACAGTTACATCTTGTAGACCGTTTGGACTAGAGACTTTCATAACTGGCATCTCATGATCTTGAGACAATACTATTTCTGTGGTTACAAGGTGGAGAAATCTTTGTTCCCTTTACTGATAAGGCTATTCATTTTATTTAATTTAAAACTGAGCAGACCTCAATGTAGCTTGATGTTGTAGTACTCATTGTACTCATTGTAGTACTTATGGGTGCCAATCAATGCCTATGGCACTCACCAGGCTCTGCACACTATCCTTTCTGTTGCTATTGCAGCCACCCACCCTCTTTTATCTATCAGAGGAATTTTGTGGAAGCTATACTGCAAATTTCATTTGTTTCCACTGCCTCAAGAAGCCCTAGTTAGAGTGAATGGGAAATAAGGGGCAAAAAATTCTTAGCATTCTTAACAGCAGCCAGGGCCTGCTTCTAAACTTCTTTGGGGGAGCCATACCCATGGAATTAGTCTGTAAAATATAAGGAACGAAGCCTCTAGTTTTATCCACAGTAGAAATTGAGAAAACAGAATGGGCAGCAGCAGTGGAAAAATGAGGCTGATGGAGTGTGGGGGCCAGGCTGATCTTGTCACAGATGCAGACTATATAATGGGGTTCATTCCAAACTCATACAAAGGTGTGGAAGTGGAAGTTGACTTAGTAGAATTGAGAAAACCTAGCCCTGCCTTACCTCCTGCATTCATTTTTGTCAAGCCAACTGTTTCCACCATATCTCTCCCAGGGGCATTGCTTCCAACAGTGGATCCCAAATAGGAGAAAAATGCTGTGGAAAAACAATTTTAGCGGGTAAGAAGCAATCTGTCTTCCTCTCTCAGGTCTACACTATAGTTTTAAAAGCTACCTATTATCACCCCCTTTATATAAAATAAGATAATTCTAAATACAGAACTGCTGTTCTAATATCTGATTTGTTCTACCATGCCTTATTTAAAGTTATGGTCACCATTTACTTATTTATTCAGTTGATTTATATGGCCACCCATTTCAAGTACATAACTCTGGGTGGCTCACAACAATATGAGATAGATAGATAGATAGATAGATAGATAGATAGATAGATAGATAGATAGATAGATAGATAGATAGATATTGAAACCCAAAGCATCCAGGAGTACATCAGTAAGATGACACCCAAAGATGAGCTGCTGAGAGAATGCCTCAGGCAGCAGCAGACATGGGAGGAAGTTCAAGTGGAGGAAGTGCCATGGCACAACAAGACCCTGCATGAGATGTACCATCAACAGATAGCTGAGGTGTCTGACACTGGAAAAACCCACCAGTGGCTGGAAAGGGCTGGACTAAAAGACAGCACTGAGACACTGATCATACAAGCACAAGAACAGGCACTAAGCACCAGATCCAGAGAAGCAGGAGTCTAACACACTAGACAGGACCCAAGGTGCAGACTGTGCAGAGAAGCCTCAGAGACAGTCCAACGCATAGTGGCAGGGTGTAAGATCCAGGCAGGAAGAGCATACACTGAACAGCACAACCAAGTAGCTGGCATTGTGTACAGGAATGCACAGTGTATGAGCTAGACCGTCCCAAGTCCAGATGGGAGATTCCACAGAAGGTTGTGGAGAATAACAGGGCTAAGTTCCTGTGGGACTTCAAGATCCAGATGGACAGGCAGGTACTGGCCAATTAGTCAGACATCATGATAGTAGCCAAGAACCAGAAGACAGTGATTGTGTAGAAGGAGGATGAGAAGCTGGAGAAGTACCAGGACCTGAAGGAAGAACTAGAGAGGATGTGGACAGTAAAGGCCAAAGTGGTTCCAATTGTGGTAGGGACACTTGGGGCTTTGACTCCTAAGCTGGGACAGTGGCTCCAACAGATCCCAGGAACAACATCAGAGCTCTCTGTCCAGAAGAGTGCAGTGCTAGGAACAGCTGAGATACTGAGCAGAACCCTCAAACTCCCAGGCCTCTGGTAGAAAAAAAACGAGATTGAGGAAGACACACAGGGGTGAGAGGGGAATTTTTACACACACACACACAAACAAATATAAAAATAAAGAATAAAATACACAGCAGCTGGAGAATCATAAAAAAGCAGTGAACATAATCAGGAGATGGGGTACATCCCACACCTGGGGCCCCAGGCTCAAGCACAGAACCAGGTCTTCAAGGTCTTATGAAAGGCCAGCATGGTGGGGGCCAACCTAATCTCAGGAAGGATAATGTTCCAGGGGGCAGGCACTATGATATGAAAGGCTCTTCTTCAGGGCCCCGCCAGCTAACATTTCTTGGCTGATGATACCTGCCGTGTGCCCCTCCTGCTGGATCAGATAGGATAGGTAGAAACAACCAGGGAGAGACAGTCCCATAAGTAACCCAGCCCCAAGCCATGTAGGGCTTTAAAGGTAACTACCAGGACCTTGAATTGCACCCAGAAGCAAACTGCTTTGTGGGCAAGGAGCAGGTAAATTGCTCTGCAAACTAGTAAGAGTGGCCAACTGCAAAGATGTTGTGATTCAACAAGTTTTACATACAGCACTGTAGATCTGAGAACAGGCTGGCAGGCATATCAAATTACATGAAATTTCACATGTGGCGTTTCAAATTATCGCAGAAGAAGACAGGATATTAACACAATTAGAGCAATTTGTGCATTTTTTTGGTAGTAAACAGCATGCATGGAACTGAGGGGGAGACTGATATGAAGGTCTTAGTCTTCTTACTATCTTTAGAAGGAATAGTCACATCTGTGGAAAGTTCTTTCCAGTATAAATATCAAGCATGGGATATCTGATCAAGTCTGGGATTGCAACAGAGATCAGTGATTAAAGCCTAAGAGGTGAGATCTTAGCTCTCACATTGCTATATGCTTTTTAAAGAAAGCCTTAATACAAATACTTATCGGGTGACCGGCATTATGGATTTTTATCCTTAAGAGGGTATCTGAGATGTTCCCAAACATAAGAATTTCAGGCTCAAACTAGACAAGACACTAGAAAGGCATGATCAATTATCACATTTTTTAAATTTCATGACATCAAGAAGATAGGAGCAATTAAACCCTCTTATATCATGTGACTGCATACTGTAATTTATTTGTTTATGCATTTATGTAATTCAAAATTTAATGGGGCTCTAAGGAGTGTGCAATAATAATTAAAATATAAGCAGTAGCAATACAATATTAATGAAGTAAAATAATAATTAATATTATTTGCACATTCTGGCAATAGATCCTCATGCACTGTTCAACTGCCAAAGCCTTCCTGGGCAAGCTATATCTTAAAAAGCCTCTGGTAAGCCATGAGAGTAGGAACCAGTCTCATCTCAGGGAGCAAACCATTCCAGAAGAGCCCCCACCAAGTATGTTTGCCTCCATGCCCCCTCCTATGACTCTTCTTGATAGGTATGAACCTTCAGCAGGCATTCTTTGTTTGCCCAGAATGTATGTGCAGAATCCATCTGGGATAGGCGATCTCATAGATACCCTGGCCCTGAGCCATGTAGGAAGTTTTTTTGTGATAAGCAACCTTCTGAATTGCCCTGGAAACATACCAGAAGCCAGTACAGCTCCTGTAACAGCAGTGTCATGTGCCAATATCAAGGCTGTCCAGTAAGCACATGGGCTACCATATTTTGCAATGGCTGAAAGTTTCTAGATGGACTTCAAGAGCCACCCCATCTAGAGCAAATTACATTAAGCTAAGGAAGAAGTGACAAGCACAGGAGCAACCATCCTCATTGCATCCTGTTCTAGGAATACACACACACACACACACACACACATTGTGACTTAAAACAAATAATTGTGATCTAAATAAGGAAGATGTGAACTAAGCCAAAACCAAACAAACCACATTATAGTTTAACACAATCTATGACACCAGCAATGTTATGGTACAAATGTGTTTCTTTGTTGTGATGTGAAATTCATTTTTTTTCCCCACATAGGCTGGATGCTGCTTTGTTGTGCCGAAGTAATTTAAGTTCTTAAGAATCAGTTCTATCACCACTATGTGGTTTAGTTTCTGTCATCATTATCTGTAAACTGAGCCCTGATTCACAATCGTGTTTATTACATTATTCTGTAACAAGAGATAAAGGCAACAGTTGGGCCTCTCTGCTGCAATAGTATCACTGAAGTATAAAACATCCTCTTTTGCTTCAAATGGTCCACTGAATTCTTTAATCTTTGATATAAGTCCTTCAGGGATGAGATTTCAAAGGACGAAATGCACCTGCCAGCATTCATGGCAAACACATAAGAAGGAAACCAGTTCTATTCATTTACAAATGAAGGTATAAAACATTGCTTGATTTGCTTTTTTTTCTTGGCTTTTGCATGGGGATTCTAATGTCACCTCCTGTTTGTGTTTCAATGTTTTAAAACTTAATCACTGAAAGTTCAAACATTTAGATACTAAGAAAGTCAGCAGCTGGAAGAGGAAAAACCAGAACTTTAGTTATAGGAGGTGACAAAAATAGAATTGATTAGTTGATTATGTGCCATGAAGTTGGTGTTCACTCTTAGTGACCATATAGATAGACCTACAGAATGATCTGCCCCAACCTGGCCCTTCAGATCTTCCAAAAGTGCAGCCATCACCATTATAATTGAGTCCATCCATCTTGTTGCTGATTGTCCTCTTTTTCCTTCCATCTTAGCATTATAGACTTCTCCAGAGAGTCTTTCCATAATGCGTCCATAGTATGATAATTTGAGCCTAGTTATTTCTGCCTCAAGTAAGAACTCTGGATAAATTTGTTCTATGATTCTTTGATTTGAATTCTGTTATCCAGGATATTCTCAGGAGTCTTCTCCACCAGCAAAGCTCAAAAGCATTAATACTCTTTCTATCCTGCTTCTTCAGATCGACTTTTGCTTTCAAAGAGTGTCACAGGGAAAACTTTTGCCTGCATGATTCTGATCTTTGTAGGTTTAGACACATTATAGTATCTGAACATCTTTTCCAAGGCCTTCATTTGCACTCTACCAGATGCCAGTCAGCTGCATATTTCTGCTGATTCCTTTATTGTTGATACTGATCCTAAAAAGCAGAAGCTATCCACCATTTTCATAACTTCATTTTCAAAGGCTGGTTGTTCTCCCTGTTCCCATTAGTCTGGGCTTCTTTTTATTTAATCTTAGTTTTATTTTTTATTTTTATTTATTTATGTATTTATTTTGCTGTGTTCCTTGATTTTCATTATTAAAGATTCCAGATCATTTGCATTTGCAGCTACCAGAGAAGTGTCATCAACATAGCACAGGTTATTGATGTTTCTTCCCCCAGTTTTAAAACCATGCTCATCTTCCAATCCAGCCTCCCTCAATATATATTCAGCATATAGGTTAAATAAATAAGAGGAGAGCATTCAGCCTTGTTTCACTCCTTTGCCAACCTGGAGCCAATCTGTTTGGCCATGTTCTATCCAGACAGGGCTTCCTGTCCTGTGCATTGGTTTCACATGAGGACAATGAGATGTTCTCAGATTCCCATTTTTCTGAGAACATTCCACAATTTGACATGTTTAACACAATGGATAGCCTTTCTATAATCAATGAAAAATACATTGAGGTGTTTTCTTTTGACATTCAAGTTGTCAAACTTCTGTTTCACAACAATATGTAGTGAAGTTCTATAGTATCAAAAGGGTTGTGCAAGATGGATTCCTTACATGCTGATGACAGAGATGAGTATCTGTCAAGTTTCAAGAGTTGAGATTGTGACAACCAACAAAATGTCAACTCATCATTATCAACTAGAAACAAAGTGTTAGTTCCTAGACTGACAAAACTTTACCTGAGAGGGAAAAAATTCAAAACTCAGGCTTCAGCAAGAAAACTCATAGTTACAGTTTGACGGGATTTGGATGTATTATTCACATGGATTTCCTTGAACCTGGCACCATTATCAACTCAGAGTGTTACAATGCAACACTCAAAACTTTGAAACAACAATTAAGCAGAGTTTGGGAGTCCAAAAAGGAAATGTTGCTGCAGTGACAATGCTAGGCCTCATACCTCATGAGCCACCTAAGAGACAATTGTAAAGTTGGATCTTACCATCACATTCCAACAACCATACGGAGGCTTAATGCCAGGAGACTTCCATCTTTTTCCAGAATTGAGAGAATACTTCTGTAAGCATCTGTTTGACTCAGATGAAGACGTGAAAAGGACTGTTAGGACTCCTGGCTGAAGAGACAAAATGGAGAACTCTTTCATGATAGCTTTAAAAGGCTTGGCAGAAATGTGTACTGAAAGGTGGTGGTTATGAGGAGTAAATGCAGAGTTCATTTCATTTTGTTGTTTCATTTATTAATACTAAAGTTATGGAGGTAGAGGTATTTCTTTTCATTCCTCCATCATATAATAAATTAATAAAAATAACAAAATGAAGTATTTTTCAGAAACACAAGGAATTCCCATACAGGTAGTCACCGGATTAATAATGCCCAGTTTACAAATGACCCATAGTTAAGAGCAGAGCCTATTGTAGCAAAGTTTGAGTTAAATATACAATGATTCGAGTTAAATACACAATGGTTCAAGTTAATTACACGATATTACTTATGCAGTATTATACAATAATATTGTTCAGGCTTACATAAATTCAACTTAAGGACCTTGGGAATGGAACTCGTCCTTAAATAAAGAAGAAAATTGAAGGGAAAGGGAGAAAGAGGAAAGTACAAAGAAAAGGCACATTAAGGGTAAGTGTGAATTCAGCCACAAATCTGGTTTATTTGTTTATTATTACCTTTACATTTCATTTTTCCTCTAGGAATAAAATACAGAAAACATGGGGTATCCCTTCAATGTTCCTCACAAGCTGTACCTGTGAGATAGGTATGCTGGGATAGCAGCTTATTTAAAATTACCAGTTTAGAACCAGACTGTTGATTTTACTTCAAACGTCTCTTAAAAATCCAAGTGTTGCAGGTATTCCTGAAACTCGTAAAGTGTTTGGGCATAATGATGAAACCTAAATTTCTGCATTGAGTTCTATAATCCAGTAGAACTCGAAGCTCGCTCTTTTTTTCCATTGGACAACAATTAAACCATCATGCTACACTGGCTGCCAGCATTACCAAATTTGTAAATGTCTTTATAATGAGGACCAAAAAAAAAAAAAAAAAGACTTAAAATATATGAATGTGAAAGCTTATTGACTTGTCCATCCATGCAGAAATCCCAAGACCATGGCTCTTTAGATTTGAATCCCTGTGCGCTCAGCTATATTTGTAGTATGTGTTCTCGTTATTCTGACAAGGTGCCTCTGCTTTAATTACATGGCAAGGAATACATCACGGCCGTCCTCATGAGAATAGACCATACTTACCTGATAGAAGGATGAGCTTTCTCCCATATAATTGGAAGGGGGAGCTTTGACATTGGCTGATAAGAAGGCCAAGGAATGACAAAGAGGTGCAAATGACTGCAACCTTCACTACTGCAAACCAGTGATGCCTTTAAAGATCAGCCTGAAGAATAGTCATTGCTTATACAGGGCTGTTTTCCTGCTGAATGTAACCTTTCTTCTAATGCCTAAGCAGGGCTGCTCTTTCTTATCCTGACCAGTTCTTCCTCCCCTTTCTAGAGCACTCACCCCCTTCCCCATCACCCCATTTCTGGATGTGAGACTGGTTTGAGAATGCTAAGGGTATACAGATGAATTAATGTTGTAAATGTTATATCTTATTTTATAGGCACTTGAATTAGTAATTATGTGTGATATAAATTTATCCTGACCCTGCACATGTTTATGTGACTTCTGGCAAGTATAGGTATATTCATATAATGTGTAGATCTGGTGTTACATACACACATAAATGGGCAAGGGAGAAATCTCCAGAGTTGCTTTCAGCAGGAGTTGGTAGTCCTGGTTGGACAAAGTGGGAAAGCTGAGCACCGAACAGGATTTTTGTCTGGGTTTATATATTTTTCTCTGCCTATTCATCCTCTTTTGGGAAAGATTGCCATCTTTCTTTCCAGTAAACATGGTGATAGTGATGTTACCTCTCATCCTATAGGAAGGGTAAAAGTGCAAAAGTTGTCGCAAGAAAAAAAAATCTGGAAAATTCAGCTTTTAGTGTTGAGTAGACATTTATATTTTGGCAACACAGAAACATGAAAACAGAAATGATTAAGTTCCTTGCGCAATAATGCAAAAGACTCACAAAGAAATAACACAATGAAGATGTATTCAACATGACAGAGGACATACAACATTGTGTAGGCAGTCAATACAGATTAAAATTCCACTGTTCTGTTTCACATATTAGGAAGGAAACTGGATACAGCTGAAGCTAATTCTACACTTTCTTTTTAGTGGTAATCAATGAAATTGTAAGAAATCTGAAAGAGTTTAATGAGCAAAGGACAAGCAGGGCTAGGAAGAGAGAAAACTGAATCTTTATCACTCTTACAGGTCACAAATCCCCAGATCACTGCTTTAATTGTATTGAAAGGCAAATTGCCACCATATAAGACCAGAGAAAAAACAAAGGGAGATAATGCCAGCTAATTGAAGAACATTTAATTATAAAGTTTTAGAATGTTATAGTAAGAAGTATTAAATGTTAAATAACATTTAAAGCAGGTGTGCACAACTTTCCATGGATCAAGGGATGAACCAGGCTGTATCTGGCATACTGAAAACTTCAGAAATGGCCAGGGACAGAGGCTGTCTTAGGCATTTAAAGGAAACTTATCTGGACAATGTTTGGTCTTGGTCTGAATAAAGGACTCAGCTCCATGTCCTAGCTATGACTGAGAAAAAAGCACTGAATCAAAAACTAATCTGACAGCTGTAACTAGTACTCAGCAGGGCTGAAATGTAGCCTTGAAAAAACAGCACATCAGAAAACAACTTGATGCTGCCATGGCTGAAAATATAATGTAATGGCAACATATACTATTTGCTCTGTATAACTAAGGAAACAAACATTAATTCAAGAGAAAAGGGCTAAAGTAGGTATGGGAAGGTCTGTGATATTTTGCTGCCTTCAGTAGAAGACATGACAATAGACCATCTCATCATTCTGTGTCTAGAAGGGGATCATATTAATAACTGAATCTTTTGTCAACATCCTTCCTGAAGCTGAAGATAGCAGGCTAGGTTAGGAGATGCAGGATAAACATACATCCAGCAATGGACTTTATCACTTAGGGTGCATGCACAGGTTAACGGGATGGAAACAGCTGGTGGTGGGGCTCAGGAGGAAAAACAGCAGCCTCAGCAGAATGATCTTCTCACATCTCATTAGAGGTAAGTCAGTCACCATAATAGCACAGCTGGCCCTGCTGAAGCACCCTGGAAGGACAGAGCAGTTCCCTGAAAGCAACTCTCTGGTTGTCCGCTACCAGCACAGTGGTTGGCAGGATGGAGTGAAAGTCTCTTAGTTACATCAGGATAAAGTTGGCATGGTAAAACCGAATTTTTGGCACTGGCCAGCTTGATCCAGCAAGGTGTCAGGGTTCAGATGGTGATAGTTATATTTCATCTGAAGTACCTGAATGTTTAGCTGCTTAAATCTGGGCTCCTGGGTTTAACCTGTTATATTCAGACTGAATTGTGGAATAGTAGAGTGCAATGTGAGTTGTCCTATCACAACTGACAAAGGAAGGGGAGGTTATGCACTCCAACAAGAGGAAACTTCTCCTTTCCACTACATTGCACAACATGCCCTCTCCCAAATGCCTGCCAGCAAATCTAAGTGTGATCCTAAACAAGACTGAGAAGCAACATTGTCAGGGTGACCATTGGCCAGGCCCCTAAGAATGTTAACTCCATGTTTAAAAATAGACAACCCAACAGTGACAGCCTTGCATTGCGCCACACAGGCCCTCTATGCCTTGTCAGCTGTTTTTAAGTATGGATTTATGTTCTCAGGGTTGCAGGCCAGGCAAAGCTGGTAACTCTGACCCTTTTTCTTCCCTGTCCTGTTTAGAATCTCATCTATCTTTTCCCTTTTAATTTCCATTACCAGTATGAAAATGTAGCTGAAGATAAGAAAAAAGAGATTTTTAGGTAATATCTTACTTTCTTATTTCCTTCCTTTGTTTTATATTTAGCATTATGTCTGTTAGACTATAATTTAAACTGAACCTTCTTGATGCATTGCGAGAAAGACAGCATATCAATATGTAGTCAACATAAATAATGAACTCCTTTCTTGAATAGGTTTGAATAAAATGTTCCATGTATTATTGCATTAGATATTCAAATCATATGTTTTTGTTCACAATCGATAAAGGATTTTTAAACCTTTTGATACTCTACTTTTATATTTTTTTAAATAAAAAAATAGCATCTTACCCTCAAAGTATTGTAAATTATTCAGTATTTCAAAATTCAGTGCACACTAGCCAAGTTCTGGAGAATGTTGGACTAATCAAATAGGCTGTGGAAAGGGGAAAGTTCTATTATTACAAATCCTATTAATGGTGCTAAACTGATCAATAAGTATAGCAAGAAGCAAATGGTACAACCTGTTTTAATGGATACAGGCCAAAGGGAATTTTGTTATTGTTCAGTCGTTAAGTCATGTCCGACTCTTCATGACCCTATGAACCATATCGTGCCTGGCCTTCCTGTCCTTCACTGCCTCCCTGAGTTTGCTCAGTTTCATGCTCATTGCTTCAGTGATGCTATCTAACCATCTCATCCTCTGCCGTCCTCTTCTCCTTTTGCCTTCAATCTTTCCCAGCATCACGGTCTTTTCCAAAGAGTCCTCTCTTCGCATTAGGTAACCAAAGTATCTGAGCTTGAGCTTCATTATCAATCCTTCCAATGAGCAATCAGGGTTGATTTCCTTTAAGATTGACTGGTTTGACCTCCTAGCAGTCCAGGGGACTCTTAAGAGTCTTCTCCAGCACCACAGTTCAAAGGCATCAATTCTTCAGCGCTCAGCCTTCTTTATGGTCCAGCTCTCACAGCCATACATTACTAGTGGAGAAATCATAGCTTTGACTATGTGGATCTTTGTCGGCAAGGTGATGTCTCTGCTTTTTAATATGCTATCTAGGTTTGCCATAGCTTTCCTCCCAAGGAACAAACGTCTTTTAATTTCATGGCTGCAGTCTCTGTCTGCGGTGATCTTGGAGCCCAAATAAATGAAGTCTGTTACTGCTTCCATTTCTACCCCTTCTATTTGCCAGGAATTGATGGGTCCAGATGCCATGATCTTAGTTTTTTTAATGTTGAGTTTCAAGCCAGCTTTCTCACTCTCCTCTTTCACCCTCATCAAGAGGCTCTTTACTTCTTCTTCACTTTCTGCCATTAGGGTGGTATCATCTGCATATCTGAGGTTGTTGATGTTTCTCCCTGAAATCTTAATTCCGGCTTGTGATTCTTCCAGCCTGGCATTTCTCATGATGTACTCTGCATATAGGTTAAATAAGCAGGGTGACACTATACAGCCTTGTTTTACTCCTTTCCCTATTTTGAACCAATTGGTTGTTCCATGACCAGTTCTAACTGTTGCTTCTTGGCCCACATACAGATTTCTCAGGAGACAAGTAAGATGGTCTGGTACCCCCATCTCTTTAAGAATTTGCCACAGTTTGTTGTGACCCACACAATCGAAGGCTTTTGCATAGTCAATGAAGCAGAAGTAGATGTTTTTCTGGAACTCTCGTGCTTTCTTCATGATCTAGCAAATGTTGGCAATTTGATCTCTAGTTCCTCTGCCTCTTCGAAACCCAGCTTGCACATCTGGTAGTTCTCAGTTCACATACTGCTGAAGCCTAGCTTGTAGGATTTTGAGCATAACCTTGGTAGCATGTGAAATGAGTGCAATTGTGCGATAGTTTGAGCATTCTTTGGCATTGCCCTTCTTTGGAATTGGAACGTAAACTGACCTTTTCCAATCCCGTGGCCACTGTTGTGTTTTCCAAACTTGCTGGCATATTGAGTGCAGCACTTTAACACCATCATCTTTTAGTATTTTAAATAACTCAGCTGGAATATTGTCATCTCCGCTAGCTTTGTTGTTAGTAATGCTTCCTAAGGCCCACTTGACTTCACTCTCTAGGATGTCTGGCTCAAGGTCAGTGACCACACCAGCATGGACATCAGGGACCTTAAGATCTTTCTTGTAGAGTTCTTCTGTGTATTCTTGCCACCTCTTCTTAATCTCTTCTGCTTCTGTTAGGTCCCTGCCTTTTTTGTCCTTTATTATGCCCATCTTTGCACTAAACGTTCCTTTGATATCTCCAATTTTCTTGAAGAGATCTCTAGTCTTCCCCATTCTATTGTTTTCCTCAATTTCTTTGCATTGTTCATTTAAGAAGGCCTTCTTATCTCTCCTTGCTATTCTCTGGAAATCTGCATTCAGTTGCTTATATCTTTCTCTTTCACCCTTGCTTTTCGCATTCCTTCTTTCCACAGCTATTTGTAAAGCCTCATCAGACAGCCATTTTGCTTTCTTGCATTTCTTTTTCTTGCTGCCTCCTGTACAATGTTACAGACCTCCGTCCATAGTTTTTCAGGCACTCTGTGTACCAAAGCTAATCCTCTAAATCTATTCATCACCTTCACTGTGTACTCACAAGGAATACGATCTAAGTCAAACCTGAGTGGTCTAGTGGTTTTCCCTATATTCCTCAATTTAAGCCTAAATTTTCCAGTAAGAAGCTCATGATCTGAGCCACAGTCAGCTCCTGGTCTTGTTTTTGCTATCTGTATAGAGCTTCTCCATCTTCGGCTGCAAAGTATATAATCAATCTGGTTTCGGTTTTGACCATCTGGTGATGTCCATGTGTAGAGTTGTCTGTTGTGTTGTTGGAAAAGAGTGTTTGCTATGACTAGCTTGTTCTCTTGACAGAACTCTATTAGCCTTTGCCCTGCTTCATTTTGTACTCCAAGGCCAAACTTGCCTGTTATTCCAATTACGCCTTGACTTCCTACTTTAGCATTCCAATCCCCTATGATGAAAAGGACATCTTTTTTTAGTGCTAGTTCTAGAAGATGTTGTAGGTCTTCATAGAACTGGTCAACTTCAGCTTCTTCGGGATCAGTGGTTGGGGCATAGACTTGGATTACTGTGATGTTGAATGGTTTGTCTTGGATTTGCACTGAGATCATTCTGTCGTTTTTGAGGTTGTACCCCATTACTGCCTTTCCCACTCTCTTATTGACTATGAGTGCTACTCCATTTCTTCTAAGGTTTCTTGCCCACAGTAGTAGATATAATGGTCACCTGAATTAAATTCACCCATTCCCGTCCATTTCAATTTGGTGATTCCCAAGATGTCAATGTTCAATCTTGTCATCTCATGTTTGACCACATCCAGCTTGCCTTGGTTCATAGATCTTACATTCCAGGTACCTAGACATATTGTTCTTTACAGCTTCAGACCTTCTTTTCGCTTCCAGATACATCCACAGCTGAACGTCCTTTCAATTTTGGCCCAGCCACTTCATTCTTTCTGGAGCTACTTGGAATTGCCCTCCGCTCTTCCCCAGTAGCATATTGGACACCTTCTGACCTGAGGGGCTCATCTTCCAGTGTCATATATTTTAGCCTTTTGACATTGTCTATGGGTTTTTCTTGGCAAGGATACTGGAGTGGGTTGCCATTTCCTTCTCCAGTTGACCACATTTTGTTAGAACTCTCTGTCATGACCTGTCCATCTTGGGTGGCCCTGCACGGTATAGCTCATGGCTTCACTGAGTTACACAAGCCCCTTCACCACAACAAGGCAGTGATCCATGAAGGGGAAAGGGAATTTACTGAGTACAATAAAGAAGATTCACAGTTTGGTGAAGAGATTTAGGTAGGCTGTAGAGCAGGCAAATAAAGTTTCAGAGTCATGTCATTTCTGGAGAGTTTTACATTTATGGGATACAAAAAGAGTGCAGTAAAAGTATTTCCAAATGACATGATTTGTTGCACTGGTGAATGTCCCACCCAAATGGAAATGTAAAAGTATACACACATACATGCAGATGCATACAATATAGAGAAAATACTAGTTGTCAATACATTAGGAGCAATATCGTATTAAGTATATTGAACATAAAGCAATAAGCAGCATTGCCTATTAAATCACAGAAAAAAAACTGATAAAAAATGGACTCCATATAGCAAAATTGTCATATGTCTTCAAAAGACATCTTAACTCACAGTTTATTTGACTTGATCCACAATGAGTACATGCGTTGGAATATATATTCAATTTCTCCTTTGTCATCTATCCAACATGAATTTACATAGTATATTTTTATTTTGCTATATATTATATTATTTTAGGGAAAAATTTACTAGTTATCCAATTTTCTGATTATCCTCAAAAATAAGCTAGGGTGTAAATTTTGCCTAGGACCTTCTAATTAACTTTATGATTAAACAAAGATTAACACCTGGGTTTCTCCAGTTCAAATAGCTAGAACTGAGGTCTGATCCAGCATAATTTTCCTATTTTCTTTATTTATTGCACAAAATTATAGACTACCTATTTCTATAGCATCTATGGCTTAGTTTACTGGGCAGGGGTCTTGGTTGCAAATTTTGAGCCCCCAACCCCAATTTGCTGGATATGATAAGGGTTGAACCATGCCTACTGCCTCCCAAAAATTATTTTCACTAACTCTCATGGGTTGGGGAAGGAATGGGGCTATGGATCTCAGCCGGCATGCTTACGTTTTATTAAATTTATGTTTATTGAACAATATTTGGAGAGGGGGTCAGAAAAGTTACCAAAAAGAAGATAAGAATGAACTTGTTCAGTGGTGTCAAATCCTGTTTCCCAAATACTTACCAACTGCTGCTTCTGATCTCACTTCTGACACAAACATTGTTGTGGAACAATGATTCAGGGCCCAGTGAATAGAGTCTAACAAAGAAAGGAAAAAAATTAGCTATGATATTGTAGGACCTTGCCTGCAAGACAGATGACAAGGTTAAAATTTATAGGTTCAAAGGAAGCATGACATAATACATCTGTTTAACTATTTCTACCTCCCACATTAGATAGATAGATAGATAGATAGATAGATAGATAGATAGATAGATAGATAGATAGACAGACAGACAGACAGACAGACAGACAGACAGACAGACAGACCGACAGACAGACAGACAGACAGACAGACAGACAGAGATACATATGACATATATTGCCAAATTCTCCTGTACTCTCCCAACAAAATCTCACATTTTGGAAGAGCTTACAAGAGTTTAGTGTTCTTTCATGAAATTTTACAAGTTCTCACAAAAGTTCATAGAAATCTCAGAGATTTTGAGAACTTACTAGATATTTTTTTATGAGTAGGTGCCCATATTATTCTTCAGAGTAGCCTTTTGGCATTTGCAATATAATCCAGGTCCTTGACCCCAGACTGAGCCAATTGTATCTGACTCACATGGGAAGTCCAATTGCCTAAGGCAGTGTTTCTCAATCCTGGCAACTTTAAGAAGAGTGGACTTCAATTCCCAGAATTCCCTAGCCAGCATGGGAATTGGTCCACAATTATTAAAGTTGCCAAGATTGAAAAACACTGGCCTAAGGGAACACTATATCCTTTGAATGCAAAAGATAAAAAGCTATTTAATCCTTGGCAACCTCAGTTAGAACCTGGAAAAATTGTTATCTGAAATGCTGCATAGCTGAGGCTAAGACAACATCTAGCTCAAAGGAACTCACTACAAAGTAGCTTCCTATGTTCCATCTTATGAGATAACCCAAGCTACTATTTTCTAATTGAATAGCTTTGGACTGGGGCAGGATTGTGCCTTAAATCTAGACTATGATTTGATCCTGCATGTCATTTTAAAAACAAAGCAGAGAGCAACCCAAATTTTCAATGGTAGGGTTGGAGCTATTCTTCTCTGAAGTTAATAGATGTTTTTTGTATCAAATCAGTCAGCTGCTTTACTCTTACTTATGAAAGAATCTTTCTCACAATATAAAATATACGTTTTTTTCCTTAATCCACCATTTCCAAAGACTTTTTAAAAATCAATATTTTAATAAAAAACAGCTGAAGTTGTAAGCAATTAAAGAAATGCTTTAAACGCAAAATAAACAGGGAGTCTAAATGCTTAGTAAAAGTACAAAGCCAATAGCAAGGAAACGATAGCAATTAGAAGCAAAACAAAGCAAAACAAAAGAAGGCAGGTAATGTAGCCTCCTCTCGGCAATACTTTGATACTTTCTGTATAAATAGGGAGACAAAAATCTAGAAGAAGGAAGGAAAAGGTAAATCTTTTTCCAAATGAACAGGATGAAAAGCTTCTAAAGGGAGTTATCAGGCCATCCTGGGCCATAGTGTTCGCTGATTTGGAAGTGTAATCTCGGATTTGTATAGAGTTAGCATTAGTTTTAAGGTATGGATATTTCCATACCTTAAGACTTAATAAACAGAGAGTTGTGCTATTATCTGCAAAACTGAGATCTGTGTGTGGTGGCATTGTCTCTGTAGCCTTAATGGCCAATGACATGGCTGGGCTAAGGGCCAGTTCATCAACTGATCTCAGGCCTATGTAATCAATTGGTTGAAAACTGAATTAGAGGGAAAATTAAATAAAAAGAGGAACAACAGGAACAGACCCCCAGTGCAGATCAACAAATAATTTAGAAGAATGAAATTCTGAGGCAGAAATAAGAAATCCTTCATAAAAAGAAACTGGAGTTATAATATCAGGTGGGAGGCATGAAGCACTGGCATGAAGACAGCAAGCTGAGCCAGAATCCTGAGAAAACACTGCAGACAATTCTGTGAAAAAAGAGCTATTTGTGTTCTTTGAAAAATAAATCTACATACCAAATGTCTAGTGTGAATCCATAGCATATTTGTGAAAATAAGCCTTCCAAAGAATGGAGATCAGAAGGAAACAGTTTGGCTTTTGGAGGAGGAATTTTGTGGGGAATTTCAGTGTTACAAAGGAGAAATCAGGTTTGGGGACAGATTCAAGGGGAAAAAAAGGTTTCTTTTTTCCCCTTTCAAAAATGGGAAATAAGCCATTGTTTCTCCATTCCAAGAGTCCTACTTTTCCTCCAGACCATTTCTGTCCCTCATAGGCTCTAGAAGTCTACAAATGAGTCTGAAATTTCATTTGAGACAGTGTAACTCAGGGCAGACCCTGGGACTTGACTCTTTCCTCTTTTTCCCCTTTTTACCATCTTGTCTGGCGAAGAGTTCTTCCAAACTTGAACGTGAACTTTATCAGCTGGAGAATGAGGTAAGCAATATTTAAATCAGGAGTGTTTTTTTGCAGGGAAGGCTGCACATTATTCACTTTTAGGTGTTTAGCCTCCCTGAACTTCAGGGAGCATTGCCATGCTATGGCAGTATTCCCAAGAAGAGCAGAATGATCAGTCCCATTTATTTTTCCTTTTCTATTTTCAACATTTGTATGTGTTCAAAGGATAGTTAGTTAAGCCTAGCAGAGTTTTAACCCAGATATTTTACCTTCTTTTTTAAGGGTGGAAACTCATATTTGGGATATAAGCAGAGGGATAAAAGGGAGTGAGGGCCCTGAGGCCTTGCATCTTGCTGCAATCGATAAAAAAACCAGAAAAGCTATAGTGAGAAAAGGCCAGGCTATTTCAGCTCCTGCTACCTTAGCAGCTTTAAAGCTAAAATGCATATCTTCTCGTTTCAACCTGGCATTAAACAGCATATTGTCTAGCTGCCATATGATAAGTAGCAGAGATGTAATAGGAAATGTGAAATCATTTTTCAAAAAAATGTATTGAAAAAGTTTACTTTTAACTTCTCCCATTCCCTCTCCCCACTGTTTTGAGAAGGTCTGCTTTTAGCTTTGGTGTTTAGTCTGTTTTGTGCTGTTGTTTGCATTGTTGCATTGTTTTTAAAACATGTTGGAATATGTTTATTTTATATACTAGTATTGTATTCATACTACAGTAGAATATAACCAGCACTGAAATATCATAAATATAGCATAGTCTGTAAGGTTCCCAAAGCTTCTGAGCATCAGTTTTCTGGCACTAACGGATGAATATACTGTAGAAAAACAACAACAAAGATAAAAGTCTGGAATGCTCAGTAGAATGCCACAATCATTAACTCACTCACTTTCCATTTGCATTATCATCATCACATCAATTTTAGGAAAAAATTATGTTACATAATGTGCCGCTGGGCCATGCATTCCTTATTAAACTGTTTGCCATAAAACAGAGCTTCTATATGAATGGATTTCAAAGCCTTTCATCTTCTGGTGAAGGAATGTTTATCTGAGCAGAAATTCTAGCCAGAAATACAAACCTTGAGCATCCTTGTAAATATTATTGCAGGGTTTTTTGGTAGTCAAAGACTGGCTAGATGTCAGACCCAGGGTGTGAGCTGCTATAGGTAGAATTCCAAAGGAGAAGGGAAGTGAAAATGTTCTTCTCCTTCCTTTTGATAAACATCCATGAGGCTTTTTTCACAGTTGTGGTGGGGTTCGGCACTACATTTATCAGACAAAGGGTGGTTTTTCTGGAAGATTATAAATGAAATGCTTCAGAAGGGGAAATGAACATTCATAGGTCTAGAAAGTGGCCTTCAAGCAGCTTCTTCATTTATTTCTCCTTCTCTTTTTTAAGTCCTCAGACTTAAAAATTACATAAGAACAGAGAATGGAATATCAACAATATATAATGCTACTTTTTATTTTGAAGTCACCCCAACTGTGGGGCGGGGAGGAAGCCTTAACCAAGAGAAGTTTTGCTTTCTCATTCTTAGCCTTGGCCTCCTGCTCTGCTGTTTTGAATTTTCCAAAATTCCAAGATTGGTCAGATTTTGTTCTAGGAAATAGTTCTGATTATGCTAAAGCTCTCAGTGCTTACGTTAATGGGCGTGTCTATCCTGATAATTGGCCAGATCATGCATCTTCTTTAATTATTTGTGCTAAATCCTAAAGCAGTGTTCTGAGTTTGGCTCATGCTTGCAGAATCTCATGGGAAACATTAGATAAGTCAGTTTTTGGATTGCATTGTTTTCATATGCATTTGCTTACCAGATTGACACCAAAAGCAGTTGCTTGAATGGGAAATCTTGCATTATAATCAACTCCATATTTCTTTATTTCTCTCCTTGTATTTTCCGTTTGACACATACTGGCCAGCCCTGGATTTGATGCTTGTATGTCTGTTACATTCTTACCATTTTCTCTCTTCCTTTTCCTTATTTTCCTGCTTGCAATTTTTCTGCTGATTGTTACTTCTTTTCATTTCAGTGGGCTGGTTAATGATATACATTTTCACACAGTTTCTTTTCACTCAAACTCTCTCTGACTAGAATTACCAATTGCCCAATTCATGGGACCCTAAGAAACTCTTGAGGGCTGCCTACATCGGGACCGCACAAGTGGGATTCTCTAACTGAGGTGCTGGGGGGAGGGGTGTTAACCTCTGAAATTATGTAGACTTGGACAAATAAGTGGTTGGAAGCAGGACAAAAAGCAAATTTGATTTAAATTAAATTAATTAAATACATTTATCTGATTATTCTCCAGATATTTAATAATTTCTCCTTTCTGTTAGACTGGACTATCTGGACTATAGCCAAAGATTTTATACACTCCCTGATTTTTGGAGGCCATTATATACACTCCTCAGTCATGGCTGGCTGGGGAATTCTGGGAATTGAAGTCTACCCATCTTAAAGCTGCTGAGGTTGCTTTAAGGAATATTATGTAACCATTGTGAGTAATATCCATGGAAAGCCTTATATTCTGCATTTTATATAATCCTGCTAAAAGTTATCTAGGTTTGTGGCCATGAGTTCATCTAGAGGAGGCAAAACACAGTTTGAATACACACTATATGAAGTAATGGTTCTTGCTTGCCCAATCCCCCTCAGTTCTGTTTTATTAGATAACTTCAGGATTTAGAGGAAGAAAACTTTCTATTTTCTTTAGATATAGAATGTTCCTTCCTTCTCTCCCCCCATCTCTCTACACTTTTTTTTTCTAAACCAGAATCTCAATATTTGTTATCGCCTTTCCTCACACTCCAGAACTCTAATCATTTGATTCATCTTTTATGCACATTTTTCAGTTCCACATATGCCTTTTAAAGTGAATTGGAACACAGCATTCTCTTAGGTGTAGAGATGTCTCCCAGCAGGGTCTTACATAGACAGGGATATTTCAGGGTACCAAAACTGACTAGGACCTATTGTTACTTTTAATAGACTGTTGCTGTGGAATTTTATTAATTATTACACTTCTGTGTCCCTCATTCTCTGAAGATTTTAGAATAGCTGATCTTGCATAGAGCCCCAGGCAGTTCTAACCACCGGACCAGATTCCATCTGCTTTAGCTTTAAGATTAGGGGTGTCCAGTCCATTCTTCAGTTGTAACCATATGTCCGCTATAGTTGGGACTAATAAACGTGGCTAATCGTTAGAATGATGGAGTGATAATACAATAACATCTTGAGATGTGGAATGACAGAAAATATGCTACAACAAAATCCAATACATTTCTAACCAGAAGTCCCAATGCATATAATGGTGCTTATTCCCAGGCAAATGCATCTGAGCTATATTTCCATTTACATGGAAGTAATTTTTAAAGAAATCAGTGGGAATGTCTCACTAGCTATGTACAAGTATATATGCATAGCTATGTCAGTATAACTGTATTTATCACAGTAGCGATTTAGGCAAGGCACTGGTAACCAAAGTTTAACCAGATCTTGAGTAGTGTATAGATTAACTCGCATCTTCCCTGCCAGTAACTGCTGAGCAGGGATGCCCACCTCTTACTTTCAGAACCTGGCCATAGAACAGAGTTATATTGTGCCAAACTCTGCCTTCTAGCTTCACAAAAGATTTCTTCCATTGCAAAAGCAGCTTCTGTTTTAGGGATGTGTAAGATCTTCTGTCACGGAATGTTCCACCTCTGAAATGGGCTCAGAATGGCTTTTTCCTGGATCAGAATAGCATGTTTCAGGTCAAAACAGACAACCCTACCTGTTTGGAGGCTAGAATATTCCACAGTGAAATGTTTTACCCACCTCTATTCTGGTTTTTCTACCTAATTCACAGGGCCTTTACAATGCCTTTCAGTTTTCTTTTACTGGTGTTTGTAAGCTTTGTTTATTGTTCTCAGGTGGTGGAAGATTTTATTTTCATTGCTGTTTTAGTTACATAAATCTTCATTACGCTGCAGTTTTGTAGCTGATCATATTTCCTGATCTCAAAAAAGCTCATGAAAGCAGTTTCCTCCTAATGTATTTTTCCTTTGGGATTTAAGGGAAAAATGGGAAGTCAAGGAGGCAGGAGACCACTGGAAGGGTGACTGTGCAATGAAAGACAGGACACTTTCACATACCCTTGTTTGCTCTATGAGAATTAGGGGAATTCCACCAATTTTTCCATCCCCTTTGAAAAAAAAACAAAAATACCTTGATGCAGTATATTTTTCACAACACTGAATGAGAATTGTTGAAAAGGGTGTGGAAGCAATTTTCAGCATAACACCACAAGTTACTTAAGGATAATACAGTTGCCTGTAAAAGTTTAGGCATTCCTAGTCAAATTGCATGTTTCAGTGCAATTCTAAATGAGCTAAGCTATGTGGTACAAAGTTAAACATGACATATCCCTGCAAATGTGAATGTATGCCTACTATTTCTATGCAGTGCTTTAGAATCAAAATAAGAAAAAAGTAAATATAACAGATACAAAACTTTGGGTACTCTTTCGGGCCATACTTTGTTAACACCTACTGTGGCAGAAATAACACTTCTGATAGCTAGCTAACAGTTTTTCTATTCTTACTTTTGGAATTTTTCCCCTATGTTTCCTTGCAGAAAGAAGTCTTCTTTATCATAAATATTTTATTATTTATTTGTTTAATTCAATTTAGGCACCACCTAACTCCAACTGACTCTGGCAGTTAACAAATAATAACATAACAACCAATACAAACAAAAACCAAGAAGGGATTCAGTCACAAGAGAAAAACAACCAACATATCCAACAAGAGACCCCATCCATTTCACCCCAAGGGGGAACAACCAGGTCCTCAAGGTCTTATAGAATACCAACAGGGTGGGAGCCACTTGGATTTCAGGGGGGGTTCATTCCAAAGGAAAGGTGCCATGACAGAGTAGGTGTTCTTCGTGGGTCCTGTTAGATGACATTTAATTGATTTTTAGATAACCTTGTATGCATTGCCTTTTTGAGATTTCCTCACAGATTTTCAATAATATTTCAAGTCTGGGAACTATTAAACCCATTCCAAAACCAATATCTTTTCCTGTAAGTTCTTCATGGTTGATTTGGAGGTATGTTTCAGATTGCCTTGCTGAAATATCCAGCCTCTTTTCAGCTTTTTCACTAACTGTGAGTCATTAGGTTCTAGGATATGTTGATATTTCTTTGAGTTGATTCTCCCATCCACCCACACAATTTCCTGTGCTACTGGCTGCCTCACAACCCCGATGCATAATAAAACCACCCCCATGCTTAATGGTTGTCAAGGTGTTTCTTAACAATGTTTCTTCCAGTTGAAATTGCTAGCTGGCAGGATTTAGAGGTATGGTTTTTTTTGGTTAAGGTTTACCCTGCTTTGTAACAGTGACTTATCTTAACTTTCAATTGCTCAGACAGCTGTTTAGAGGAGCCCATGATTGTTGTAAAAGTAGACAGAAAAACAATCACAACCTTAGAAGTTAGAAGGGTCAGAGTATTTGTTCAACTGTGAAATTGTCTTCACCTGGCTAATTGTAGTCCTAATGAATCAATTGCCTTTTGGGGTCTTATTAACAACTTTACAATTAAAAAAAAAAGACAAGGGAAAAAATAGCATTAAATCGATTGGAAGTATGTCCACATTTCTGTATCTGCCATATTCACTTTTTCTTATTTTGAACCTGTTAACAACTGCACACAAATAGTAAATATGCAATTTTGCAGAAGGACATGGTGCTTAACTTTGTATTTTGTAGGGGTTGTGCCATTTTTCACTCACCTAGAATTTCATTCAAACTTACAATTTGATTGGGGTGCCTACATTTTTGTATGCAACTATGTAATGTTATTATTGAAATAGATTTAAAAATACACTGAAGCTTATAGAACATAAATCCTACCTTGCCTTTAACAATCCATGCAAAGTGATTAATTGTTCCAGTACAGGTAGCCCTGACTTAACGATGCTAACTGGGACCAGAAACTCCATCATTAAGCAATGCAGTCATAAGTAAAAAAAAAAAAATGTGACTGTGCCGCTTAGCAATGGCAGTTCTGGCAGTCCCGATTGCTGTTGTTAAGCAAGGATCATGTGGGTCTTTAAGCAAGGACCTCACATGACCATGACTTCCAACTTCCTGCTGGCTTTCCCATGGTCTTTGCTTGTCAGAAGCCAATAGGGAAGGTTGCAAATTGTGATCATGTGACCATGGGGACGGTGCATTGGCCATAAATTTGAGGACTTCCACTTCTTAGTGCTATTGTAAGTTTGATCGGTTGCTGAATGAGTGGTTGTTAAATGAGGACCATTTGTATTGAGGTACATTGGACATCAATCTTCAACTTTCCAAAATGTTGCAAATCAGAATACTCAACAACTTCTGAAAAGTTGGTGAAACCAGAGAAAATTCTATGGCTATAATGAAAGCCAATTTTGAATGCAAAAATGTTTGAACTATGTTCTCTCCTTTTTTAACAGATATACCTTGATACAATTAAGAATGCAACAATATAAGGAGATTCTATATAACCTTAAGTTGTATCTTTGTGGCATGGACACAACAGAAGATATTCCTCATTATCTTGTACTTTATCTTATCTCTTTGGCAGATACTATTAAACATGAAAGGGAAACATAGCAGGTCTGACTCCCCCAAAACGTGTTTTCTGTTTAATAGTTAACGGCTGTGAAAGGATTTGTTTAGGCAGCTGTCCAAAGTTGACCCAAATTTATGACTGATGCCAGTAACTGAATACGGTATCTTACAGAGATGTTTTAGAAAATGTAATTCTTTTGATATGTATACTTATTTATTTTTTCTCTTTCATTCACTCCAACATGCAAAATTATCTGGTTGTACTTTTTGGTTTTATTATTATCATCAGTAACAATACCAATTATTTTAATGTTATGATTTATGATTAAAACCATAAAATGGTAGGCTTTGTTTCACAAAAGTGTCAAACTGCCATACCTTTTATGGGGGGGGGTATATGCAAAATCATGATCCATTTGAAAGGTTCCTATGTTTCTTTCTGTTTTATTTGGGGGGGGGGGGGTTGCATCACATTATCATCATCATCTGGAGGACAGAAAAGTATCATAATCACCATATATACAAGTACTGTTGATGCTAATTTGCCAACTTTTTAAAGACATGTTTTACTAGTGCAGTGATGAATAAGATAAATGAACCTATCCCAGTTCAGCAAACTTCTTTCTGCAGTGTGTATTTTTCTAAATGCTTCCCATTTGTCCTCCTGCTCAAAACAAATCATAAGTACCTGGTTTTTTGACATTTCAAGCCAAGTAATGGACAATCACATTTAAAGGAATAAGTGCTTACCACTAAATAATTTATTGAGGGGATGAGGAAATATTAATATTTTTTCCACTAGCCACTCAAGTGAATTGGATCTTTCCTTTCACACCTACCCAGGTCAACAGTTATGTCACACCCAGTGCTCTAAATAGAACATAGTGGGGTTCACAACAGGAAAAGTTGCAATATTCCTACTAGTGCAGAGAGAAGATTGAAATTATATCTGTAGCTTACAGTACAAAAGCAATTATTTATTCTTACTAGCACCTGATTGGAAACAGCCTCAGCATATAATAACTTTAAAAGACAAGCATCAGACCAAACACATTTTTGAGTTCTTAGTGTTAAGCTTGTACCATATTTATGAACAAATAATATTTTATCCTCAATCCAAAATTAAATCATTACATTAACAATACAGCATTCACCTGCAAACATTCAAAACCCATTAGGCCAGACTAAATGGGAAACAGATCTGCCCTTTACAGTATTTCAAACACTGTTGATATTCCACTCTGCGTGTGTGCAATATTGATTGCCTGAATAATGAAGAGCCTTTCCCTCTTTGGAAAATTCACCAAGGATCATACTGATTCTTTGCTTCCAGGGATAGTTCTAAACCATACCCTACGAAAGAACAAAGCAAATACATTATCCTGGGACAGCAAGAAAGAAACATTAAATATTAAATTAAATATACAAGAGGGAAATAAAAATCATAATGTATGCAAAAATAATGTAGTGCTGCCTTCAAAACAATCTGAAACAACTGGCAGAACTTTCCTGGCATAAATACTGGGAAAGACAGATAAATAGCCTATATTCAACAGTGGAACTTAAATATATTTCATTTTTAAGGGTGTATTATTTAGGATATGCCTAAACTAGGGGATTATGTTACAGTTGCCAAGTGACACTACCCTCGAGGCAGCCTGGCTGTTTTTAAACCTTTAATAACAGGGTTATCTGCACAAAACCTGAAATTGAAGCTTTTCCTGTACCTTTTGCTAAAGTCAGCTATAATGCATATCTAAGAAAAATGTAACCCAGCTCAAGTCCTGCATTACATCATGTTATACATTTTACTTGAGCATCTGCTCACCCTGTAGTCAGGATCTGGGGTAGTAGGTGTTATGCTAGGGGTACATAACTGCTAGGTCTACTATAAACTACTATATCTAGATTGCAAAAATCCAGATGATCACTAGAGGGCAGCAAAGAAGTGCATAAAGCTATTTTTGCTGCACAGATATGGTATCCAAATTACCATGATCGTTTTATTTTCCTATAAGGAATGTAATGATTAAGTTAGGAATAGGCTTGTTACAACCATAATCTTGACAGCGTCTGGCTTTGTCTTTTTGTTGATGTGTTTATATAGAATGGATGTCATCTCAGTGAATATTGCTGTGTGAAAGATCATGATCTCACAGTGACTCTTCTGAAAGAATGAGAGAGAGCCAGGAAAGGCCTTGCAAAATCGTGTGGGCCAGGATACAGCCAAACAAGCAGGAAAAGCTCATTCTTGCTACTGGAATGCAGGATAATGCTCTGGATCCTGATTGGGGAATTCTCCAAACACCCTCAAAGTCCATGAGAGCAGTGGTGACAAAGAATCAAGAACTGGAGGGTGAAAAACAGAGACTTGAGAAATTACAGAGAAAGGCTCCTTTCCGGAAACACTGCCACTCATGGGGAAGTTGGTACTCTGAACTGAGCCAATACAATCCAGCTGGTCATTCATTACATTTATAACCCAATTTTCCTTCAGGAGTGCAAGGCAGCATACCTAGTGCTCATTTCTCCTATTTTTCCCCACAGCAACAACCTAGAGAGGTGGGCTGAGCTGAGAGAAGGTGACTGGCTCAAAGCCTCCTCAGTGCTGAGGCTGGGCTAGTGTCTGGGCCTCCCTGCTCCTAATCCAGGACCTTAATCACTCTGCCACTCTGGCGGCTTGACACCTGAGATATAAAGCTGGCCAGCTTGAGATGATTCAAGGCTGGACACCATGTCTTTCCCCATGGCCTGTTCTTGGAATGCTTGCCACAATCTCTTGCTATTTTATTGAACCCTTTTAATTTGCTTTTTCGGCTGCTTCCTGGACTATTGATAGATCTTGCCTGTGCTTTGTTGCCAGCTGGTTGTTGTCTAGTTTAGAAGAAAAAGTTAGCAAGTTCAGTCTTCCCTCCAAGTACAGTGACTCTCTCTGTGGGAACAAGCCATGAAAGCATTCAACCGCTATTAAATATTTAAATCCCAGACTGCAAGCAGAGTTTCTTTAAGGCAAAAGCCATAGTGAAACTATAATAATCAGACAGCAATATTGGAATGCTCGGTAAACTCATTAAGAACCTGAAGTTAACACCTTAGGCTAATAATGGAAAGTTTTGGTAGAACCTAATAAAAGAATATGGCCCCCCAAAGTCTTAATATGTTGTTGCAAAACAAATCAAGGCTCTGTTTAGTTTCTGTACCTGCCATGTTTCTCCTTTGCTTCACAGTTGCAACATTTCCTGCTGTGTGATCTCACTTCACTCACATTCATTTAGCATCTTTTCCTAAGTGATTCTCCCATCAATGGTAATTATACTTCTAGATGAATATGATGACATTAATCTTAAAAATTATATTAAGTTAAAAGAATGATTAAAGTAAAAGAAAACTTTATTATTTTGCAAAATCCAAGTCAGTATAGAATTTCACAGCCTAAGTATCCACACGGGGAACAGATACAAATTATGAAGAAAGTAAAAAAGCCTCAGAAGTAAAAAAAGGAATAAGAACTTACAGGAAGGCAAAATTTCACTATCGTACCCTATGCTATTAATGTCAGTTGAAATTTAATCTGTTATGCAGATTTAGTATATTCTGTTTCAAATTGCCTTCTGATTTTGGCTTTGCTAAATATTGATTAATAGGTCTTGGAAGGATTACTTAGAATACAGGTAGGTCCTTTGAAGACTTCTGTTTGATCTTCTTCCTCTAAAAACTTCATAATGTAATTTAGTGCATCTCTATCCAAATGTAAGCTCCTTTTTCTTCAAAGAACTTGAACATAGGAAACTCCATAGGACTGCGGCATTTAACATAGCCACAGCTGGTCTGGGAGGCTTAGGTGGAATTTTGAAACATGTAATCGACATTCTTAAAAAATGGCACATGGACTTACATATTCATAAATTGGTTGCTATGTTGGGTGGGGCCAGTCCAAAGCACCCATTTACAAGAAGCGAACTAGCCTTCAAGGATGCTCTTCAGCTTCTCATTTGTATTCTAAATTGAGAGAATCTAAAAAGAAAGTCAGGTGATTCATGGAAAGAACCTATTTTCCTATTCCTACTTTAACATATTACAAGACCTTGTGGCATTTCTCAGTCTTTGTTTTCATGGAAACAGAATAAATTATCCTCAGAGAGTCTGGCTGTTGGACTGTATAGTTCAATAATGTCTACAGTACTAACTAAGTAACTTATCTTAGACAAGAAATGTGTAATATTGAACTGGGAATAGTCTATAAACAGTGCTTGTGTTCTACCACTATACTAGAGTCTTTTCCCTTGAAAATACCAGGTCAGGTTGTGTCTGCAGCTTTGCTGTCACTCATGAAAGAAAAAAGAAAGGAAAAGAAAAGAAAAGAAAAGAAAAGAAAAGAAAAGAAAAGAAAAGAAAAGAAAAGAAAAATGGTGGTAGCAGGAAAAAAAAAAGGTACACCTTAGGTACACCTGGAAAAAAAAAAAAGTCTTACACAGAGACAGGCTTTCATAGCCATGCCCATTCTAGATGTCATTGGCCATTTTACAATAGCAGTTGCACTGCATTTTAAATTATGGGGTCTACCTTACTAACTGACGTGCAACCAACTCACTGATAACATAGCACAGCACAGACAGGCTCACATACTCATTTAGTGTATAGATGACTCAATGGTAAATATATCTGAACAAATATTCTATGGAACATAGAGAAATCAAAATTAATACAAGGGTTGAATGAAGGTAATGCCTCCACCTCCATAATTTTAGTTTAAATAGGGATATTTTAATAAATAATCCTTGAAATAAGCTCTTGTTTTATCTGTATTTACTTCTCCATATACTGTAACCACCATAATTTACTACATATGTATGCCAAACAACGTACAAGTTTCTTAAAGCTGCTATGAAAGAACTCAACACTTTGTTTCTTCAACCAGGTCCTGACAGTCCTTTCCACCTCATCATTTGAGTGAGATGCTCATAAAAGTATTCCTTCAATTTTGGGAAAAGATGGAAGTCTTGTGGCACCAACTCTTGACTTTAGGGTGGGTGGGATAAGACAGTAACATTCAACTTTGCAACTGTCTCTTGGGTGCCTCATGAGATTTGAGGCTTAGCACTGTGATTTTGCAACAAAATTTCTGTCTTCTGCTTCTGAACTCTGCGTAACCATTCTTTCAAAGTTTTGAGTGCTGCAATATAGTGCTTTACGTTGATGGTGATGCCAGGTTTAAAGCAATCCATGTAAATAACACCATCTGTATCCCCCCAAAATGTAGCCATCAATTCTCCTGCCAAATCCTGGGTTTTGATTCCCTCCAGCGAAGCTTTGGGATGATATTTCATGGACTGGCACTTTGCTTCTGGATCATAATGTTGAGTCCATGTTTCATTGGCTGTTATGATGCAATAAAGAAATTCATCACCTTCATTCTAGTAGCATGACAACAATTGCTGGCAAATTTCAACTTTTGAAGCTTTTATCTCTGCCAGCAGTATTTAGCAAACTCATCTTGCACAAACCTTTCAATACTGAAGAACACCAATAATGTGACTCACATGTTTCTGTGAAATGCCAAGCTGGCAGCAATCTCTCTTTGAGAGATCTCTGATTGTTTTTAATCAGTTCATCAAACTTTCTCATGTGTAACTCAGTTGCTGTCATAGGTCATTCTTGAACATACAAATCAACTCACCTTGTTCACTATCTTTATGTTTTTTTGGTTCATTTATGCCCAATAGTCATGTCAACACAGTCGTCATAATAAGCAACCTGCGTTTGATGGTGAATTTTAGCTGGAGGTTCTCCTTCAGCAGTCAAAAATTAAATCATGGTGCATTGTTAAAGCACACTGATGAGCAGTCAGTGCAGGCTTCCATCTAACAAACAATGGCAACATGTTTTCTGACAGCAACTTATTTCTTATTGGTTTTAACCCTTTCTCCAAGAAGATCAGGGTAGTTTATACAATCAGGCAAATTACCCTGAGATGAAATAACCTGGGATTACCCTGTAAGATTTAAGGGATTTAAACCTTATTTGCCTTAAGTAGTCTAAGTGTAAATCAGCATGCTACTGCTTACTCTGAGGTAGGGAACTCAATGTTACTGTAGTAGAATTTCCAGCATCCCTCTGATTGGCCATAATAGAGGGCCATATGTTCCCCACCTTTATTCCTAAAAGAATTAAATTCTGGAACAGGTTGAGACTTTGGTATCCCGATGGCAACGTATTCTAAGGGCTCTTCCTTCCATCATCCTATATTTACAGGTGTGGAAGTTTGCTGGGTGACTTTGAACTAGTCACCCTCTCTCAGCCCAACTTACATCACAGAGTTGTTGTGGAAATAAAATGAGAAGAGGAACACTACATGTACCAACTTGAGCTTCTGAATAAAAAGTGGGATGTAAAGCTAACAAAATAAATATAGTTAAAAAAAAACATCATAAGCATAGATTGGGAAATATCACACTGACAGCAAAAACAGTCTAGATTCTAGGACTAATAACACAGCTTCACAGCTCATTGGCAGCATCATTCTGAATCATCACCTGCTCCAATGGATATGTTCTTTCACAGCTCCCATTCATTTTAGCAGTGTTCAAGACAGGAGTGTAGATTGTGTCTCTTGTTTCTGATGGGGATGATCATTATTTCAACAGCCTCAAGGCCACAATGAAGAAGGCATCTTTTATGCAATACTATCATGCTAGATACCATCTTTGCCCCAGGTTAATTACTTAAACAAATTGAAAGGACCTGCTGATGCTGACTGGACATTCAAACAATACAGCATGCAATTCCCAACTGCTCTTCCCAGAGGCAAATGCAAGAATATATTTCTCTCTGATCATCATCTTTTCTTTCCTGGGTAAATTGAGGGAGGAAGACAAAGATTATTTCAGTATTGGACAATATGCTAGAGGCCACCATGCTGTTGATCCTGATCTGAGCCTGACAGTGATTGAATAAATCAATTTACTACTTTCAACATTTCCCTCAAACTATATTATCTGCTACTTCTCCTGATTTTTTTTTTATATCTATAGTGAACAAGTTGCTTACTTGTAACTGAATTTTGTAGTAATCATCTCTGCATTCACACATATGGGTCAATGCTTCTGCAAGCTTTTTACCAGAATCTTCTAGAACTAAGGCCAGTTCTTCAATGAACAGCAGTCTTCTTGTTATTTGTACTCCTAGATATAGTTCCCACCCTTCCCCTCAACAGTCTCTAAAGTACCAGGAAAAACCCATAATACTTATCAAGGCAGACACTTCATCATGGATAATGGACTAACTGAAGAAGCAGAGTTACAGAAGAGAAATTGACAGTTCTTTGTGCATTACACAGACAGCTGAGTACCAACTATATTGCTTGTCATTTTTTTCCCAATAATTTTATTAAATAATATATAGAACAAATAAAACTAATACAAAAATACTAATACAAAATTACATTAAAAATAATATAATTTTTATATCATATAAAAATTTCCTTTTTCCAGAGAGAAGAAAAAAAAGAAAATGCCCCCCTTTATCCCTGGCAAGTATACTCAACATTAACAAGTTATCACTATCCCTTAAAATACTACCAAATACTTCTTCATTCCATACTTCACTCCAATTTCTATAGACCCATCTCTAAATCTTCAGCTTTCCTTATTAACCAACAAAAGAAGAGCCTTTTCTGCCCCTGTGCTGTGGAACATCTTGCCCCCCAAGTGAGGTTGGCCCCCACTCTTCAGGCCTTCCGGAACAGCCTTAAGACCTGGGACTGCTGACCTTCAAGTACTTCACAATGATCACACAGACGGAAATATCTAATAATAAATTTTTGGCAACTGCCTCAAACGTAGAGTAACTCATCTATGCCAGATTCTCACAGAAACTTTATTAATAGTATTTATGGAGCTGAAAGGAACAGGATTGTAGGAATTTCCACAACTGAGTTATTACTCATATGGTACTCCACGTACTACAGTAATTTATTCCATCCAATTATTGCATCTACTCTATTTCAAGTGCTGAGAAGACGTACGCTTTTGCAGATAATGGGGAACTTTGTTACCAAACCATCTTCTAAATCTTGCTCGGTCAGTGAACTAACCCTTCCATCTAACTTAGGTCAGCCCCAGTGATGGAAAAACTAAAGTGTAGCCTCAGGATAGTGCATGGATAGAATATAGTTTTATGAGGAGAAGTTGTAGACCTATTGAAAACATCCATCAAATCATTGTTGGAACCAGTAAGATGAGCCACCACAAGAAAGATATTCTGAAGAACACATGAGTTCCAGAGATAAATGATAAAATGTATTAGAGTCTGGAATAAAATTGTCCTTGTTTGTTTATAGAGCTGTTATGGTGCTACCTGGACAGTACAGTCCCATAAGACAGGTTTCAAATTCTGAAGAATCTTGAAGGCAGTGAGAAGCTCTCACTCTCACAGTAAGAAGACAGCTTCCTCATAGTGAGCCTCCAAGCCAGTTTAGGATTCATTTATTGTTACCTTGCATGTATGTTTACAGCCTGGAAGAACAGCAGCTGCAATCCACATTGGTGGAATCCATCACTGTGGGTAACACTAGATCTCTGGAGAAATGTAGTGCTGGGTTTGGGTTGGATGTAAGTCTGGAGAAAAGATTTTGAGGAATAAGCTCTAGAGGCTGTCATGTGAAATCTAATGAGGAACAGAATCAGGCTTAAGGTAGCTTCCACTTATGGAGATAGAGAACTACCTGGAAGAAGTCCTTGTACTAATAGTAACCATAATGTAAAAGTAAATCTCATTCAAATTGATTGACTTCAAGCAATCTCCACTCCATAGTAGAATATGTTTTAAAGTATCATTACCTGTACCATGATTCAGATAAATGTACAAGTTATGTCTTAGGACATAAAATTCCATCCTTCTTTTGGATGGCAAAATATCAAGCCAGGAATAAAAACATTGCATTGTCAAGTTTGGAGAAACTTGTGCTATCACAACCTTGTAGAGAAACTCTTTCACTCTGGCTTCCAAAGCAATTAAGGGACATAAATGCCTGACTGATCCAACAAGGACTTCAGAACAATCTCAAGGACATTTATGGACTGCATCGCTGCAAGGAACCAAGAATCCATACCTATTGCTTTCCAAGTTGCTAAATGATGTAAAAGCTCCCTGCCTTCAAGACTCTTCAGAATTTGAAACGTGTGTTATGGAACTGTACTGTTCAGATATTACAGTAACAGTGCTCTCTATAAACAAACAAGGAAAACTTGATCCCAGACTCTAATGCATTTTATCAGTGATCTCTGGAACTGATGTGCTCTTCAGAATGTCATAGTCCTGAAGTCAAAGTTACTACTTCCTTGTGCTCAAGCAACATTATGAAACAAGCTCTGGAAACATCTGGGAGCATATTATGAAGATTGTATCCTAGTAAAGATAGAGGAAAAACAAGAAAAATTTATTTATTTACTAATCAAATTTATGTGGCCATCCATCTCACAAAAAGAGACTCTGGGTGGTGTACAACAGTTCAATAAAACAATAAATATATAGATAATTGTTACATAAATTGGTTGATTCTGAATCTTATGACCAAGAACAATTACTGGAGAAGAACTGTGACATGTCTTTTGACACATGTCCATGAGACAGACTGAAGTTTTTACCTTCTGCTTTCCATTTAATATGTCTTTTGCCTTTGTGCTGAACACCCTGTAAACAGAGGATTATTATGCCTGCCAACATGTTAGAGCTACAACCTGCAGCATATTTAACCTTGTTAATTTGCTACTTGGTGAAAGCTTCCCATTTACTTTTTGATAGATCTATATGAGTGGTGTCACCTTCTCCCAGAGGAAGGTCTGGTACTGTGTGCACATAGCTGATGGTTCACTATGCACAATGAGAAGGCAGCACTGGAATACAATCTACTCCATCATATCCAATTTGCATCCTTTCTTATCAACTAAAATAGTATGATACCAAGCATTGGACTGTCTCTCCTGCACTACCTCTACAACTCTGCATGTTGTGAGAACATTCTTTGTATTAAAAACACACACACACACACACACACACACACACACACTTCTATCTATAAAACAGTATCAACAAAAAGGAAGGTGGTAGGGCTGGCCCTACCTTTAGACAAAGTGAGGCAGTTGTGCCAGATGGCATCAGACATTAGAAGATGGCAACAAGGAGTAGAGAACTCTGACACATAGCATTTGCTGTAGAGCTCTTAAAAACTAGCAGCTGATCTGGGGTATGGTTGTTTCTGCCAACCCAACACTCCTGCTGAAGAAATATCCAACTGCCTATCCAGTCTACTTTTTTCCCCTTGAAATAGGAGGGCACCCTCTTGTTATTTGCCTTACATAGCAAAATTGCTTTAGCTGGTCCTGCAAGGCATCTTTGTATAGAGGGTATGGACTCCAGGGTGTGAATGTTGCATTACTTTTTCCAGGAATTTTCTGTATACTCCAGATTATGAGTAACAGAGATGAATTTATTTTATCCTACATAGTTTCAGTGAATATCATACTCCTGACAAATCTACTTCTGCTTTTGAAATATATATGAAAACTATAAAAGTAAGGTATGGTTTAATAAATAATCCACACAAACCTACAAAGAACTGTTTGCTTGTGCTCTTGTGAATATATCCATAAGCCTAGCAAAATTGCTGAAACAAACAAACAAAAAAACCATCATGATATATTTTTTAAGGAAAAACTACCTATTTTAAGATTATATCTAAAGAAACGTTGTTTTCAGCAATCCTGGATTTATAATTCTTCATTTATAAAGGAACCAGATAACCGAATGGAAAGGGTTGATACTCAGCCCTGCATTCATTAAACCATTGTTTCTCAACCTCAGCAACTGTGTGGACTTCACCTCCCAGAATTCCCCAACCAGCATGCTGGGAATTAAACTTTAGCAAGAGAAGCAGGTGCATATCTTAGTAAAAATGTCTGAATAAAGCTGGCAAATTATTAAATCCTGTCACATCTGAACATTCCTAACAGGTCCTGTTTTGTTTTGTTTTGCTTTGCTTATATATCAAATCAATTGATATTGATTTGATATATAAGAAAATCAATGGATATTTCTTTTTATATGTTCAAATGAGAGATTTAGTGATCTTTACTTTGTTGTTTGGCATTAGATCATTTGGTTTTTCTTTCCTTACATATTCATTTTCCATTTTTACTACATTGTTGGAAAAATTATCTATAAATATCTGCAGAATTATCCCAGGAACTCTTAGTGGCCACATGTGCATGTTGTATTAATTCAAAATGTCCTTTGCTTGCATGTAGCTTGCTGTGTGAACTCAACCAATTGTGGCTAACTCAGTAAACCATGGCTTAGCATATGAATCTCTCTGTGACTGGATTCATTCGTTTTATTATTTATTACTTACTTTTATATACCACTTCAGTGTTTAGACTATAAACAGATCACAAGAAGTCCATATAATAAATGAATTTAAAAACATCAATAAGCCAGAATTCAGCTTATAGTAACACTCTACCTGGCACCTCTATTCCATAAACTGTGATTAATTTCCATCATTCCTCACTCTCTATCCCCAAATTCCCTGTGATAGACCAGGGCTTAGCTGCTTTCTGAAATAATAACAGGGCAAGGGCCATCCTTTCCTCCAGCTGTTCCAAAGGAGGAGGGTCACAGCAGACAAGGCTCACTTTTGGTCCCATACCTGTCAAATATTTTGTGAGGGAACCTGAAGCTTGCCTCCTCTAGTGGGCATTTGAAAGAGGCAGTCACCTAGATTCATCTAGGTTCATAGATGGCATTAAGCCATGGTTTACTAAATGAATCTGAAATGGGATGCTGCATCAACAAAGGAGGAAATGCATCTTCCCCTGAGGTTTGCATAAAATTTGCATATACTGATTTACATGTATAAATCTACATATATAAATAATGACTGTACCTTCAGTAGACTACAGTATATGGAAATCTGTGATGGGATGTCAGCTCAAGGTCTCTGCAGATGTTAATTGCTGATGCCCAGTGTCAAGGCCACTGCTCATCTGATTTATTATTTTAATTGATTTGGGATTCAACAGATCTTCAAACAGAGGACTGCCCTCTCTAAAATGGAACACATGGCGACTGAAGATCCAAGCCTCTGTTACTTCAGAAACCAGCTCTGTGTTGCGTTTTTTAGTTCAAGAATAACTCACATTTCGATTCTTGATTCCATTTTCTCTGCATTGTTTCATCTGCTTTACTTTGACATGTGCAGCTTCTGCCCTGTATTTCTTTTCAGCCTAAGAATCCTTGATGGAATACATATTTTTACCTCTTTAAAATATGTATTATTCAGATAATATGAAACATGGATGCTTATTGCTAGAAGTAAAGCTAGGCATTTCTTCTTTTCTCTCTACTGCACCCCCTCCCCACTTTTCATAAGTTTATTGGACTAATTGATTACAATGAATAATACATCTATAACAATATCTCCCACTGCCCCTCCCCTGCTGTTAAAATTGAAGCTTTAATGAAAGTTTGCTTTAATTATATCATCCTACCCCTGCTGTTAACAGACTGTATAATATCTAACTGCAGCCCTCAAAATGCTCTGTATGAGAAACTCCGGGGAACATTCTAGAGCAGCAGTCTGAAATCAGCTCCCCTGTGTTGGAGAGGTTTACGGCGCACACAGCCAGCCAGAGCACGCTTGCTGTAGTTGAGCTTTGCTGAAATGAATGGGAGCCATATGAGACACTACTCTGAGTGTTGTGTGAGTTATGGTCTTCTACCCAGCCCACTGCCCACCTCCAAACTGTGTATATAGTGTATATTGTAAAACACGTGCATGTTTTCAGGCATGTTGCCAATCGGATTTGTTTACACATAGCAAATAAATTCCTTGCACTTGCTTCACATATATATTCTTCTGTGAAAGGACAGCACTCGGCATTTACAAAAGTTTCAGAAAGCAGAAATACCTAAAAGCTGAAAGCAAACAAGGGAACTGAAACATAATGGCCTTTTGTCCAGGCAGCGGGTAATTGCTATGGGAACCCTCTTTAAAGTGCTGGAGAGCAATTATGCCCACATTTCCATATTAACCTGGTCTTAACTACACAGATCATCAATTGCTTGCTCATAACTATAAGCATCCCATTATATATTTATATGCAGTTTTTCACATCTGTGTGTGAGAAGGCAGGGAGAAGTGAGGGCCTCAAACGAACCATGTTTGCTAAGGGAGAGCGCTGTGCACCATGGGGCAGCCTTGGGGGGACGGCAGGAGGGAGGATGGGCAGAAGGCACACTCGCACCAGAGTGGAGAGGGACGGCAGGAGGGAGGAAAGACTGCAGGCAAAAGGCACGTTCGCACCAGAGTGAAGAGAAACGGCAGGGGGCGGCTGTCGGGTCAAGTGGGGATTGGAATGTGTATTGCGCTGATTGAGTGGAATGTCTGCGGTTTTGCGGTTAATTAGCGGCGCTCCGGGGCAGTAAAAAAGGTGAGATTGTGAGCCAAGCCCTCGTAGGAGGGGGAGGACAGATAGGGGGTATAAAAACCTGTCAGAACTTGCTTCGGGGTTCCTCCATTGCTGCGGGAGGGACCCACCTTTGCAAACGTGCCCAATAAAAACTTCTGTCTACTGGATAACCGAACCCGTGTCTGTCGTTTTCTGACAAAATTGGCGAGCCAGCCAGGAGTCCTCGACGTGGACCGGACTGTGGGGAACCGGTGAGTAATCGGCCGTAACACCCCGTTGAGGTGTCTCCCGTTTTCCCCAGAGTCGGGTCCAGGACGGGACTCCAATCGCCAGTCAGACAGAAGTAAAGAGGAAGTCGGCCGACGAGGGGACCTCCGGGAGGTCTGGTGAGTACAGCCTACCCATAATCTCGGGGAGATTAGCGTGGTTACGAGGCGTTGGACGCCGCAAGGGGACAGAAGAGTCCGGGACCTTCTGTAAGGTGGGAAACGTAGTCAGGAAGGATGGGTAAGGCGCAGAGTAAGAGTGTAAGGCCAGGGGCCAGTGGGAAAAACGCAGTAGGGGGAATCCCCACGGATTCTCCATTAGGACAATTGTTGCAACAATGGGAGACACCCTGGTTGTGTCCATTCACCAGGGGTCTGGAAAAACCGACCATGATAACTTTGTGCACTAAAGAATGGCCAAAATATCCACTAGTGGACCCCGAATTCCCCTACCATTGGGATACTCTTGGAATCCCCAGTAATTACTGGGTGACCCAACTAAAAAAAAAAAAAAACTACATTGTGGAGCATAAAATGTTAGCACAGGAACCCTATGTGGAAGTCTGGTTCCATGTTCATTGGGAGGGGCCTCGACCCAAGTTAGCCAAAATTTTTGTCCAAAAAGAACAGGAAGATGAGGAGGACCTCTGGCTGACTGGACCTCAATGGGGGCCGCCACCTCCTCCTCCTCCTCCTCTTCCTACCGCTCCCCCTCCGGCGCCCCCACCCTATCCCGGGCTGCGGAAAGAGCTGGACCAGCTGAACCAAGACATTCAGAACTTGCCCTTTATTCTAAGGTCGGTCAGTGCCTTCCCCGTCCGGGAAGTCCCGAACGGAACGAACGCACAGGGGGTGACCGTCACCAGTTACGTAACGGTTCCCATCAAACCCAGTGAGTTGAGGGAATTAAAAAAAAAAAAGACCCTCCCTCGTATGCAAGAGAACGCCCATACCGCCGCCGAACAATTGGAACTTTTCTCGGCCCGGTGGAATACTCCTGGGGGAACTGAATTACATTTTAGCCCACCTCTATACGCCAGAAGAGAGGGGCCAGATTCGGCGAGCTGCGCTCGGGGCTTGGGAGCAAAGGAATGCAAATGTCCCAAATGCCCCGGCCGCAGATACTAAATTCCCTCTGGCAGACCCAAATTGGGATCCCAATAATGCTGAACATCGGGAGAACATGAGAGGAGTTTCCCCCTGTACGACTAGGGGGGTCATGGTTCCCCAACCGGGACCCACGGGGAACCCTTGGTAAACATCACGGTGGGTCCCACCGGCGAGGAACAGCAGTTCCTCGTGGACACCGGAGCCTCTCGAACATCGCTGTGCCAACCGATCCCAGGGATTGCGAAATCCCGGGGCACGTCAGTATCGGTGATGGGGGTGGGAGGCTCTCCGGTCAAGGCAGACGTACTGGAGGGAGTGAGACTGGAGTGGAATGGGAAGGAGGTAACTGCAGATGTGTTACTGATCCCACAGGCGAGAGTGAACTTGCTGGGAAGGGATCTAATGGGTAGTCTAGTAGTGGAGCTGTGGAATGTGGAACAGGCAGAAAGGATGTGTTTGTTGTGAGAGGCGGACGTGGAGGTTGTGAACCCTGAGGTAGGGGAGGGGAGGGGGGGGCGGGGCGGTTTCGCATAGCCCCAATTAGCATCCCCTTGAAACCAGGGGTGACGGGTTTGCGGCAAGCCCAATACCCGCTGTCCCGGGATGGGAGGCGTGGGCTGAAGCAACAACTGAGATGGACGGTGCTGCCCCAGGGGTACACCGAGAGCCCCCTCTTGTTTGGATAGGCATTGGAAGAGAAACTCCAGGGGTTCCGGGCCCCTGGGGGTTCTCGGGTGCTGCAGTATGTGGATGATTTGTTGGTGTCTGGAGAGAAGGAAGTAAAGGTGAGAGAAGACTCAGTGGCTTTATTGAACTGGTTGGCTGAGGAAGGATTGAAGGTGTCAAAAGGGAAGGTCCAATTTGTGAAAAGGGAGGTCAAGTATTTAGGACATGTACTCCGGAAGGGCGAGAAGTTGATTGATCCTTCTCGGATACAGGGGATAATGCAGTTGAAGCCCCCTCATACTAAAACGGAGGTGCGGCGGTTTCTGGGTCTAGTAGGATATTGCCGGCTATGGATAGATGAGTACATGAGCAAGGCTCAGTTTCTGTATGAGAAGTTGAAAGGATCATCTGACAGGGTAGAATGGACAGACGGGGACACAGAGAAGTGGGGGGAATTACGAAGGAGCCTGGTGACGGCCCCGGCTCTGGCTCTACCGAACTTGGCCCTCCCCTTTCACCTGTACGTCACAGCCCATGGGGGAACTGCCATTGGAGTGCTGACTCAGAGACGGGCTGGGAAATATCAACCAGTGGCCTTCCTGAGCAAAGCCCTAGAACCAGTGGTGAGGGGATGGCCGACTTGTGTGCAGGCAGTGGCTGCCGCTGCTGTGCTAGTGACAGAAGGGAAAAAACTCACTTTTGGGAGCCCCGTGATTGTCCATTCAACCCATCAGATCTTAAGTGTGCTTAGTCAGCAGGCGGCTGCTTGGATGACAGAAGGAAGGATGTTGAAATATGAGACAGTTCTCCGGATAAGTCCTGATGTGGTGGTAGGAACAGACAGGAATTTGAACCCAGCGGAGTTTCTTGCGGGGGAGCGGAAAGAATGGGAGCCGGCGGAGCACGAGTGCTCCACCCTGTTGCAGCTGCAAACAAAGACCCGGGAGGACCTGCAGGAGGTCCCGCTGGAGGAGGGTGAGGTCTGGTTTGTGGATGGGTCTAGCCGAGTAGAGCAGGGACAAAGGAAGTCAGGATATGCGATAGTGACGGCGGAGGGAGAGACAATAGAGAAGGGGGCACTACCAGCGGACTGGTCGGCTCAGCTGTGTGAAGTGCATGCTTTGAAACGGGCACTAGAGTTGGGAAAGGGAGTGTCCCTCACCGTCTACACAGACTCGCGATACGCCTGGGGAGTAGTGCACACTTTCAGGAAAATTTGGCTGGAACGGGGTTTACTCACAGCTGCTGGAAAGGGAAGGTTGCAGGGAGGAAGCAGGTCATTGGGTTACAATTGAGGGGACCCCAGTAGTGAGCCGTGCTGACATGAGGGGGATGGTGGAGAAACTGCACGAAGGGTCTCACTGGGGGGTGCAGGCTTTGGTAGACACTGTAAAGCTGTGGTACTGGAGCCTGGGGGTTCGATGGGAACTCCACACCCCTTGGCATCCTGACTCCAGTGGGAAAGTGGGAAGGGCCAACGGGGTGTTGAAGCAACATCTCACCAAACTGGGATTGGAAACAGGGCTACCTTGGACAAAGACACTTCCGGTTGCCCTGCTTCAAATGCGGACAGCCCCTCGCAAGGATGTGGGGGTCTCCCCATTCGAGCTGATGATGGGAAGACCTTTCCTGGCTCCAATGGGAGAGCCTATCCCCGAGCTAAAGGATGCCTTCCTGAGAAAGTATCTCTTGGTACTGTCACAATCTCTCTTGTCTCTAAGAAAACAGGGACTCCTCGCTCAACGGCCCCCCTTGCTGAAAGACCAACACCCCCACAAGCCAGAGGATTGGGTCCTGATAAAGACGTGGAAGGATGAGAAGCTGAAGCTGTCTTGGGAGGGACCATACCAAGTTCTCCTGACAACTGAATCAGCGGTTCGGACCTGACAGGGGGGTTGGACCCACTACCATCGGGTTAAGCGAGCTCCCGACCCCCGACCATGGACTGCCCAACCGGGAGACGGACTCAAAGTAAAACTTAAAAGGAACTGAACTAAGGCAGGGGAGGAGATGACCAACATAAAGGCGTAGAATTGGCACAGACAGCTTTGATCACTGGAGATGATCCCCGTGGGGGGAATGTTCTATCATTTTGGGTCTTCTCCCATACCAAGACCCTGGACTAATCAAAGGCAAATGGCTCTAAATCTCTTGGGGATAACCAATGCAACTCAATGTGTATATTTCAACAATACCCAGAACCGTACCCCCCATTGCCCTCAAAAGGTCCTGCTTTCACTTGTGGAGGGGTCTATAATATCCCTTACGCCTCAACCCCTCTATACCTACCTAAAGGTTTCTTTTTGTTATGTGGACATGAAGCTTACACCTATGTTCCAGCCTATAGTTCAGGGGGCCCTTGTGCCATAGGGCGCCTGACCTCTCTATATGCCCTGCCTCCAATGCAAGCGCACCCATCAAAAGAAAAAGAAAAAGGGAGCTGCCATCTGATTGTGAGAGTGATGTGACACTCTTGTCCGAAACAGAAGCCATGGCTCTGGCCCTCTCCTTAGTAGGGGTTCCTGCACTAAGCGGAAGAACTTATCTGGACCTAAGGAAGGTAGCCTGCCTCCTGGCTAAAAGTGTCAACCTTACATCCTCTCTCATTGCAGCCCTCACTGAAGAAGTCACTGAGATCAGGAGGGTGGTCATTCAAAATCGGATAGCTATAGACTATCTCCTATTAAGGGCAGGACAAGGCTGTGAATCTTTTCAAGGTCTTTGTTGCTTTAACCTAACCAACAATGAGAATTATATTGAAGCAAAACTAGCCAAGTTGAAGACCTTAGCCTCTCGCATATCTGAGGATCCAGAGGGATGGAATTGGTCGTGGCTCACTAGTTGGTTACCTAACTTTGCTTGGTTAAAACAACTTTCTGTACTAGCCATTGGCTTCATTGCCTTACTGGTCCTAGTATGTTGCTTAATGCAATGCCTCCCTGCTTGTGGGAATTACCTGTCCCAGTGTGTGAAGCCCTGGGTCCGGGACGAGGGAGCAATCCTGTTAGCCAGGTTTGAGGCCCAACAGAGGCGTGAAAAGAAAAAGGGGGGATTGTGAGAAGGCAGGGAGAAGTGAGGGCCTCAAACGAACCATGTTTGCTAAGGGAGAGCGCTGTGCACCATGGGGCAGCCTTGGGGGGACGGCAGGAGGGAGGATGGGCAGAAGGCACACTCGCACCAGAGTGGAGAGGGACGGCAGGAGGGAGGAAAGACTGCAGGCAAAAGGCACGTTTGCACCAGAGTGAAGAGAAACGGCAGGGGGCGGCTGTCGGGTCAAGTGGGGATTGGAATGTGTATTGCGCTGATTGAGTGGAATGTCTGCGGTTTTGCGGTTAATTAGCGGCGCTCCGGGGCAGTAAAAAAGGTGAGATTGTGAGCCAAGCCCTCGTAGGAGGGGGAGGACAGATAGGGGGTATAAAAACCTGTCAGACCTTGCTTCGGGGTTCCTCCATTGCTGCGGGAGGGACCCACCTTTGCAAACGTGCCCAATAAAAACTTCTGTCTACTGGATAACCGAACCCGTGTCTGTCGTTTTCTGACATGTGCATATTATTTTTTTGCCACTGGAAATATCTCGTTGTTAATAAAAATGCAACCCTTTATTGTTAATAACAGGAATTGAAAATGTGATGTGCTATATTAAAAAGATATCATAAACATCAACTTGATTTGATAGAGGAAGGACGTTTGATTATGGAAATCAGACTCACTTATAATTGAATACCATTGGAGCCGATATCAGAGCTTTTTCTCTGCATCTTCAAAACGTGAGAACACAGCAAGTTTACAAAATGATCAGACCTATTTATATTACAGTAAGAAAATGTGTTGAAAATGATTTGGAAGAACGTTCAGAATTCAAGCTTTCACACGAACCTGAAAAAAGCTGCTGCTTTAAAGAACCTACTCCAATGCAACTGAAAGCATCACCACCTTTTTTTCAGGCTCATGTGAATGTCTGGAAAAAGTTGGGGACTTTACTGAAAAAGCAGGGAGATGCTGGGCTTGCATGAGGTCAGAAGCACCTGCAACCATTTTTTGAAGCACACACAGCCCTATTGTAAGATACAATACCTTACTCCATAATATTAGGTAGTGTAACTTGTCCTATGCTACAGAAAGGGCTTCGGGGCAAAGCACAAGCTTTAAGATTTTCTGTATTCAATTTCTCCATAACATAAATATGCATTGGCCAAATCTTTATTGAAATTACTCTATTCGATTTATTTTATGACATTTAGAGGCCACCCATCTCTAGATGACTCTGGAAGACTGACAGTTAAAATGAAGAAAAGACAGAAAACCAAGCAAAAGAGCCATGCACATAATTTATAGTTATGTTATGGTATGGAGACATTGAATACAGAAATCTTAAAACCTGTGCATTTTGCCATGAAGTCCGTTCTGTGGCATTGGACATGTCACTCTTTTTTGGCCAATTGTTATGGGCTAATTTATCCACAAAGTCCCTCTTCTTATCCAGTTTGAACACTCTGACTGGAAAGATAGGATTCAAAAATATGATAAAGTTCCTAGGCTCTGAAGGCCCTAGAATCTAAGAAATTCAGCAACCTCTAATATTTTTATTTATTTTATTACTTCAGTTTGTGCTCTGATTCATGTTTTTTATAATTACCCTAGAGACATTATCAGAAAAAGATATGACTTGATAAAACTGACAGAAAGTGATAGGATAGTTATTTGCCTACATTACAGGGCTGTTGTCCCAATTTATTAGTCAATGTTGGCTCATTAGTTAATACCTTATATACCATCGAAAACAAATGCTAAGCTCCTCCTTCCCTTGGCCTGGCTACTAATGTTGTTCCTTGTTCATTTTTAATTGTGTTTATATCTGAGTCCATAGGGTACTTAATTGCCAGGACCTCAGTACATATGAACTATGTTTATTAAAGCTATGCTTTAAGCACTGGATAAACAAATGAAAAGTGCGTGCCTTCCAATGCTGAAGAAAATTAATTTACACAAATGAAAGAAAACAGCTCATATCAGCTGTGGACACCACAGATGTAATGAATTAAAGCCTATAGAGTGCATTGCAAGGGAAAAAGTAGAATAATCTGTGAAACTTTTTTAGCAACTTGCAATTTCCTGATGGTCTCCATCCAAATTCTAACTAGCCTTGACCCTGCTTCACATATTCAAATTCAGTGGTTAGGTGCTAAGTGTGCAATTAACACTAAATAATATCTTTAAACTGGTTATAAACCAGCAGCCTAACTTTTTAGCTAGAAGCTAGATCTTACTAGGATTTTGTTAAGCCTTGGCTTCTTAATGTATCGAGATTGGAAATATAAAGTATAACACTGCTGCTACACAAGTTGTACTGGTTTTCACTGAACTTCCAGTCATTTTGTGTGGGCCAGGAGCATGTCTTCCGTGTTGCAGCTATTGCACTGTAGATCAGCATCCCCAGGATATCTGGATGGCCCTGACTGTTGGCCTTTCAGAAAGCATTAAGAACCTGGTGGTTCCCTGGGTGTTTGGGCTCTGCTAGTTGGTTTGTCTGGCTGTTGTTTTGTTATTGATTGTAAATACAAAATGATTTTAGACTTTGGGCATGGGTTATACTGATGGTTTTTGGCTATTTATTTTTTATTAATTGGGTTGGTGTGTCTTTTTGGTTTCAATCTCCTGTTTGCCACCCTGAGTCACTGTTGCGAGATGGGCTACCATATAAAAGGCCTAAATAAACAAACTACAGATAGCAGTGATTTGATAGCAGTGATTTAACCATGCATATTAATATTTGCAGATCTTGGACTTAGTGATGATCCTTTCCTCCAAGTTGAAAGGAACCCATGAACAGCATGAGGAAGCTGGGAAACTTCATTCCAGAAGACAAGGGTATTAAAATGTGAGGTGTAACTTCCAAATCAGAGCTGTGTTTGTACTGGCACACATGAGTAATGGAAATGTTGTTTGATTTTAAGATTATTGCATTGCCAATGTTTAATTTATTACTTGGTTCATCTAAGACAAATAGAGATACTGGATTGCAACTTTGATATTCCATGCGCATTTAAGAACTCTGTCTCAGAAGGTGATGCCAATCATGGCTTCTTTTCTTATTTTCCACCTGACTGTATTATAGTCAACAATTTGCTCTTTTGAACACCTGGAGCCTTGTTCATTACTGCCATCACCAGAAGGGAATGGCTGGCAGGAGCCATGATAGGGGCCTCGGTGGGAGATTCTACTAACTCAGTAATAGATTGAAAAGCGATGCTGTTCTCCAGGCTGCAAACTGGGAAGCCTAAAAGCTGTTTATATGGACAGGACAAGCCAGTTATACTGCCTGTTGGTTACTTCTGATAGGATGGTCAGTTACAAAGGGACAGCATGCTTCCTGTTCCTTTAACGCTGCTATAGACAAGCTATACATGTTTACTTTGTAAGCTGCCTGGAGTCACTGTGTGTAAGTTGGGCAGCCATATGAATTTGCTAAATAAATAATACATACATACATACATGCTCCTTTTTCTATTACAGCGAATAAAACTAGAGGAGCCTTTCCCCTTGCATTTGGTTACACTGAATTGTAGGGCTCTGCCGATTGCTAACAAGGAGTATTTGAGTTACTGTATATGCATATGTTCAGATGCAATATTTTGTATCTTAATAACTAAGTGGAAAGAGTAATGCATTGGAAATAGCTGTGAATAACGGTTCAGCCTGGAGGAGCTCAGAGTTAGCCTGCTCTCCTCAAAGCATTTGCTGCCAGCACGCTTTCACCTTTTTACAAAATGAAACCTCCCCAATGTCGCCTTATGCAGATAAATTGCTCAATACAAACTGAATAAAAAGGTGAGGCTGGCAGTGTACTTAATCTTAAGAAAAAGCAATAACTGTCAGAAATACTATAGCATAAAAAGTCCCTCATCTCATATATGCAAGGAGCCAGCCTGTGGTATTGTACTTATTGCCATGATTTTGAACACAATGGCACGTGGGTTCTCTTTCTCTGAGGTGCAGGCTCTTTTAAAAATCCAAACCCTAGATATGTCAGCATGAGGAGTGGGAACTTTTTCCTTGTTCAGGGCTGAATTCCATTGGGACTGTAGCCTTTTGATTCGTTCCCACCTTTTTGGTCTCCTTTCCCTCTTCACTCAGAAAAGCGTGAAAAGATTACCTGTTACTCAGAAATGTCAGCTGAACTTAAGAGTAGGGTATAGCGGGGTTTACCTCATTTGCATGATGATGTCATCACACGTATGACACAAATTATGTCATTTGCATCAATTTACATTATTTGTATGATGTGTGATTATGTAAATGATGTAAATCACAGTGGAAATTTGTTCTGTTCCATACAAAGTCCATTGCATAATTCCTCTAAATTAACGTTTCATCATATAGGGAAAATACTTAAATAGAAACTACAATTAAATGCAGCAATTAGCTGGGCTATCATAGTCAAAATAATCTCAATTTTGTCATAATTTTTTTCCTCAATTTTAACTTCCATAGTATAATAATTTTAATTAGTACTCAACATTTAATAGCACTTTTCTTAGTCTAAAGACAAAGATGCTAAGTATACTTCTAAATTGATAGACGATAATTGGCAAGCCCCAATTATGACAGATAATCACTTGTACCTTCTGGTTCAAAGACAACTGTATACTCTGTTTATACATGCATATGGTCCATTCCCCATCATAACTATCCCTGCCAAAAAAAAAGCGGGAGGGGGGGATCTTGCTAGTCAGGAACAAGAAACAATGCACTATAAATTAGAAAATTCAGATTTGGTCTGCAAAAATCCAGAAGATCACTAGATGATAGCAAAGAGATACAGAACATTTTAACCTTTGCTTACTGTCCAGCGGCTGTCCAGGTTTTTGCAGTGCAGATTTAGCAACCCTTTTCTAGATGTCTTTTGATCATTATTTCATTATTCTAGTGCGGTAATAATTCAGATCTGGTTCTCCTCAGACTGACGGCCTGGGCAGTCTAGGAGGCCTGGATGGCCACCAGATTGGTGACTGGGTGGCGGCAGAGCCGCTGAGTGGCCCAAGGAAGTGGCTGGAGCAGCCAAGCGGCCCGAGGAGCAGCCTGGGCTGTGGTGACAGCCCGAGTGGCAGCTGGAGTAGCCTAAGCAACAGCTGGGACAGCAAACAGGTCCCGTTTGAGCCATGGAGCTGAAGCTGGAGTGGCTCAAGCAGCAGGCCCAGAAGAGACTTGGGCAGCTGTGGTGACAGCCTGGGCAATGCCCTGAATTATGAGCAGCTCGAGTGGCAGCCGAAATAGCAGCTGAGTGATCGGAGCCGAGGGGGATTCCACTAGCCCCTCCAACCTGTCCTGAGAAGGCAGAGGGGTGTTGGGTCCCCCCAGTGTAAGATGGTCGGGTACTCCTTCCCTAGTGTGAGACACAGGGAAGGGGACCCAAGAGTGGATGTGTGGGGTGTGTGTGAGTACGGTAGGGATATCCCTCTTGAATGAAAGTTGGAGTGGGAGTAGGAATGCATCAGGCCAACTAGTGAGAAAGGCTGACAAGGGGATACAGTGGATGAGTGGGGTGAGAGCTAGGGTTCCAATGGTGCTGAGAGCAGGAGCTAAAGTGCTGTGGAGCCCGCCATCATCCTTTAGTTGATTGGATGTGACTGATGGTGTTTGGCTAGATGGAGGGACCCCTGACCATGGAAACCAGAGGGCTGGGATTGGGGGGAATGGAAGCTCTGGGGAGGTTAGGGTGGGTTATACCATTCAGGTGGGGATGGGGTGGGGATGTTATGATAGGAGTCAGAGGGCAAGCTGCTCTGGGGGAAGACGCCCCCTGTGTTTATTACCGGGGGTGTGTTCCAGCCCTCTGGACTCAGATCCAGGCCCCGGACAGCAGACCCATGGAGGCCTGGCTTTTGGTTGCTACTTCTTGATGTCAGGTCGGCTAACAACAAGGCCCCCCTTATATGTGATTTGATCACTGAGGAGCAGGCCAACCTGGCGTGTATCACCAAGACCTGGCTGGGCTCTGAAGAGGGGTGCCCCTTTCAGAAATGTGCCCAGCCAGGTTCATGGTCTGGCACCAGCTGAGACCCCAGGGCAGGGGAGGAAGGGTAGCAGTTGCCATCCGGGAATCTTTTTTGGCCTTCAGGGGCGCTACTCCACAAGTGGCAGGTTGTAAGACCCTGTTCCTGAAGTTGGGCTCTCCAGAACGGTTGGGATTGTTGTTGCTGTACCAGCCTCCCTGCTGCATAGCAACTTCCCTGCCTGAGCTGCTGGAGGCCATCGCAGGGCTGGCAGTGGAGTTCCCCAGATTTATGGTCTTGGGGGACTTCAATCTGCCATCCCTAGGGCATGTCTCAGAGGCAGCTTGGGAGTTCATGGCCACCATGGCGGCCATGGGCCTGTCCCAGATTATCCATGACCCAGCTCGGGACAGTGTTCTCACACCGGACTTGGTTTTCTTGTCAGAGCAGTGGCATTGTGATCTGAAGGAGGAATTACATCTGTCCCCCTTGTCATGGTCAGATCATGTCCTGGTGGTCTTGAGAGTCTCCTATGCTACCCCCCTCTGCAAGGAGGCAGGACCCATTCAATTGGTCCACCCCCAGTGACTGATGGACCCAATGGGGTTCCAAAGGGAGCTGGAGATTATACCTGAGAGTCTGCTGCACAGTCCAATGGAGACCTTGGCCTCTACCTGCAATAGGAAAATGACTGAGGCCTTGAACAAGATTGAGTCCATGCCCATTAAGCCTGACACTCCCCATGGTTTACAGAGGAGCTGAGGGTCTTGAAAACAGTTAAGAGACATCTAGAGTGCAACTGGAAGAAAACAAGGATAAAAGCTAAAGTTGCTATTAAGGCCTATCTTGTGGTGGTAAGAGTGGTGAAATGTCAATATTTCTCCTCTCTTATTGCATCTGCAGAATGCCACCCAGTGACCCTGTTTAAGATCACCCAATCCCAGTGGCCCATCTACAGGCATACGCAGCGAAGTTTTCTGAGCATCTGGTGGATAAAATTGCTTGGTTCCAGTTCCAGTTGGATACCAAGCATGAGACATGGTCTGTAGAGATGCCTAGGGTACGGTCTTACCCTGTTATCTGGGAACCCGAGAAAATGGACAGAGTCCTTCAGACAGTCAATGCCACCACTTGTCGATTAGATCCACGTTCCTCCTGCCTGGTCAAGGCTACTTGGGAGTTGACATGTGGGTAGGTCCAGGTGATGATGAATTCATCCTTGAGGGAGGGAGTGTTTCCAGCTGCCTTTAAAGAGGCACTGGTGGATCTCCTCCTCATGAAACCATCACTGTATCCCACCATACTGAACATTTTTGTCCAGTCTCCCACCTCCCTTTTTTAGGGAAGGTGGTTGAGAAGGTGGTAGCCTTGCAGCTGATGAGGATCCTGGAGGAAACAGATTATCTGGACCCTTTTCAGTCAGGTTTCAGGCCTGGATATGGGATGGAAATGGCACTGGTCACACTCACGGATGATCTCTGGCAGGAGCGGGATGGGGATAGTGCATCCATCCTTGTCATTCTTGACCACTCAGCGGCTTTCAATACCCTTGACCATGGCATCCTTTTGGGTCGATTTAGGGAGTTGGGAGTGAGCAGCAGTTTTGTGCTGGTTCTCTTCTTTCCTCCAAGGTTGATCCCAGTCGGTGTTGACTGGGAGTGAGAGGTCCAGCCTGCAGCCCCTCCTCTGTGGAGTGCTGCAGGGTATGGTACTTTTTCTGCTCCTTTTTAACATATATGTGAAACCACTGGGTGAGATCATCCACCACCATGGAATGAGGTATCATCAATATGCATATGATACCCAGTAATATATCTCCATCTCAGGTGACATGAATGATGCCGTGACCACCTTTTGCAGTGCCTGGAGGCTGTGGAGGTCTGGATGGGGTGCAACAGGCTTCAGCTGAACCCTGGCAAGACTGAGTGGTATGGATTGGTGGCTCCTCTGTATCTGAGGATTTACCAGCTTTGGTTTTGGATGGGTTGCACTTTCCCAGACAGACCAAGTGCGTAATCTGGGGGATCCTCCTGGACTCACAACTCCTGCTTGAGGAGCAGGCGGTAGTCATGGCCAGGAGGGCCTTTGCCCAACTTTGTGTGGTGTGCCAGTTATGCCCTTTCCTGGATCAGGAGGCTCTCCAGTCAGTCACTCACGCCCTGGTCATCTCTCAGTTAGAGTATTGCAATGCACTCTACGCCGGGCTACCCTTGAAGAGTATGTGGAAGCTACAGCTGGTTGAAAATGTGGCCGTGCGGACAGTCTTGGGTTCCCCAAGAACAGCACATATAACACTTTTACTGTGGGAGCTGCATTGGATCCCAGTTTGCTTCTGGATCCAATTCAAAGTTTTGGTTATTACCTTTAAAGCCCTACATGGCATGGGTCCAGGGTGCCTGAGGTCACATCAACCCATCCCACCCGGTCAGGCAGAGAGGGCATGTTGCAGACACCGTCAGCAAGAGAATGTTAGCTGGCAGGGCCCAGGAGGAGAGCCTTCTTTGCCATTACCCCTGCCCTTTGGAATATTCTCCCCCCAGAGGTGCGGCAGGCCCCTACCCTCCTGGCTTTCTGGAAAGGATTCAAGACCTGGCTCTGCCAGCTTGTGTGGGGTGACAAGAATCTTACCCAGTCCTGGGGGTGGCTGGCACCTTGATGATGCTCCCAGAGCTATTGCCAATTTAACATCTATTCTTTGATTATATTTATTTTCTATTTATTCAGGATCATTTTATATTGTATTTTTAATTGATTTCAACTGCTTTGTAAACTGCCTAGAGTTGTTTTTTTAACTGGGAAGCAATACAATCTGGAAGCCTCCAGTTTTGGGGAGCTCAGAATAAAGTAATTCATATGCCACCTCTATCCACTTATAGTACTGAGGAATAAATTCTTCTCTGTAGGTCTGTTATGTGAGATTGAGAATTCATAGCTGCTCTTGGTCTGAGGGCCCAGCACAAGGGTATTTGTAGTATCTATTACAGTCAACTGGAATTGGATCCTGAACTGCAATATCTACATGACATTCTCAATATATTCAGGCCTTACTGTATATACTATACAGTGGTACCTCGGTTCACGAACTTAATTCGTTCTGCGACTCTGGTCGCGACCCAAATTGGTTGCGACCCAAATCAAATTTTCCCATAAGGTTCAATGTAATTACGGTTAATCCGTTCTGACCCCTCCGAATTTGGTCGCGACCCGATTTTGGTCATGTCCCGAATCAAATTTTCCCATAAGGTTCAATGTAATTACGGTTAATCCATTCTGAACCATATGTACTTTTTTTTTTAAACCACAAAAATATGAAACAAAATACAGTACGAAGAGAGAGAATGCTAACCTTGCTCGACGCGACTTCTGGCGTGGAGGACAGGAAGGCGGGTGGGGAGGCAGTTATTGCTTGGAGGGAGAGGCCCCCTCCCTACAGGAAGCCACGACCACGTGTCACAGGAGGGAAAATGGCTGCAGATACTGTTCGTCACCCGATCCGGCATTCGCGAATGGAAGCAAAATTTTGCGAACGGTGCTGTTTGTGACCCGAATTGGTCGTGAACAGAAGCGTTCGTGACCCGAGGTACCACTGTATTTCCTATTAAAATAATAGTTAATTTTCATTTCTCCCATAAAAATAATCTTCAGACAAGATACATTCCCAAATGAATCCTTAATTATGCAATACCTTATTCTCAAAATTTTATTGGAGAAGGATCAGATGATGATGACTTCCATTTGCAATCTTCCCACACTTCCAGTCATTTTTCTGGCTGCAGAAATCTGTAGGATGGAAATAATAACACCCTTTTTTGAAGTTGAGGAAAAGGAACTGTGGAAACTCAAACACTGAGAGAATATATATATGATGCTTGGTAACATCAGCTGCCCAAATTCACACCAGACTAAGCAATGCATGAATTGTTAAATATTGTTTCTGCTGTAATAACGCTCTTAAGGCAATCACTCTCATTTGGGACAACATTTGATGGGACACTAAACCCATGATTCACTTTTGAATACACACTTTTATGTTTTTACTAGGTAGCAATTGCAGTTTGTGTATGCTTGTACATGTGTTATTATTTGTGCACTGGTATGAGGAAAGAATCTCTAGTCCTTTCCACAATTCTGATCTGGATACCCTCCAAATCCACTCCTCACAATATAGTTATTTATATCAGAAGCTCCCAGTGGTATTCTTCCACTGTCCTTTTTCTCCCATACCAGTCCCATTCACATCTGGAACTCCATGGCACTACTTAGTACAGGCGGAAAAAAACATACACCTAAGCATGAATAGAGCAAAAATGTCACTTTCATCTAATTTGGTCTTTAGCCAAATGGAACACTGAGGATACAGTAGTTATTTGAAATGAAGATGAGCCCCCCCCCAAATAATTTATCTTTAAAATGGAAGAATTGTCTTAAGTTTGATGAGAATACAGCAAAAGGAGGCAGAATATATATTAATTTGTTCATTCATTCATAATTTGTTCATTCATAATTTGTTTATTCATTCATTCATTTTCTGAGAGAGACTCACCTTTTGGTAAAATGCTAATACTACTGACCTGCCTTACACAAAGGGGAGGATCATCTCTGGAATTGTCATATATATATTTTGAAAGGTCCATGAAGAAAAAGAGATCCAGATCCATAATTTGGTAATAACTTTATTAAGATCAAACAAAAATTCAAAACTAAAACCAGGTGTTTTTATTTACAAAGTCAGCTCCATGTAGAAACTGCAGATTGAAAAATTTAATTCTCATGGCTAAAATACTTGACATAGTTTTGGGATTTATTCATTTAGCTTCTTCTCTAGTCATGTTTTTTGTACCACCACACCCAATGAAGTATTTTGGAAATTTTAAAAGCTTGTATACTTTTTAAATGTCATTTACGTGGCAAAGTAATAAAAGCATTATTACTATAGATTTGGGATACTCTTTTCTGTTTTTATTTGCTTATTTTCTGAGTTGATACAAGATTTTAAAATTAATTAATTTTGAATTAATTAATTTAATTAATTCCCATAAAGATGCCAAGATACAATAACAAGGAGTCAAGCTTGAATTGAGGCTGTTGCCTTTTTATTTGACAACAATGGCCTGAGAATCTGTGAAGTTTATGTATGTGTCAATCATTTCTGTACAAAGTCACCCAGTTTTTGAAGTAGTATTTTGCAGCTATATACCTCTTTCAAGAAATATTTTTGAAGCTTATTTTATCTGGCAAAACTGTCTATTGTCCTTATCCAGAGCTTTCTTCAAAGTACTATTTCTTAAAATAATTTCAAATGTCCCCTGAGGAAATAGTTCTCATTAGCAGATCCTAAATATTTTTAGACTAAGCATTATATCTCTATTCATTGGACCAGCATTCATTCAATGTATTTGGAAAATATATCAAAATGGTTTCAGAAGCTCATTCAGTATGTAAGCCATTACAATAATGAAACAATGAATTGTCTCAACAACTTCTTAACTGCTCCTGGGCTTTGAACATTTTTTGAGGATCAGTGTACTTACTTAGGAAATGAAATATGTATTTAAGAGTTTAGATAGTTATTTATTTTCACTTTTTTAAAAAAGAACCATTTAACTGCCATGATTAAACTCCCTGTGTTGTTTGACTGTGGGTGTATTAGTACATGGTATGTATCTCTTAATAGGTGGGATGCAGGCAACTATGTTGGCTTGCAAGATAATCTTTAGATTAAGGATTCTTGCTTGCATAAAGTAGCATAAGTATGCAAAACTGGGCTTTGGTTGCATTTGTGATATATTGCTTTACAATTAACAAGCAATGGTGTATGTGGCATGGGTATAACTAAGGCTGGTAACCTAATCTATACCTTCTCTGTATTACTAAACAGCATTAAAACCTGAATTTGAATCCTCCAGGCTGTGGATGAGGAAAAATGCATGATTACTGCAAAAATAAAGATGAGAAAATGATCTTGTTTAGTATGTATAAACGGAAAATGACAATCACAAGGACTGCTGTCTAAAAAGGATTTAGACAGAACAATTTTGACAGGAAAAAATATGCCTTGGATGTGGATGAAAAGGGCTGAATTGGGAACTTCAATCAGTGTGAATGAAATTAAAAGTAAAAACTAATAAATAATTTGGGGTGGAACTGAAATGAAAGAATGCTGGAAGGACAATTTAGAGATTTGTATTGGAATGATGATGATATGCTTAAGAGTGGAATTCAAATGAATGAATGTCATAAATTAATTTACTTATTTATTGCAATGATGTTTATGCTGCTTTATTCTGGTCAAATCTAAACAGCTTAGAAGGTCAACAGTCATTAGCAGCAGTAAAATAACACACAGAGAAAAATCAATATAAATACATTAGTAGAACACTTGCAGTCCCACATCTTAGTCAGGACAACCAAATACTGAACCAACTTTGTTCCCAGAAGTCTCTTCAAATTAGCCAGGATAAATGGAATAAATGGTTCAATACTGAGTACTGAATAAGACGATATGTGATGTCTGCTAGGTTGTTTAATGTTGTTTATGGACAAATTATAAAGACTGTTTGTGGTGTCTGGCTCCCTACCCAGGACTTGGCAGTAAAACATCAATCTTCTGACACTTCATGGCTTATCTTGGCTCCTTATCCAGACACAGACACGACCCAGCAAGAGAAAAATGTTATTGCAGTCAAGAATGAAGCCATGTAAGCATTTGATTGTCCATTGCTGCTGAGACGGTGTGAATGACTCCTATACTCCTGGTGGTTCAAAACTGTGGTGCCATTTTCACAAATTAATGAACTCTTGGCACAGTACTTGGTGGCTTGAAGTTGACCAGTTGTTTGTTTACAAACTGCCATTTCTGGCTTGAGAATTGTTAGTTCCTGCCTCAGCCTTCATACATCATGATGTTAGAGGTGTATTGCTTGGAAACATGAATGTGTATGTATTTTTGTACACTGTGTTTAGTGTTAGATAGCAATACTTAGTAGTTAGATCTGACAGAGCAAATGGATTAAACTATTGCAAGTTATACATATATATGTATGTATAGAAGACTCTGCCATGGTCCCTGCCCTATGGAATACCCTCCCCCCAGAGGTGAGGCAGGCCTCTACTCTCTGGGCCTTCTGGAAAGCAGTTAAGACCTGGTTCTGCCAACTTGCATGGGGTGAGAAAAGAGGCAACTCACCCTGGCAGTGGCTATCACCTTGAAGTTGCTCCTGTATGTTAATATCTTTTCTACCAGCAACACCTTGGAAGATATTATTTATGTATGTATATGTTTTTATTGTATTTTTATACTATTTACTGTATTTTAATATTTATTTTTCATTTTTACTGTAAATTTTCTAGTAAGATGGGCAGTGACCAAATTTGAAATATAAATAAATAAAAATATAAAGGGAAAAGCACAACAAACAGATGAATTTTTGTACCTTGACTGAAAATTTTCTAAAGCTAGAAAAAAGGATGGAGAAATCTCAAGATGCTGTAACAAGAAGTGGGTAGAATGTGGTATTTTGCAAGGAATGGATTTTGTAAAAACGGCTACACATAACAGCATACTTCTTCAAATTTTGTTATAAGGAAATCGGGTATCTCAGGAGAAATATAAATGCAAGTTGAATGCAATGGGAATTGGTTACTTAAGAAACAGTGTTGTAAAACAAAAAGAAATAAGATCAAGAATGAATGGGTCCTGAGTGAATGTAGACTGAATAAAAGTAACTAGTATGAAACATGTATATTGAAGTTATTCAGGATCAGAACAAATATATGCAGTAAGACTGAATGGGTTGAGAGGAAGACTAAGAAAGTTGTGACTGGATGGAGTTGCTGAGATCCTCCAAAGACAAGAAGTGAAAAATATAAATAATAAAAGGCAATGTATAAACGGATGTACAGATGTGGTGGACCCATGGATGGTTTGCAATGACAGAGGGGTAAGGAGAAACATAGTCTGTGGTGTTGGTCTAATTTAGATTTAATTGTATCTCTTTTTCTTACATCACATTTTTGACTTCTTTAGCTTATATTTCTTACTCCTTTCTGTAGATTGCATAAGGCTGCTTAGCTGAAAGGGAATAACATGATGTGTATGTATATATGTATGTATGCATGTATGCATGCCATTGCCTTTGAACTGTGGTGCTGGAGAAGACTCTTAAGAGTCCCCTGGACTGCTAGGAGGTCAAACCAGTCAATCTTAAAGGAAATCAACCCTGATTGCTCATTGGAAGGATTGATAATGAAGCTCAAGCTCAGTTACTTTAGTCACCTAATGTGAAGAGAGGACTCTTTGGAAAAGACCCTGATGCTGGGAAAAATTGAAGGCAAAAGGAGTGGAGGATGGCAGAGGATGAGATGGTTGGATAGCATCACTGAAGCAATGAGCATGAAACTGAGCAAACTCAGGGAGGCAGTGAAGGACAGGAAGGCCTGGCACGATACGGTTCATGGGGTCATGAAGAGTCGGACACAACTTAACGACTGAACAACATGCATGTCATGTGTTAACTGGGCAAGAAAAATAATCCATTGTTTAGAATAACATCAATCAAGTAATAAAACTACGTTTTTGCATTAAAATGCAAAATAGCTCACAGTCTGTATGAAATTGAAGTTTCACTGTTGGCAGAAAATGGCTATCATTTATCCTAATAACATAACTTTGGCTTTCTTCAAACCATCCAAAAAATTTTTCCAGTAGTTTCTTATATTGTGTTGCATGCAACTTTGCTATTCTAGAGGGAGGCAGCTACAACTGTATTGGTGTCTTTTGCAAGAGACTTAAACAATAAGCATAACATATTTGAGTCCTCAAACGTCTGCATTAACACACCCATCCACTTGAATTGAACTTGCCCAACTTATATACACAGCAGTTTAAAGATGTTACCTATGCTTGTATGTATTTCTCATAGATTATACAAATATACAAGAAACTGAACAGAAAAAAAAAAACAGTTTCAGAAGATGCTTTTCTGGTGAAATTAAGCAAAGAAAGACAGATTACCTGTTGAAATGCAGACAGCTTTATACAGTTACTTCAATGGCTTATACAGTTCGTTTGGCAACCTGGGTAAATCTTTAAATGGAACATTCAGTGATTCCACTTCCGATCAAGTATGTTGCTTTCCCCTTTGTCTTGACATCACAACAAAAATATGACTTGGTTTATGCATTTTTCTAAATCATGTTTGTTTGGCTTAAAGTGTTCTGTCAACCTAGTTTCTGTGATTTGACTAAATCATGAATTAGAAAGATGTCTGGACCCAACTAATTGCATTGTTTATTTATTTAACATAATGAGTGAAACAGCTCTGTTTCCAAGCTTTTTGTAAACATCAGTTGGGGAGGAAGGAATGATCACTGCATGAAAGAAAGGGAGCTTAAATCTTTCCTGTATAATATTTTCTTAAGAAAATAATTTCCATGGGCATTATATTTTCCAAAACACATCAAATAACAGCTTCAAGAGTAGAGTATTTTAGGTGATGCATAAGAAAAATGTCCCCATATTATGTTTTTTGGCAAGTGTACCATATCTGGACTGCAGAATCTGGAGGACTACTAAATGGCACCAAGGAGCAGAGAAAACATTAATTCTTTGCTTCCCTGTAATGGTAATTTGTACTTCTATGCTTCATACAAGGATTCAGGTCCCTCCAAAACCTCAGTTTGGGAAATGTTTAAAGGGACAGAAAAATACTGACATATTTCCTTCAAAGTTAACATAGCTCTTAGAAATATTCCATATTTCTCTTGGAAAAACATGAAGGGACAGTTTACCATGTATGGTGGACTTGTGAAAAAGTGAAAAAATATTTATGATGATGCAGAGAGTTTTAAAAATCATTCAGATGAAACCAGAATTTTTCTTACTAGGACTTATGGATAGTCAATTAGAAAAGACTCATGGACAATTGGTTTTATATATGGTAATCACAGCGAGGTTGTTATATGCACAAAGATGGAAGAATACAGAAATACCCACAACATAGGAATGGATCATGAAGATGGCAGAACTTGCAGAAATGGCTAAATTGACTTGTTTGATTAGGGAGGGAACAACAACTATTTTTTTAAAGACTGAAAACCTTTTATGGACTTTTTGCTGAAAATGGATAGAAATGAATAGGTAACATCTGATTTTACCAATTAACAAGGGTTGAATATGGGGAGAAGGGAACCATGTTATGTAATTTAGAAGCGGGGGGGAATGATCTCAAGTATAACTGCTGTAAAGAAGACTGGAAGTTGCTTCTTTAAGTATTTTTTTGTTTGTTTTCTTTCTCTTTCTCTTTGTTTTCTATTGTTTTCAACACTTTTCTTTATCTTTCTTTTTTCTATATTGATTTGCGTTTATCTTTTAATTTTGTAAAAAACCTATATAGACAGATAGACAGACAGAGAGGGAGAGAGAGAAACATTCCATATTTCCTCATTTGTGAAGGCCTTAACTCCCACAACCAACTAGTTAATATGACCATTAGAATATCTACCTCCCTCCCCCCAAAAATCCTATGTGCAACTATTTGGAAGTTAAGGGCATGGGGACTTGAGTATGAAGTTCTTGTGGAAATGGTTTGCAATACCTTGCTTCCTTGCAAATAGGATTGCTTAAGGTAGGATGTAAATTGTGTAAAGCTATCTTGCCAATATCTTCCAAGTGGTTTAGTCAGTTAAACTGACTTCACCCTCAAAATCCAGAGCAAATATAAAAGGCAGCAGGGTGTTATACTAGTGTTTTTGCAGAACCATGGAAATAGAGTGCTAGAAGTGGGACAGAGTATTTGGATTCCTGTTAATGTGATTCCTCCGCTGCTCAGCAAAATGTATTTCAGAACACTACTTTTTATTTAATGGAAAAAGTATACTGAATGAGTGACAGAATGAGTTCTTCAAATTGTTCTATTTTTAAACTAGCAATTCATTAGTATGCATCATTTATTTTGTGTTGGGCAATGGCTTAATAGAACAGACATATGATGTTGCCCCTATTTCACTATATTGTTTGAAATTCAACTCCTTGTATTTACAGTAGGAGTGGAGAACTAATCACTGTCCAGATATCGTGGGCCGATACATTTTATTGATCAGAAGCTGGCATTATGCTCAATAGTTAGGGAAGTAGTTGCTGATGCTGAATACCAGGTCAGCCTGTAATAAGGCCTTCCTCAACAAGGAATGAGAGAGCTGACTTGACATGTATAACAGAGACCTGGCTGGGCTTGGGGACAGTTTCCCCTTCTGGGTTTTGAGTATGGCACCAGATGCAATCCCATGCAAGAGCAATGGAGTCAGAATAGTCAGAAATTCAGGGCAGTAGCAACATGAGCTTGGGGTTGTTCCTGTGAGAAGTATTTCAAGCATCTGTCAGATAAAGTCAGTTGGGCTGCTCTGAGATGGAATCTAACTGTGCAGGACTGAGGCATGATCTGGCTTGGTTATCTGGGGGTTTTGACCTGTTTATCCCAAGGAAGTGGACAGGATATTTGGGTTGAAAGTACAGCCACCTATGTATTAAATCCATGTTCCTCCTGAATGGTCAAGGCCCACCTGATTGTTCAAGATGTGTGAGTTAGTCCAGGCAGTGTTGAATTCATATTTAAGGGGGTGGTCCCACCTGTGCTTAAGAGGGCTGTGGTCTGCCTTTTCTCAAAAAGCCATCATTAGAGTGAACAACACTGGACAATTTTCACTTAATTCTAATTTTCTCTTGCTGAAAAGGTGGTTGGGCTGCAGCTTCAGAAGTCCTGGAGGAAGTAGACTTCTTTCACTCAGGTTTCAGACCTGGGTATAATATTGAAATGACATTGAATACATTTGTGGATGACCTCTGCAGGACAAGGATGGCGGTGGTGTAGCCATCCTGGCTCTCTTTGATCTTTCAGTGTCCTTTGATACCATCAATCATTGTATCCTTCTGCGTCAGATCAGGAGATTAGGAGTGGGTGGCACTTCAGGATTGCTTCCAGTTGGGGTAGGTGAAAGGTCTAGCCTTAAGGCCCTGCTTTTCAGGGTTCCACATGCCTCTACTTTCTTCCCACTTCTATTTAGGATCTACATGAAGCTGATGGGTAAGGTCATCTGTCAGCATGGGGACAGGTATCATCAGTATGCTGATGATACCCATACTACATTTCCATTCTGAATCAACCAAGTGAAGCTGTCAAGATTCTTTCTCAATGCCAGGAGACTGGATGGGGAAGAACTGGCTTGGGTTAACTCTAGCAAGACTGAATGGCTACGGGTTTTAGGCCCCCTAGCTCTGGGACTCTCCATCATTGGTTCTGGATGGGGTAGTGCTGCCCCAGATGGAATTGGTGCATAATTTTGGGATCCTCCTAGACCCCTGGCTCCTGCTTGAAGAGCAGGTGGCACCCATTGCTAGGAAGATCTTTGCACAAATGCATCTTATTTGGCAATTGTGCTGGTTACTGGATCAGAGGCCCTGCTCATAGTCACTCAATACCTTGGTCATTTTGCACCTGGATGTACGGTACTGAACTTAACATAAGCATCAGTTTTTGAAACTGAAACCCACCCAAGAAGTTTTTGCTAAACCATAAAATCTAATATAAGTGGAATATAATGCAAGCAACCAGATAGAAATGTAAAATGAGAATTTCTTCTATCAACTGGACTTAACACATAGGCCTTCTACAATGGAGAGTGCAATTTTCAGATAGATGTGCATGCCAGCACTATTTCTGATTCAAAATACTATTGCCTATTCTATCTCGTGCTTCGTATTTACTGTCAGATGTGGTTTTACTGTCAAATACTGGCTTTATGTATAACACAAAGCCATAATGTGACTTGCTTAGTGTAATGTGTAAACCCAGCATATGGGGTATTGTAGGCCTAGTCCTTATAATACTGTGCAACTGGACAAAATATAGGGAGAAGCAGGCACTGACAGTTCACTTTTCTTGCTGCTTTATGGACAGAGCAATCCTACAGCGAGAGGAGGAGGGTTGTTGCAGCCTATTAAGTTACTAAATCTTCAGCTGAATTTACACAACATGCTAACCCCAAACAAGCAGGCGTAATTTTGGTGTAGCATGATGTGTGAAATAAGGTAATGTTTAAAACTGTTTTAAATCCTTATTGTTTGGTAATTTTTTATTTCCTTTCTCTGCATCAGCTCAAAAATGTGTTTGTTTACCATGTTTCAGCTGCAATCATCTCTGTACTGAATAGCAGGTTACCACCAGCTTATCCGTAAAAATAAAGCTTTTTTTAATCCGTAAAAATTAAAAACTAAAAAGCACAAAATACACAGAGTTAATGTTATTTCAAGGGCACCAACACAGAGTGAACATCTAGAGCAGCCTGAGCTTCTCTTCCCTTCATGTTGTCATAACAAATCTTCTGCCAGTGATTGATGTCGTTGGCTGCCAAGGAGGCTTTTCCACTGAGAGCAATGTTCTTACCATGCCTCTGGTGGAGTTCATCCCCCTTCCTGGAAGCTCAGTGCAGTTGCATGGTTCAACAAAAATAATCTTGCTTAGAGATGCATGCACTAAACTCAGATGTGTTTGTTTTGAGCCCTTCTTGATGGCAAATGCCTCCAGCCCCCTAAATTATTTAGGTTTCAGTTTCCAAGTACATTACCCAAAATAACTCAGCAACTTCCCAAAGGATATGACATCTATAAAATAAGAATCAGAAATATTAGCTTGGAATATAAACATTATTCTGTAACTTTCTTCAAAAGACAATGCTGTACTGTATCTGTTTCAACCCTCAGGGTCATTTTTGCAATGTTGTTGTTTAGTCATTAAGTCGTGTCCGACTCTTCGTGACCCCATGAACCATATTGCGCCAGGCCTTCCTGTCCTCATTTTTGCAATAGCCACTATAAACCCCACAAGTTTGGGGCCTTTACCTTTCCTAGGATCAACTAAATGACACAACTGAAATGACACAAAGGTTTTTTGGTGGTTGTGTGTGTGTGTGTGTCTGTGTGTGCCTTCGAGTCAGCGTTGACTCCTGGCAACTGCCCGGACTAATCTCTGCAGTTTTCTTGGCAAGATTTCAGAAGTGGTTTGCCATTGCCTCCTTCCTAGGCTGAGAGTGAGTGATTGGCCCAAGGTTACCCAGCTGGCTTGTGCCTAAGGCAGGACTAGAACTCATGGGCTCCCAGTTTCTAGCCTGATGCCTTAACCACTACACCAAACTGGCTATCTGTGTTAGTTTTAGGCTCTTCCAAATACTTTATCAAGTTGTATGTTACAAAAACATACAGGGATTAGTGAAGAAGCAAGAAAATTCAGAAATTGATAGGTAGGTAGCAGGTATAATCACAGGTAGTTTTTTAACCTAGCATTCATGAAAAAGGGGAAAAAATAGTTGATTTGTTAGTGATCAGTCCCTTTCTTAATTCTGAAAAAATATGCAAGTTAATCAATGGTCCAGGAAGGTAGAGAATAATCTAGTTTATTAATTATTTATAATAATAAATATTAGCTCTTTTTTATAATAGTAATTGTCAGAAAACGACAGACACGGGTTCGGTTGTCCAGTAGACAGAAGTTTTTATTGGGCACGTTTGCAAAGGTGGGTCCCTCCCGCAGCAATGGAGGAACTCCGAAGCAAGGTCTGACAGGTTTTTTATACCACCTATCTGTCCTCCCCCTCCTACGAGGGCTTGGCTCACAATCTCACCTTTTTTACCGCCCCGGAGCGCCGCTAATTAACCGCAAAACCGCAGACATTCCACTTCCGAATCCAATCAGCGCAATACACATTCCAATCCCCACTTGACCCGACAGCCGCCCCCTGCCGTTTCTCTTCACTCTGGAGCGAACGTGCCTCTTGCCTGCAGTCTTTCCTCCCTCCTGCCGCCCCTCTCCACTCTGGTGCGAGTGTGCCTTTTGCCCATCCTCCCTCCTGCCACCCCCCCAAGGCTGCCCCATGGTGCACAGCGCTCTCCCCTAGCAAACATGGTTCGTTTGAGGCCCTCACTTCTCCCTGCCTTCTCACAATCCCCCCTTTTTCTTTTCACGCCTCTGTTGGGCCTCAAACCTGGCTAACAGGATTGCTCCCTCGTCCCGGACCCGGGGCTTCACACACTGGGACAGGTAATTCCCACAAGCAGGGAGACATTGCATTAAGCAACATACTAGGACCAGTAAGGCAATGAAACCAATGGCTAGTACAAAAAGTTGTTTTAACCAAGCAAAGTTAGGTAACCAACTAGTGAGCCACGACCAATTCCATCCCTCTGGATCCTCGGATATGCGAGAGGCTAAGGTCTTCAACTTGGCTAGTTTTGCTTCAACATAATTCTTATTGTTGGTTAGGTTAAAGCAACAAAGACCTTGAAAAGATTCACAGCCTTGTCCTGCCCTTAATAGGAGATAGTCTATAGCTATCCGATTTTGAATGACCGCCCTCCTGATCTCAGTGACTTCTTCAGTGAGGGCTGCAATGAGAGAGGATGTAAGGTTGACACTTTTAGCCAGGAGGCAGGCCACCTTCCTTAGGTCCAGGTAAGCCCTTCCACTTAGTGCAGGAACCCCTACTAAGGAGAGGGCCAGAGCCATGGCTTCTGTTTCAGACAAGAGTGTCACATCACTCTCACAATCAGATGGCAGCTCCCTTTTTCTTTTTTCTTTTGATGGGTGCGCTTGTATTGGAGGCAGGGCATATAGAGAGGTCAGGCGCCCTATGGCACAAGGGCCCCCTGAACTATAGGCTGGAACATAGGTGTAAGCTTCATGTCCACATAACAAAAAGAAACCTTTAGGTAGGTATAGAGGGGTTGAGGCGTAAGGGATATTATAGATCCCTCCACAAGTGAAAGCAGGACCTTTTGAGGGCAGTGGGTGGGTACGGTTCTGAGTATTGTTGAAATATACACATTGAGTTGCATTGGTTATCCCCAAGAGATTTAGAGCTATTTGCCTTTGATTAGTCCAGGGTCTTGGAGTGGGAGAAGACCCAAAATGATAGAACATCCCCCCCCACGAGGGATCATCCCCAGTGATATCAATATTCGCTATCTGAGTAACATTCTTCAATGCTTCCAAACTGATGGGTATTCCAAAGAAACAGGTGGAGGTGACACCCTTCACAGTCAAGAGTTGCCCCACACAAAAAGTTGTGCTGTTCAAAGCTGTCTGTGCCAATTCTACAAAAAAATTGTTGTTAGAGCTGTGCTGTAGAGCATCTAAGCAGTGACATAATAGAATAACCTGGATGCAAGCCTTCATGTTGTTCATCTCCTCCCTGCCTTAGTTCAGTTCCTTTTAAGTTTTACTTTGAGTCCGTCTCCTGGTTGGGCAGTCCACGGTCGGGGGTCGGGAGCTCGCTTAACCCGATGGTAGTGGGTCCAACCCCCCTGTCGGGTTCGAACCGCTGATTCAGTTGTCAGGAGAACTTGGTATGGTCCCTCCCAAGACGGCTTCAGTTTCTCATCCTTCCACGTCTTTATCAGGACCCAATCCCCTGGCTTGTGGGGGTGTTGGTCTTCCAGCAAGGGGGCCGCTGAGCGAGGAGTCCCTGTTTTCTTAAAGATAAGAGAGATTGTGACAGTACCAGGAGATACTTTCTCAGGAAGGCATCCTTTAGCTCGGGGATAGGCTCTCCCATTGGAGCCAGGAAAGGTCTTCCCATCATCAGCTCGAATGGGGAGACCCCCACATCCTTGCGAGGGGCTGTCCGCATTCGAAGCAGGGCAACCGGAAGTGTCTTTGTCCAAGGTAGCCCTGTTTCCAATCCCAGTTTGGTGAGATGTTGCTTCAATACCCCGTTAGCTCTTTCCACTTTCCCACTGGATTCAGGATGCCAAGGGGTGTGGAGTTCCCATCGAACCCCCAGGCTTTGCATGACCTCCTGCAGCACCTTGTGGGTGAAGTGGGTCCCCCTGTCAGAATCCAGACTCTCTACTATCCCATACCGGGGGACGATCTGTTCCAGGAGAACTTTTGCTACTACCTGTGCAGTCGCCCTCCGGCTGGGCACCGCTTCCACCCAGCCAGTGAGGTGATCTTTGAGTACCAACAGGTACTTCAACCCAGCCACAGGAGGGAGTTCCGTAAAGTCCACCTGGACTCGCTGAAAGGGCCATATTGCCAAGGGCCTTCCTCCCCTCTCCCTTCTCCTCATGGCTTTGCGATTGGTTTTCTGACAAATCAGGCATTTCCAGCACACAGCCTGCGCCTCTGTCCACATCCCCAGGCTCCAGTACCACGGCTTTACAGTATCTATCAAAGCCTGCACCCCCAGTGAGACCCTTCGTGCAGTTTCTCCAACATCCCCCTCATGTCAGCACGGCTCACTACTGGGGTCCCCTCAGTTGTAACCCAACGACCTGCTTCCTCCCTGCAACCTTCCCTTTCCAGCAGCACCTCATCCAACTTCCCCGGCGTCCAAGCCGGAGGTTCTTCTATCTGGGGGATTGCAATCATGATGGCAATGGGGACACCCTCCGCTGCCTCCTTTGCTACTCGATCAGCAAGTCGGTTCCCTCTTGCCTCCATCGAGTCCCCCTTCTGATGTCCCATTATATGCACCACTGCAATCCTGTCGGGTTCTTGAAGAGCTTCCATCATCCCCTCTATCAGTTGCCGAGCTTTCACCTCCTTCCCAGCAGTTGTGAGTAAACCCCGTTCCAGCCAAATTTTCCCGAAAGTGTGCACTACTCCCCAGGCGTATCGCGAGTCTGTGTAGACGGTGAGGGACACTCCCTTTCCTAACTCTAGTGCCCGTTTCAAAGCGTGCACTTCACACAGCTGAGCCGACCAGTCCGCTGGTAGTGCCCCCTTCTCTATTGTCTCTCCCTCCGCCGTCACTATCGCATATCCTGACTTCCTTTGTCCCTGCTCTACTCGGCTAGACCCATCCACGAACCAGACCTCACCCTCTTCCAGCGGGACCTCCTGCAGGTCCTCCCGGGTCTTTGTTTGCAGCTGCAACAGGGTGGAGCACTCGTGCTCCGCCGGCTCCCATTCTTTCCGCTCCCCCGCAAGAAACTCCGCTGGGTTCAAATTCCTGTCTGTTCCTACCACCACATCAGGACTTATCCGGAGAACTGTCTCATATTTCAACATCCTCCCTTCTGTCATCCAAGCAGCCGCCTGCTGACTAAGCACACTTAAGATCTGATGGGGTGAATGGACAATCACGGGGCTCCCAAAAGTGAGTTTTTTCCCTTCTGTCACTAGCACAGCAGCGGCAGCCACTGCCTGCACACAAGTCGGCCATCCCCTCACCACTGGTTCTAAGGCTTTGCTCAGGAAGGCCACTGGTTGATATTTCCCAGCCCGTCTCTGAGTCAGCACTCCAATGGCAGTTCCCCCATGGGCTGTAACGTACAGGTGAAAGGGGAGGGCCAAGTTCGGTAGAGCCAGAGCCGGGGCCGTCACCAGGCTCCTTCGTAATTCCCCCCACTTCTCTGTGTCCCTGTCTGTCCATTCTACCCTGTCAGATGATCCTTTCAACTTCTCATACAGAAACTGAGCCTTGCTCATGTACTCATCTATCCATAGCCTGCAATATCCTACTAGACCCAGAAACCGCCGCACCTCCGTTTTAGTATGAGGGGGCTTCAACTGCATTATCCCCTGTATCCGAGAAGGATCAATCAACTTCTCGCCCTTCCGGAGTACATGTCCTAAATACTTGACCTCCCTTTCCACAAATTGGACCTTCCCTTTTGACACCTTCAATCCTTCTTCAGCCAACCAGTTCAATAAAGCCACTGAATCCTCTCTCACCTTTACTTCCTTCTCTCCAGACACCAACAAATCATCCACATACTGCAGCACCCGAGAACCCCCAGGGGCCCGGAACCCCTGGAGTTTCTCTTCCAATGCCTGTCCAAACAAGAGGGGGCTCTCGGTGTACCCCTGGGGCAGCACAGTCCATCTCAGTTGTTGCTTCCTCCCAGTCTCCGGATCTTCCCACTCAAAAGCGAACAGATCCCTACTTTCTTCTGCCAGAGGGCATGACCAAAAGCATCCTTCAAGTCTATCACCGTGAACCACCGATCCCCGGGAGGGATCTTCCCCATCAAAGTGTAGGGGTCAGGCACTACCGGGGTCCGGGCCAAGACCAAATCGTTGACCCTCCTCAGATCCTGCACCAGCCTGTAACTATTGTCCTTCTTCTTCACAGCTAAGATAGGGGAGTTGAAGGGGGACATAGCCGGCTCCAACAGCCCTTGCCGCCTCAGCCCATCTATGATGGGCTTCAGCCCACGCCTCCCATCCCGGGACAGCGGGTATTGGGCTTGCCGCAAACCAGTCACCCCCGGTTTCAAGGGGATGCTAATTGGGGCAATGCGGAACCGACCCGCCCCCCCCTCTCCTGCCCATACCTCAGGGTTCACAACCTCCACGTCCGCCTCCCGCAACAAACACATCCTTTCTGCCTGTTCCACATTCCACAACTCCACTCCTAGACTACCCATTAGATCCCTTCCCAGCAAGTTCACCCCTGCCTGTGGGATCAGTAACACATCTGCAGTTACCTCCTTCCCATTCCACTCCAGTCTCACTCCCTCCAGTACGTCTGCCTTGACCGGAGAACCTCCCACCCCCATCACCGATACCGACGCGCCCCGGGATTTCGCAATCCCTGGGATCGGTTGGCACAACGATGTTCGAGAGGCTCCGGTATCCACGAGGAACTGCCGTTCCTCGCCGGTGGGACCCACCGTGATGTTTACCAAGGGTTCCCCGTGGGTCCCGGTTGGGGAACCATGACCCCCCTAGTTGTACAGGGGGAAACTCCTCTCACCCGTGGGGCGATCCACCTGGCAGTCCCGAGCAAAGTGTCCTACTCGCCCGCAGCGGAAACAACCTTGCCTATCCCCAGTCCACCTCTCCCTTCTGGGGTCGACGCCACCTCTCCGGGGCCAAGGTCCCCGGACCAGATGGGGAGAAGGTCGCGCCTCCCTCAGTCCCTCCCCCTTCGTCTCATTCTTGGCCTCCGCCTGAACGGCTGCCATCATCATTTGAGTTTTCTGCCTGGTCTTCGCCTCCTCCCTCCCCACATAGGTCTGTTGAGCAATCCTTAGGAGTTCCCCTATCCCCTGTTCAGTCCAACCCTCCCGTTTTTGTATCTTCTTCTGAATGTCTGGCCATGCTTTGGTGACGAACTGCATTTTTAACAAGGTCTCAAAGGCTGGGGTGTCCGGAGTCACGCCCGAGAATTTGGTCAGGCCAACTCGGATCCTCTCACAAAAATCCCCGGGCGATTCATCCTTCCCCTGGGTTACCTCAAAAGCCTTGGTTAAATTCTTCCCCTGGGGCACTGCTGTTCGGATGCCCTCCAGAATCATCTCTTTCATGTCTCTCATGTTCTGCCGGTGTGCGGCATTATTGGGATCCCAATTTGGGTCTGCCAGAGGGAATTTAGTATCTGCGGCCGGGGCATTTGGGACATTTGCATTCCTTCGCTCCCAAGCCCCGAGCGCAGCTCGCCGAATCTGGCCCCTCTCTTCTGGCGTATAGAGGTGGGCTAAAATGTAATTCAGTTCCCCCCAGGAGTATTCCACCGGGCCGAGAAAAAGTTCCAATTGTTCGGCGGCGGTATGGGCATTCTCTTGCATACGAGGGAGGGTCTTTTTAATTCCCTCAACTCACTGGGTTTGATGGGAACTGTTACGTAACTGGTGACGGTCACCCCCTGTGCGTTTGTTCCGTTCGGGACTTCCCGGACGGGGAAGGCACTGGCCGACCTTAGACTAAAGGGCAAGTTCTGAATGTCTTGGTTCAGCTGGTCCAGCTCTTTCCGCAGCCCGGGATAGGGTGGGGGCACCGGAGGGGGAGCGGTAGGAAGAGGAGGAGGAGGAGGTGGCGGCCCCCATTGAGGTCTAGTCAGCCAGAGGTCCTCCTCCTCATCCTCCTGTTCTTTTTGGACAAAAATTTTGGCTAACTTGGGTCGAGGCCCCTCCCAATGAACATGGAACCAGACTTCCACATAGGGTTCCTGTGTTAACATTTTATGCTCCACAATGTAGTTTTTTAGTTGGGTCACCCAGTAATTACTGGGGATTCCAAGAGTATCCCAATGGTAGGGGAATTCGGGGTCCACTAGTGGATATTTTGGCCATTCTTTAGTGCACAAAGTTATCATGGTTGGTTTTTCCAGACCCCTGGTGAATGGACACAACCAGGGTGTCTCCCATTGTTGCAACAATTGTCCTAATGGAGAATCCATGGGGATTCCCCCTACTGCATTTTTCCCACTGGCCCCTGGCCTTACACTCTTACTCTGCGCCTTACCCATCCTTCCTGACTACGTTTCCCACCTTACAGAAGGTCCCGGACTCTTCTGTCCCCTTGCGGCGTCCAACGCCTCGTAACCACGCTAATCTCCCCGAGATTATGGGTAGGCTGTACTCACCAGACCTCCCGGAGGTCTCCTCGTCGGCCGACTTCCTTTTTACTTCTGTCTGACTGGCGATTGGAGTCCCGTCCTGGACCCGACTCCGGGGAAAACGGGAGACACCTCAACGGGGTGTTACGGCCGATTACTCACCGGTTCCCCACAGTCCGGTCCACGTCGAGGACTCCTGGCTGGCTCGCCAATTTTGTCAGAAAACGACAGACACGGGTTCGGTTGTCCAGTAGACAGAAGTTTTTATTGGGCACGTTTGCAAAGGTGGGTCCCTCCCGCAGCAATGGAGGAACTCCGAAGCAAGGTCTGACAGGTTTTTTATACCCCCTATCTGTCCTCCCCCTCCTACGAGGGCTTGGCTCACAATCTCACCTTTTTTACCGCCCCAGAGCGCCGCTAATTAACCGCAAAACCGCAGACATTCCACTTCCGAATCCAATCAGCGCAATACACATTCCAATCCCCACTTGACCCGACAGCCGCCCCCTGCCGTTTCTCTTCACTCTGGAGCGAACGTGCCTCTTGCCTGCAGTCTTTCCTCCCTCCTGCCGCCCCTCTCCACTCTGGTGCGAGTGTGCCTTTTGCCCATCCTCCCTCCTGCCACCCCCCCAAGGCTGCCCCATGGTGCACAGTGCTCTCCCCTAGCAAACATGGTTCGTTTGAGGCCCTCACTTCTCCCTGCCTTCTCACATAATTCATTTATTTAAAAGATGTATAAAGTGGCCCATTTCACAAAAGTTATTTGAAAGCCAAATTGTGGCTTGTTAGTTTCTGGCTTAGTACGCTATGCAAAGCCAGCCAACTGTGATTGATTCAATAAATCATAGATTAACAAACTAAGGCTTAGTGCAAATGGTAAGTCAGCCAGTGAATGGAAGAACCAAGTAACTCATGCATAGGCTTCAATTTGAAATTTACTGTTAGGAACAGCACTATACCAATGGCATAAATCCTCTGTTAGGTTTAGCAGCTTAATTTAGGAAAGGAAAATATATTTTTTGATGTTGTTGCAATATAAGTTATTGGGTTTGTGCATTGCTTCAGACGTGGATGTAGCACCTGTCAGAAACACCTTAAAACAGCTTTGTATTTGGGGGGGGGGGCTTGTGGAACTCCAAATCACATTTTTCCCTTCAAATGTGAAAAACGATACTGCCCTAAACAAGACGGGAAAAAAGCATATTATTCTAACACAAATTACCTAGATATCTACCAATAAACACCAATCAGCCTTCTTACTGCCATTGTTCTAATTTCATAAGCAAATCAGAAAATCAGTTGCCTTCTTGTTTTTCACCACCTCTTGTTTTATTCTGATAGTTTTACTTTTTCCTATTTCCTTGCCATGGAGTTCTGCTGGCAGGATTTGTGGTTCCCCTGATTTTGTTTATACACGTATTTATAGACTGCCCACTTGAGCAAGGAATCAAGGTAATTCACAAACATATTTTGTATGATTAGTACAAAATCATACCTTATCTAATTAATCCAGCCACCCTTTATACCATCAGTGTTCCTATGCCCTGGGGAACAATACCATTCTTAAAGGCTGGGAACATTTCTAATCTTGAGTGTCAGGGTGTTCTAAAGACTGGGACAGCCCTTGAGAAGACTAGTGTCAGTTCCAATCCCCCTCACCTCTCCCCAGGTAGGACCCCCAGTATACTTTCCTTGTATGAGGCAGGCTGAGTTTGACTGGGAAATACGATCCCAAAGATCCTAAGTACCAAGCCATGAAGTGCTTTAAAAGTGATAATCAGCACTTTGAACTGGACTGGAAGCAAACCTGAAACCAATGCAGGGCCCACAGCATAACAGTGTTGAATCTACTAGTTCCAGTTAGCAGATGGATGAGTTGAAACTTCTAATTATCTTTAAGGCAGCCCTTTGTATAGTGTACAATAGTAGTCTATATGCAAAGTGACAAGGCATGAGTCACTGTTGCCAGAGTGTCTCGATTCCAAAAGCCCTGTAATTGGCATACCAGCTGGAACTAAGTAAAGGCCTCCCTTTCCAGGGCTTCCATCTGATGCTCTAGTTCACTCCAGGAGGACACCCAAATTGTGGACCTGCTTCTTCAGGTGGAGCTGATCCTATCCAATGTTAGAGCTGGGATCAAACCAGATCAGTCACTGGCAAACAGCAACTATGTCTTACAGGGATTTAACCTGAACTTATTTTGACCCCACGGGCCCTTATAGCCTCTAGACATCAGAACTGGACTTCTACAGTTTGGCCTGGTGTGACAACACATAACTTGAGTATCATCAGCAAACTGATGGATGACCTCCTCCATAAACTTCATGCAGATGTTAAACAAACAACACAGAGACAAGGGCTGAGTTTTATGGAATCCCACAGTGGAGCTACTATGGATGTGACTATTGGTCCCCCAAACACACCACCTGGAATCATCTGCTTAGGACAGAGGAGAACCCACTTGGAAGCACTGTATTATTGTTTGAGCATAGAACAGTTGTACTAAGGGCTGACAAACCCATTTCGCATTCAAAGCAACTGCTTGAGCTAAAAACATTTCAAATTCAAAATATATTGCATGCCTCTATAAACTGGCATGCATAGTCAGAATTGCTAATTTTCTTACCATTTCATTTCCTATGCACAATTTTGGTAACTCCATTCTGCTGGTGAATCATCAGAGGCATTGTTTGTAATGAAAGCTACACAGTTCTCTAGACTAAGTCCTGAATTAGACATTTTTCAATGGCCTCTTTACCGCAGCTGCATAGCACACAGCTACAGAGACATTGAGAAAGGGAGTCTTAACAGAACCTTGAGAATTTTCAAAGGTGGGAAGTACTGGGGAGAATTCATCTGTGCCAGAACTACTGTACCATTGTATGTATAAATTCCCCAAGAGTTTGTTCTCTTTGCCAGTGCAGTATATAAAGTGGCCGACTTGAGTGTTAGCTGCATTGCCTATTTATTGGCTATTGGAAAGTCTGGAAACATTCTGCCTATCAGTTTACTGAAACCGTCATTCACGGCAAATGGCAAATTATACTGCAGTAAAACACCCTTGTACTTACCCAGCAAGTTGGAAGCCAGGCTTTAAGCCTCTCATCAACCTGCTTCTCCTGCTGTTGCTCAGACATCCTATCTAAATGACTGTGTAAAAAAAAGGGAAAAAAGGATTTCTCAGGATGGGATTTGTGGGTGGGATGACATTCCCCTCCTCCCATGGAGAGTGTCCCAATTTGGCAAATAGGTCTTCAAGGGATGTGCTTTTCCCAACAACTTCAACATGGGAAGAAAGAATGAAATTAATTCCCCACAGCGTCTGACCTAGTTCTTCGTCTTATCCATACAATTTTATTCGCTTTGTGCCTGTACAGCTAAGGGCTACTGCCACTTGGCCACATTGACTCATACGGACAGCAGTCACTCTAAGGAATAGCACGTACGTGCGTGGTAAGTGCCTGCATATGTACACGAAGCCACAATCAACTGTAGTTTCAGAGCATGTCTTGCAAAACTCCTCCCGCCGCCCTGACATGCCGCCCACTCATCCCGTCCTGGTGTGCACATCTGCCAGCGGCTCCGGACCTCGAGCAAAGCTCTTTTAAGGTCTTCGTTTCGTTCCCCTCCTCCCGCTCTCTTTGGGGACGGGGGAGACGCTTCCCTTGCAATCCAAGGCGAGGAGATGCCCCTTCTTCGCCGCCGCGCACGGCCTCCCAGACCTCGCCTTGGCCTCCTAATCTCGCTCGGAGCCTTCCAGAGGCGGCGGGGCTAAGCAAAACAAACACTCCCCTCCCAGCAGGCAGGGGAAGAAGGGCCGCCGCCGGTACAGTATTTGGGCTTGGGAGAGGCGGAGCGGCGAGCTGGCCGGGGGAGGGCTCGGGGCGGGCCTCGCCAGCTCGGGGGTGGGCCCTGGCTGTTGGCTCGTCGTCAGAAAGGCAGCGGTCGCGGCCGCCTACTCCAATCCGGGGGAAAAAGCCCCGGAGGTGGTCGTCGAACAGTTTGAGAGGGCGGCTGAGAGGCAGCGGCGTTCGGGGCGGTGAGTAGCTGGAGCGGGCAGCGGAAGAGCGTCCCCCGCGGGCTCAGCGGAGGGCAAGTTGCGCGCGGGCGCGGGCTCGGCTCGGGCTCCGCGCTGTGGCCAGGCAGGCGGCGGCTCTTCCCGTCAGCTCCGCGGGCCATCTCGCCGCTCCTTTCCGGACTCCCGCTCGACTCCGTGTTTTTCGTCCTCGTCCTGATGGGGGGACTGGTTGTTCTCTGCCCCTTCGCTTGGTCCAGCCTTACGGGGAGCCTCTTGCTCGCCTCTCCTGCCTCTCCTCTTCCGGGGCTCTCTGGACTGCGCCGCGTCCGGGGTGCCCGCCGGGCACCTGCCTCTTCTCGCCTCCCCCGCTTTGTCCTCTCCTGAACGTGCGTCGCTCCTCGTCGGCTCCCTCCCCGGCCGAGAGAGGTTCCCGCGCTGCTGCTTCTCGTGTTTTGCTGTTGAACAACTTTTTTCCCCTGCACCTTTGACGGTGCCCGGCCGGAGCTGGACTGAAAGAGCAAACTTGGGCACTGCCCGGCTTGGTGCGAGGAGAGCGTAAGGATCGGCGTGTCTCCGCTTTTAGGGTGCGAGGGTTGGTCCTCTTAGCGGCATCCACTAGCGGGAAGCGACTCGGGGCTAATTTTGCTCTTCCCCCGCCCCATACCCCTCTCTTCCAAGCCGGCGATGAGGGTGGTTGTAAAGGTTGCTTGTGCCAAGGTAGCCTGGGCGAGGAGGCGAGCCTCGACAGCGATGGGCCTTGGGAGCTGCGGCGAGTGCGTGAAAGATTCCTCCGGTAGATAATCCCGCTTTTGCGAGGGATTTATCCCTTGCCGACTTTCCGATTAGGCTTTTCTTTCGCCTCATTCTATTTACGATTCGTCTTGAGGGGGAGAAGCAGCGGCTTTTGTCGCAAGAGCAAAAATTTTTTCCAGATTTAGTGAGCAAGCCCCGGAGTGGCGAGTTGTGCTTTTCTCCTTCAAGTTTCCCATCCCACTTTCTCTTAATTGACGCTGGTTTGTGCAGAAACGCTCCTGGACGCTTTTGGAGTGCACGTCATTAAATGTTTGTTACTTGCTTGGTTTTGCGAAGAAACCTATAATGGGACTGGGTTTCAAGAGAACCTCTGATCTAAAGATTTTCTGTAACAGTCATGTTCTAGGTATGGGGAAGTGATGCTTGTGGTAATGCGTGCATTCTTCTAATATTATTATTAACTGTTCTTGTAGTGACAACAGGGTGAGAGTGCCTCACAAAGTGCAAGAGGAGCTGTATCTGGGGGTGGGGTGGGATTGTCTGAAAGTTAACATATAAGAAATAACAGAAAAAATACAGAAAATAGAACTTTGGAACAATGGGGGAAGGATACACGATTTCTCTTATCTGTGATATACTTACTCTCCAACTGCTTGCTCACTTCATTTCTGTCTCTTACTTTTTAAAAATCTGTTTTCTGCCAAGCACAGTTGAGCCAGTTGTGATGCTGTGCTACTTTTATTAGGGATGCGGCTTGGTTCCTAACTTTATGATAATATACGTTTTAACATATCACTTTCTGTTTCTTAGAACCGCAGTGTTTTGGTGTTTTTGGTTTCAGACTATGGAGGGAAGCATTGTAATGTTGCTCACTGAGACTTTGACAGGCATGACATTCTGGGAATAATACTTTTGTTGTTGCAATGCTTAGCTTCAAGATAAACATGCAACATCTTAAATATTTACAGCTTTTTACACATAATTATAGATTGAATATGCTGGGGTTTTTTTCCATATTGTATCAAGAACCACATAATGAGGGGGAAAAAAACGTCTTTTTGCAAATGAGAGCAGGTTCCTTAAAATGCAGTAAATATAATACTTTGAATTACATTTTTGGATTAGGGTTAGTCTGATTAACTTTTCCAGAATTCTACACTATAAATATTACCTACTTTTACAGTAATTGATTTTCATAATATCTTTGAATGGAACAGTAAGTGGAGCTAAAATATTATAATCTGCCAATGTATTACTTCTTCCTATGCAGGTTTGATTTTTACAATATTTTTACAATATTTTATTTATAGTACAATATTTTAACAGGTAATGGAAGAGTGAACATAGAGCAGGATTGGCACAAACTACTGAAGGTAGAATTTTTTTGTTGTTATGTGTGTAGTATTGCTTCACAAAGTTCATCGCACTGTTGAGATGATAACTTCACAGTAGAAGTAATGGTTTCAAGAACATTGAATTTGTGGTTGCTATTTGATCTCTAGATAAGTACTACTCATAAATATTGAACTATGTATTTAGTGTTCAACTTGACCTCTTGGAGCACATAGTGCTTATATGTAATTTGCTCATAAAAGGTGGTCTTATATGATCCATTTTTATTTATTCATTCATTCATTGAATCTCTTTGACTCAAAATCACAATTTAAAAAGCCTCTGTAAAGTAAACCTAGATATTCAGTTCAAAAAATGCAGTAGGATCAGTGGCATTAACATAAGCAGATACTATCCTATTTATGTTACATCCATTTTTTACTTATTTTCTTTTCCGTGGAAATCCCTTTCAATTGAGACTGTACTTTGATAGAATTATAAGCAATTTGATAGAATTATACAACGAACAGACAGACAACATTTTAGAAGTAATGATACCAGTAATTCTCTCACAGTATTGGAATAACTCAGAAATTCCAAATATGGGTGGTGTTCTGCATTGGGAAACTTTTGTAGAAAGCAGCTCTCCAGATAGTTTTCTTATTTTAATCATACTTAGCTTATAGGAAGTAGATTCTATGGCTTGTTAATACAACTTCCCAGCTACTGTTTGAATGGTATGTATAGTTTATCTTCATTCGTTTAAGGATCTTAAAGCACCAGCTGGTCTTAGCCTTTAAGACTAAGGAGAGAAGAGAAGAAAGGCAACAGGGAAGTTGATGCTGTTTCAGAGGTTGTTTGAGCCAGTTGTTACTTCTCTATTAGGAATTTTAGCTCTTATTGGGGTTATTAAAAGTGGGTCAGTTGGATGTTCTGAAAGGAATATACTGTAGCATGACCAATGCATATGTAATATGTCTATGTGTTTTGTTTGCTTGTTTTGCTGATGGTAGGGCCTTGATGAGAGCCAGTTTGATGTAGTAGTTAAGATACCAGGCTAGAAACTAGGAGACTGTGCGTTCTAGTCCTGCCTTAGGCATGAAACCAGTGTGACTTTGAGCCATCACTCTTTCCCAGCTCTAGGAAGAAAGCAATAGCAAACAATTTCTGAAAATCTTGCCAGGAAAACTGCAGGGTCTTGTCCAGGTACTTGCCAGGAGTCAACACTGACTCAAAGGCATAAAATAAATGTTAATGAGCACTTTCATTCCTCTACTCCATGATGGAGAAGCTGGCATTTGTTTTTCCCACAAGTAAGACAAGAGGGAGTTTGTTTGGCATGAAGGGCAGAAACCTTATGGCTATAGAATTTGGTTTAGTTAACAAGTCCCTTACATATATACATCCCCACCCCCCACCTGCATCCTTAACTGTTAAGCTCCAATGTTTCTGTGACCTGAATTTGATATCCATTGCAAGTGGCTGGGATAAAATTTAGCTTTGTAGCTTTGCAATCAATTCCCATTAATTTTGCAACTTTTTAAATAGCAAGGTTGCTGTGGTAGTTTTTAAAAAAATACAGTGCTGCTTATTGTTATTTATTCATGCCTATTTTCTTCTTGTTGTGTCACATAGAGTTTTCTTAGAAAGCCAAATCTGTTCTATGACCAAGGGTTTCTTTCTGGATAAATTATTGTAGAATATATTCTCTGAGTTCTATACATCTTTCATTGACTTTGACCAACTTTATTAGCATTTTTCCTAATCATATCAAGATGAATTTAACCTTCTGGTTAACTAGGCCACCTTGTATCTGAGCAGATGTTCTTTGGCTGTACAGGTAATTTTGTAAGTGGGCCCATGTTATGTGTTAATAGGTCTGTAAGGCATACTTAGCAGTATAATTCTAGTGCTGAATGCCACCATGTTATGAATTCTATATTCTGTAATGCACACTTTAAAGTTGTTAATATTAAGAAATCTGAGTTAAAGAGGTCTTAACATGTACACTTTCCAAAAGAGGATTTTCTAGATCTGCAAAATGTACAGAAAAGGGCAACCAAATTGATCAAAGATCTGGATCAATTTCTTGAAGAAAATATATCATTTAAGACTTTTCAGCATAGAAAAATGATACGTGGGGGCATGTAGATCTGTATAAAATGGAAATGGTGAAGAAGTAATGCTCAAAGACATTCAGATGTATGTTGGGAGGGTCCAGACATTTAAAAAGAGTTATTAGTTCACATGGCACATGGTTGAACAATAGGAATTTGACACCTTAAGATATAATCTTGACCACCAATGTGTATAACTGAAATTAGGATTAGACAAATTCATGAAAAATAAAATTATTACTGCTGATTGAGGATAGCTGTATACTGATTACAACAGTGCTTTTCAATTTTGATAAAGTTAAGATGTGTGGACTTAAACTCCCAGGATTCTCCCAGAAGCATGCACCTTAAAATTGTCAATTTTGAAAAACACTGAACTACAGTATTATAGGCAGGATGCTTTCCAGTACTGATTGCTGGGAAACACTGGTGAGAAAGCATTGTTAACCTCATGTCCTGCACCTAGATTTCTCATGGACAATGCTGAAGAAAATCATCCCTAAACTGAATCTTTCTTTGCGAGTTAGTTCTGACCTAGCAAAACTGAGAAGGGAGAAAGGCCCAATTTTTAAATAATTAAAATAATCTGTCTTGGGGAAATTTGCATGTAGTCATACCTTTCAGAAAACCTTAATAATTGGTCAATTGATTTATTCTTGGGATAACTAAATATCACTTAGCTTAAGTTCACTAACTGTTTGATTGTATGAAAATGTCTTTCAAATATGTATAGAATATTGAGGGAATTTTGTGGCCTTTTGGGTATTCCCAATGAGTTTATGAGTTTCTCAGGTTGCAGAGAGAGAAGGGAAAATTGGCAGTGGGGAGTGGGATTCTATTTGTCTCCTTTACCTGCCATTGCCTGCCTTTTAAAACTATCCCATGTGCCATGCTAAAAAACACAGGGAAAGATGGCAGAATGATGGGAATGGTGTATTTTTCCCAACTGAAAATTGTGGGCTAAATGACAAGCCTCCTGAATCATTTGCAGTGATGTAATTGCCTGTGGACTGCTTCTAAGCCTTGGGTTGCTATTGTCCACCTGCTGTCTTTCCTTCCTTCCTTTCCATTCCATTCCTTCCCTAATCCTCAGCTTGCGAGAAAGGAGGAAGACTGAATAAATTGACAAAATATTATGCATTGGCCAATACAAGGGTAGTCAAGAACAGCTTAGTGCAGTGTCTTTCAAACTTGGCAACTTTTAAGATGTGTGGACTTCAACTCTCAGAATTCCCCAGCCAGCATGAATTCTGGGGATTATAGTACACACATCTTAAAGTTGCCAAGTTTGAAAAACACTGGCCTAGTGCTTCCTGTAGTCAGCATCCATAATCAAATTAGTATGAAACTCCTAGTTTAATCTGTTTGAGACTCCTGTTTTCCTACTGTAAAGAGCTGCAGACTCAATCATGTAGCATATAGGCAGTTTTATTTATCTGAACATTTATGGCTGTTCACAAAAACAAGTGGCTGGATAGAGAGAAATAGTCATCAGCTTGTTTTACTTGAAGGATACTATGTGGAAGGATATAGCTGCAGATAATGCTTATCAGCAGGTCCTGCTATAATAGGTCTTGCTTTTTCTATTCCTGTTCTTCAGTGCAAACATCTGAGGTCCAGTTTTGACCCAATTGCTGATTGCCAGACATGTAGGCCTAATCAAGATAATATTTCACGTTTTGTACCTTAACATCCTCTGAAATACAGCTTTTCACATTAATACTGTTAGCAAAACAACGTAGTTTTTTCTTTAAAGCTTTTTTCCCTTTTTTTTAAAAAAAATAAAATAGCAAACTAGTAATTGGGGAATGGATTGGTATCCAGCTGTGTATGTAGGCTTTTGACCTCACATTGTTGCTCATCGTCTCTTGCCCTAGGATAGCATTCTTGCTTCTGATGTGTAAGAATGTACAACTTCAGTCAGCTGTCAACCTTGCAGCATCTGATTATTTCTGTCAATCTGATGTCAGTTTTAGGCCTGGGAAAGTACTTACAAGAAGAAATGCTGTGACTTAAATATTACATGCTTCAGACAGGTGAAAAGGCAGTTATCTTCTAAACCCTGAAGCTCTTGTCAAGTTGCATTTTATATGGCTAAGAGAATTTCTCATAATGGAACCAGTGCCTTAAAATATGCATCGGGGAGAATGTACAGTGTGAAGCTGGGTTATGTAACAAAGAAACTCCCCTATACCTTACATATAGCTTAATTCATTAAAATGCATTTTTCTGACCTTGCGGCCTTGAATTATGTTTTATTAACACCTACCAGCTCCAGCTCTATAACCCATAGCCAGGGTAGCTATTCTCACTCCAGTACAGTGAGAACTGTGTTAAGGACAACATGTTGATGAATACTCTACATAGACAATGAGTATTGGCCATCTTAGACTATTAAGACATTAAATAAAGTCTAGTATATTGCAAATCTGAAGTCTTTAAAGTTACATATTAGTTTACTGATTTGTTTGTTAGATTTATGTTACATTTTTTCCAGAAACCCTTGACTCCTGGCCTCACAGTCATAATAAACTTTTGATCTGATGTGATCCCTACAACAATGTGAGCTGGGATGAGCTGAAAGAGAATGATTTCGTTCACACAACATACTAAGCTATGATGCTTTTTTTAAATAAAAAATTGTATTTCTTTGACTTGTATGACTGCTCAGTTTACAGAAACAATGGGCAGCATACAAATTAAAAATGAGCTTAAAAAATACAAATCAAAACTAATGGGCAACCAAGGATGTTAATCAATCTACAATGCCTCCTAAACATGGACTCATTCAACATTCTAGTCCAGTGTCAGTTTTTGGCTTACTGTGTTGTGTGAATCCAGCCATTTAGTTTCTCAGCCATAATTTACGGTTTAGCATGTTGTGAGACACAGTGAAGAGTGAGAGTGTGATTGATCATAACAAGCCTAGGCATATTACAGTATGCTACTGTCCCATAATGTCTCTCCATCCTCTTTTTCAGTGTGCTCCCCATTTGGATTTGGAGCACTGATTTTTTCCCCACCCCCGACCCACCACAGTACAGTATCTGCACTTGCTTTTGAAACATGCGTGTTTTCTAACAACATGTGTCCACAGGAGAGTGTGAAAATGACAAAATATGCATTGAGAGATTGCCCCTTTTGGATGTTGTGATGTTTTGTGTAATAAGTAAGGAGCAGATCTTGTGTTATGATGTCATGATACACATTTTTATACACTCCTGTTACTGTGGATGTCCATGTTTCTAACACTGCTTTACAGGACATTTTAGTACAGCAGCTGTTAAATTCTCTTATCAGTTTTGTCTTGTTTTAAGTAGTTTTGAAAAAGAAAATCTGCTCTCCACTGAATTCTTAGGCATATATGGCAGGGTTGAATAGTATAGATCTCTAATTTGAACTATGATAGGTTCATAGAACATACTTCTGTTACCCCTGACTGAACAGTTGTATGGATAATTATTTGAACACTTCAGCAGGAGCCTTTTATTTCTTTATAGTCAAGGAAAAGTAAATTCTTTTTTGCCTTAGCATTCAGAATTACATCTAATTTTGCTAAAGTTCAGCAGGTATTGTTTATATTGGTGATAATTCTATCTTTTTTCTAGTCAGGTGTAATAAAAGTAAGCTGGTTGTTCTTGGCAAGAAAAATTACTTATGTATTCTAGGATCAATATTTATAAGTAATAAAATTCATGTGGGTATTGTGCTATACTCAGGTGCAGACACTAATCTTCAGAATTTTGCTGTAACTGCAGTATTTCTCTATTGAGCTTTATTTCTCTTTTGGTAATATTGAGTTGTTATAATAATTAAAACCATTCTGTTTGCATTACAGGATCAGGGTTTCTTCTAGTGCTTCTTGACTATCCTTCTAAACTTTCTTTGTGTTTTGGGTCTTCAAAAAACAATAACTTTTTCTGATGACTATGCAGAAATGGATATACAGCCTGCTGCACGGATTTGTGGTTTAGGTTAGTAATCCCACATAGGTATTAAAATAAGAATGGAATAGGATATTTCTGATTTCTTTTCCTTCCTGGAATGTTCCATACAAACAAATTGTCCTGGAGCATTTTTAAAAATCATCCTCACATATCTTACTGTGGCTCAATAACAATTTAGTGCCAGAGTGCATTCTATTTATCTAGATTTCTTATACAGGTAGTCCTCATTTAGTGACCATTCAGTTACAACAATCATGAAAAAGTAATTTTACAACCAATCCTTGCATTTATGACCTTTGCAGGTCTGTAAAGCAAAGGATAGCTGAAGTAAAATCATAAGCACAGTCACAGTTTCACTTAGCGACCACTTTGCTTAACAACCAAGTTGCCAGTCCCAATTGTAAACAAGGGCTACCTGTTTTCTGTTGCAAGTGGGTGAGGGGAGAGGATGGTGCTAGAATTGCTCGACCTGGTTGCTTATGTAGCATATCACGCGTCAGTTATGAGGTAGGATCTTTCCAGAGATAGTAAAGCCAAAGATAATCTAATATCATTTTTAGCTCTGTTAACCTAGGGAGAACAGCATTTTAAAGTGTATTTGCTGGAATAATTAGTTTCTCTTGGTAAAGGCTGTTTGAAGAAGAAAAATAATTGGAAACCATGTAATTTAAGCACTATACCCGTTAAGCTTGTTTTGAGGTTAATTCAGGGTTTTCCTACCTTTGAACTCTTTTTATCCATTTGTCGGTTCCATCCTTATTATTCATGGTTGCTTGGACTACTTAGAGTTGAGTCAGCATGTAGAGGATCTCAATTTCTCCATCCATAGTTTAGAGAAATGATAGCCAAGTATATATGTGTTCTTAATTTATGAGGAGTTAATGATACAAGTAGTGAACTGATTGTGTTTATTAAGATCAGCTTGGACTCAGTTCTGACCTGGAAAAAGAAGGAATTTAACAGATTGCATGGAACATACCATTACTTGCCACAACATGGGTACGGTTCAGCTTTTGATAAATACCAACTTCCTTACATCCCTTTCTTTCAAAACAAAATAGCTTATTCACACAACGTTGTTCAATTAGACTGTTCAGCTTTTTAAGTACTCAGGGACACAGCTTTAAAACAAATACAGTCTTCTTTGAAGCTTCACTCTCTCAAACTATTAAATCAAACTATTCCAACTAAAGGTAGAAGCTGTCTTGGCAGTAGAAGTTTATATCATTTTGCTTATTTCTTCCCCAACAGGCAATTCTGGAATGGCAGCCTCAGCTGAAGACATTTAGGCACTCCTTTGCCTAACCAGCTTATTGAATTCCCATCTGGCTTTCCTATTTGAGGGAACAGCTCTGTTTTCCACCAAGGATGTGATTTGTTTCAAGTCTGGGTCTCTTTGAAGGACTGAGGGACTATAGAAGTCCAGCAGTGCTTCTTTTGCTTTCTCTCACCTTGATTTCACTGTCTCCCTCATCCTTCCTTTTCCTCCCTAAAAGGCAATCTTTCTTTTCTTAGCGCTGAGTCTGAAAATTCTCACTATCTGGTGATGAGACTTACTACCAAGGATACTGGTGTTTCCCTTTACCACATGCCAATTTAATATTTGAAGACTTGCCTTTTTCTTGTACCAGTTTTAATTGTCATGTTTTTCTTCCATGGTGTCCCATACAAGTATGGCATTCATTCAAATGGTTTCTGAAATGCCTTTCATTGATTGAAGCATGGTATGATGACAAGCTTCAGATACAGAACATAACCCAGAGGGTGTGTGTTTAAAGCTGCATTGACGATGTATGTAAAGCTGCAAAGATGATGCCTTTGAGTCAGTTTTTGAGTCCTGGTAACTGCCTGGATTAGCCCCTGCAGTTTTCTTGGCAAGGTTTTTCGGAAGTGGTTTGCCATTGCCTGCTTCCTAGGGGTGAGTGGGAGTGACTGGGCCAAGTTCACCCAGCTGGCTTTGTGCCTAAGGTGGGAGTAGAACTCATTGTCTCTCAGTTTCTAGCCTGGTGCCTTAACCACTTCACCAAACTGACATTGACCATATGGCACATTAAATGTACAGAAGTGTTGCTTTCTTAATTCAGTGATGTGGGCCAAAACCTGCCTTCTGTTTCTGCAGAGCCCCACTTGTGTCAGGATGTCATAATCATCTCTGTGAATACACTTATCTAATTTTGGGGGATCCAGGCAGATTCTCAGACATTCATCTCTCTTCTTCTGAACTATAACCATGAAATGAACCCATGTTGTTGGGCCTTCAGAACTACAGATAATTCCTTTTTTTCCCCATTCTGTCCAGTTCTGCTTTCAGTTTTATTCTCAGTGTTGCTGGTAGATATCTTGTAGTATATGCTACTGGTCATGCATTTTTATTAAGTGCAATGTCAATATGATTTACTGTTTGTAACATTGTTTCTAGGTTCAGAATGGTTTTTCAGGGATTTGGTACTACTACTCTCTTTATAACATATACAGTGCCTTCCCATTTGAAGTAAGTTCACAATCACCCAGTGTGACTGTTGGGTCCTCAGTATATGATTTTAGATGCATGGTTAATGGGTAGAGGTCTGGCTTAGATTTTAGTTTGTTGTAATCACTTTCAACTATTAGATTAACGTGCATACCAGCATTAATCATATAAGCAATAAGGATTGTTTCAACACAGCCTTCTTTGTGATGTCTCATCCTGTCCATGTCAGAGAAATAAGTATAGTAGTCTTCCTCAGATCCATCTTCCTTTCCTTTGGAAGCATCATTCCACACTCTTGCGTCTTATGGTTAAAATAAATTGATCTTTGATCAGATGTACACTTAGTGCTAAAGTCAAAAGCTTTAATTTTTAGTTTCAGATCTGTTACAAATTGCTTCAACTATTAATGTCCTTTGGTAGGCACAGGCTGAAGAGAAATATTCGATTCATTTCACGGGGCAGAGTGTGGTACTTAGTATGTTTCACATTTCTACATTGTAGCTGTGACGCTATTTCTTTTTCATGCACTAATGTATTATATACATCTAGTCACTATTAAGAAGATTACTATTATCTGTTCCTCTTTGTGGCAGCCAGTTGCAGTCATGTACCTTTGTTGCTAGCAACATCCTTGACTTTCCATGTTGCCAGTAGGTTTTAGTTCTGGTGGTGGTGGCTGCTCACAGTATCCATATAAAAATAATAATGAAACGTTTGAGGTTGTCACTACTCAGCTAACTGCAAAGAGAGTGTTATTCTCTAATGGCTGCTAAGTAATGTTGCGATTGGCCTTCTAGCCTTGTGCTTACTCTTTATGATTTGTGCAATAATACTCATATTTTTTTGTCTTTTTAAGAAGCTAGTAGAAGAGTGGAGGAGTGGAGGGTTGCCATATGTTTTGGCACATAGTCATTGCTGCACAGGAGTTCAACTGGACTTTTGACATCATGTGTTGTTCAGCTATAAGGAAGCAATAGCTGTGGCTCTCCATAACAACCCAAGAGGTGATTTTGTTTATTAAGAGCAGTTTGACTCTTGGCATATTACAAGGAACATACCATTACTCTCCATAACATGACTAGGTTTAATTTTTGGTAAAGACCACCTTCCTCACAGAAACTAATCTCAACTGATGACCCTCCCAAATTTGGATTAAGATACGATTAATGTGCTCATTGTTTCATTGGCAAGGAAAAAAGTGGCACCAAGTTTCATAGTTTAGATATGAAAAAGGACTCTCTTCTTTTCATTCTTTGTATTGAGTTTAATACAAAATGATATGTGTGTATCATTTTCTATTCAGTAAAGTTTAGTTTTTATATGTTTGTTTTGTAAAACCAATTATTATCTGTTTGTTTTATAAAGCCAATTATTGAAGAATAATATAGAAATGTATTAATTTAATTATAATATACTATCTTATAGTAAGGTTAAAAAAGACTACCATAATCTCAATCTTTAGAAGCGTTATTTCAGGAAGAATAGTTGCTCCTTGCTCCCACAATGGCTTCAGCCTATTTGAGTGGAATGGTTTAACCCTTTGAAGTCTTGCTTGTTCAGTGATTCCAACTTGAATAACCCTTTTCATTCATGTATAGGGTGTTATTTTCCAAGTTTACTTTAAGAATAGTAATCTTTGAAAACACAGAAATTATCTATGCTTCCTTTGAAATGTAAAAATGTCTTGCAATTTGTTCTTATCATCATGTAGAGCTTCTACCTACTGTCATGCGATATTCACACATATCTTGTTATCTGAAGAAAGGACTCTAGACCCATTTTTTTTTAACCTGTTGAAAAAGTAAATTTTCTTTTGAGTCAAGTTCTACTCCTGATGCTTTCATGGGCATGCCTGTATAGTTTTCTTAACAAAAGCATGGGTGAGGTTTGGCACTATGTTCTTATGGGATGTATTTTAATTTCCCAATATAAGCCTTAGGGATTTCATATGGTCACCCACCCAAGTATTAGCCAGGTCCAACCCTTCTTAACTTTCTGAGATTGGTACAGATCATCTCCATTCTGCCACCTAGCTGGGCATTCATTACCTCCATTCTGGCACTTAGCTGAGAAGTCATTACACTTCTCTTCATCTCTGATCTCTCTCCCATACATATGTATGCAACCATTATTATATTAAGCACAGGCTTACTATTCCATTTTGCCCCTTTCTTTAGCACCAAAAAGGAAGAAATCACGCTGCTTAAAAACAGTACTTCTGCTGAATTTGAGGGGCATGATGGGGGCACAATATGGATGATGGAGGTCATGACTCTGCAGATCTTGGGAACCCTGACAAGTAGCTAGAAGTGGCATCTGATAAACCACAGTCAGTTCCACAATTATATTATTTTTGATAGATATAATTTCAGGCAGTTCAAGTTCATAAATTCATTCCTTCTATGTAATGATATGAGTTTTAATGGATTCTAGCTTGGGAACGTGGAAGAAAGTGCCCCCCCCCCGGCTGAAGGAAGAATTGTTAAGTATAGTATTTACCTTTTTTATTGCAAATAGAAATGGGTATTTATGAGAATGCTCTTTGTATTGTTGCTTCTAAAATCAAGGATACAAAGAATAATAGCATAGTCTCCAAGCAAGGTCTCAGTAGAGCTGGGCACAGAAAGCAAACCAAAGCACATCTCTTACTTTCAGGTTCCTACTGAGGTAATGGGGAGTGGCCATTCCTTTACTTCCTTTTAACTATGTGTGTGAGGGCATAAAATATATGCTAGAGGTAGCATGTGCAGATTATACTGATGTTGTAGATATAATAGAAAAAAGTATAAGGTTCTGCATTAAGCCTTGAAACATTCCTGAAAATCATGCCAAAAGAACCAAATATCAGAAATATTATTAGAGTGATTGTAACACAACTTGTTAATGTTGCTCTTTTATTAAGATATGTTTTCATCTTTTAACATATATTAAGGCTGTTATCCATGTTGTTGATTCTGTAGTCATTTTCTTGATTTTGGTCAAGTGGAATTAGGGCTATTTCTACATATACAATTATATTAAGTATATTTTCTGCCCTTCACTTATTAGGATTTGGTTTGAAGTTTCACTTCAGCACCAGTAATATTAAATACATTACTTTAAAGAAATAGAAAATATGGCCAGATTTCATTAGAAGCTCTACGGTGATGTTTTCTAGGAATTTTTGGAGTCTTTACCTTCTTTGGGATGGCTGTGTTACAGTTTTATTTCTATAAAATCATGCATTGATTTTCTTGTGGTTAACTGAGCACCTCGTCTCCCTTAAAGAAGTATAACTTAAAATATTTTTTCTGAAAACTGGACATATATTTGAATGACAATGTTCCCTGCAAGCTTTTGCTTGAAATGGTAGATTGGATGCTTGCCTTCTATGTATGATGCTGTTGGCATCTGAAAAATGTATGAGCTGTTCTTGGCTTTGTTGAATTTGAAATTAAAAGTATCTAGGAAAACACCTAAAAGGTCTAGGTTCAGGTGAGTCTGTATGTTATTTTAATCTGTTTATATCACAATATGTTTTGAGACCGAAATATATCTTCTAAAGTATCTGCGATAAAGTTTGGAAGTTGCAAAATGAAATATATTTTTTCTTGTCTTTCTAAGACAGGGATTAAGGCAATATTGCAATCCTTAAAGACCAGTAAAATAGCATACATTCATATATTTTAAGTGTCTTTCATTAAAGCAGTTTCAAAAGAATTGAGCTTCCAGCAAATAGCTTGTTTTTTGTTTGGTTCCTTTTATTTTTTGGGTAGACTTTTATGCAGCTATTAGCTTCCTTAGTCTTAAGTTCTTTATCCGGATTGTTCCTAGGGTTACTTACCATGATGTGTAGGGATAAGGTGGGAATCTGCAAAGGTTACATATATTCCTCTTTGTGTAACTTCATGCTGGTTTGACACGCACAAATATATCATGAAGAATGAGCTATCCAGTGCTGCAGGTCAAACCCACTTTAGGACAAGGTATGTGCCATATCCATACAGGCCGGGTCTTGCAGTTGACATTTCTAGCACAGGTCAGTATCCTTTAATTAGAATAAAGTTTCTTATCCTGATGTAAAGAAGAGAAAAATGAAGATCTCTGATAATATTTACTTATAGCATGCTAATTCACTCATTTAAAAAAGAAAAAAAAAACTTTTATCTCTGTAACAAAACCATTTATAGTTGTATTTATTAAAGTTTTTGTGTTTGTATACCCGTGTAGTTACCAATAGAGAAATATATCCATTTTTCCTTTTTAAATAATTATATTTTACTGAAGACTCATTACTTACCACATATTCTAATATGTATTGTTAATGATACCAAAATACATTACATTACATTGAGTCTGAAATGAATTACATTAGAAGGCCATATATGATAGCAAACATCTATATATCTACCTCTGTCTAAAAATCTAGATATAATTCTGGCTTATATATATTCTGGAATATTAATACAATCACATTGCCTCTCCTTCCCTCCCTCCCTCCCTCCCTCCCTCCCTGTTTCCTATAGTAAGTATTTTGTTTTCCACATATTCTAGAGAGACGTATGTCGAATGAGTTAGGATTATTTTGGGGGAAGAATATCTGTGATTGCATCTGTTTTAAAACATGTGGGAAAGGTTCATACCTTCATTTAAGTGGGAAAAGAGGGGAAATCTTATGCTGCATTAATAAGGAATGCTGTAATTTGGACCCTCTATAAGAGTAAAGTTTGCAACTTTGTTTGGTGTCATGGTCACCAAATAATTAAACCATCATTTGAAAATGGCTGAAATCTTATATCATCAAATCTTGCAAGACTTTAGCATTTGACAAATTCTTTAACAACTTTTCTGTTTAGCACATGGAAGGAATTTGCATGCCTATAAGCTAATTTTGATACTACTGCTCTATTCTTACTTTAGTTTAAAAATCACATACTCTTCTTTTTATATTTTATTTATTTTATTATATGAAATTTATTAACCAAAGAAAAAAATAGACATACATATTGAACTGTGCAGGTGGTGCTGTTGTTGATGGTGGTGGGAATGAATATAGCATCTATTCGCAAGTCCTTAAACTGATCAGCAGTTCCTTAAATCAAACACAGCTTTTCCTGGGATTGTGCCGCAGCTGTGGAGGGCATACTGTGAATTAAACAGCTTGCAAACTTGTGGGTTTCCCCTGGTTACACATTTCTAATTAAAAGCTTTCTTTGTCTTGCAAGTGTAAAATGTAAAATCTCTGCCACCTCCACGCATATCTACCACATTCCCTTAGCTCTACTAGAATAAGCCTGTTAACAGACAAGGCACTCCATAATCTTGTCCTATATCTCTCATTAAAGAGTGCCACATTATCACTAATTGACTTCAGTCTACAACTCAGCTTCCAAACAGTATTCCTGTTCATGTATTCATTCAGCTGCTCTTTAGAACTGTCTTGGGAATATGTGTATGTTCTTTTTTCAGCCTATGTCAAACAATTGCCAGGTGGCTAACATTTTTGAGCTCTGTATCCGAGTTATCGCAAAAAGGTTAAACATTGTAGATCAGATACATAGTATGTTTTTATGCTTTCTACGCAGAATGAATGATAAAGTTAAATCACTATTTGTACACATTTATATATGAGCCATCATAACACAGAGCAACTCTATATCAGAGGAATGATACTGAAAATAAATTGAATGTTTGTTTTGTGCTTTGGATATCTGGCTTATCTTGCAAATTAAAATGTAGCTTACAAATATTTTCCAAAAGAAATGTTCCTTTCTGTAAATGCTGTAAAAATTTAGATCTATAAATCTTACTCTATAGGTTTTTCTTGATTATTTGCTATTTTGTTACACATTTTTCCCTCATTACTTTCAGTTTTGCCCTTTTAGGCGTCAGACACTCAGCAAAGAATCATAGACCTGTAACATTTAAGTCACTGGAAAGATTAATAATAGTAATAATAATTAACAGGTACAGAAACTTTTAAAACATTTTCTATATAAGGTACTTTTTTACCCTTCAAACGTAACCAGTGTTCAGTTTTAATAAAAAAATAAATAAAGGCCAAAGCAAGTAAATAGTATTTCTTGTTTTAGTGACAGCCTTGACAATATGAGTAACTTGATAAATAATGAAGCTTTAAGATTCCTTATGAAATTTCTACCTGACAGCATTGCTATTTTGCTTATAAGTTATGCAGAGTTGGCAGATACCAGGAGGGTATCAGTAATGGGTATAGGTGATGCATCTCGTTAAAAATCATGTCTGAATTAATAGACCCTGGATTCATTGAGTTCTTTGGAATTGGTGCTACAATTGCTATATTTCTGACAATCTTCATTTCCTACTTGGCAAATTGAGACCCAGGATCCAGAGCCCCGGGAAGTTGTTAAAGCAATTAAAGGCTTCTGTCCCTCAGCACATTGCTTGGTTACCATGGTATCCCCTGCCTCCAAGCCTTTACTGATGATGTCAGTATGCATAACAGGGGTTATTCACAGCATCTACTTGCAGATGATTCACCCTTCCTGAAAAATCATAAGCCCCACCACAAATCCTCTTCTGCTTAGCATTATGTAACACAAGTAGGTGCCCAAGGTAAGTACTTACTGCATATAATACATATGATAACATAAAACTAACAGTGCTGTGATCAAAATTGTTCTTCTTTCAAAAGTGTTATATAAAGAAATCCCTTCAACTTCAATTAAAAATAGCTTTAATGTTGATATTAAATAACTTCAGTCAGACTTTGGATGGCATACTGTAAAGTCATTCTAAATAGTATGACTCATTATTGTGATGAAAATATAAGAAGATTCTTTGTATATAGCTTAAGACAGGCAGTGTCATTTTGAGTAAGAATTAATAAATCTTGAATTATGCATGAAAATAATAGCATTTTCTGTAATGTAGCTTTATTTTAAACAGTATGTTATTTCAACTTTTTTTTTCTTTTTTACTAACATTACTGCTTAACTATATGCACTGAAGGAGGCAACTAGTTTAGCATAGAAGCTAAGAGTATTAGTTATATGCCACAAAGTCATTAGTCACTCACTTGCTGGGGAAGGTCTTTCATAATCCTTCTTCACTGGCATACAGGAATTGGTAGAATATGGCCATCTAGAACTTGTGGGATTTAAGTCCTTACCATCTTTAGGTAGAATGGTATGTGGTAAGGAATAATAGAAGTTACAATTCAATAATAGCTAAAAGACCACACATAGTCCACCCCTCCTTTAAATAATGACTTACTGAAAACTCTTCAAAGTACTTTGAAAACTTTGGATATGTAGTACAGTAATACCTCGGTTCACGAATGCTTCTGTTCACGAACAATTCGGTTCACGAACAGCAGCATTTGCAAAATTTTGCTTCCGTTTGCAAACTCCGCATCGGGTGACGAACACGACCCACGGCCATCTTCCCTGCTCTGACACGTGGTCGTGGCTTCCTGTAGGCGAGATCACGGTTGCAGACAGACACTGGCTGTGAAGCTTTTTGGTGTGCTTTTTAGCTTGGCTCCAAAGAAAATGCAGAGCAAGCCTGGTGGTAAAAAGAAAGTGCAGAGCAAGCATGGTGGTAAAAAGAAAGTGCAGAGCAAGAATGGTAAGAATAAGGTTTTGAAGAAAATAACCATTGAATTGAAGAAGGAAATTGTAGAAAAGCATGAGCATGGTATTCGTGTGACTGATCTGGCCTTGGAGTACAAGATGGCGAAGTCGACAATCTCGACTATTTTGAAGAATAAAGAGCTGATGTGGCAAAAGGAGTAACGATGTTAACCAAGCAGAGGACACAAGTGCTGGAAGAGGTGTAAAAACTTTTGTTAGTGTGGTTGAATGAGAAACAGCTGGCAGGTGATAGCGTTAGTGAAGCTATGATCTGTGAAAAAGCCAGGAAATTGCACAGTGATTTACTGAAAAAAAAACCCTCTACAAGTGCAACAAGTGGAGAATTTAAAGCCAGCAGAGGCTGGTTTGATAAATTCCGCAAGAGAAGTGGCATCCACAGTGTGACAAGACATGGTGAGGCTTCCAGTTCTGACAAGGCCGCTGCAGAAGCCTACGAGAAAGAATTCACGGAATTCGTGAAGGTGGAAGGATACGTTGCTCAACAACTGTTCAACTGCGATGAAACAGGGCTCTTCTGGAAGAAGATGCCGAACAGAACCTATATCACGCAGGAGGAAAAGGCACTGCTGGGGCACAAGCCCATGAAGGATAGATTGACCCTTTTGCTGTGTGCAAACGCAAGCGCCGAGCTGAAGATTACGCCACTACTGGTCTTTCATTTCCAGAGGGTTATGCAGTGTAGGAAAAAACAAGTGACATTAGACAGATTTTTCGCCAAAAGTGAGCCTGCAGCTAAGAGACAGAGAAGAGAGGAAACTCCTGAAGAAGATCTCCCCGATGTCCTTTTGGAGGGGGACTCTCCCTCCAAACAATAACTGCCTCCCCACCCGCCTTCCTGTCCTCCATGCCAGAAGTTGCCTCAAGCAGGGTTAGTGTTCTCCCTCTTCCTACTGTACTTTACGGTACTTTGTTTCATATTTTTGTGATGAAAAAAAAAAATACATATGGTTCAGAACAGATTAACCTTATTTACACTGAACCTTATGGGAAAATTTGATTTGGGACACGACCAAAATCGGTCGGCGACCACATTTGTAGGGGTCAGAACAGATTAACCTTATTTACATTGAACCTTATGGGGAAATTTGATTTAGTTCGCGACCAATTCAGTTCGCGACCAGAATCGTGGAACGAATTAAGTTCGTGAACCGAGGTACCACTTTATATAATACTTCTGGTGATTAATAACAGTTTTAATTTTGAAACAGGGAGTCCATATTTGTCTGTGATAAATAGGCATCAGACAAAAAATATTATAGAACAACTTGCAATATGTCTGTTTTTTATGTTTTTGATAGTGAACAGAGCTACTTGTATGAAAACTGGATTTATATTCTATTTGGTGGCCTAGTAACTTGTGCATATTTTCAGGGCTGAATGATATGTGTTACGTTTTCATATAACTTTATTAATTTTTTAACAAAAAAACAGGAAAAACTAACAAGAACTAATATTAAGAAGGAAGATAAAAAGAGAAAGAAAGATTAGAAAGAAAAAAAAGAATTGACTTCCAACCCACCTTACAACAGATATAAGTAACAAAAAATCAAACTCTTGCTCTAAAGTTACACCATAACTTCTATTATTTTTATTAACCCATGTTATTTCTAATTATCAAATCCGAACAACATATTTTCTTTTTCTTCTGTTTTCTGCAAGAAGTCCAAAAAAAAGTTTCCAATTAACATTAAAATTACACAATGTCTTATATCAAATCAAAACCGTCAGTTTCTCCATCTCCACCAAGTCCATCAGCTTTGCCATGCTGCCATATATAAAAACAAAAATTCATAAATTTAGTAACAAATATATTTTAATCATTATACACAGATCCTTAAAACCTTGTCATTCAGTCCTGGTCCAAAAAAGAAATCCCATTAATAACTTCCCAGAATCTCAATCTATATATTAACCATCATCAAATAAGTTCACTTTGTAAATCTGCTGTTTACTTTTGAAAAGCTCAATCTTTAATTCTTTCAAATAATATCCCACAAATCAATTCCCATGTTTTCATCTTCTCCTAAAAACAGTCCCAATAAGTTCTCTTTATCTATTCTCCAGAATAGCCTCACCGATTCAGCACATTCCTCTTGTGAATCCAAACTAAAAAGTCTTTCTAGGTCATTCTTCTTTTCCATTATTTGTATGTTCCCTTTAATCATTGTGACTACAGTTGGTTTCATTTGTAGATCTATTCTGGCATCCTTTACCATATCACTCTTATCCTCTGGCATTTTTAAATCCACTTTTAAATCCACAATATGGTTATTCATGTCACCTTCAACAACCTGGATTTTCTGGAACTCCAGATACCCTTTCAAGTCAATCTCCACTTGCATTTCAGAATTGACAATCTTATTCACCTTTTCCTCTATCTTTTTTTCAAGGGACTTGAATCTAGCTCCTAATTCATCAAACATCGATTGGAGTAACCTTAAAGAAGTCATTTTATCCTCTGACAGCTGCTCCAAAGAACCTCTTCTAGCCATTTTCTTATTACTATTTTTTTCTTCTCCTAGACAAGCATAAGTGAAAGTAGCAAGCAATTCACATCCTCTGGTGCCTTTCACACTGTAATTGCATAAACATTCCAGCAAAAAAAATACACAGAGGACTCAAATTAATATAGTCTGTTTTAAAAATCCAGCCAATCAACAAACATATTGCAGAAAAAAAATTCCCATAGAAAAATCAAATCCAATTAATACAGATGGAGTTTCATAAAAATAAACTTTTAACAGATAGATCTTCTCCATTTTTGTTATAAATGGATTTTAAGTCCCTTTTAAATTCCACTTTTCATCCAGCTTTTTGTGAATTAATCATATTAAAATTAAAACTCTATTTTTTCTTTTAAATCTATAAACTCATAAATAAGAATAAGCCCCAAGAGAATTACTTATCTGTTGCAAGGAATGTCTCTCAAGTTAAAAAATAGTCAGAACCCAAAGTGTTTAAGAAATGAGTTTCGGTCGGCTCTAGTGTCCATGAAAGGCTGCACTGCAGCTTCAGATATGGATCCCCTGCCTCCCAGCTGCTGGACTCGAAAGCCATTCGCAGAAACTGCTGCCTTCTTGATTAGTTTTTGAGGAATGGCCATGCGGAAGACCGTATGGGTTGATTTCTTCACTTGCTCTGTAATTCGGAGCAAGTCGGGCGGCTAGGGCTTTCTGCTAGCCACCGATGTGTTACATTTTCCAGCATTAGACAGCATCCAAACTGCATTCTCTAATTCCACTTAAGAATGCAACTGGTACAGTAATTATGTGGAACATCAACCACAATTTTTTTCACCTTCCTTTTGTGTTTTATCTATTTAGTCTGATGGATAACAGCTAATTGTACAAATAGCTCAATATGGCTGGAAGTTCCATAAAAAGGTGATCCTAAAAGTACAGTTGAAAACAATTCCAGTGAGAAAAAAAGAAGGATCTCAGAAGCAAATTCGACCACAGAGAGCAAAGATCTGAAATGACAACAGCCTATATAGGAGAGGGAAGATGGCCATGTTATCAAAGAAGAATCCAAAGAGATATTCCAGAACTATAGAGATGATGTCAAGAAAGTGAAAATTTGGAATGAGTTTATAAAAGGATGCAGGAATGACATCAAGGGCTTCTTTAGGTATGTTCAGAAGAAAAGGAAATTGGAAAAGTAGTATGCCAGCTGCTCAGTGAAGACAGGGAAATGCTAGCAGGTAAACAAGAAAAGGGAGAGCTATTTAAATTCCTAGTTTGATTCCATCTTCTTGAACAAGAATTTTGTTTTTTTCCAGGAAGTGGTAGTAAGCAGGAAGAAGGGGCAGAGATTGTTAGAAACATGATCACTAAAATTACTTTGAATAAATTTAAATTTTCAGGACCTAATAATTTGCATCCTAAGTACTGAAGGAACTAGATGATAGTCTGACTAAATCCTTATTGTAGAATGGGTGGTGCCAGATGAACAGATGGTAACATCAGATATTGAAGAATGCTATCATATCTCCCCTAACCATGTTTTTTTCAAGTTTTAAAACTCTTGTGAAGAATTTTAAGACATTGAAATGCAACTACTAAAGGTATGCTTGTTCTAATAAAGTTATTGTATAGATTTTGATTTAATTTTTTTTTCATGGTCAATATAGTTTCCATTGTGTGTTATGTCTAAGCATGTTTAAGTTTAACCACAATTTAGATTTTGGGCATAACAAAAATTGGAAGCAACATCTCCTGCTCTCCCAGCTTTGCCAGAGGGAAGGGGAACAACAAGAGCATAATGATTGCTGTGATTTGTTGCTGTCATAATAAGTCATCCTGCTAACTTGGTAAAAAATGGTCTTTCTTAATAAGCAAGTTAACGACATAGAAACACAATCTTTGGATAGCTAGGCAAAAGTATAAGACTGGATACACCTGCTGACCCATCTCTGCTCAGCTCCAAATGTTGATTCTTCTCTCTTTCTCTTGCATGTTTGTATCTAACACATACACAAATATGTAATTGTTGCTATGTTCTGGAAAGTTGTTTGTTGTTGACATAGATAATTTTTTAACAATTTTTTGTTACATCTACACCCTACCTTTCATTTCGGAAGCTCAAGACAACACATGCAACACCCCTTTCTCCCATTTTTTGCAACAGCAACTCTGAGGAAGGTGGACTGAGAGAGTGATTGTAACCCAAAGTCAGCTATTTCCTTTATGTCTTCTAGGAATTATGTCTGATAGTCTGCTTGTACGACATCAGCTTTTAGAGTTCATCCCAATATTGCATGTATGCTGTTGAGGTGTTGTTTGGAGTTGATAAATGTTATAATCTGGACATCTGGAAGGCTGTGACATATTATTATGTTGCTTGTATTATTAGGGCTGCATTTCAAGTATCAGATACTGTAATTCTTCATCTGAAGCAGGAGCATCTGCAGGGGGAGGTAGAGAGATAAATGATGAAAATAGGATCGTGCAAATGCAATACAGGCCCCACGCCTTTTATACATGCATCATAACATTGTATGCATATAAAAGAGGTGAAGCTTGAATCACAACAGTGTGATGCTGCTTTCATCAGTTTGACAAAAATGGTGAAGCCTATGGATGCCTGGGATCTGATTGATTGATTGCTTCATTATGTGCCATCAAGTTGCTGTTGACTCTTAGTGACAACATAAATTTCCTCCATGATGATCTGTCCCTAACCTGCTCTTTCAGGTCTTCTAATGGTGCATTTATCGCCACTGTAACTGAGTCCATCCACTTTGCTGCTGGTCATCCTTTTCTCTTTCTTTCTACCTTTCCCAACATTAGAGCCTTCCCTAGACAACTAGGTCTTCACATAATGTGTTCAAAGTAGGATAATTTGAGCCTGGTCATTTGTGCCTCTAGTGGGTTGACCTGGGATCTGAACTGAAGCAAAATAAAACTTTCTGTTTGCATTCTTGAACATGAGAGAGGTTGCAGGAAGAGAATCTTTGCTTTTCTGGTTCTGTCTTGTAATAACTTCAGAACTTGATTTGTTTTGAGTTGTTCTTAGAAGGAAAAATAGAAGGGAGTGCTATGTATGCTGCCTTGAGCTCCTGAATGTAAGGTGGGATATAAATCTAATAGCTATGTAATAAAATATAGTAGATACCTATCATTATACTTCATGATAATGTTTAATGTATATTTATCTCACTCTTCATAAAGTAGTATCAAAAGAACTATAACTTGTTATATCTTACATTTTAAACACCTGCTTTTAAATCATGTTTCCATTCATATTACATTTTAAATAATTGATATTTTGTTATATTCTGTTGTAGTATGTTTGTAAAATTGTCTTATAAATTCATATGCAAAAGCCATGGACAAATAATATTGTTTTAATTCTGTTTGCAAAACAAGCTAGATTAGACTAAAATTGTGTTAGGTGGTTGGTGATTCAGTGTGTTGTAATAACATAGTCTTGTCTTAGCATGTTGTGTGAATCATACCGTCATGCTAACCCATAGTAGAGTTATTTGTTGTTTGGGCATATCATATGACATGAACATGGCAGTAATGTTTTGTTAACTTGGATTTGAGTTGCTGCCTATTCCCCACTCCATTCACAGTATATCTATTTTTTTGGTCTCTTAATTTGCCTGTTCCCTAACTTTCTTGAAACGTTGTTTATTAAAATCAATAAGTCCAGATTTTCAAGTGATGGCTTACTGTGATGAATGGAAATGCATAAGAATTCTTAGAACTATTTGTGGTGAGTACCATTGAGGAAAGCGAAACCTAGCATTAAGATTGCACTTTTAAAACTATTAAGAAGAATATAAAATGTGCTTGGTAATTTGAGATGATTACTGAGCCATGGTAAAGCTCAGAAATTTAGAAAGCAATGCTGAACTAATTCTGTGAGTTCTATTTATAATCTCAGAAAAAATGCATTATTACTCTAATGAGAATTGTTTTTACTTCACAGGGAAGTTTTTTTTAACTAAAAAGGATTCCTCCCCCCCCCCGCTCCATTTTCACTTAATCAGAACTCTGCTTTCTTTCACTATGGTCCTGTAAATTCATATTCCCCCATATACAATTACCATTGTGAAGGAGGAAATCAGGATGACCCTGTTGGCCATACTGCTTCCAGCTTATCCTGTTGTTTTTGTCTTACATATGTGAGGAGAGAATAGGGATGAACCTGTAGGCCCTTATGTGTTTGGGCTAAACATATGGAGCAGGGCAACTTTTCTCTTTCTATAGATTCTCTGAAAAACCAGGGTTCTACATCATGAAAATAATGCCCAGGTACAAAGGATTCTAGGGTTGAAGTTTGTGCTCAAAGACATATGTTGCTGCAGATCAGGAATGGCTAAGAGGATTGAGACCTACACTCTTACGCCCTCTGTCTTATCTGGTGAAAGAAAATATCTGTATAGAGCTTACACATATTTAACTTTAACATTTAATGTTCAGGCTATTTAGCATTTGAAAGGGACACTTTGCAAAGTGTGGGAGAGTGGAGCATCCTTCTTAAAGTTTTAGAGAAGCACTGTTCTCTGGAAAGCTCAAGCAGCTGATTCAAAAACTGTCTCTTGTTTGCACATGGGGATTGTCTTAAATTTAGGGTCATCTTTCTTTCAAATAAAAGAATACAGGTAACATTTGTCCCCTTCTACCGTCATGTATACATTTCATACTCTCTGTAACCGTAAACAAATAGAAAAGGGTAACTCTTAAGCATTTAACAAAGTCGATTTTAGTTTATGAAAATATACCACAATAAGCTTATTGACTTTTAAGGCAGTTTTTTCAACCTGCCTTAATATCATCCTCAGCTAAAATAGTATGGGTTATGTTGGCTGAGGATGATGTGAATTGTAGTCTAAAAGCTTGGTAAGTACCAGATTGGAATAGTAAGTTGTTGTAAGTTATCAAAATATTTAGAACCTTGTATTTTGTCACGGTTGTAAAATCAAACAAGTTTCTGTAAAAAAAATAAATGCAAAGCCTAGATGGCAGACATTTTACATTTAAAATTACAGATACCTCAATAGTTTTGTTTTGTTTTTTAAATTACCACTATATATGGTATCAGCAAATTCAGAAATGGGGTTATCTCAAGTTGCTGGATTAAATACTTCAGCTTTAACTTCACTTTATGGTGCTTCCTGCTTTGGAGTGGCACACACAAATGAGTTAGGGTTGTTTTTCATTCTACAGCTTGTTAGTGCAAACATAGATTAAAACTTCTACTGGCTCATTAAAAAGAATCCTTCACAGCATCTGTCTTATTTCCTATAGATTTATTACTTAGAAGTAGATGTTTAGTCTTTGAAATCAATTGAGGTTCTTTGCTTACTCACCTGCTGATTTTTAACTCTTGGGGAAACAGACCTTTTTAAGTTTATCCTAGAAAGACTTAAGGAATTAATTTTTATCTTCAGAAAACTTCAGCATTAAATGTATATACAGGCTTGCATACATTTAAAAGGGATGCTGTGCTCAAATATTTTGTATTTTACTTATTTATTTATTAAAATGTAGATATTGCTCTTTCATATCTTTCTCAGTGCAGTACACAATAATATGTGTATGTGAGTGTGTACACACACACACACACAAATTTCTTTTAAATATTACTTTTCCACAATTCTGGCTCTTATGGTGCTATGTGTTGTGTTTCAAGTGTTCAGAATGATGTATGGCAAGTTTGAAAAAGGGTTTCAAATGTCAAAGCATCAGTTCATTAATGGCAGGCCTATAGATAGAAAAAAAACCTTAAATATTTATCATAACATAATGCACAGGAATACATCCTCTATGAACCCCTATGTACTCTATGAATCCCAACTTTAGAACAATTGTGATGGTTAGTTTTCTGATGATCAGAATACTGTAAAGCATAATATTTGGGCATAGAGGAAATAAATTTAGCCTCTTTCATCTGTTCTGTCATTATTCAGTGCTAGGGAGGTTCGGCTACACTGTAATAGTATCCAAAGCATAATACTTTGTTATTTCAATTTTCTGTTGTATGAACCAGGGATATAGACCCTGTGGCTCCAGGCTGCATGCAGCCCTCGAGCTCCTCCAGATGTTTCCATCAAATTGTAATTTTTAATGGGACAGAAGGAAGAAATTATTAAATATACAGTAATTATATTAACTGCATTTGTATAGTTATGTACATTTATCAGTTAAGTGAAATTACTTCTCATTCATTTTTTGTCCTGTCCCCACATTTTTGGAGTGTGGCTCCTGGCATGCCACTGAAAGACCAAATGTGGTTCTCATTCTGAAACAAATTTGTATGTCCCTGATACAAATGGTACAGTTCTGAAGCTATGTTTCCAAAACCAAAAAGAAGTCACATATGGTCTCGCAGTTCAGAGTTGTATCTCCTACCCCCACAATTGTTAAATGCCTAATTGGTAGCCATTTCCTTTGTTCTATTATGCTTTTACTGACATATTTGCTGTTATTTCTCTGATTGCTCCATGATAGTCAGATTAGGTATAAAGATTTTTACCAATGTAATATACGTTAAGGATATGTTTTCATTTCAGGTGTGCAATAGGTATTCCAAGAGTTATAATAGCAGATATTTAATATCTAAACTAAGTGGAGACTCTTCTATATACTGAGATGGGCTTTGTTTAGTCTTTCTGGCAGGTTAACATACCATATAAATGTTCTCTGGCCTGTTGGAAGGCTGATACTTCCTTAGTGTATAAACATACCAGAAATACAACATGTATTCATATCATCATGAGAATAATTTTGGAGACACTGGGAACCCATGTAAAATTTAAAGAATAAAGCCTGCTCCTCACAAAAGGCTTACGTACTCATCCTGCATAGTTCAGCTGGACCAACTGGATAAAATAAGGCCAACTAAAACTATGTTTAGGCATCTGGATGGTACCATGAAGTGTATAAAAGGAATGTGGCTGCCCCTTATTCCCTCCACATCTGTTATCAGCTAAAGAAAGACAGCCTCTGTATGTAAAAGGTGTTCATGGAAGATCAGGTCCATGTGATTGGGAATCTCATATCCCATTTATATAAACAGAAATCTCCATGCTTCTCTATGATCTGATTTGATGAAAATACATGGGGAGAATACCCACCCACACCCACCAGTTGTTTTCTTTGTTCACTGATCATGCAGGCTAAATCCCTGAAAGAGTCTGGCTGTACTTGAATGCAGCAAAATTTATCTCTGTGTAGTTTACCTGTTTGGGCTTTAGTTAAAAAAGTAGATTTTGTTGGAGAAAGAAGTGCCATAATATTATGTGTTGGATGAAAATTAATAAATATTCTATCACTTTCATATTTCTAAAATAATATAAAGAATGTATTATGACATATTTACTGTCTTTGCAGCTCTAATACTGTGCAGCATATATGAATTTTTAATGAACCTAGGTGACCTTTTTCAGGCATTTAGAATATCAGAATCTACCACAATGATATTGCCCAGCATTTTCCTGCATCCATCTTCGGCTGAATAGACTTATTCCCATAAACAGTTGTAAAAGGCTCATGTTTCATTGAAATGTATGTATTCCCTTTACAGTCAAGTTTAGGAGAAGAACTGGACATAATTCTATAACTATGATATTTAAACAGTTAGTGAACATAATTCTTGCCCCACCTCCCTCTCTCTCTTTCTCTTTCTCTTTCTCTTTCTTTTCCTTTTTTCCTTTTTTTGCTATTATGTGGCCATTGTTATCATTTCTTTTGTAAAGGACCAAAAAAAAAAAAGAAAAAAAAAGCAAGCACCCTTGGCTTTCTTTTTTTAAAAGGCCAAATATTAAAAATGGCAAAACATTTCATATGGCTTTTTTAATGTTTAAAAGGCAGATAGCTCCACTGAAGATTTGGGGGAGGAGCACTGCTGACAGCTGAGACACTGTTCAGTTTCTTGATCTGCACATCTGTCATTTTAGTTGCAAAGCCTGGCTTCCACTGTAGCGGAAGAAATTTTTGCTGGGAGCTCCACATTGTGTTAGCCTTTATAAATGTTGGTAACTTGGTTTTTCATATTTGCTTTTCTTTACTATATCTCTAATCAAATATTGTGCCAAATAAGTATAGTATTTCTCTCATGTTTTAGGTATGAGAAAAATAGGGCATTGAAAACAAGTACTTTGCAATACACAGGCATGCAGACAAAGCACTCATTTCAAATTGTTAAAGCAGCTGTGTCTTTTGCAACGAAGGGCAACAAAGCAGTTATGCATGTATGCGCGCATGTGGAGGTTGATGGAAGCAGCTCCTAAAGCAGTTATGCAAGTCTCGCCAAAAATGCAGTTGCTTTAATTATTTAAAGTGGGATGTTTTGTTTGTTCCCCTGCATGTTGCAAAGCACATCTGTTAAATACTTGCACATCCCAAAATACTTTATATTTTTAGCATAAAATATTTTTGCTGTTCAGAATTAAATTGTTTAACTGATTTTTATTAGCAATCTTTTAGTTGCTGCACATGCTCAGTGGTGTCCAAATACTTTTCTTTGCACTGAATACTTATAAGACATAGAAATAAGTATTGTATTGTCTCAGATGAAATATTTAATGAAGTCATAGTGATAGACAGTTTACAGGATAAGATGAGAGCCTCTTAAATTACTGCTTTTATTTAAAATGTGCTTTGATTTATCTGTGTGTCCTGAAACAAATAGTATTTAAGTCTCACAAATATATGTATCAGTTTAACAACAGACCTATTCTAAATGGTGGGAAAGATTTCATCACTTTATGAAAAAGTGAGGCAGTGGCAGTTGGTCTAAATCAGTGTTTCTCAATCTTGGGAACTTTAACATGTGTGGACTTCAACTCCCAGAATTCCCCAGCCATTCATGCTGGCTTGGGAATTCTGGGAGTTGAAGTCCACACATCTTAAAATTCCCAAGGGTGAGAAACACTGGTCTAAATGAAATTAAATGTAGATGGAGCTAACCCCTCAAGTACTGGGATCTGTGTTAGTGTTGCCAAATACATAGGAAGTATTAATTTCATTTTGCTTTTAAAAAGTGATCTTGGAAGTATAATTATGATTCTTGAATTACTTAATATTAGTATTCCATCTGACTTTGGTCTCCTCAGGCGGATGCATAGCTGACAAAGAGAAAACTAGAGATGTCAAGATTTCCACATGAAAAAAAATCTGCCGTTTTCAGGGATGTCATCAACATGAATTGTGGAAACATTCCACTGTATCAAAATATAAAGTCTGAATCTACCTGATTCCAGCCTCGCTAAGGAGAAGATAATTGCTGTAACTTATTAAAATAGTAATTTCATGGGGCACAATTTTTTTTAAAAAGGTACTTGGACAAAATTGAGAGTCATAGTGGCCTTTCTGAGTCTTTTTAACCATGCTATTCTAGCTAGATCTTCCAAGAAGGTGGAAGAATGAGTATAGACAGAAAAAATGGTGAGGATGATATTGAAGGCCTATTTTATTAGGTAGTCTTGCCACTTCTGTGGAGTTGGCTTTTCTTATATAGGAAGCTGAATCTGGACACATTAGCAGCTTTTTTTTCAGCATCTAATATCTATCTCAAGAAGACGGTTGTGGAAGAGTTAGCAGTATGTTTGTGTGTGTGTGCATAAATAAAAGAGCCCATCTTCACTAGGTGTTTATTTAAGAACAGTGCAGAATTTAAGTCAACATTTCTGTTAAAAGCAACTTAACAAACTGGTTACAATGCATCACTCAGCAAGGCATATAGAAACACTTACAGTACTGTATGGTTTTTAAGGGGGTCTAAACGTTTAAAAATACTGTAAATTGGTTGGAGTATAAAGGGGGGGGAGTTAGAAATTAAATACTTATCTACTTTTTCCAAGCAGCTCCTTTTTTTTTCCTTTTCCCCTTTTTTCTTCTTTTTTTAACATTTATAAAGAAATATCAATAAATAACGATACAGTGGAGACTTTAGTATTAAGCTCAAAGATCGAAATCTTTCTCATATTATAAAACAATTCAATGCATTTTGCAACTGTTTATCAGTGTTATACATAACATTAATTGTATAATTTAAGCAACCTTATGTTCATTAACGTTCTAGAAATTATATTTAACATTGATGTAAACTTTTTTCCCCCTCATCTTGAAAGGTTCAATTTATCTAATCATTATAGCATTAACAATTCCTAGTTTCTATTGCATAAACACTACTGTACTCAGCCATAATCTGTATTCAATAATGTACTATTCACATTTTATAATGTAATAAAACAACTTAAAAAGGGGGAAATGGTATTAAATTTTGCCTTATTTTAAAAAGCCCTTAAAACTTGTTTTTTTCCTCACAGGCCTGGCTGATTTAAATGGTGGACTCTCTTAGAGTTTTCTTGGTTATGTGGGGTATTTTGGTTCTTCTTTAACACTGTCATTTTCTGTTGTTGTTGTTGTTATCTCCTTTTAACATTGTATTCTTCCCAGAATTGGGTGGCATTCTAAACTGGATAAATAAATGTTCTATTTTTAAAAAAAATCAAACTGGCTAGCCAATCATAATTTTGGAGCATTTAGTATAATTCTTTACAGTTTATGTTAAATTATGAATATAATTAGATGTCTGTAGAACGTACATATTTTTCTAACAAAGAATTTAAAGCTTACGTCCAAATATAATAAACGTTTTAAAAAAAAAAGGATACCCTGTGCTCTTCCTTCTTCCTTCTCCCTTTTTATCCTCCAGTTCCTTTCCTCACTTTTTGATCTTAGCTGGTTATAATATGTTTTAATTTACTGAATTAGAAAAACAGTAATTGACTGAACTGAACCTGAATTGAAGCTTCTAGTATATTTCCAGTTGGCTTGGAAGTGACAACAGTATAAAAAAATAAAGGAAAAAAATCGGGGTGAACCATAATAATTTAAAAGATCATCTGATTTTATTGGGAATGTTTATTGTTCAGTCAAATACCAACAGTTTTTTCCCCACGATTGTTAATTTTTCCCCTTAAGATGCTGACTTTTGGTTTGGTTTGTAAGCTTTGTTTGAAGAGAAAAATAGCAATCTTACCTAGTATTTTTCTAGATTAAATGATACAGCTAGAACATTATTTGGCAATAATTTTTCTGCTGCATTGTAGCCTCAAACTCAATATGATCCATTCCATTGTGGATTGAATATCAAGTTAATGGGGTGCATATTTGGCTCTCCTAACATAAGGACCAATTTGCTAGCCACTCTAGGCCCAGGCCCCCAATAAAGATTCAGCTGCTTTATTACAGGTGACAATCTACTAGTTGAAGCTACTCCATGAATAAGTAGTTAAAAATCAATACTTTAGAGTACTAGCTGTTTGTCTCATTGGCATTCTGGATGGTAAAATCTAGAGAACAGATATGCATTAGTACTGCTGGATTTGTCTTGCTAGATAAGAGATTAAGTCAGGTCATTTAAAATGACTAAAGTGCTTAAATTTACAATTGTTTACTTTCTGAAATAGCTTCGACTTAGCATTTAAACAAACAGCTTTGAAGTAAAAGTATTACAGTACCTTTTTGTATTAAGGTTCTATGGTGTAAATAGTTTTGTAAATAGTGAATCTTTTTTCCCATTGTTTCATGTTAGGCATGCCAAGGATAGTTCCATAATTCACCACATTAATTATTTTATTATGTACAGTTTATTATGTAAATATTTTATTATACATACAACCTCTTCTTTGCTAGTTTCCAAGTTTCTCTGAGTATTTTCTGATGTGTGCGAGATCTAGTTTATCCATCAATCCCATTTGGTTTAACTCAAACCAGAAAGAAAATAAAACTATTATCTCTCCTTCTTTCACTATTTTGCACCCCATCCCCACCACTTTTATTTTTCCTTCTTCTTCCGCCTTCAGCTTTAAAGGATGTTTAGCTTTTATGGACACTCCTCCCCACCCTTGCACCCACCCCCATACCTTTTAAACCAAGATTTCATTGTACTTTCAAATAAGAAATAGTAAATAGCACCTTGTTTGAAAATAATAGTAATAATAATAGTAATAACAATAATAGCTTAGGGTTTAAGTTTAAGTTCTTAGTTTAAAGAAACTTTGTATTTTTATTTCAAAGTTCCCCAGTCTTTTTGTGTGAAGGCATATTTGGAATTTTGAGAGCGTATCATGGCTGCCATAGTGAATGGCTGGGTTTGCCCATTCACAAATTGGCTGCTTTTCTGCCTCCCAAAATCCAATGAGTCAGAAGATCTTTGAGTGCCAAGAAATTGCAAATTGATACTCATAAGCACTATGTTGGGAGCCTACATTCTGCAGCCTCATAATGGGTTGTTGCATTCAGTAATCAGTCACATAGTCCCAGTTCATTTTTGGAGGTCATATGTTGCAGCCATCCTGCTGAAGCAGAACATACTTAGGTCTGCTCAGACCTCAGCGGAAGATAATATGGAATATCTGTGTTGCCTGTTTTGAGCTAAAGTGAGGCATAAATATATAAAATAAATTGGTTTCCATAGGAGTGGTAACAGTACTCGATCTCTGCCTAGTTATTTTCCATGTTTTAATTTATTTTCTTGCTTTCTTATTGTATAAATGCCAGAGCAGTTGCTTGAGGTGTTGTGTATTATTCATAAAGCAATAGATTCTTTGTGGTTAATGAAGATTGCAGAGCAGGAAGTTTATGTATTTTGGAGTGTGTGGATGCAAGGAAATTGCTGCCGCAGGAAATAACTCTTCCAGTAGACAGGATACACGTACGTCCTATTGACTTGCATAAATAGTTGCCTTTCAGTTGTCAAATGAGGATGTTACAGGTTAGCTGCATCACTTGATAAGGGTTGGAAATAGCATGTACGTAATACCTCAATCTGAAGCGTTGCACCACACTGATAAATGAGAGTATTTCTAGGCTCACATTGCTTAATTTTTTGATTTACATGTTGCTTCCTCCCCTTGGCCCCAGAATGAATTACAACCCCCACCCCCACACAGGTGGTTAATAATTCTGTCACAGGATTTACTTAATGTAAGAAAATTAGATAATTTCATTTGGGGAATAAGAGAGACAAAATTAAATAGAAATTACATGGACATATTTATTATAATAAGTAAAATAAAGGCAGTTTAATGGTTAAACTATCACAACTTTTGCCAGACTTGCACGGCTGCTTCAGAAGCTGCCTCTCCACATGTGTGCATGCACATGTAAGAAAAGACAGCTGGAGGCAGCTAAAAGAAAAGATGTGGTTCCTTTAGCAGTTTGAAAAGAAGTGCTTTGTTCTTACACCCCCACATTTTGAAACACCTGTTATGAAGGATTTGCACAGCCTTCAAGGACAGTGCTTTCTGCAGAGAAACACTTTTAATCTGTTTTGTTAGAAAGAGATGAACTGTATGACTTAACCAAACTCATTTCCAGTATCTGTAGATGAATCTTAACAAGAACATTGTATATAATGTTAAATGCACAGTGTGGAGTGGACATTATTTGTTTTTATTCTGAAATAAGCATGTGGAATCCTGGTTTGAATTGGATCCACCCCATATAGGGAGAAAAAGATTTAAACTTTCTCTGCTCGCTTTCTTTATGAACTTTGCCCTCAGCACCATTCTGCTGAATTCAGAGAATGCATCCATTAATTCTACATGGATTTGTTCGTTTGTTTCAACAATTGTGTTTATGTGTGTATATTTACAAAAAACAGGATGCTACAAGCAAGTTTAATCCTCCCTCTCAGCACACAGTCATCCTGATGCTTAGTGTGAGTAAAAGCAGACATGAATCTTGTGAATGTGGTATGGTTTGTCCAACTATCAACAGTGATAATTAAAGAAGATGCTATCACTTTGTGTGAGGTAGAAAAACTAAATGAGGATTTCTCTGTGTGTGTGAAGTTGATGTCAGTTGTGAATTGCATTGTAAAAAAGTTCCAGAACAGTGCTTCGGTACTACTTGCAACCTGTATTTGCATTTAAAGTTGACACTATTTTATTGTTGCAAACAGGAAAAAAGAGGGCTTTGGGCTTTTTTTTTTTTTTTTGCTATTGATTAGCTAGAAGAAGGGATTTTCAGGATTCTAAAAGCAAAGCAGCATTTGTTTCTCAGCCCACTCAGAAATCTTTACTTCATATTAAATGCAGACAATGTTTATACACTGCTGACTGGGAGATGTTTTGTGACCTGGAAAACCCACAGGGATTTGGATTTAAATGCAGCAATCCTGCTTCTTTGAATAGAAGTTTGATAGCTGACCCAGCTAAGATCTGAGCAAAGCCTTCATGTGAATGGTGTCCCTAGATGTCTTGCTCTGTTATTGGAGATACAAAGACAGCTATATCTCATATAAACTATTTTAGCCATACATCTAGTCAGTGTAAAATAACAGTGAAGGAATAAGCGGATTATCAAGAAGATTTATGAGCAAACATTCTGCTTTTGTTTCTTGACAGTTCAGATGTGGGATTTGTGCTGTCATAATCTATATATAAAATGAAAACTCCAGAGTAGTTATTGCTGTGTATTTTCAATTTGAAAGGCTTTTAATGTATAATGCCTAGCATTATTTAATATATTTTAGTCTTGCTGCTATTTGGCTGGTTATATTATTTGCTATTCATTATTGCTTATAGAAGTTGTTTTCTAGGTGTATTTTATATTAGTTATATGTGATTCTTGATATATTTTGTAAAATGGGTTAACTTATTTTTATGAAACTTTTATTTAACATACTAGTTGGAATATGTTGTCAGTGAGCATAATTAATGCATCACATACAATTTGGAGAAGCAGCGTCATTGCTGGAAATGTTGATAATACAACACAGGGTTGATAGCATTAGACTGGCAGTCGCTCCTTCCCATTGTACGATCTTCTGTGAGCAACTGGATGCTTAATGCTTCTTTATATGCCCATTGGGACATAATTTCTCACCTAACACCTAGCAGTGTAGATTACAGCTCCTTATTCCCTACTCCACTATGAACTTGAAAGTCTTCCCCTGCAAATTCTGAGAAGATGCCTACATAACTGTTTCAGTATGCTTTCAATAATGCACGGTTTGCTGGCTTTGTTTCCTATTTCTTTTCTCAGTTCTACTGTGAGGCATAGCAATCTGGGAAAAAACTGAGTTTTTTTTTTTTAATCAGACAAGTTGGTTTAAGTATTTCTAAAGTAATGTACCTTGATCTCATTGTGGTGACCACATTAATTTTGGATCTGTTTTAGGGAGGCGTCCCCCCCAACAGCTTACAGTTCAGTGAGCCACTTCAAGCAAATCGCCTTGTGCTCATTCTTCCCTTAAGCTAAAGACTGTTCCATGTTTTAGTAGTTACCTATACCGACAGTTCCTATAGAGTAGTGACCCTTAGAGGAGAACATATGTAGTCCATATTCTTGTTTTATTCTTTTTCTAAACCGTTTCCACCATTTTTTTAACAGAACAAATGGAAGATGACGAGATATGTTCTCTACTCCCAGCCTTTTTAGTACTCTGTGTCTGGATAGAATTATATATAGTGAGAGCATTACCTTGGCTGGCTGCACACGCTTGCAGCTTTCCAAAGGTCTGATAGGTTGGTTACAGAATAACTTGCAAGGGTGAAGGCATCTTACACATTTTATTTTTTTAGCAATCCACACTGGGTGCTACAAGGTTTTGAAGCTGACATGTAAGGCATAAAAGACTTGATAGCCCAAGTATTTTTTAAAATGTCTTTCCAGCTGCGTATCAGCCTTCAGTATCTTTGGAGGGAAATCTGCCACTGATAGGCAACAGCAAGGGAGTAGTTAATACAGGGCCTTCACAGTTTGTTTCTTTGCTGAATTTATATCCCACATTTTCTGTGAGAACTCTAGGCAGCATACATAGATATCTCCCCTAATTTTGTTCCCACAACAACAGTGAAGTAGATGGACCCAAGAGAGAGTGATTTGCCCCAAATCACCGAGAGCTCCATGGCTAAATGAAGAGTTGAATCTGAGTCTCTCTGGTCCAAGTCCAGCAGTTTAATCATTGCTCTGTATAGTTTCTTAGTAGTCTCCTTATTTTCTTTTGCCAGTTCTTTATTTTTTAAAAAATCTTACAATCCAGACAGCCTTAATTCTCTTGTTATTTTGTGGTCCAACCACCTCTTTAATTGTAAGAAGGAAGAAGGAAGTGCTGAGGAGAAAGAAACAAAATCACTGTTGGTAATCAGGAGGGCAGTAATTTTGTGGATAAAGATCCACGAAAGTGAGCTGAACTGATTCCTAAAGAACGTATACAGAGGAACTTCTGTTATGGTAGTTGTGACACAGAAAAGAAATCCCTCTCGATGTGTGATATTGTTTGTGGAGGAAATGAACCTAGTTTGTCTGAATCCAAACTTCACTCAGAAGAATTAGAAAACTGGGACTGGTATTTAATGGAAATATTGGGAAGGGGAAGCTGGTCTATATCTTAAATAGAGATCAGAACACTTCTAAACTGCTAGATCTTCACCTTCACCTTCAGTATTTGTAACTATAAAGAACTAAATATATACCAATGCCTGCTTATCTTCTCAACTTTTTTGACAAGCTTTGTGTCTTTACCAATGAAACTATCTTTTTGAATTGTTTATGTCCTCTCTTGCATTGTACCATTCTTACTTAAAAATCTAGTAGCTCTATCCAGGGTAAAAAGGTAAATTTGATCTATTTTCTTTTGGGGGGCTTATCTAAAGGCAGGGAACAGGTTTTTAGTTTTTGGTTTTTTTCTTCACAAGGTAGGTTAAAATAATGTGTTGGCCAGGAAGTCACACAAATGTTGTGAAAATGGTGAATATAGATGACCATTTATCAAGTAGGCCATTCCATGGTGAATTTTACTGCATTATCTGATTTTCTGAGCAGGTTCAGCAATGAGGTAAACTGCTCATCACCAAATTATGCAAATGATTGGCTTTCCAAATAATGCCATGGTACCATATATTACTACTTGTTAAATTGTTCTATGAATTCACTTTCTGTGTGAGTAGTAAATGAGAAAAAAAGAGCTGCAAAGCTTTCATGCCTCTTGAAGACATATCTGTAACTTTACTTTGAGAGAGCTAGAACATTTTTGTGCTTAAATTCCTATAAAGCATACTTGCAAATACTTTATTTCTGTATGAATGCTTAGTTGTTTAGTTGACCCTGAGATCCCTAATTTTTAGGGAATAGTTGATCCATTGGAATTCTGAATCTGTCCTGAATGCAATCAGCCATTAAACATTCATTTCTCATGTGGCAACTGATGAGAGTAAAAGACTTCACAAACTGAGTATACAGCAAAGAGAGGATTTCATACCCATAATCTCTAGCTTCCAGCCACATTTAACCCTGCAGTTGTTACCAGTCACTTCTAGCTAGCTTACCTTCTAGCTAACATGGCAGATGCCAGGATGAAGCATAGGGCTGCAATTGTACATGGTAGCCTTTGTTTTATTTTGATGGCTTTGAGGTGTTACATATTTAAAATAAAATAAAAATAAAATAAAATGATATAATATAAAATATATTACATACAATAAATATATAATGTACAATAAACATATAATTTCTATGTTATGTAACTTCTAAGAAAAATCAGAAATTCTATCTCTGGCAAATAGAAAGGAATGTCTGTGGGCCCACTGGGGCTCCATTGATACTGCACTGGAGACCTCAGCCAATGTTCCGCAGACTCAGATACAGTGAAGCACTTCACTTACGTTAGAGTACTTGATTAAGTGACTTGGCTGGTATAAATTATCCCTGACTTTTTTAGAGAGGGATATTACTGAAAATTACTCAGCACTGATAGTTCTGGTGCTTTCATACCTTTTGGTTAAAAAGTGAAATTACTACAAAACTTTAGAATGGAATTCAGCTGTATATATCTTCTGGTTGTTTGAAGCATTGTGTTCATGTCTGCATGAAACTTTATGCACAAATAAAACCCTTAGTGATTCTTCATTTACAGCTGTGAAAAATGTTTTCCTCTTTGCTTTGAGTGTTAAATGGGCTGAGTGTAAAGTGCAATGCAAATGGAACTCCTACTACTCCGGCTGTGGTATAAATAGCATTCTTGTCTCAGATTTTGATGTTTAGGCTCTGTGGACTTAAGCAGTTCCTAGAAGAGTTCTGTTCTGAACATGGTGTCTTAGAAAAAAGGAGCTGGAGTTCTCTGTTTAACTGGACACTGCACACTGCCCAGTTTTGTTAATCAAGTCTGTAGCATGGTTTTTTCCCTTTTCCCTTTGAAAATGTTCTAAAAGGTATTCTAGAAATTAAGCAATAAAGACATGGAGAAAAAATATGCAACATGTCAGCTTTCTCCAGAGACATGCCACTGCTGGACACAGTGGTTAATCACACACAAAGGCTACATGGTCTATCTTTTTTCCCCTGATGCTGATACTTCCATTTAACAATAATATGACAACTGCTGATCTCTTTGTGACTTGGTTGCATAATCTAAGAGATTGCACAAGGAGCAGTTAGAAATCGCAATAACGCATTTTAAACCCCAGATGTGTTGGGTTCATTTTAATAAACTGCTTTTGACAGTCTTTTGACATTCTTCTGTTCAGGGTTTTGTACAAATTTGCTTTCCCACAGCAATTGGTCTGAGATACATGTTATTGATTTTATTGGCTAAATATTGATTCTATTGTTGCTAATTCTTAGAAAATGTGCTTGTATGTTTGAATGATAACCATGGATCTCATTTATATTTATACTTGTATAAAAGCATTATCTTAGAAGCAAAATATATTAATGGTACCAGCAGCCTGAAGTACAGTATAAAACAGCCTTAGTGATTATCATGTATGCTGAGTAAACCAGTTTATATAATAAAAATGTTAATGACATACATAAACTACAAGGTAATAAACCTATAAGATGGAGATCATCTTTGTCTGCTTTACAAAGCAATCAGAGGCATAAATACTCAGAAAGAAGTCTCACTGATTTTAATAGGAATTATTCCCCTTTAAGAATACAGAGGATTACAATCTAAGAGACTGTTCTAGATTAAGAAATACAACAATTTTGTAGTTCTTCAAGCTCTTCTTTAATGGTTTGCAAAGGCTCATAATGTATACTATATTACCTAGGCTCCTTCATCAGCTTGAGAGCCAGTTTGATATAGAAGTTAAAAGCACTGGGCTAAAATCCAGGAGACCATGAGTTCCAGTCCAGCCTTTGGTATGGAGCCAACTGGATCATTCTGGGCCACTCATTTTCTCTCATCCCTAAGAAGAAAGCAATGGTGAAGCACTTATAAAAAATGTTGCCAAGAAAATTACATATGCTTATCTGTGTAATTGCCAGGACTCAAGACTGACTTGACGTTTTGACATCTGGAGGGTACCAAGTCGGGGGGAAAAACCAGTTTTCCCCCCAACCTGGTACCCTCCAGATGTGTAGGAGTACATTATTTCTGGACTCTAGTTCATTGGGAAATGAGGAAGTCCAGCACATCTGTAGGACATCAGATTTGGGAAAGATTAGTTAATGTGGACATTTCAGTGATAAAAGCTATTAGAAACAAAGCATAGATAAAGCAGTGATACTTAGTATATTGTGTCCCCTCATTTCCCCTTGTTCCTTTTAGCAAAAACCATGTGTACCAGGTCATGTATGCTGATGTTTGTTTAGGCAAAGCATTGCACATATCATTAACTGTCCATCAAACTATTTATGTTAATTGCAGCCTTGTTACATAGTTTGAATAATCATCTATCTGGTATTATTTATTTACCCAGAATCATTGAGAGTTGGGCAGCATACAAGTTTAATAAATTATTAAATTATTAATATTGTGAATCAGATAGGAATGTCTTTATATGCATTCTCTATCATTTTGAAATATGATGGTTTGAATGATATATTCATGGTTATATAGTTTTAGAGAACCTAAGGATAATAGAGAACTAAGGATAATAAAATTAATATGACATTAAGCTATTTTGATTTCTAAAATGCATACGATTTTTAAAATTAGCAATATAAAGAATCCATTGGAAGAGGAAGCAAAATATTTATTTGTTAAAAGTATATCCCATCTTTCTTCTAGAACTCAAGGCAATATACACACCCTTTGTCTGCTAGTTTTTCAGAAGAACAAATGACTTGCTCAAAGCCCCAAATCACCCTGGGAGCTTGGAAGTAGACTTATCTGAAATTAACATTGCTGATTCTCTTTTTGACATAAATGTGAGAAATGACCAAGTCCTAAATTAGATTGTATCTTCCTTCTTGCCTCTCTTCTTTCTTCCTTACAGAAAAATCACCCAAGAAATTATGAATGAGAACAGCACTACCCCTATTGAATTTGTGCTCCTTGGAATCTGGGTTTTTAAATACCAAAACCCAGGTTTCTCAGACTTCCTGGTGCTATGACACTCCCACCCCCCACCCCCCAAATACAAAGTCATGTAACCCTCACCAGACAAAATCTGTTATTTCATTGGGGCTAGGTCTGGACAAGAAATAAACACACCAAACACTGTCAATAATAAAATTTTAATATACATACCAAAAACATAGCAATAATAAAATCTTGAAAGATTACAGAACAAAACATTTTCAGCAAATAGGAAAATAACCAAATTCGAAACCATACCCCTTTCTGGGAAGAATGTGCCAACTCAAGCCAACATACCTCCTAAAACGCGAGTGTCAGAACCTACAGCAATCAAAATATATATCAACTAGAGGACTGTTTTATTAGTATAGTAAATGCCATTTGTATACTTTGATTTTAGGGAATGTTTTCTTAGCTTGCTTTGATTCTGCCATTCTCATTGGTGGGGTCGGGGGAGTGAAAGAAGACAGAGCCGGAGGAAGATCGAAGGCCAGGAAGAAGATGTGTTATCGGGGTTAGGAATGCACAAGGTCACATCTCTGTGAGAACCAAAAGTGGCACCTAGAATGGGGGGGGGACGACTACGGGGGTAAAAGTAGAGGGAAAATTACATGGGCTTTAGTTTTAGCAATGCTTTGCTTAGAGCTATATGTATCCTCAATCAGTGAAATCTTTTCTGAATCTACTTTGGATTTCAAAAGATTTGTCTGTATTGGGGTTTGAACATCGTAGACCTGACATTTTGCTAAAACTCCCTAATTCGGATTTTTCCCGGGAAAACAATTTACCAAGGAAAGTCCAGCAAATCACTATGACCTCTGAGGGGCAGGAGATCTGACCAGCGGAGGAGGAGAAGGTACTGCTAACGCTGGAAGCCGCCATCGCTGAGTTAGAGCTCAGGGCAGTAGGTGGAGGTGAGAGGAGGCTGTCCCCACTGTTGGAGGTCTTTTCTGAATCTACTTTGGATTTCAAGAGATTTGTTTGTATTGGGGTTTGAACATCATAAACCTGACAGCGAGCTATGCCTATGTCTCATCCCTCTGTCACATTTTCACCCTGCTCTGCGCGCCAGCAACCGCAGAAAAGCAAGAACAAGTTCTGACAGTGATCCAGCACCCAGTCAGCAGCCAAACCCCAAGCACTCATGATACCTAGGGATCTGGGGCTGGCTTCCTGCAAGACTGCCCTAGGCCCTCTCTCTACCCACCTATACAATGACCAAGCCACAAGCACACCCCTGCCAAACCATTTCTCCTGTATAAGTACTTTGCCAGGGAGAGTGGAGCAACCCTGTCCTATGTTCAGGTACGCCCAAATTGGTGACCTGCTTTAGATTTTCTTGCAACCCCACAGGGGATCAGAACCCACAATTTGAGAGTCCCTGCCTTAATTACTTTCAAATTTTCCTTGGGAAATAAAGCAATATTGCCAAAGTTATTTTTCTCGGTTTGGGGAGAAATTTTACTTTTTAAGTAATTATTGTTTATAAATTAGCAGTGCTTACAGAGAAAAGTGGTACCTTTTCAATATTGCTGTCACGCAATTCTTTGCTGAAGAATTCCATTGCTGGAATTCCATTGTTCCATTGCTGAAATGATATAGCTTTCCTATGTGACGTTAAATGACTAAACAAGATTATTCTAAGTGTTTCCCAATTTGTTCTTTAAAAAATTAGTATAATTAAAAATAGATATGTTCTGCCTGTGATAGTAAAAAAAAAATATTTTTTTTTAAAGATGCAGGGTTTTTTTAATATGATTATATGGTCAAAGATTAATTTTTTAAAGGAGTTTTTCTAGATATGGTTGGATATGTAAGATGGAGAGAAGAAACATGCTCTTGGTGAGGAAATAGGCATTAATGTGGTAACAGATGCAGCTCAGAATTGTTAAAAATAGAATCTGTTGTTCTTTTGTTCCAAATGTCAAGAAAAGCTTTGATCCCATTATCAAAAGGTAGTAGATTTATATGAATTATGAAGTTCAGTAAAATACACAAAAGCACAAGGTAATGATAGTGTTAAGTTCTGAACACTGTAGGAGTTCATAAACCTTCATTAAAGTTCATAACTACATGCAAACTGTTCCTGAAATTTTATAGGCTTTTTTTTCTGTGTGCATCATTTGAGTTAAATATCAGCATTGTTCACAAGCACCATTAAATCTCATTATCTAGGTACACAGAATAAGCTATTGAAAGTACAATGTCTCTCACCAGGTAAAATAATTCAGTGTCATCTTGTTCCCAGAAGTTACATTATGCTCTCTTTCTTGGTTGAGGGACAGTGTTTTATAGACTTTCAATAGCTAAACCATATTTATTTTCTATATAGGCTATTGTATCTGGGTTACGGTGTTATGTATTACTGGTGCCACCTAGTAGCTGTCTAGATTTTTTCAGACCACACATGGTATGACTCCTTTCTCAATATAAATCAGTGGCATTCTTTAAATCTTTTGCAATATGTAATATTAAAAGTTACTTCCCCTTAGAGAACCATATCCTCTGAGTTGCTGCATGAATGGCATGAATCTTGGCCTAGTTTCTGGACAGAAGAAAGCAAGCAAAGAAAGTGACTTTCAAAGCAAACCTATTTTGGATTCTACCTATCCACTAAATTTGGGCCATTTTGTATGTTATACCATCTTGATGGGCATGCATGAAAGAGCTTTTTTCTTCCTTTGTACTACAATTACTAGCATGTGGATCTTCTTTCCCCAGAAGACAGTTTAATTCCATTCTCGTCAACACCAGGGTATGGAGGCTATTCAGCCAACTCTTTTTTTTTTTTTAATTCATCCAAACAGAACTGTTTTTTTCCCCTATTGCATCTTTGACATCATTATCTCACAGAAAATATAAAGTCATTCAGGATTACCTGCTTGTAATAGACCATGATTGAGAACAGACTGTTAGAGCAGTGAATCTTTTATCTGTCATAATTTTTTTTATTAATTTTTTTTTTCATAAGTAAAAACATGTCTGATAAAGAGAAAAGAGAAGGAAAGAAAAGAAAAAAAAGATAAAGTGCAAAAAAAAAGGAAAACAAAAAAGAGAGAGAAATAAATAAGGAAACTAAAGTAGGCGACTTCTGGCCTTCTTTATTAACAAAACCATCATCTCCTCTCCTCCTTAACTATTCCAGAAATCCCTTCAGCCCCTTATTTAATTCTCATCTTTTTCATCATTAAATCCATAAATCATCATTTCACTTTTTTCTTTTAGCAAAAAGTCCATAAAAAGTTTGCAGTCTTTTGAAAAAGCACTTACTGTTTTCTACCTGACCAAACAGGTCAGATTTGCCACTTCCACCAGTTCTGACATTTTCATGATCCATTCCTCCATCGTGGGAATTTCAGTACTCTTCCATCTTTATGCATATAATAGTCTTGCGGCTGTTACAATATACAAAAGCAATCTTCCATGAGTCTTTTCTAATTCACTATCCATAAGTCCCAATAAAAAAAATTATGGTTTCTTTATGATATTAATCTTTAAAATTCTTTGTATCATTGTATGTATTTGTATCCAATATTTCTTGGCTTTTTCACAAGTCCACCATGCATGCTAAAATGTCCCTTGATGTTTTTCACATTTCCAGCATTGACTTCAGGTACCTTTATACATTTTTGATAGTTTTTCTGGTGATACATCATTTTATAAAAAAAATTCTCTTAAATTATAACACAGTGTAAACTTTATCCCATTTACCCACATTCTTTCCCTTGTATCCATCTGTATATTATACTCTTAACAAAAGTTTATATACTTTTGCAATTACATGTTTTATCCCATTTACCCACATTCTTTCTCCATATCCATCTGTGTATTATAACCAAAATTGGTAGTCCATTTTCCATACAATCCTTAACTTTTTTGTCTTCAGTTTCTAATCTTAACAAAAATTTATACATTTTTGCAATTACATGTTCATCAGTTGTACATAGTTCATTTTCAAATTCTGTTTTATGTTTTCCAATTCAAATTACACTTTTGTCTACTGTATATTAAATCTTTATTTTAGTTGTGTATATGAAAACCACTGAAAACTATGTTTGCAGTCAGTTGTTCTCTTTACTTCATCTTCAGTTCTCCATCTTCCTGTATTAATAAATCTTGATATGTTAGCAATTTGTCTCTATCTGCTGTTTCTCTTCTATAAAATACTTCCTGTGCTGAGACCAATAAAGGTATTTTCAGGCACAACCTGGGTTTGTATTTGTTCCATATTCTTAGTATGGCACTTCTCACATAATGATTTTTAAAATCCACATTAACTTTAATTTTATAATACCATAAGTTATGTTCTTCCAATTCTAGCATTCTTCTATTTCTCAGCAGCACCCACTCTTTCATCCAAACTAAATAATGGGCTGCAAAATACAGAGCAGTGAATCTTTTAGAAAAGCATTGGGCAGTTTCTTCTGTAAAGAAATACATTAAATTGCCAGATTGCATATTCTGTTCTTCTTACTGCATGGATTACAGTACCACTTTTTAAAAGTCTTTTATGAGTTTTGCCTGTCTCATTAATCTTATTTTTAAAATACTTCTATAATCTAGTCTAATCAATGTATAATCAGCTTTTCAGATTCAAAGAGCCAGCAGTGAGAGAACCAATGTGCTCTTCCTCTGGTAGATAGAGAAGAATGAATTTGGTTTTAGTAGGTCTACCATGTTTTGCCTGCAAAAATCTTGTTAGATGGCAACATACTTTTATGTTTTATAACCTTTTTGCTGCCAGCCACTGGCTGTCTGGAGTTTTGCAGATCAGATAAGTAGTTGTAGTTTTACCCTCTTTCTTGACATATTTCTGAGTGCTTAAAAACAAAAACTGCTCTCAACAGATTTACAATATACTGTGGCATATGTTCAGAACATTTTTATTGTTTCAGCTGTGCTTTGTGTAAACTTGTGATGTTTTCCCAGCCATTTATCTTCCAATCAAACTGATGTATTTATGGGTATTTACCTTGTGTGCTAGTCCAGTAAAGTGCTGTATTTCAGACTTTCAACAGTGTAATTGTTTTGTGCTATGGAAGATTGGAAAGTGAAACTTTCCATTTAGCATCATTCATTCACTGCATTATTTGAGCTTTATGTTCATGGAATATATCTTTGCTTTGATTAGTGCTTCTCTTTTTTATAGTATAAAGGCTTCATTTTCTTACAATGTAAGATGCAGTCTTCTAAACAACCACTTTCTATAGTACTGGGCAAAAACCTTTTGGATTATATTAAAATTAGATTTACAGAGCTACAGTTAAAGGGAACTAACATTTTATGCAAAATTGGAACTTCTCTTCCAACAGGATTTCAAAGATTATATTGCTTCAGATAGAACTCATCCCTTATAGCATGTGCCATTTTCCTGCAGGAAATGGAGAGAAATCAGTACTGCAACCATTAGAATGTTTATAATCAAAGCTATTGTCTAACTTCTAATTGTGTAACAACCTGTTTATTATATACCTTTTATACCCCTAGTTACAATGATGCTGCTTCTGTTGAGGGGAAAATCTACCATTATGCTTCCATCAAAAGATACAGATATACCTCACAGTATAAGAACATGCTTTCCACCCTGTTTCAGCACCCCCTCTCCCCTACCCTCATTTTTGTTTTCCCCCTAGAAGACCTATTCAGAAGAGATTTTAGGAAGTTACAGAGGAGCTACAGAAGAATGCTTCTTTGTGCTAGTGGAAATCTGTTTTGTGATACTGGATTTCATCTGGATAATCTCACCACAATTGGGGAATCTGTGTGACTGTTTTTTCTAAGGAAATGTATGAATAATGAATAGTAGATTGCAAATTAGTAGCTAGAAAGTACACATAGTGTTAGCATTCATGGTTGTATCATGCTTTGTACTAGCAGGATATTAAGGAAGCTAAGAGCCTGTTTTAGCTTTTCCCAACCTGTTTTCCTCTAAACATCTTCAGGATACAACTCCCCACTGACTAGAAATTCTGGGAGTTGTACCCTCAATACAGAGAGAGAGCAACAGTTTGGGAAAACCTTCTTTTGTTGGTGATGATACCTGGACATCTTCACTTTTCCATGTATACTGGATTTTATGAGAAGGGAACAATTCTCTGCTTGAGAATTCTCTGTTAAGCAAGGAGAGAAGAATGTCAGATGTCATTACGTACTTCCTGCTTATTTCTAGAATTATGAAAGGCAGCAGTTGGACTCTTTCTTCAGCAACATGCATTCTTTGTTTTCTTGTTCAGATTTTCTTTTCAAAAGATTATAAGATTAAAGGGTTATACATGCAAGGTAGACATACATATTAAGAATTTTATCAGTCTGAGAATATGAGAGTACATTTTTTAAAATGTATTAGGTTCTTTCCATATCATTCTCTGCAGAAACCTAATAGTCAAGCTGTTTGATACAAATTATTTCCGGTAATAGATAGTAGCGTAAGTGTTTTATTAATATTTAAGTTATATTTTGGCCTTGAAAGAATAAATGATAGCAGTACTAAACGTTTCATATGTTGATGATTAACTGCTATTTTATATAACTTTAACTACATAATTCTTTAAGGATATTATCAAATATCCAAAATGTATTACCTTCTTAGTTGAAAAGAATTACGCTTTAGAACCACTTTGCCAGTTTCTTTGGCAATCTATTGAAAAGTAAAACATAACTCCATTACGTTTTGACTTGTATGTCATACCTGAGTGATTTCTTTGTGGTCTGCTAAGAGTCAAATATGTCATGGGAATCTTGTTAATCATTATTGTGCTCTTTGTCAGATGGATCTATTCTTGAATATGTATTGTTGGAGCAATGGAATGTAACATAGACATAACAGTATACTTTTGACTATACGAGCAGTCTACAACGGTATGCATAGCCATTTAAAGGCTCTTTGTGCACTCTGGAATTCTCTCAAGAGGAATGAAGAGTACAACTTTACAGTGCACAAATAAGCAGGAAGCATGCTTTTAAAAGTCAATGTTAGTTGACTTGATTTCATGTATTTTGGAGTGATTGAGAAGGAATGGGAAGTATATACGTATGCAAGAAGAGGGATGTCAATAGGAATACGGAAGAATGCTTTTAAGTAAACAAATCTAATGCACATTTCCCAAGTTAAAATGCAGTTTGGAAGAGAGTTTTCCTGAGTTCAGCTCTGTGGTTTGCAGCGCAGTTTGTGGCTGAAAAGTGACACATCGAAATGCATATATTTAGGAAGGTCTCATGAAGAAATGTATATGTGTTTTTAAAATGGTACATTGAAGCAGAATTCATTGGAACCGACTTCCTAATGAAAATAAATGAAAGGGATGTGGGCTAGCTATATATACTACCAAACATGGACAAACTGTTGTAGAAGAATATCTGAAAACAGCAGTCAGAAACAAATGGGGGGGGGGGACTGATGAAAATAATTCAGAGATAGTTTCTTATTCCTGTTGCTCAGATATTGTCTCCACAAGTGCATTAAAAGTGTTGCCACTTTGTTTTACTGGGAAAAACGCAAAGCAAAGTAGCTAGGCATGCAGATGCCTAGAAAAGAAAGAGCCCAGAGCCGCTTCCAGTGCAGCTGGATGACTCAGAAAGAGGTGCTTTGTACCCTCTTCTGTGCATTATGAAGCACCTTTTTCAAAGGGCTGGCAGAGCCCTGGGGCTCTGTTTCAGATGTCTTTCCTCTTAGTGCTTACTCAGCCCTTAAAGTGCAGTGCTGACTTCTAAAAAATCAAAACAGTGGTCTAGGCTTTCTGCCTGACCTTATCCCTGTCTCTTCTTTTATTTGATGTTTCTGTCTGAAGTATCCCCTTTACCACAAAACAAAGCTGCAGTGCCAACACACAGATCTAATTAACCAAAACCAACATGTAATTTTGTTATTATATTCTCTTGTTTCTTTTTATTCCTTTCTGTTTCACAACTCACGGAAAGTTTTCCTGAAAAAATATTTGTCGTTACTTTTTCAGCCTATTGCCTAACATAATTCAGGCAGTTCATAAATAATAAAAACACTGTTAATGAAACTTAACCTAGAGGTGTTTTTTTTAATCTTTTGCACATTATGTTTGTGTTTTTAATATGCCTATTTGGGGGTTAGTTAAAATTTAGTATGTAATCATAAGCAGATATGGTTTCCACATTCATAGTGTTATATTCAAGACCAAGTTATAATTCTTATTTAGGCAGATAATAAAATATTTTATATAAAATTGAGATGGTATTCATAAAATGCTAAGTATTTTGAATATTTCTGTATTTCTAGAACTAATGTACATTTTAGCTTTTCTGAGTGCCAAGTAATTGCTGTAGTAGAAATAACACTGTATTAATACACTGCATCTTAAATTGAAATGAAATGGGCCAAGGGGAATATAAAGAAAATAATTGATATTTAGAAACTAGAGATGCTCAGCTCCCGCAGTTTAATTTGCTGAAAGCATTTGCACAATTATAGCCTTAAAATCTGTAAGACATTATAGCTATATGCTGTCTGCTCTTTAGCTTCTAGATTGGAAAACTAGACACATCACTTATTCTTTCTTAAATTCTATTTTTTTAATATTAGATGTAGGATGTTAAGTATATCCATGCTATAAACTGTACAAAAATAGAAGGACTTGGTGAAAGTATGCCTCATTTCAAATTCAGCATAGATTTCTCTGAAGTAGAGAGCTAGAACTGAGTGCACTTTAGTTTTAAAAATCTTGTCACTTGAAGGCATTGGGAATTTGCTGGACTAATTCTGCTAGGTTTGCCTGTAGCATTCACAATAATTGTTGGTATATACTTATAGATATAGCCATAAATATTGAGATATATACCACACATAACACACCCCAGACTTGTGGGTCAACAAAGTTTATAACACTTTTTCTGAGTTGAGATGAAGCTTGTGAAATACTTAATGTCTGAAGAAGCTTTAACAACTAAATACATAATGTGTTAGTCATCCATTGTTTCTATTTTTACAGGTCCTGAATGATGAGTGATGGTTTCTGTGATGCCACTTGGAGCTTTTTTCACTGTGGAATGGACTGATAACACAGCCTGGAGACTTGACAGCAGACTAAAGAAAGCTCTGGGACAGTGACCCTTGCTTTTTTTTTTTTTTTTTTCCCTTTCCATTGGACAAAAGTACTCCAAAGGAAAGAACTCTTTTTAGTGCCATCTCCGAATTTTTCCCAATTTCTGCCACTTCAAATGAGGACAGGATAGAATTGGCACATCTTTCTGATTTAAAGCGTATCACCTTCCGAGACAGATGGTCTGTCAAATGCTGTAGGATGCCTGCAGAGAACATCATAATGAAGAAGAAAATTGATAGTTGTGCCACTGCCTAATTGTCAGGATCACAGCCGATAAAGCTGCACTGCCCTTTCCCTGCTGCCTTAATCGGGTCATGAACAGCAGGGTGGACATGGCCGGCCTTGTTAACCACTTGCTAATATTGTTCCTTATTTTTCAAAACAGCTGTTTGGCTTTCAGAAGCCCTCTTTCTGTCTTTAAGAGGTGGGTTATTTAGACATGTTTTGTGTTATTTATCAGTATTTACTTCAGAGTCAATTTGATAAATGTGTTATGTGTTTAAAACAGCAGTTTCTAATGGTAAAGGAAACTCATTTGGAAAAATTTAGTTGCTTAGGCTCACTGAATGCTTATACTAGTCATTGAAATGTCCATTGCCTTTCCTTGGAATATTATTATAATTAGTAGTAGTTGAACTATAGTTCAGTAATTTTTTATAAAATCCCTTTGTGACTCTTCTTCCTGTTGGGTTTGAATAGCTTTTTTTAAAGTTTCAGTTCACCTATATCTTGTTTGCTTAATCTTTTGGAACATACCTGGTTGCATTTCTGGATAAATTCTTAAAGGAAAGTTAGCTTTTTTCCTCCCTTGCAAGACATTATGGTTATATGTGCAATATATGTATGTGTGTATGTGTTTTGCATCACATCAAGGTTCTGTTATTATTGATTTGAAAACAGCACACATATTTTCCATGTAGTTGTCTCTAGTTTATTCCATACAAAAAAATTATGCATTAAAACTATTAGGCAAAAACTAGAAATTCAAGGGATTAAAACAGTAGTTTACTATTTTATTTGGGGAAACTAAATACAAGACATTTTTCTTAGGCTTTTTAAACTTTACACTAGATACAAACATACCTACATAAATACTTGTATTGGTATGGCAATGTATTCTGCATCAATGTATTCTGCATAAATATAGCAACTTAAAATGTAGTTATCGGCATATTTATAATGTTAACTTGATTAGCTAACAGATCAGAATTTAAATCTCTCATCAGTACAGCTTTCCTTTCAAGTTATACCTTTCTCCTTTTCATCAGCACCTGGCAATCTTATTATATGTTAGCTATTATGTGCCTGTAATCCGTTTCCTTGTAAAGGGGATTCCTGGATGATTTTGAAGTTTGAAAACAATAATGGAAATTAATAGAATACCTACATAGATCTTACAAGCTGATAAAATACATTTAAATTGCAAAAGTCATTATAATATTCAAATTTCTTATTACTTTTTAGGTATAAGGATGCTACTAGGTCTCATTCCAGTGAATGTCTTGGCAGCAACAGGCAGCTGGTTCCACTAGGTTTATCAGAATTTGCACTGGATATTCGTATGCCTGGAGTGACTCCTAAACAGGTGAAAACATTTGGACAACACTAACTTGTACCTTACTTATTTTATAGAAAATAAAATCATTAAGGGTTGAGTTGCATGATTTGGTACATCTGTTTTGCAATGACTTCAAAACAGATTTTTCAGGAAACTAATTATTGCCATAGTTGCTGTTACTGCTTTCCAGATTGTTTTCTAGGGTCACTCAAAATAGAGAAATGACAATATTGATTAAAAGAACAGGTTTGTTTTTTGTGGATACTGAGCAATACTACATTTACGTTTTGCAACATTGTAGAACAAACAGAGAATGTTTTATAGCTCTAGCCAAGGTAAATTTTTCTCCAGGCAATTGTTATAGTGTGTCTCCCATCAACTGTGTAATCTGAGTATGCCCGTATAACCAACCATCACATATCAATAATGGTCTTGGGCCTAGAGATGCAAAAATGTGGTTATACTTCTTTAAAAGGGGATATTAATACTGAATATCATTGAAACTAAAAAAAAAAACCTCCACAAATATTGTTATAGCATGGAAAAGTTAATCAGAAAAATAGAGGTGCTGATAGGATAATTATAAGGGGCAAGGAGGGTGCCAAAAATAGTACTAGAGGCTGGCTATGATGGAACAGTCTTGGGAGTGTAGAGACACTGAATTGGTAGAGAAAAGTGACAGTGAAGAGTAAATAAATAAGGATTTTAAACAAGAAAATACAGTGCAAAGGAATTTAGTGTAAAGGAAGGAATTTGGAGCTGATTTGGGGGAAGCTATAAAAAAACCATTAAGGAGGAACTTGGACAAGAGATTACCCAGACCAGAGACAGAAGGAAGCATCAAAGAACCTCAAAAGATAAGCCCACCTTGATTTCGCTTAGTATAAGATGGGACAGAAAAAAACTTAGAATTTCAATATTCTCTTATATTCTACACAATAAAATAGGAATCCTGGAATCCCTGTTCTTGACCTGGCCCCTCTCAGAGAGCCAGCAATGAGACAGAATTAAGTGTGAATATATAAGCTATTTTAGGGAAGTAGTTGGAGCACAAAGATGACGTGCAATGTTGTAGGTCTCACTGGCAAGTTCAGAAGTTGTCTTCTGTGATAAGCATCCATGTTTAGGATAGGCCTCTTAAATTTTTATGTGTTCTAATAGTATTTCCTGAAATATGTAAGATTTTTGTATCTGTGTGATGCAACAGTTATAATATAAATATGGAGAAAGAAACTGTAGGGCACAAAAAAGGTATGTGATGACTCTTAGTAAAATATTAGCTCAATCCAGGAAATCAAAAAAGCATGAGAAAGAAACTAAAGATTGTCCTGCCTTGATTTTCTTTGGTATAAGGGGGAGGGAGAGAAATGCTGCAGGGCTTCAAGATTCTTTAATATACCCTATATCAATAAAATGTTAGTATTGTAGGGTTAGTTTCCTGATCTGGCCTATCCCAAGGGACCAATATCAGTCTTGAAAGCCTGACGGCATTTCTCTTTCCCTCCTTCTTATACCAAATAAAATCAAGGCAGAGCAATCTTTAGTTTCTTTCTCATGCTTTGTTTTCCCAGGCTGAGCTGATATTGTACTAACAGGTACCACATACCTTCTCCAGCATCATCTCTGTACAGAAACAGAGAGTAGGAAGTTAAGGAGACAGAGCTAGTTTCAGGTGGAAGGCTAAGGCACTCCAATACCAACTCTTCTTTTGGGGGAGGTGGGGTAAAAAAAAATACTTAAAAACCATACAGTTAGTCCTTGACTTATGACCACAATTGCGATCAGAACTTCCATTGCTAAGCAATGTGGTTGTTAAGTGATGTGGTTGTTAAGTGAGAGGGAGGGAGAGAAATGCTGCAGGGCTTCAAGATTCTTTAATATACCCTATATCAGTAAAATGTTAGTATTGTAGGGTTAGTTTCCTGATCTGGCCTATCCCAAGGGACCAATATCAGTCATGAAAGCCTGACGGCATTTCTCTTTCCCTCCTTCTTATACCAATTTTACAACAGTTTTTGCCATGGTTAAGCAAATCACACAGTCGTTAAGTAAATTGACTTTGCTTGTTGGAAACCCCCTGCAAAGGTCACAAATGATGAATACGTGACCCCGTGACACTGCAACTGTTGTAAATACATGCTGATTGCCAAGTGCCCGAATTTTGATCAAATGACCACGGGATGCTACAACAGTCATAAGTGCGAGGACCAGTAATAAGTCACTTTTTTCAGCACTGTCGTAACTTTGAATGGCTGTTAAACAATGGTCGTAAGGGACTACTTGTATGTGAGGAGTTAAGTGTACTTATTTTCAAAATGGAGAAAATTCACCCAACATTGAACTCTATAGCTTTTAGTGCCTAGAGTTCAGTGAGCAGAATAGAAGCTCTGTGTTGCAGCAGGTAGAATTTTTCTTACCAGTTGATTTAATTGATTCAGGATCTAATTTGGGAGTTATATTTAGAATAATCCTTCTTTAAATATTTACTTCACAACATGCAAATGAACTTCTAAGAATACATAGAGTCAGCTTAGTTCTCTCTGTAACACACCTTGTTCTGTCAGTTCCAGTTAAGTTGTAAATCAGCAGGGGTATACAAGACCTCTCTTACCTAAGCTAGGCCAAAGTCTTCTATGGTAGCCTTTTGAAGACAGAACTAAAATTCTAGAGTTAAGGTATACAAAGCAGATCTTAAAATTAGCAAGCAAGAAGCTCATCACCAACCCACTTTGAACAATACGGATTTCATAAACAAACTAGTACTGTGATTTATTTCAATTTGCTATTTTTTGTGGAATAGTCTACAGTAAAATGAACTTGTGCTAATGGATATATTTCACAAAGCAGTGCATTTATGTAGAGAGTAAGGAGGATGACCTTGACAGAGGTATGTAGGGTCTGTTGCCTAGCAAAAGGACTGGAACATTTTTTGAAGCTTAGGATGAGGTTATATTCAGAAACAGCTCAGATAGACAGACACTTCCCTAATTCACTAAACTATAAGAAAGAGGAGGAGGTGTAACATAAACAGACCTGCAAGATTCTACTATGATAGCCAATCTCAATAAAAGTAGCCTTCCTGTGGACTTCATTTCCTGGTCTGGTCTACTAATGGGCTGACAATTTGCTACTAGATTTTATGGCTGTGTTCCAAAGGTTTTTGCAAGCAATAACATAGAAGGAGCTTTTCTGTCTCCTTATGTGATGGAATGGAATTCTGAAGGCCAGGCTCAGGGAGATAAGCATTTTCTTAGCTTGCCGCAGGAGCGTGGGAACTACAAGAGGATGAGACTGGTACCTCTCTGAGGAATTCACACTGTTGTGGCTGGCTGACTTGGGACCTGGGGTTTCAGTCTGGGAAGATTCTTGCTAGAGGTTGTAGCTAATAAACATAGCTGAACTGATTTTGCATTGTCTCTTGGAGTTCCTTGGGCTAGGCCTGACACCTTAGGACTTGAGTCCGACAGCTGGCTGAAGCTGTAAGCTTTAGCTGTGTAGTGTACCTGCTGGAGGTGCAAGGATGAATCTAGTCCTCTCTTATTGTAAACTAGATGACCAATAATCAAAACTGGCAGCTAATGTGTAGCAGCATACAAGATCTCTGATGAAACATCTGGAATATTGCCTATATCATTGGTTTCTGAAGTTCAGCAATAACCATTTGGCAGCTGCTGAGAAACTGTACTTGCAGTATATTTTTACATTATGGCCTTTGTACAAATGCTATCATTATTAGATCAGGCTGTATAAACTGGTTCCCCCTGTCACTGAGCCAGTTACAAGTTATTTTCCTGTCCTAAATATTCATAAGGCAATACGCTAAAATACTAGATCTTGCTACCAGTACAGCAGTCAGCTATATACCATTCCAAACATTTAGTTGCTTATTCAGTTAAGACCTACTTAAATATCATTAACCAAATATGTGTCTTTACTGAGTTATACATAAAATAATTTGTTTGTGAAGATAATTCAACATTCTAATCTGTATTAGAGAAGCTACAGTATGTATAAATCATTTAAATTAAAGATCTATTATTTGTCTTGGTTAGCTCTCCCCTTTACAGTGTAGAAAAACTTCAAATAACACACATTTAAGATGCAGTCCTAAAGATAAATTCTGTATTGCATCCAGTAAACATACAGAAGACTGTATTGTGCATGACTGTAGAAGTGCCTATTTTACTCACTTAATAGAAGTTCTTTCCTCCTCTTTTTTTTTTTTTTCCAAGGGATCTTTAGTTCTTTTCATGACAAAAAGAACATTCAGCAAGAGGAGAGATGAGTCATTGTAGTTAGCTCATTCAGAAAGAGAAGAAAAGCAAGTGATCTAGTTATTGGGGATCATTTCCTGGAAACTATGATTAAAACCAGCTGTTTCAACTTAATGGCTGCAAAAAGATGTAAAGTAAATACCCAGCTACAATGGTGTGTATGCAGTTTTCCCCTCCCAGAAATGTAAACATAAAAGAGTTTGAATTTGTATATATATGAAATGAGCATGCTGTCCAGTTGAAAGCTAACAAGTCCCACTTCAATAAAGTTCAGATTTCAATCTGTGATTGCTTTTAGAGCTAACATTTTTACATCCTGCAGCCTTATGAATAATTAGGGCAGGTCCTCTCATGAAGTGGAAAGACTTATATGACTCTTATAAGAGGCAGTGGTTGGAACGGGGTTATGGCTATCTCAGTCCCCCCAAAAACAGATTTATTTTTATCTATTTATTTATTATTAAATTTGTATGCCACCCATCTCCCCCAAATGGGTGACTCTGGGCAGCTCACAATTAAAATCAGAAACCCCATCAACAATTAAAAATCCTCTGATAAATAGTTAAATAAATAATCCATTAAAAATCAAATCTAAACAACAAATCCTGTACATAAATACTAAAAACATTCAAGATGATGGGGCACAAGGTCAGTCACCCCACAAGCTACCTCCACTGTTGAGAGCCCCCATCCAGCCCCCAGGCCTTCTGGCACAGCCAGGATTTCACCCCTTTCCTGAAGGCCATGAGAGTGGGGGCACACCAGACCTCGGGAGGCAGATTGTTCCATAGGGTGGGGGCCACAGCAGAAAAGGCCCTCTGCCTAGACACTACCAGTCGAAATTCTTTGACCAGTGGGGTCTGCAACATGCCCCTTCTGCTGGACCGAGTGGGGCAGGCTGAAGTAACCAGGGCAAGACGGCTCCTCAGGTAACCTGGTCCTGTGCCATAAAGGGCTTTAAATGTGAGGACCAACACCTTTAATTGGACCCGGAAGCAGACTGGCAACCAATGCAGCTCTCATAATAGCGGTGTTATATGTGCCCTCCTAGGGGCATTCAGAACTGTCCGCGCTGCTGCATTCTGCACCAGCTGTAGCTTCCAGATACTCTCCAAGTGTAGCCCCGTGTAGAGCACATTACAGTAATCCAACCAGGTGACCAGGGCATGAGTGACCGTGCGGAGGGCCTCCTGATCGAGGAAGGGGCATAACAGCCACACAACATGAAGTTGTGCAAAGGCCCTCCTAGCCACAACTGCCACCTGCTCTTCGAACAGGAGTCGTGAGTCCAGGAGGACCCCCAGCTTACACACCGGGTCTGTCTGGGGTAGTGCGACCCCATCAAGAACCAAAGATGATAAACTCCATCTTGAAAGCTTTCAGATAATGATTGCACTTTTCTGGGAATGCCCTGCTTTGCTGGATCATTTACCCTAACCCCAGCCCTTTAATAAAGTAAGGGATTATGAATCAGATGTGTATATAATGGTGTGGTAGATGGCATTGTGCAGCAGAATAATTTATTCCAATCTTAGCAATAAAAGTTATTTTTATCATGTTTATCTCCAAGAAACAAAGAGGTGAACATACAGTATGTTTTCTCCCTTCCCATTGCATATCTTATTTTAGTGGCGGGGGGCATCTTTGAGAGGTGATGAGTAGTTCAGAATTCTGATACTCAGCTTGCCTCTCTCGGCTAGTTCACTCTTATTTTTCAGGAAGAAGAATATCTAGTAAAGTAATGTTCTTGGGTTTTCAAAGCAGTAATATAGTTTAACAGATTCATACCATACTTATATTTTGGCATTTTCTTAGTTAAAAAAAAAGTCCTTGGAATGCTGTCTTTTACTCAGTTGACTGCTTGTTCTTACTCTCATTTAGTTTTATGTGATCATACCTCACATGCTCTTTTTCTACCCCATGCCGCCCCCATCTTTCTGCATGCCTGCATTTACCTTTAATTTGCTATGGCTGCATGTCTGCATTTGCCCTACAAATACATTTCTAAGCAATCTTGAGTAGTGCCACCTGGAGAGAGAGAGAAAACCAATAAGGCTGTCTCATTTTTGTCTGCAAGAAACATTGATTATAAAAAGCCCTGCTGGCATGCAAGGAAATTGGGAGATTTAATTCCTTGATCTCCTAGCAAGTCTGCTCAAGACCACTGGTTTTCTGATACTAATGGCTGCAGGAAAAAGTGATTGTTAAGTAAGACCACTGGAAGAAAAAAGTTTTTCTTTGAAACAAAACAAATCAAAGTCTTTTCTTTCCTCCCAGTATCCACTACGGTATGCTGGTTTCCAGCTGCCACTGAAAGTGGAAAGCTAGTCATTGTTCTAGTCATCCAGTGGATCACTTTGATAAATGTTAAATGGGACTCTTTGTGGCATTGTGGTTTGCAGGTTGTCCAGCAGCGTATTAGAATAAGGGCTATATTACAGATTGGATTGTAATTCAAAATACAGTACACTTCAAAGAGAGAGAGAGAGAGAGAGAGAGAGAGAGAGAGATAAGAGAGAGAGAGGAGAGATGTGGAATACTTTTTGTATAGCCCCAGTTTAATGTGAGATGGAAGGAGAGGCAAGTTCAGCATATTTATTAAATTTCTTTCATATCCTATTGCTTAAGGCAAGAGTAAGATCCTGATTCTGGCAAACCTTTGTCCCAAAAGTTGCTATTTTTTCCTTGCATAAATAATATAGAATGTGGAAGCCTTTGCAGCATATTGATATTCTTGATACTGTAAAGCTGCAATATTTATATGCCCAGAAGTGTGGACACATTAACAAGGGATGGAGCTTGCATCATTATCCTTGTTTCATCATTTAATGAAACAATCAGATTCTGTGGACATCTCTTTAAGGGGCCTTTCTAGATGATCCTTTAGGATTTAATCCCACCTCAACACATTTAACCTTCTTGGTAGACTTTGTTTAACTTTTGTGATTTGATAGAAGTAATCCACGCATCACACTGAAAACAGGACTTATGTGATTAAAGAAGGTTGACTAATTAGGAAAAACTAGAAGAAGAGCAACATAAGAAAGAATGCAGCATCTATTGCAATATTAGAATTAGGACAGAATTCAGGTTAAGTATGCAGATGGCATAAATGGAAGGATAATTAAAGGGTTTCATTAATTAGAAAAGTATTTTCCATTGTGATGTATGATATTTTAAAGAATAAGTAAAACCTTAATGTTTCTTAGTAAAGAGAGAATAACATTTCCTTGCATAACCTCGTAATTGTACTACAGTTCTTTGTTGTCAGTTCACAGCATACGATTCTCATTTTACATTTCAGTTTTATCCTGTGATGAAATCTAGGGTTTAGAGGTAATATAATTTTAAGGAATATATATAACTGGAAAATGAATCCTTTTGAAACTAATTTATATGGAGATAATATATGAAAGCGGCTGCTTGAATTTAAACTGTGCATAACCATGCTGTACTTTTCATGATACACAGAAAACATAGGTTTGGTAATAAAAAGAATGTGCTGCTTATATAAGCTAAATTTAACATGATGATGATGATGATGATGATGATAATGATGATGATGATAATGATAATGATGATGATAGCAACAGTGGTCATGAGGCCCAACTAAATCTTGTTTCCCAAATCTATAGCATCATGTAGACCAAAGGTAACTGCCACAATCATTTAGTGGGGGAATGGTGCATTTATAACGAATAAATTTTTGGGGCCCACTCTTTTTCTTGAACTTTCATTAATTCATTTTTGTTAATTATTAGGCCTTCTTGGGTTTTTTCTACCCAGACTGCCTGCCTTTATAGCAACCACATGAAAAACATATGTTAAAGCAACCATACCATTAGCATCTTTGAATTACCTATGATTTAATCTTTTGAAGTTAAAAATAATCTTCAAATGCAAAAAACAACTTTTTCACTGAATGCATCGGGAAAACGTAAGGAAAGGCAATTTCCATTTTCATTATTCAGTTTTAATTATTTAGGTGATTGTGTCTTAAAGAAATTAGGCAATTCAGCTTGTATGTTATTTGCAACCACTCCCAAGCCATTAATGTTTGCTTGTAGACTAAGATATGAAATAATGACAGAAGATTGCAGAGCAATTGACATTTTCATTGCTCATTTATTTTTGTATTAATAGGAGTGTATCCATTAGCATACATGACTGTCAGCCACTGACAGTTTGAAAGATAAAGAGCAATGAGTCTTTGTATAATCATTAAAGTTCTCTCTCTTTGTGTAAATTATTTACTTTGAATTGATGAATTAGGGAGAATTACGCTAGAGTAAATTGTTTATTTATGCACTTTGGAAAAACAGAAAACAACATATAAGACACTTGGAGTTATCACTCTGAAATAGAATATAATAAAGAATTGCAATTACATAATTAGTCAATGTATTTTGATATCTGGAAGTATGTGCATAGAAAAGTACTAGAGGAATTATGTACCTTTCTATATTATCAACATTTTATTTTGTACTTTTACATTTTTAAGTAAATAAACTTGGGAAAGTTCTTTTTTTCCAAAAGGAAGCATAAATTATATAAGATAAATAATGAAATTGATTTAGCATTTTGGAAATTGGGACTTAATACTTGAAAGATTCCGATAATTTAAAAAATGTTTAATAGAGAATATTAAATTATGAAATTAAACTATAAGAGGATGCTTTTCATTCTGCTAAGGAAAATATTGTTTATTAAAAGATATTTAATGCAAGGGATCATAAGACTTAATGTAGCATGGTTTATAATGATAAACTGTCATTTATTTTAGTATTAACAAGGCTCTTATGGAATATGGTTGCAGTAATATTTAACAAACAATCTGTTAAAGTTATGAAATTTCTTACTGCTGCCGCTGTAGTTATTATTACTATTCATAGCATCTTTTCCTCTGCATATTTTCTTCTTTGTTCAGAAGGTAAAGTTGACTGTATTATAGAAAACTAATACAATAGTGTATGGAGGGAAGGCTTCTTGCTTTAAAATACGGAATATAGGAAGACATACTTTATCTCAGTGTTGTCCAAACTTGGCCACTTTAAGATGAGTGGACTTCAACTCCCCATGCTGGCTGGGGAATTCTGGGAGTTGAAGTCCACTCATCTTAAAGTGGCCAAGTTTGGACAACACTGCCTTATCTTAAAGATTTTTTTGCACATATAAGTCTAGGCTGACCTTGGCTGCTCTCAAAAAGCTAAATAGTCTTAGGTCCAGTTAGTACTTGGATGGTAGACCATCAGAAATGACAAGATATTCATACTTCCATATTGTCTCCAGAAGAACTACATAACTCTCAAAAACTATATATTTTATTTAGAGTTCCAAATATTATTGAATATAGCGATTTTAAGTATCCCTTTTGCAAATAGTGACATCTTATCTAACCTAAATATATCTGTGGAGTCCTTGGGGTTCTTTGAGCTTGATTCTTTTTTTGCAAATGTTTCATTACCCGGCTAGGTAATATCTTCAGTGCTAAATGGGATGGGGTTTGCTCTCTGTTTATGTACTGTGGCATGCTTTGCCAGTGCTGGTGGGGGTGGGGGTTTTGTTTTGCTCCTCTGTTAGTTCCTTGATCAGCATATGTTTACTGCTTAATTGTGTGCCTGGTGGTAACCTTTGCTTATCCGGGTGATGATTGCTGGTGAGGCGATCTTCTGGTCTTTTGTCTCTTTTGAACCAGAGAGGAAGGAAACAACAACACCCTACGCTTCCTGGATATCCTCATCAGCAGAGGAAACAAGAATAAATTAGAAACCCAAGTTTATTGGAAGACAACCCGCACCAATCAAGTACTCCATTACCAAAGTAACAACCCTACCTCCCACAAGAGGAGCTGTGTAAGAACATTATTCAAGCGAGCACAAATGCACTGCAGCAACCCAGAACAGCAGAAAAAGGAAAAAGACCACCTATACAACATCTTCGAACAAAATGGATATCCACACAACTTTATCAAAAAGTGCCTGACCACTCAACCTACTACAACACAATCTACACAAGCTATGAAAAGGATCACACATCCCGCAGACTATTACAACCATATGGCACCTCTGTAGCACACAAACCAACAAAACCACTCCAAAATATCTTAAGTAAACCAAATGACCCAGTAGCAAAGAAGAAAAAGCAGGAGTCATCTACAACTTACAGTGGAAGGACTGTAACAAGCACTATGTAGGACAGACAGGCAGAAGACTAGCAGAGAGCATCCACGAGCACCAACCAGCAGTGAGAAGCAATGATGAAAACTCCTTAATCTCTCAACACATGGACATACTGAACCATAGTTTTAACTGGGAAACTGTCAGCATTTTAAACCAAGCTAAATCCAAAAATGCAAGAGAATTCTTGAAAGCTTGGTATTCAGACAAGGCAGCAATTAACAGACACATAAACAGCATCTACATACTATTCAAAAGAGACAAAAGACCAGAAGTTCACCTCACCAGCAGTCATCACCCGGATAAGCAAAGGTTACCACCAGGCACACAATTAAGCAGTAAACATATGCTGATCAAGGAACTAACAGAGGAGCAAAACAAAATCCCCACTCCCACCAGCACTGGCAAAGCATGCCACAGTATATAAATAGAGAGCAAACCCCATCCCATTTAGCACTGAAGATGTTACCTAGCCGGGTAATGAAACGTTTGCAAGAAAAGAACCAAACTCAGAGAACCCCAAGGACTCCACAGTTCAATCCTGAGCTATGCATATTCGCCTCTATTGCTAAATATATCTTTTGAAAAGAAATTTCTAAATGTTTGTAAAATCCAAGATATTTGTTTATAAATCATTTAATACAGTATTTTGAGGCTTTAAAATAAACTGGACTTAATATTTGCTTGTATCTTAATTTTGTAATATGAGTTGAGTTTCTCTGATTTTTAGCAAAGGCTTTTGTTCGAAACACTAACAACTTAGGGCTACTGAATTATCAAAAAATTTCCTAAAATAAAAGAAAATTTGCCTGTAGGTGTCTTGTGTATCACTGCAGGCAAGCTATATCTTCTGGGACTACTGAAGTAATCAGTTCAGGGTTGTCATGTCCCAGTCTGTGCAAAGACTGTTACAGAACCATGTCTGGCTTGAGTAATGTTTCCCAGCACTTACCTAAAAAGAAAATAGTCTATTGATTAATTTTCATTAACATTTGTTGGAATGAGGGGTGTACTGACACTATTAGTGGTTTCCAGTTTATGTATCCTCTATAGCTAGAATATATAGTTTAACAGCATTATTGTTGTAGAAAAATAAGAGTCAATAAAGTACAAAATGGTGGCTTAAGAAGATGTATTTTGGTTTGAAGCACTACAGTATTGATTTGGATATATATATAAAGTATGTATCTGCAGAAAGACTTTGAATTACATTTAGGTTATAATACAGCATGGTTTTGGTTTATTCTCATTTATTTCCAAGTAAATATTTGCATGGGAAACTTTTTTTTTTAATTATTTGACTAATTACATGCCATCATATGTTTTTCAGCCTATCACAACATGGTGCCTGAATTTCCTTGCTGTGATAGGAGAAGGATATATGCTTGCTTTCCATGCACTTTTCCCATGCACTCTTTCACAGTCCCATTGCAGAACTGCAGTGCTGACTGCTGCAGATGTAATCTAAATGTCTCTTAACTTAAATGTTTAACATTCAGTTAAATAGCTGAATATGTGTGTGTACATGCATGTGTGCTTGTTATCTGCTTCTGGAACTGGCTTAACAGTGTGGTTGAACATAAAGAAAAGTATAATATCCTAGAATACCAATTCTAGCTCTCACTGATTAATATATTTGGGTTCCTGTATATACATATATTATCCCTGGTCAGGTAAAAAGTAACCATAAGCGTTATCAGATAGGGAATTAAAAGAAAGACATGTTTTCATTTCCTTAGCTGGATTTATTTTCATTTAGCAAATAGTTCTGGCTGTACTTCAAAAACAGTTATACAGATATGATTATTTCCTCTTGTTATTTTAACTTTTGAAGGAGAAAAAAACCCTAACATTTTCTGTACTCTACTTTTTCTGTCCTTCCTCGTAGTCTGATACTTACCTTTGCATGTCGCTGCGTTTGCCAGTAGAAGAGGAAGCTTATGTAGGTGAGTACCATTGAAGAGTCAGAAAACCATGATGAACTTTGTATGAATCAGTCAAGGTTTCTGTGGCTTCTCTATAGCTTAAACTTTTCCATAGAGTGCCTGCAATGCATTCATCATGCCTAATGCAGAAGCAAAACTAGAAGGAACCACTTAAGGTGGGGATAACAAACTGTATTTGGAGAGACTGGTGAGTAATAGTACTTAAGGAGCTTCATGTAGATGCCATTGGCAGCTGGGCCCCAGCATTCCCATTTGTAAAGCATTGGCTTTCTGTCTGTGGCTGGATACTTAATTCCACTCCATTGCACAAGCTGTTTATTTACCTGCTAGTTCGGGCTGTAAATCTCTTTGCACTTACAATAAGCATTGGCACAGTAAGATCTTACCTGTCTGCAAAATGTACTTGCTTTATGTTGAGGCAAGGATGAAATGACAGATAAATGACAAGCCCTACCACAGCACTGTATCAATGTTTAATTTAAGTAAGTAGGCCAGTGAAGTAAGCACCATCTGCTTAGCAGGTCCATTCAGTCTTAATTTTTATTTCATTCTCCTTGCAAATATTTACACCCACTAAGGGTAAATAGTAAAATGGAAATTTATGACAGGCAGAACCCAGGAAAGTGCTATTTATAGTTTGAAAATGTATTAGCAAATTTTTAACACATTTTAGTAAAGTGGTTGATGAGTGCTAAAAACTTTAAAATAGGGTTAAGGGTGAAATAAAGCCACCTTCCTTGCAACTCAGTCAAATGACCAGTAAAGCCTATAGAAAGACATTATTTGTTAATATTTTTATTTTAAAAGTTATAATAGTATAGTTACTAAATTATTGTACTATATGTGGATTATAGCATTAAAGAATATAATTTGGGCCCCAGGTACCGTAGGCTTGGTAACACAATGAATAATGGTGAATATATATATATATATATATTGGCTTTTCTTTATAAAATTGTTCTTATGAACAAAAAATGCCAGCAGCTTGCGCTGATTTATTGGCAATAATTTGATAGATATGACAGTTTCTGATTGGTTCAAGGTTGAAATATTTTATGGTATGCTTTTGCTCCCTTCCTAACGATTGAGCTAAAAAGCTCTTGTAACCCATATGAATGTGGGAACTCCAGGTTCAAATCTCTGTTTAGCCATGAGATTCATCAGGTAACTTTGGATAAGTTGAAAGACAGCAGGTAATCTGCCTGAAAGGCCGGTTAGGATAAAATGCAGGAAACTTGCAGCTCCTTGAAGGAATAATAACAACAACAATAGCAATACAAACATTTGGTGAATGTTGTTGTCTTAATAGGGATTACAGAGAAACATTTATTATGGAAGTCCCATAGCAAGGGGACAGAATGCTACATATTTAGTATAGAATTTAAAGGTTAGACCCTGGAGATCTCAGAGCAATTAGAAAAGATATAGTCAGGTCTGATTCAATATAAAACAGCTTCATTTATTTGTAATCTGTGTTCTCTGCATATTCTCCAGAGTCTGGCAGGAGAATCCTTTAGAAGTAGTACATTTCATTTGGACAGATATATGGTGGCTGTCAAACTGTTAAGGGGCATTTGTGTTTTATATTGAAAATTATTAACATTGAGAAGAATAGAATGAATCTTGAATACATTTAGGATTAGATTCAGGAATATTTCTATGAATGTTAATGTCAATGACTGAAATATATTGCTTAATCACAGCGGTGGGTTTTAATGGGTCTTGAGTATATTTTATTTGCCTGTGTTGTGCCTAGGCTGAATTTTAAATGTTTTCTACTTCTACAAGCATTTCTGTATTCATATAAAGCTCCATTACAATTTTAATTTAAAATAAAACTACTTTAGATAACAGTAAATAATTACACTGAGTATCAGAAGTCATAGAGGTGAACAGAAATACATAAAATATCAAATTGCCCAATATTAAGATACCTATTATCTTAATAAAAGATGTGTCTATTTTTTCTAATAATTGCCAATTAACTTTCCGCATTTTATCAAAACTGAAAGTAATGGTTATTTAAGGCAAAACTGACATTTTAAAAAAATCAGAAAAATCCTCTAGCACATAAAGGTAAGTCACCAAACATATGGTTATCATTCTTTACTGAGAATACATAATTATATTATATGCCTTTCTTCCACAGAGTTTTGCAGATGTAGCATACAATTAATGGTGTTTTTCAAAAAACTGTTATTTCCCCATTTAGCATTTTGATATTTGATTACTTTATAAAGGCAAATAGAAAAGCTAAAATGTATTTTTTTATACTGTGCTGGTCTAGTACAATCTGTTGCTTATTATTGAACTGTGGTGAAAACTAAAGGCCATTCTACTGACATTGAGAAGTATTATATCTGACAGCAAGCCATTCAGCCAGAGCCAGAAAATTTATCTGCCATTCCCCTTCCCTGATTTTCATGCATATGCCCCACAGTACATAATGTATTTTTCCCTTTGCTGACTGATAGTAATCCCCATTTGTCAACAATTCCATACAAACAGTATTATAATCTGAAAAATAGATGGGAAGATGCATTGCTTGTTTGTTTCTTTATTTGAATGCACAACTGCAGAATTGCTGTTATATATATCTTACTGCAGACTGAGATTACCTTTTCTTGAACAGAAACCATTTAATTTAGTGAGCCTTTATACACATACAGAGAGAGAGATGCATGCATGTATACCTTGGTGGGAACGATGGTAAGTTTTATAATGTGAAAACGATTCAAGTTATCTGATGTGCAATTCTTAATTTGCTAAAAAAAAATCTCAAAAAAATTATGTACACAGACAGTTAAAGGCAGTTGAATCATCACTACTAAAATAAACAAGAAATAGATGATACTTAAATTATAGATACAAAAGGAATCAACTCAAATACTTTTCTATAGCTTTTAGGAGAAGTAGTAAATGTGGGTCATGTGTAAAGAGTGTTATTAAAGTACTATGATCCTTAATTGAAAATTAGTAAATAGTTTTACTGAGCAAATAGTATTTCTTCAGCAAGGTACAGAAAGCACAATTTCTGGAATTCTTTCCAATCTCTTAATTGCAGCTCTGCCTGAGTTCACACGACTAGGAGCAGGGATGGAGGCTTACAAGTGGAGCATTCAGTGGGACTCCAAGCCCTTCTCCAGCTGCCTCTCCCATGGGGATATATCAAGGGATTTCTTTCTACAGCCTCTGGTTAGACCCAGCTGACATTCAAACTTTTTTTTTAGCCAGCTTCTCCCAACACACTGAATTTGATACCACTGTGTTCACTTTCCAGAGACTTAACCAGCTGATGGACAGATTATTCAGAGGCAGAACTCCAAGCCCCCTGCCACATATAATTTATTTCAAACATTCTGTTTGGTTTGGAAATCATAAAAACAGAGAAAACTACATATATTACAAGATATCACTCCTGTTCCCTGCCTCCCCCCCTCCCCCCCCCAAAATTAAAAGTGCTTCACAGACAGTCTAAATGCTTGAAATTTCCTCTTGCAAATGTATTGGGAATATTGAGGCTCTAAGCTCAAGAATACTTTATATGCTTCAATACTGATCTGACTGAACTACATTTATATACTATATTAGCATTCATCAGTAAGATAAAAATAAAATAATACTATTTCGGTAATTTTGGATCTCCCTAGCAAGTAACAACTAGTTTCACAGTGTTCAAGTAATTTCTTTTTCTTTATCAAAATGGATATGGATGGATGGATGGATGGATGGATGGATGGATGGATGGATGGATGGATGGATATACATACATACGTACATACATACATACATAAAGTTTAAAACTATAAATTTGTGTCAATAAAATGTTGTTTTATATCCAAGTAGAAAAAATATACAAAATATGCATCTTATTTACTAATCAAAACTACTGTACTTATATATCTGTTCCACAACTAAATTACTAACTTTTAAGTCAATTTATTTAACAATATAAAAATAGGATATTAAACATATAAACTAGTACTTGCAGGCCAAATTTCTAAATAGTTCTCCAGCTGGGGTTGTGGGTGATAAAATATATATTCAGGTATCAATTATAATGTGGCCCAATTCCTCAGTGCCTCTGTTTAGCTTCCAGAGAGCTACAGAGGAAAGTTCTTTAGACCATGAAATGATTAACAAACAACGGGCATTGTTCCAGCTTTGTATTTTATTAGTTTATGATCATAAAAACATAGCCTACCCATTTCCATTGTTCTCATGTTAATTTCCAAACCATTGGTATATAATTAAGAAGAATATGAGCATCTGCAAAAACCAGTGAGACTTTGAGAATGAAATTAATATTGAAATAACTTCTGTCCAAAATGGAGTAATTATAGTACAAGATCACATCTCATGAACAAGTGTTGCATTCTGAATTCTGTAATGATTATACCCTTGGTTCTGTATTTTTTTTTATTAAATTCAGTAGTAAAAATGAACTCATTGTATTGCTTGCTACTAGCCTCCCTACTAGCTAATGTAGAAGTATAAGGAATTCCATATTTTCCAAAATACTTCAGCCGAAACAACATCCAACATAGGAGTTCAAATATGCCAATTCCACGATGGTTCATGAGGGCAAGTTTCCAACAGGCAAAGAAAGAGAAAATACAGCTTACAATATGAACTTAAATTTGGATGACTAAACTTTTTCTAACTAAGTGAATCTTCTTCTTGGGTTAAAAACCAAGGGGGATAACTTTGTAAACAAATATACATTACATATATATTATTATTGTCCTGAATCACTGGTATAAAATGTTGAACTTGTTACTGCTTTAATCAATGCACCAACATTTTATGTTATAATTCTCCAGGTTCTTAGGAGTTCTGCTGTAAATATATCAGTATAACCTCTACTTCAGTAGAAGTAATTTGTTCAGTTAATATTTACATTCTGAAATTCTTTGTAAGGGTCTAAGGAAGGATCGGTAGCACATTGAAACAATTAAATCTTTGCCTTTGTGTCTAATGTTTCTTCTTGTAATGCCCTTTATTTTGTCCTAGGGAAGATTATTTAGAAATTTGATATTCTTACATTATATGTTTAATCTTCTGTTATTGTTTTCTTTTTTAAAATTTAGCTAAACTGAGTTAAATGCATACAAATGAAAATATAAGTATTTTCTGAATTGTCTGTATGTGATCAATATTCATGTAAATCCTTTATGCTTTTCCTTTTTTGCAAATAATAAAATTTAAAAAACTAATTTAGAGAAGAGCAGTTTAGCAATACAGAAGAAAGAAAGGTATAATCTTTTTCAGTTGAGTATTATAAATATCATACGTTAATCTTATAATGAAAACCTTCAACTGTAAAAGAATTCAATTTTTGTTTAAAATTGTATTAATAATCAAGAAGTCAAGGTAATGAGGGCAATATGGTTTGGACAATCATGAAATACACAAGTAATATCTAAATTAAGATTATGAATATTAACCAGGACTGTTTTTTTTTTCTCTTCAAAATACTGAATTGTCACAATAACCATTTGTGGAGCCATTATTCCTCAGTTTGGCGCTTTTGAAAACATCTAGTCAATTAATTAAATCCCAATTACACCAGCAAAATAAGGACTAGTTGCCCATTTCTCTAATGAAGGAGATGTTATATGGAGATGATGTTGGAGAAACTAAATAAAGATGTTTGTTACAAAAGCAAAAGTATGCTTGAAGCCAAGGAAACAAAGTGTGAGAAAGAAGCTCAGACTAACCGTACCCTAATTCACTAGAGTGTAGTCCTTTCAAGATTCTGCTACTGTGATCTATTTCAATAAAGTGTAGTTCCAGTCAGATTTCTAGAATCTGTTTCCTGACCAGGCATACCTCAAAGGGCTGACAGATATGTCTATAGGTTAACAGGTGTGGAGGAAGTTGCATCTTACTATGAAATAAGTTAACTCTAATAAGCTTGAAAGTTTCATTTCCTATACTATAACATGAGTTACCCCCCCCCCATGGATTTTAAGATGTCATTTAGAATAAAGGGCTTCAACAAGTAGATCTTGATGTAAAATTAAAGGCTTGAGAGTTTCTGCTGATAATGATTTCTAGATGTGCCATCATTATAAAGCCAAGGAGGTTAATTTGTTTCTTAAAATGACACCAGATGGATGCATACTGAAATTTCTTCCTAATGGCTTAAGTTGCAAAGATATAATAACAAATGTATTGTTTTCTTTCTCCCATACTTGCATACATATACCCATGCATGCTCATTCCTTATTCCCAACTTTTTGCAAGAGCAGAAAAGGAAGAAGAAATAGCTAGGTAAAGAAATAAAAAGGTAGATTAAAAAAAAAAAAGGAAATACAATAAATCTACTTTATACCAACATTGTGCACTACAATATTCCTCTCAATACCTTTCTATAATTGCAAATCATCCTGGCCTCCACTGTGTCTATAACACCACTTCAGACAATATCTTTTATTATTTAAAATTCTCACCTCTTTCTTTTTGAGGAGCTCATCATCTCCCTTCAATTGAAACTTTCTCAGTCTTCTCCTTTCTTTCAACCCATTCATTGCATTCATTGATACAGTAATATCTGGCCTAACCCATTTTCATGACAGCCCAGAGGAGGACAGTTGTCACATTTATTGCAATTACTCTCACTATCAGATGCTCAATTGTATAGCTACTTTGGAAACTCAATGCATATACATACATGATTATGGAAATTTCTTGATATTTGTAGCTGGATTTATTGTTCTCTAGTATGCTTTTTTTCATCATTGATTGCAAATTAAATTTTTAAAAAGACTTGCAAACAACCCACATACTACTCATCATGCTTCAATCAACATTTGCATGCACTGATTTTTTTTCACCCATTTCCCCATCTTCTGTGTTTCTCCACAGTATAATTCTTTTCACTCTGTTTCAAACAGCTTCCGCAATTCTCCTCACATTCTCCTCCTTTCATTCTACTACAAGATTAATCTGTATTTTAACCAAATATTATATAAATTTCCTGAATAAAAGTAATTAAACATGGGTAAAAGATTTAATTATTAAATATTATTAATTATTTTAATTAAAGTATTTAATTATTATTTAATTAACCCACTGAGGAAGATGGGCAGCATACAAATTTAATAAATAAATAAATGTAAAAAAAATAGAAATATGTACTTTATGTTGGAAAACACATCACTTATGTTCTGGAAATTGCTTGATTAGAAGCAAAAGGAATACAATGGTAGCAGACTAACTTGAACCTATTACACAATTTTATTGATATTCTTGTATATATAGCTAGATTTTTTTCTGATGAAATATATTTTAAAGTTTGGCATACCTTTACTACTCTTTGAAGGCATATCTTTACCACTCTTTGTGAGATGGGCGGCTATATAGATTTGATAAACAAAAAAAATAAGGCTTTTGGTCTTCCAGTGCTGTCCTTTAAAAATTACAGTAACAATAACTGGAAAATAATTTTGCAGAATGGATAGTAAAAGTCTAGCTGTCATCACAGGAATGAGTTCTCTCCATTAATATATTCCATTTCTCCTCCTCCAAAAGATTATTTTATATAGCTGAATTTCAAAAATCAGAATTCAAAGACATCCTTTTGCTTAACGTCTTCCGTTTTTCTAATACCAGCATAAATGATACATTCTCAAGAATTTGATCCACTGCTTTCTAGAACTATTTCTCACATTTAAGAGACAAAATAACAATAAATGTATAATAGTTTGTCATCCATATGTTACCCAGAACAGGATAGAAAAAGAGTAATATTGTGAGAGTTTTACCAAAAAAAAAAAAGAAAAAAAGGGTTAATTATAATGCTTTTTTTCAATTGTGAATTTAAATATATTTGTGGATGATATATTTGTTACTTTCCTATTTTACATTTTTGATTACCTATAATGGATAATAATAGAAGGAAAGAATTTAAATATATTTGTGGATGATATATTTGTTACTTTCCTATTTTAAATTTTTGATTACCTATAATGCATAATAATAGAAGGAAAATATAAGCTTCATTATTTTCGTTTTAGAAAGTTGTTGTCTTCAAAGTATACATCCCTGATTGGCAACAAAATGGATAGATAGATAGAGAGTAGTAAAACTTCACTGATTGGTCAGCTGACCTTATCAAAGCAATGGGCATCAGCCGCAATAAATGCAGTAAAATAGAATAAGGTAAGATACAGTAAAATAAGATAAGATAGACTCAGGTAAGGTAAAATAAAATAAAATATGGTAAGGTAAGATAAAGTAAAGATAAAATAGTATAAGATAAAATAGAATGCATAGACATAAAATAAAATTAATATTATAATACAAAACAGTATGTGTTTACTGTATGTGAATTAATCACCTTTACATGCAATTCCAATGTATTGAATAAAATGTGTTCTCAGTTGGACAGCTGTTTTGCCAGTTGTCAAGGCAGCAATCAGGTGCCCAGGCAATTGGTTCTTTTAGTTCTTTTAGATGCAGAGACAATGAACACACCAGCAGGTGAGGAGTTTTTTAGCCTTATTGTTAACTCTAGCAAACAGATTTAAACAGCATAGTATAAAAACATAACATACCAAGCAAGATGATAAAATCTTCCCCTACTGTCAGGAGCTACCATAAGGTGACAGCGGAGAGACCCCAAGATAGTTTAGATAAACAGTGCCTAATCCCAAGGCCTGTGTCCACGCTCTAAATTCCAGGGACAACGCCAGGGCTTTTTATTAAAGTCTGGCACTGCAGTCCCATGACTCTGTTTTGGAGTCCAGGGGCTCTACAAGTGACCTTGACCAGAAGTTATACCTGCTCATCAAAAAATTCCAGAGACTGAGAACTGTATACTGTAGATAAGCTAGTGCTTAACCTAAACAGTCCTGAAGGTTTTCCTCTCCCCCTCCACTTCTAAGTAAAAGTGAAAAACAAGCCAGCTAAACATTATTATGATTCAAAGTGAGCTTTCTTAACATGTGCAGGAGAGATCAAACTATGTCACCTAAACTCCTCGAAATAACAGTGGTCTTCCGCATTGTCACTACAACAGCCCTAACTATAAACTTAACAGTTCTAATGACTACATATGTGGATGAAATAAAATAATATTTTGTTACAGTCTCAATATTTGGTTCTGTCAAGTACTGTCTGTAAGTACTAAACCCTTGCTGGGGCATATAACTGGCAGTTGAATAGAATATGCACAATGACTTCTATTACTGAAGCTCTACAAACACATTCTCTCAGAATATGGCACTTATTAGAATCATCCGTATTTGACCATAGAATCTAGCTGCTGAAATCTTGCTCTGGTAAGGGCTGCCCTATAGTATTGAGTCAAACCCATTATCAGCTATTTTTCTGTTTGAAAAGACATTTTATTCTTGGCCAGTCATTTCAACAACCTGGTGTTTACAAGTGACACAACAAAATAGGAGAACAGAAACCACAAGATATTCATGCTTTATTCTTCAGTGTTTGCAGAAAAGCATTCTTATACAACTTAATGGTTTCTCGAAGTAAGAAAACAGATTTATATTTATACATCATTTTTGTCTTTCAGTTGACTTCAAACCTCATGCCAGTATGGACACTGTCCATCATATGCTACTATTTGGATGTAACAATCCTGCTTCAGATGACGATTACTGGTAAGGATATAAGATTGCATCCATGGCATTGGTTAAATATTCTACCTGTATTAACTAAAGGCTGGGATAGTGAGACACAGTGAAGAAGCAGGGAATGAGATCAGTGTAAATTTAACTCTATAGCAATCATCGTTTACAACTAGAATTTCTTGGATGTGTACAACACTCATGTCCTTATTGCCAGCCTCCCTTTTCATCAGTGAAAAAGGAAGAGAGGAAACTTGCACATAAGGCAGACCAAGTGGTGAGCAAAATAATGGATGGAGGGATTAGTAGAGAGACTGTGAAGGATAAGAGACAATTTCAATTTCTTATAAGAAATCTGGTACTCATTAATCAGCGTGGCATGGCCAAACATTGGTCACAGGTAGACAAAACTTCTCAGTTTCATTTTTCCTTATGCCATTTCTATAACTATATTACCTTTTAAAGTTGAAAAGCTTGTCTTAGAAAGATTCCAAATTATATTAATAAAGTGATTATGCAAAAATAAGTATGTTAGAAGAACTAGATATGCAATTTTCTTTTTCAGAAGAATAGGAAGTATTTTTGTTCCATGTTTTTATGATTTTCCAAGCACAAAAATGTTAATGAATACATATACAGCATCCTAATACATGCTTAATTTAAGTCTTCATTTCCCTATAGTTACGCATATTCCAAGGCAAAAATGGGCTGAGGGTTTAAAGTGTATTTAATTCTTTTTTTCTAATGCAAAACTATCAGTTTTACTTATTAGAATTGTATTCTATATCTTCCACTTCCATTAATCAAGTAATAAAAAAAACATGTTTTTTACTATTGTAATTCTGGTAACGAGTAACATGTAAATCACTATTACTATAATTCTTATTTATTTATTTAATCCAGTTTTGAAACTGCTCCTTAATGACTCTGGACCTCAAATTATCTGGCTTTTATTCATTAAAAGAGTGAGAAGATTTTAAGTTCCCATGTTATTGTTTACTCTTAGATGGAAAGTGAATAATGTTAATTTAGAAAGTTTTATTTGGTAAGAAGCAGTTCTTAAGACATAATATGTTCAAATTATTTTCCATTCTTATATTATTAATGTTTATGTCAACTTAGAGAGCCAGTTTGGTGTTGTGGTTAAGGGACCAGGCAAGAAATTGGGAGATGGTGAGTCCTAGTCCCAGTGAAGCCAGCTGGACAAGTTGGGCCAGTCCCTCTCTCTCTCAGCCCTAGAAAGCAGGCCATGGCCAGCCACTTCTGAAAAACCTGCCAAGAAAACTGCAGGGACTTGTCCAGGAAGTTGCCAGGACTCAACACTGACTCGAAGGCACTCCCCCTCCCCTATGTACAAGTTAATATTACAAAGTTAGTTAATAAAGGCAATAGTAAAACAGTGGTAACAGTTTTATAATCAAATGTCCTCAGACAGTGGTCCTCATTCATTTACTAAATAAAGGTATGAATTGTTCTGTATGAATTTACCTTTTAAAAACAGGTAAAATGTGCAACTCTATTGTTATCTGACTGCTAGAATTAAATACATTTGCATGATTGGCATCAATAGTAAATAAATGAACTAATGTATTGATTTATTAGAACATTTGTGTACTGCCCACTCACATAAAGGCACTTTACAGAAACAGAATTACAAGAGCAGAAATACAATAAACATAAATTTTACAACATTAAAAATGCATTTCAAAACTATTAAGACAGTTGAAGCAATCAAGAGACATGGGAAACTAATAGGTTGCTTCATTTCCAATAGCTTTTTGTTCCACAACATGGATTTGCCAAAGAGAAAGCAGAGTTAAGTGTATGTGTCAAATAAATCCACAGTAAAACTGCAAAACAGGTTTCATTGGTGTTCTAACAGTGTTGGGTGGAGAGTTTATGTAGAATAGGCAATTCTGTAAGGAGTTTGGTCTAAACTGGGTGAGCATTTTATACATATGAGAGTTTTGAGTTGGTCTCAGAAGGTCACCAGGAACCAGTAAAGTTTTTTCTACATAGGACTTATGCAAAACTTAGGAAGCACCAATCCTCACGCATTTTGCTATGCTCTGAGCCATCTGCAGTTTCTGAGCCATCTTCAAGGGCTGCTTCACAAAGAGGGCATTACAATCCAATCTTAAAGTTAACAGTGCATAAATCACCAAGCTAGGTCTCTGTTCTTCAGATAGTGACACAGCTGGTCAAAGATTAAAGGCTGTCCTTGCCACTGATGTTACATGATTGAAAGCATCATGCTGAATTCAGGAGAAACCCGACTGCAAACCTGATCAGTAAGGGGAAGTGCAGCTCTGTTCAGAACAATCATTTATCCTGAATTCCAGCCCATCTTATCCTTTCAGACCCTTTCAGTCTAGACACTCTAGAAGCCTGAATGACACCCAACCCCTAAGTCACAGAAAAAGAAAAATATAACTATCATCAGCATGTTGATGACTACTATCTCCAAACCTGTTAATGATTCTTTCGAATGGCTTTAAATGGATGTTAAATGACATGGCAGGCAAGACAAAACCTTATAGGACCCCATTTTCTGGTTACACCTGGAGAGATAGGAACAAAACCATCTCAAAGCATCACCACCAAACTCCTAATAGAAAAACAATACTAGAAGGTAGAATTGCTCATGTCTAAACATGTTTACTTTTAAGGCAGACTTAATGAGTTGTAAATACAATGTTTTTGAAAGTGTTCATTCTTTAGTATTTCAGGTTGATTACTCTAAATCAATTGATAAATCATTTCGGTGCTTACTGTTTTTTTGAGATAATGAAGGGAAAAAAGAATTTCCAATTTAATAAATCTCAGCTACCATACTTCCTGAGCAGGAATTCCAGCTGCATTTTTTAAAAATGTTACATCACTGTGATACGTTGAAGCCAAAAAATAAACAAAGAAAACAACCATTGCACGGTATTGTCAGTCACTCATTTAAGATTCACCCTATGAATTAATCAACTAAAATTGATTGCTTTTATGTTTAAATAGATAAAAGGCTGCAACTCCAGTTTTAAAATCCCAGAGAATAACAAACAGGTGCAAATATCTGCACCTTCTTTGTCATCAATAAGATACTGCTATTAATAAATAAGAACTTTGAAATGCCTTTTAAATTTTGATTGGGCCATTAATATTTGAAAAGGGCAGTTTATAAAACAAGTAACCAGAAATGCTAACATAGCTCTAAAGGGTTCTGAAACTGGAAAGGTGTTCTATTTATACACCACTGAAAAACCCTCCTATTTAATTGAAGTTGATACTCAAATTGTTACTTTTAATAACTTCTTACATATTTCTATTATTTTACAATTGGTAAACTCAGCTTAGACCAAATGTATTATTGAGGATTGCTTTGTATTATTTTCAATTTTGTCACTTTATTTTATTAACAACATATATCACATAATGTTTAGGATAAACATATACTTTGGGATTTCTCAAAAGTTAGACTGAACTTGATAGCCAACCATAATTTTTAGTTGCCATCATACCTTCTTTACTATGGTTCTCTTGTTCATATACCATTCTTATCACATTGAGTTCCTTTATATTATTTGTGGTCTGCCTTTGCATCTCAGTGGGCTGAATGAAATGCTTCATGGGCTGTGCAAGTGGTTGCTGTCAGTGAAACAGAAGACTTTAAGAGATAAAGTCTGTTTTGTACATTATTGGAGTGCTGAGATTTATACTTCATTGTGGTTGAATCCATGAAATATTTGAAATCAAGTTGGACATAATGAACAGGAGGTGTGGTAACTGGAATGAGTAATGGTTGTAATTATAATATATCTCTTATAGTACTCTATAGCATTGGCCTGTGCAAAGTGACTAAGATTAGCTTTGACAATGTGATTCAGGTCGTTGAAGGCAACCTGCTTTGTTTCACTGAAGTGAAGAGGCTATTCCAGTTGTTTCAGTGAAGTGTTTTGGATGTCTTGAATGACTTTGGGCCAGCACGATCAGGAAAGTCTCCTCTCAGCTGTCTCCCCCATCTACCTCAGTTGTTGCCTATCAGCCTCCCTCCATCTCCAGCCGGCCATAGCATCAGGCCATCATATGCAGGAGGGATGGGGGTAGGGTAGCATTTCTGCCAATGCATTCAGGGCATTTGAACTTATATGTTTTTAAAATATTAATATGAATAGAATGGCTTGTACTTGAGAAATTGTCTCTGATGCTTTCAATACTGCCAACCATGATATCCTTCTGGCTTATCTGTGGGATTAGCAGTGGAGGCATGGTTTTGTGGTGATCTTCCTTTCTCTGTGATCAGATCCAGTTGATGTTGATGGGGGCGGGGGTAGGAAATCAAGTCCCAGACCCCTAATGTGTGGGGTTCCTTAGAGCTCAATATTCTTGCCCCTTCTGTTTAACATCTACATGAGATTGCTAGGTAAAGTCAACTTTGGTATGGGGTCTGGTATCAATATGTTGATACCCAACTCCAAATCTCAGACTAACCAGATGATGCTGTCAGAGCCTTGTCCAATGTCTGGAGGCTGTGGGGACCTGCATGGAAAGGAACAGTCTTAAGCTAAACACTGACAAGACTGAGTACCTGTGGGTTTTTGAACCCTCTAGGGTCAGGGATGTTCCATCTTTAGTCTTGAATGGAGTTGCTGCACAATCTGAGAGTTGTTTCAGGAGTACTGTGCAATTTTCTCGAGGAGCAGGTGGCAGCTATACATAAAAGGATCTTCACCAAATCCATCTTGTGGGAGAGCTGTGCTGCCGCCTGGCGCAAAGGGCTCTTCAGACAGCCACTCATGCTTTGGTCACTTCAGGTATGGAGTATTGCAGCATACATGGGATTGCCCTTGAAAACCATTCGGAAGCTGTAGCTGGTCCAGGATACAGTGCCATGGGCCATTATGGACATGTAACACTCTGCTTTGTGAGCTACACACAGGTTACTACTATGGTTCTGGGTGCAATTCAAGCTGCTGGTTCTTACCTTACCTTCTTGGCATAGGGCCTGGTTATCTGAAGGACCATCTGTCTTCAATAGTTTCTCCCTATTTTCATTGATCAGACAGTCACATACTCCATGTTCTATCCATTAACCAGTGTCATATGATGAGACTTAGGAGACATGTCTTCTCTGACACAGTACCTGCCCTCTTTCCCCCTGAGATTTGTCTGGGTCCCATCCAGATTATACAGGTGGTCTTTGCTTAACACTGTAATTTGGACCAGCAAATAAAGTGTGACATCACATAACCACACCAATTTATGATGGCAGTTGCAACAGTCCCAGTTGCTATTGTTAGGCGAACCCCACACAGTTACATCATTCTGCTAACATATGATTGCCATTTGCGACCTCCTGCTGGCTTCCCCGTTAACCTTGCTTGCAGGAAACCAGCAGGGAATGTTGGAAATCATGATCATGTGACCGCATGCTGCAACATTGTAATTGTGAGGCGGTTGCCAAGCTGCCAAATGGCGATCACACGACCATGGGGGCACTGCGATGGCCGCAACTATGAGGACCCGTCGTAAGTCCCCCTCATTCAGTGCCATTGTAACTTCAAACAGTTGCTGAATGAGTGGTCATTCAATGAGGACTACCTGTATAAAAGAGCCCTTAAAACCTGGCTCTTTTGCTGGACCTTGGGTTAGACTGGGTGGTGGATTGTACTATTTATAGGATGAATAGTTTTTCTTTTCTGGATGCCTTTTTATGTATTTTTAGTTATGATTTTATTAGTGTACACTGCCCAGAGCTATTATAAATATAATAAATAAATCAGTATATTTGCTGATTCATCAATAAATACATTGATCAGAATTACTAATACTTTTCATTGGGTGTTTTGTATTCTGCTGTTAATGCAGTACAGAAACAGCAAATACATGCCATGTTTCAGATAATCCCTTTAACTTTTTAACTAGACTATTAAAGTATAGTAAATTGAAATCTTATCTAGTTGATCCTTCCATGTCTGTGCAAAATTTTATGGTTCAAAATTAGAAATGTTGTTGATAGTCACCCAGTCATGATTTATTACTCAAAACTGTATTCCATCTTCAAAAGATGCTGAAGGTGATAATAAAAAATTGAGAACGAACAAAACTGATCAGATTAAAAAATAACCTTAATACAAACAGGTCAAAGATTTGTCAGAATAAAAAGAGCATGCACAAAAATATTGTGAGAGAGAATCAGGTGGATCTTGCAAAATGGATTCTGTTACAAATGTGGCCATTTATTTTATATTTTATGCTTCTTTTTATTAATGATATAGATTTTTTAATAACCCAGCCATTTTGTGAGATCCACCTGATTCTCCCTCACAATATTTTTACAATTTAAAACATGTATATGCTACTGTAGATAATTATATCCAATTCTGAAATACAATGATTTAAATAAAAATTCATCGCATCTCACCAGATAAATATATTTTTGTACAATCTGCTTTCCAGGTGCTAACTGTGGATGGGCAGTTCCTAAAGTCTTGTTGTCATTTTTTCTGGTTCTTAGCCTGGACTTGGACCAAGTAGTATTTCAAAGAAGAACATAAGAACAGCTTTGTTGGTTAAGACCAAGGCCAACTTAGTTAAACGTTTTGTTTACCATAGTCAGCTAGACCAGAAATGGAGACATATCCTTCCCCCACAGTTGTTACTTTACACCTAATATGTAGAGGCATGTTGCACCAACCTAGAGGTATTACTGTATCTTCAAAACTGATAGTCCTGAAGATACCCAATTTAATAAAAACATAAGGACCTCCATAAAATTGGAGATATGTCTACTTTATTCTGCTGCATATTTCACAATTTTGGAAAAAGCTAGAACATAACCCAGAACCCCCTCTACTTATGTCAATGGACAGACATGATTATATGGGAAGGATTATGATAGTCCTTTACAAAATCATCTGGTCTTTGAAATGTTGATCCAGCAATTTGGATTATAATTGGCAATGTATCAGAAGCTAATACAGGTGCAATAGCAATTGATTAATTAATAAAACAAATTTTAAATGGCTTTTAAAACACAAGGCAGATGTTTCATCCAAGCTTTTAAATTATATTCGTGATCTTCAAGTTTATTTATTGTAATTTATGATTATGCTTACTGTTGATTCTACAGTTAACTATCCTACATTCTACTCCATCAGCTTCTTTGGCACAGCCTCCTTGATTTATTGTAATAAAATGCTTAAATTGCTAGAATAGATATCTTGTATGATTTCCTTGATTAAACACTAACAACAGCATTCTTTTTATATATCTTTCTAAAGTATTTAAATATGAATATATGGAAGTAACTATTGACACTGCTCAAAACGTTAGGCTTGTTCCACTTAAGTAAGAATGTAATTTCAGAGTAAAAAGCAAACATATTTGCTGTAGTGTCAGTCCAAGGGGAAAGCTAAGCCATTTCTTATGAAAAGAAATGATGTTCACTCTAATTAAATTTGTGATGCTAAAGACTAATTTCTCCAGGGGTCAAAAATAGGAGTTCAGTCAGACACATAATTAATTGATTATGTGCCATCAAGTCAGGGTCACCTCTTAGTAACTACATAGATAAACTTACTCCACGATGATCTGTCTCTAACGTGACACTTCAGATCTTCCAACAGTGCATCCAATGCCACTATATAAGTCTGTGCATTTTTCTGCTAGTTCTACTCTTCTTCTGCCTTCCACCTTTCATAGCATTATGGACTTTTAAAGGAAGCAAGGTCTTTGCATAAGATATCCAGAATACAGTATTTGTGCCTGGTCATTTGTGCCTTAAATGAGAACTCTGGATTGATTTGTTTATGAACCTTTGGTTTGAATTCTTGGCTATTCATGGTATTCTCGGAAGATTTCTCCAACACCAAAGTTCAAAGCATCAATATAATTTCTATCCTAAATATAAACATATCAAGACATCTGAATACGTTTTCAAAGCTCTCATTGCAATCCTACCTAGTGCTAATCTATGGTGCATTTTTTGACTACTGGTTCTTTTACTCTTGACACTGTAGTCAGTCCTAAAAGCAGAAGCTCTCCACCACTTCAGTATGAGTTCTAACACTTTACCTGTTGTCACTGGTTTGGTCTTCTTTATCTTTAATATTAATCCCACTTTTTCACAGTACTCCCTGACTTTCATTAGTAGACTTCCCAGATCATTTGTATTTTCAGCTCTCAGAGTAATATTATCAGCATTGTGCAGATTATTGACCAGGTGGGTCACCTAAACTATGACACAACTCATGACAGATACATGAGTCATTCCTTTTCTTTATTTTACTGAATCCCTTTCTGATACCAATATTATAATACCTTAGTGTGTTAATAGATGTAAACAAGAGACATGTATAACTGTAATTGAGGCATATGATTGATTGATTGATTGATTGATTGCTGTAGGCCAGTATGGTATAGTAGCTAAAGGATCTGATTGGAAATATTCTACTTCTTACCCATTTCCTGGGACAATCTTATATCAGGTTCTCTCTTTTACTTTAACCTACTTCAGAAGCTGGTTCAAAGGATAGGGTATATAGATTGAATTAAACTTCATGGTGTAATGGAAGCATACAAATATAATAAATAAACTATTCCATTTCAGGACATGCTGCTGCTGATGGGGGCTCAAAATAGATGAATGATCAAATTTAAAATACTTTGAAAAACATTTTAAAAAATTTCTAGGTTGTAAAGCATGTCATGATTCAGAAGCATTATTTTAATGAAGAAGCCTAATTATAGAAGTAGGATTTCTGATGAGATGTGAAATGAGAGAGCTGATGAGGTTGGGGGACACAAGTTAAAAGTGATTTCTACGAATGTATGTGTTCCCCCCCCAGGGATTGTGATGGTGAAACATGCATGGACACAAGTGATATCTTATATGCTTGGGCAAGAAATGCACCACCAACAAGACTGCCAAAAGGTATGGGAACTTTTATGTTATAGCATTCCACACAAGATGTAACAATAGGAAAAGCAATTTATATTACTTAGTGCAAGAATTTCTCTAATAGTAGTGAATATTTTTACTTAAAGAATTAGGCTTTCAGAGAACCAAATTGCTCATCTTAGTAAATTACTATAAAAGGGGGCATTTGGGGATTTTTTCCATCTTTTTTACTTTTAATGTAGAACTGAACAAATTATGTAGTAAACCTTTCTGCTGATTTTTTTCTTTTAACTGCAGTTGCCAATAACTTTTATGGCTAATAAATGATTAATTGTTATTAAATTCCATTTGCCTGGTAGCAGGATATGTCAAAAAGATTTTTAAAATCTTTTATTACAACAGTAACTTTCATGTTCCATATTACCACATTATAAAACAAATATCAGTCAATCAATCAAATATAAACTAGGAGATCTTATCTATTTCTGTTTGATTTTCGTTTTTGTTATAGTTGGGACAAATGCAGAACTATCATGCAGAACTATCTGTTGAAATGTTTATTTTCCTTGAAGCAAATACTTTAGGGGTGGCTTCTCAAGAGAATATAGGTGCAAAATGTTGCATTGTATTTTAAGTCTTTAAAATAATATGCTCCTTACCTTAGGATTCTATTCTTTGAGAATATGCTTGAATATTATGTGAATTTCATAATTTTCTTCCCCCTCAAGGTGTTGGATTTAAAGTTGGAGGAGAAATGGGTAGCAAATACTTCGTTCTCCAAGTCCATTATGGGGATGTTAGTGCATTCAAAGGTATGTACAATTTTTAAATATATATTTTACTATGCAGTTATGAATAAGATAAAATAAGGAACTAATTTGTTACTGAAGTTCCATCAGTAATGATGACATAAATGTGCCATACTATGGGATGGTCAGAACTTCCTGTATTAGATTTAGAATAAATCTGTCAGTAGGCTAATATATTAAATTTCCAAAATTATTTTGGTTTCACAGTGGAACTTTTCTAAACTCGTGATTGTTCCAGTCTCTGTTCTGTATAATTATCTCATTGAATAATTAAGAATGAAACAGGACTGAGTTTTGAATGCTAGTTAACATTGCCTCTTCTCTCTAACACCCATGAGCACATAATCCTTGAGGACTTCCATTGAAGCTCTTGAGATCTTCCTGCTATCCTCCTCCATATTAAGATTTGGGCAGGAGAGATGATAGCAAGAAAATCTTCTTGGAACTGAGGTAGGACAGAATGGATCCATATCATGTCAGAGCCAGTAAATTTAAGTATTGTTTATACTTAAGGAAAGGGTTAAATTATAAATACCCATTATAGTAACTTTTTTCTTTTTTCATTCTGTTAATTAGTGTTCTGAAATCATGATGGTAAGCTGATTAAATTGAATTAAATCAAATTGATATTAAATTAAGAAAACATAATTTTTATTGACTATATCCCTGTTAGTTCCTTTGAATCTATTTCATTTTTTGCAAATGTTATAGACTATCTTGGTAGTTAGTTCATGTAAACCCCACAGTTGTGTTGTAACAGCATGCCATTGCAACACATTCCAGTAATAATTGTATCTTGTGTCTGATTATTTAATTTTTTGCAAGTGAAAAAAAGTATAATTTTTTATAAATCTGATTTTAAAATGCTAAAGACTTCTGTTTGATAAGAGCAGCAAGTCAGCAACTCATAGTTGCTGTTGCTACCCAGTGGTAGCTCATTTGAAATTAATTTAAACTGCACTTTGATAATGTTTTATAGATTACTTATCTCTCACCCCACACCTACTCCCCATTCTGTTCAAGGCTTTGAACAGAGTTTATAGTACAGTTTTTGTTGTTCTTTGCAGCATGTTCTCTGATCCATGTAGTTATACCCAGTTAACATATACAGTATGTGATTTTCTTCTTCCAACATTTTTTTCTCTTCATGTTGATGTTTATATCTTACTGTTTTTAAACTGCTCCAAATTTGTATATAGTAAAAAGTACATTCCAGTGAAGAGCTTATCAAGGGACTGGAGAAATTAGGCTCCTCACTGGGACACTGTTACAGCATGATATAAGAATTTCCCTTATCCAGCACCAGTTTCAAAAGTCAGAATAAACGTGTTTAGATTCTCTTCCTTTTTAAAATTGTGGCATAGTTACAATGATCGCAAGAATATTTTTCAAAGGCACAGCTACATTAATCTGGATAACAGAATAAAGAAATCAAAGACTAATAATTTCTTTAAAATATTAGCTTGCCCTTACTACAGTCTACCACGTCAAGTGCCTCAAGTATCCTCCCTTTGCATATGTATAAACATCTGGATATGAAGACAAATAAATTAAAATATAAAAGTCATGAATTTATATTTAACTGAATTTGTTTCTCCTGGACTTTCACAAAAAGGCTGCTATAAAGAACCATTTGCAAAAATTGTTGAAGATATTTCTGCCATCTTTCCTAAGGTGGTGCCTCGTTTGGCTGCAGCTGCATTGGCTCTCAATAGTTTAGCGGTTGAGTAACAAAGTTGTGCAGTTAGATTGATATATGACTGGCAACACATACTGGAACTGCAGATGTACAATGGGCGTCCTGCTGTTTTGGGGAGATTACGTTGCCTTGGTTTGCTGCGTCGGCAAGGTCTGGAGACTTACGGGACTGCGGGGTCTCTCACCAGTATTGGCTGCTTTTCGAGGAGATGGGGGAGATGGAAGAGGAGGCAGAGGAGGCGGTGTGATAGAAAGCGAAGGCGTGGGAGTTGGGGAGGACTAACGGCAAGGCTGAAGGTTAACCCACATAGAGCGCCACTTCCATCCATTTTGTTTACTAACGTTTGTTCTCTGGAGAACAAAATAGATTATCTGAAGTTGGATTTTACAACAAGGCATGAGGTGAGAGACTGTTGTGTTATAGTGCTGACGGAGATGTGGTTAAAGTCATCTCTTCCTAAGAAGGCTGTTGGCATGGAGGAGTTAATGATGTTCCAACTGGATAGGAGTCCTGCTCTGAGTGGAAAAATTCAAGGTGGTGAAGTATGCATCTATATCAATAACAGATGGTGCATCAACTCAAAGGTGGTTTCAACTTATTGTTCACCTGATGGGAAGTTATTGACTATCAGATGTAGACCCTTTTATCTGCCCAGGGAATTCACCGTTATTATTATTACAGCTGTGTGTATACCCCCCTCTGCAAATATGAAGGAGATCTTGAAAGTCCTTTATCATAATATCAGTGACTTGCAAACTATCCACCCGGAGGGTGTGTTTATTGTACTTGGAGACTTTAATCAGGCTAATTTGAAAACAGTCCTCCCTCATTTCCATCAATATGTGGATTTTGCAACCAGGAGTAGGAGCACACTGGAATTAGCCTATTCTAACATCAAGAGTGCATTTAAAGTTTTTGCCCACCCTGATCTTGGCTCCTCAGACCATCTTACTGTAATGCTAATTCCAGCATATAGGCCTTTGTTAACTAGAGAAAGACCAATAGTGAAGCAGGTAAGAGTTTGGCCTGAGGGAGCAATGGAAACATTACGAGGCTGTTTTGAGCGTATAGACTGGAATATGTTTAGGGAAGCTGCAACGAATAACCAGCATACGAATGTGGAGGAATGCATTTCATCTGTAACTGCATATATCCAGAAGTGTATGGAAGATGTCGGTGTTACTAAGAACATCATCTTACGGCGAATCAGTAAGCTTGGATGACTCATGAAGTATATGTGAAGTTGAAAGTGAGGAACGCTGCTTTTAAGTCTAGTGATACGGAGGCTTTTGGAACAGCTAGAGCTGATCTGAGCCGGGCTGTAAGAACAGCAAAGTGGGCTTATGGTCAGAAAGTTCCATTTTTTTTTTCACGATTCTACAAATACCAGGTGTATGTGGCAGGGTATTCAGACTATTACAGATTATAAGATTACTCCGACATCATATGAGGAGAATATAGATTTTCTTCATGAACTTAATAGGTTTTTTGGTAGGTTTGAAGCATTTAACAATACTCCTGTGAGGAAGGCTGTATCTCATCCTGACAAGCAGGCACCTACCCTTGATACAGTCGATGTTCGGAGGACCCTGAGAAAAATCAATATTCAGAAAGCAGCGGGCCCAGATAATATTCCAGGGCGGGTGCTGAGGGACTGTGCTGAACAGCTGGCCAGTGTCCTTACAGACATATTTAATATTTCCTTGCACCAGGCTGTGGTCCTGGTAGGCTTTAAGGCTGCGACTATTATACCTGTCCTTAAAAAATCTACGATCACATGTCTCAATATTTACTGCCCGATAGCACTCACTCCCATTGTGATGAAATGTTTTGAGAGGCTGATGAAGGATTACATTGTTTCCAGACTCCCTCCTTTGTCTGATCTGCTTCATTTTGCTTGTTGATGGAATCACTCTGTAGAGGATACAGTCTCTTCTGTTCTTCATTCAAGTCTGGTACATCTTGAGGAGAAGAACAGTTATGTGTGATTGCTGCTTATAGATTTCAGCTCAGCATTCAATATGATTGTTCCCCAGCATTTGGTGGACAAACTGGGTTCTCTGGGTTTCAGTAGTCCCTTGTGTAATTGGCTACATGACTTCCTTACTGAGAGGTCTCAGTCGGTGCAAGTTGGAAATAATATCTAGCTCTATCTCTCTGAGCATCGGGTCCCCACAGGGCTGTGTCCTGAGCCCATTGTTGTTCACCCTGATGACCCATGACTGTTTTGCCAGGTTCACCATCAATTCTGTTGTGAAATATGTGGATGATACAACAGTGGTGGGTCTTATCAGGGATGACAATGAGTGGGCTTATAGGGAGGAGGTGAAGGACTTGGTGGAGTGGTGTAAGAAAAACAGCTTGGTCCTAAATGTGGAAAAAACAAAGGAGATTATTATAGATTTCAGGAAGAATCAGTGTAGTCATACTCTACTTTTTATTAATAACATACAGTAGCTGTGGAGTCAGTAGCATTAGATTCCTAGGGGTGCAGTTAATGAATAGTTTGACTTGGTCCCTAAACACTGCATTTTTGGTAAAACGAGCATAGCAACGTTTACATTTTTTTGTGCTGGATGAGGAAAGTACATCTCCCATCCTCCATTCTCCTTACTTTCTATAGAGGCACTATAGAGAGTGTACTAACCAACTGTATTTCCATCTGGTTTGGAGGCTGTAGTGCCTCAGACAGAAAGTCGGTGCAAAAGGTAGTAAGGGCAGCAGAGAAGATAACTGGGATCCCTCTGTCTCTCATCTAAGATCTAGCATATGTGTACTGTTTGTTTAGAGCTCGAAAGATTGTCAGTGACGCCTCCCATCTTCATCACGGCCTGTTTTCTTTGTTACCTTCTGGGAAGAAGTTCCACTGTATCTGATGTAGAACAGCCAGATTGGGAAATAGCTTTGCCCCGCCCAAGCTATCGGATTTTTGAATGAATGTGTATAGAATGTATATTTTATAGTAATTATGGTATCTTCATGGTACTTCTAGTGTCTGATTGTAATTGTGAGCCAACTGCAACGGAATTTCATTTTAGTGTATAGTGGAATAACAATAAAGTTATTATTCTATTCTAACCACTCCACTACTCACACCCAGATAGTCAGTATTATCATCAGCTTATTTTTGTTTTTGTCCTAGGTAGGTAGACATGCTTCTAAATAAATCATTGGACTGTCATGAATAATTCTTATTCTTTTAAAATGTCTATATAGTTCCTTATAGGGTATGGAAGGTCTCTTGGAAAGAAAATAATGCTTGATTTGTTTTGCAGGATTCCTGTTTTTTTTTTTTAATTAAAATAAAATATTTTGCATATATCAGAGTGATGGGGAAATACAGTGGGCTCTGAGAAAATGTGTATAAGCAGCACACTGAGGAGCCCAGGCTAAACCAGCCTCACTAATAGTTCTATTACGTAATCCTGTGCATGTCCTCAAACCTTATAGAATTAATGGGACTTACTCTAGGGTATGTAGGATTGAGGCCTTGATAAGTCCCTATTTTATAAAATAAATCTGTGTGTATTCTAGAATGGAAAAATAAACACTACAGAAGTTGGGATATAAACATTTTCTGTGCTAAGTTCATGAGTAGTCATCAATGTAAAATAGTATTGCCTTGGCTGAAGAGAAACAAATCGTATTTCCATTTCTTTTATAATAAGAAATTGTAATATTTACACATCAGAATTTCAGTAATGCAGGCTATTGATTTGTGAGATCGTAAAAAAGCACGTGAAAGTAAAATGATTCTAGAAGCGGTGATAGTTTTTAAACTATGTTAATTTCCACTTTTAATAAGTTTGCCCCCCAGCTGATCTTGATTATTCCTGAAAATATTAAGCAATGTTGAAACTGTTAATATTTGAATGAGAAACAACCAAGCACTTCTGAGGTTGTAGGTTAGACTGGAAAACGTAACCATCTCTATATTACTGCCAAGAAAATTAGATGGAACATACAGTCATCACAAGACACCACCTCATTATTTCCAGCTGTTTTAATTTAACAAATTAAAGTTTGTGATGCATGACATATTATTTCAGTATTCAGGGGCAAGCCTTCATAAGATAAGCTACATTCGTAAAGCTGCAAAAAAAGAATAAATTCTGTTGTATGATCATAAGTATTAGCTTAATTAAAAAGATAGTTTCGCTTTAAATGGCCATTTCCTATTTAGATATATAGACTCTTCTTTCCTAGTCTTTGAAATGTGCATTTACAAATGCATCTTAGATGTGCATCCACCAGCGTTCCTCCACATGCATTCATACATAATGTAGCAAGAGATGACATTGAAGATAAACTTTTAAGTAAACGTTTCTATCATTTTCTTATTTGTTACTATGTTTGCCCAATATTTTTGTCTAGTTTAGAATAGTCAATAACAAGTGCTATTATTAACATCGGGTACATTTATCATCACTTCCATGTGTAATATTTCACAAATAAATCAGGAGTGGAAAATTGGTTTCTATTTCTTCTGGGCTTCTTAAAAATATATAACCATGATACAATAAGTGTGGTTTAGGATTTTTCAGTTTTATAAACCTTTAATGTATCTTTTGAGTGGCAGTTACCATTTATTTTTTTTTTAGTGATCAAAGAATCAGGAGCTGATACTCCTATCACAATGGATTTTGCTATAGAGACTCTGCAGTCCAGAAGTGCTATTAAATCCACAGTAGTAAGCACAGATTCTTGTTTGATCTCTGTTGGAAACTCTGCATAGAGACTCAGCTTGAAAGAAATCTGCTTCCGAGGCTAGAATGAATACATTTTCCTCTCATTGCCATAGGGCAAATAGAAGCTAATAATTCATTTGTTCTAAAGGCATATGTACTCGCTGTCTAACTGAAATGAAGAATCAAAGGAGTTATCCTAAATTGAGAGGCAAATGGGGAAGAGTATATACAGTATAGCATAGCAACCTGTGTAGCAGATGTAGTACTTGCCAAGAAAGCAAATGTTACGTTCTTGTTTTTTTCCAAGAGAACATTGGTTAGACATTGCCATTTTTGAAAATAGAGGTATAAGAACTAAAAAGAAGGTCCATATGTTGGAAATTCTGTTAGAATTAAAAGAAGCTCTTGTTTGTACATCATACATATTTAATATAGGAATTAGTGTGTTATTTGCCATTTTTTTAAAAAAAAACCCTAATATCTTATGCAAAGCTGAAGATTTTACTTTGCTTTAGCACAGCAGGCAATTTTTCTGAAGCATATAGTGGTACGGATTTAGAGGTAGCACAGTTATTTTCCTAGGGTTTTCACTTGTGATGTTAGTTTATTCACATATTGTTTTTATTACTACAGATGCAAAGGTGATAATGGTTACTTATAAATGCTGCAATCTTATAATTGTGGGTGAAGTAAATTTCAAAATATAGCAACTATGTATCATTTTTACTTCTTTAGAAACCCCCCACAACGTCATTTTATGAACTGTCTACTTCAGTGTTTGTTTTGAATTTCTTAATGAATCAAGAGCTTAAATACATGAATGTTTGTTATAAGACCATTGAATCTGGAGAAATTGCATGCAGAATTTTTTCTATTCCAATGCTGCTTCTCCTTCTTGTACCATCTGCTCTTTCTGGATCAGCAATGCTTCATTGGATCTAGAAAAAATATCCAGTTCTTTGCTTGGCTAAAGATAATGAATTGCTCTTGGCAAATTATAATCAGTCAGTGGAACATCTCTGTCTTAGTAAAATGAAAGTAAACTACTTCACAGGATTATTTTAGGATGAAATAAGAAAGGTTATAGCATGATCCGTGTTCACTAAAAGGAATTCTAATTTACCATATCTCTGTAATGATTTTCCTTTCTCATTTCCTTTCCTAAACTTTTCCCTAACTAGTTAACTATTTATTTTCTGGCTATTTATAGTCTGACTTTGTGTGACAATTATTGTCTCCCAAAGCAACCCATATGGTAAAAAGATGAGGAGAGCTACCAAATACTTACAGTCTAAAAAGACAAGAAGCCCAAAGGAAGGGGAGTAAAGAAAAGGTGAACAAAGTTCTTCAAGGCCAGACAGAAGTGGTGAACTAACTTTTTAATTCAAGCTAGTCTGATTTTCTATGTGGCATTGCTTTGTTTGTTCTACTAGGTTTAGGTACTGGGAGGAAAACAATAGATTTTGTAATACAATTGACATTAGATGTTATGCAACGTGAATAGACTGAGAAGTTATCAGAAAGGTTTAAAGAGGTGAAGAATTATTAGGCTCATAATATTTTGGGCTATTTCTTCAGGATAGTTATGTGGTAGACAATAAGATTATCGAGTGTTATAACAGTGTTGCCAAGTTGGCATTTTGCAGATAAACTAATACACTGACTCCTGCTAGGCAGAGGAAGGAGATACCTTGAATGGAGCATAGCCTAGAATCCTGCTATGTCATAGTAACCTATTAAGTATGTTTGAGTGTTTTGAAGGTGCATCTGTTTCTCTCTCCTTCTTCCTTCCTTCCCCAGCTCTTATCCATACAACAGTAGTCAGCAATACTTAAGCAGTGGGAGAACTGCAAGTTTGCATCCTGATCTCTCAGAGGGTTAGAGACCAAATGAACTTGTCATTGAAGGGAATGGAACCAAATTTTTTAAGTCCATTAATTTGGAATAAAATTTAAAAAGAAATTGTACTGTTGAACTTTACTGATTCAATAATGGGTAGTTGAGGGAGGCACACGGGCCTTGCAGGATGTTCATCCCTCTTACCATTCCAGAACAAAAAACATATGAGATAAAAAGGCAGGTCAAACCAATGTAAATATCAGCGAATCAGTAAAAGACATAAAGGCTATGCTTCTTAATAATTTATCTGGCTTCTACTCTGGGGGAGGCAAAATACTATATATCTAACAGCTTACTCTGAGTTAGTAAAAAAAAAAAATTCAAAATGTGCGATTGAGTAATATTTTTGTAAGGATTCTCCTAGCAGGTAAGCAACATCTACTTGTCATTTTCTGTGTGGGAACCTAAGCAAGATTGTACCTAGTTACTTCTTAGATGGGGGACTTTTAGGAAACATTAGCACTTTAGACAAGGATGGAAAATTAAAACAAACAACAACACACAACAACAACCTTGAGAAGACAAAGTGACTAATCATTTTCCTCTTTTTGCAAAGGAAATTATGAATCTGAGCTTAATTTGAAGGAGATTTTGCTTAGTTGCTTACTTTATTGGGACTGACCAATAGGACACACATTGCTGAATTATACTGAATGCTTCATCAGTTTAGGTGGGACAGAAAGGAGGGGATGGGGAAATAGTAAGATAGTTCATGAAATTTATTAGAGAACTACTTGATCTGTTTAGAAGAAAATGCTTAACTTGTTAATCTGGGATGACAGATATAATAAGCATTAATCTGAAATGCGAAAAGATGTGTTTTAGGTATCTGGAATATCTAAAGCAATAAAAAATATTTTGTATTGAAAAATAAATGTAGTAGTTTACCTTGGTACGTGAAATACAATATTACTGTAATATTTTTCCTTTTTCTTTTCCCTTGAAAAACTTCTGCTGTTTTCTAAAACATAACTACTAACTTAACAAGCTTCTAGGTGCAGTATTTTAAAGACTTATATTTTTTTGTTTTGTTTTGTTTTTTTACTGTTATAGCATTTTAAAGAGATTTTAGTGCAAACACAGGTCTTCAGCCCTGGCTGAAGACATTGATTTTATATTGTATATGGGGGGGGGACAGGGAACTTCATGCTTAATATTGTCCAGTAAGCAGTTATCTAGTTATCTACTTAATTATTGTACTCAATACTAGTAAGAAAACTATTATGCTTAAGCTCCATTTTAATATTTTGTGCAGATAAACACAAAGACTGTTCTGGAGTGACTTTACATCTGACTAATCAAAAGTAAGCATCTTTCATGTAATTTCTTAAATATTGTTCTCCAATTCTTTTGAAAAGTTTAATGTGAGCTTTAACAGAAGTACAGAATTCTAGTGATAGTCCGAGTATGTCCTGGTAAATAAGACAGATTATTTAGTGAATACATTCTTCAAAGTGACTTGATAATATGTTTCTAAAATTGTAGAAAGACTGTTTGGAGTAAAATAAAACATTTGCTGTCCTTTTCATCTTGAAAAATAAATGTTCAACTTTTAATATGTAGCCAAAGTAAATATTCCTTGGAATATTGCTCACTGCTTCTTCTTTTTTGTTTTAGATTTCAGGGTAAAAAATTTATTTTGCCCAAATCTAATTTCACTTTCCATTGCTGCTTGATTGTGGACTGTTCTTTAAGTCCTAGTTTTGTTAATGTTGAGACATGGCTGACTTGCTGGCTTGCTTCCTCCTCCCCCCCCCCCACTTCTGCCACCCTCCCTTCCCCATGCAAAGACAAAGTTTGGCTTTATATGCATTTACTCCTCTTTTCACCGGCAATTAATTAGTTCATCAACTAATGTATTCATTCATCTTCATCTGGGAAGGGGAGAGGGGAGCCTTGGAGGAGAATCTATATAAACATTTATTTATTTAAGATATTTATAAGGCAATCCAGTTCCAAACAATGCTGTCATTGTACAAGAATAAAAACAGAAAAGAAACCAAGCCAAATAGCAACAGATAATGGTTAATCCAGAGGGAACACTTCACATTCTTCTAACATACTCACATCCTTAAGGAACCACCTACTCATCTTAGCCCAAAGTCTGGGAAGAGAGTCAAGTCTCCTAAAGGACAGCAGGGTGGGGCTGTGTGGACATCTGGGGGATACTATTCCAGAGGGCAGATGCATTATGAAAGGCAGTGTTTCGGAGGGATATATCTTCCAATACAGTACCTTGATTTTAACTGTGATAGAGAGCTGTTTGAAAATAACATAAGTTATTGACATAGAAATGGAAAAAATAGTAACATTAGTTGATGTTACTAATTAACTACCAGGGAGAATGTTTACTGGCCAATAAAGAACCTTCAAAAACTATTTTAATCTTTCCCCCCGATGATGAATGTCAGCTTTTAAACTTCTTTTAAAGCTATTTTGTATATAATCGAAGTGTGGAAAGCAGAAATGTAAGCCTTGTAGAACTGTTTTCTGTATTTCTATTGTAACTCTCAAATCAAGAATTGTATACAGATAGCCTCGACTTACAACCATTTGAAGTTACACAGCGCTGAAAAAAGTGACTTACAACCAGTCGTCCCACTTATGACCATCACAGCATCTCTGCAGTCACGTGGTCAAAATTTGGGCACATGACAACTGGCATGTATTTACAATGATTCCAGCATCCTGGGGTCACGTGATTGCCATTTGCAACCTTTCAGGGGGTTTCCAACAAGCAAAGTCAATGGGGGAAGCCAGATTCGCTTAACAACCGCGTGATTTACTTAACTGCAGTGATTTGTTCAACAACTGTGGCAAAAAAGGTCATAAAATTGGGTGTGACTCATGTAATGACTGCATTGCTTAGCAGCAGAAGTTCCAGTCCCAGTTGTCATAAGTTGAGGACTACCTGTACCATGCAACTGGGAGCCATGAAATTTGTGATTGTCTCACCACAAGTGGTGTGCAAACCTCACACCTGCATATGTGCATTATGTTTTTTTAATAATTTTACTGACTTTGAGTAACTGCATAAACTCTTACTTTGTACTATCAGTCTATAAATAGCTATATATGGTGGGTTTGAATTTTTGAAAGTGCTGTATATAGCTAAATAGCTCTTTTCTTTTTAAAAAATCAGCAAGCCATAGTGATTGGGTAGATTCAGTTAAAGTTACCCTGTTAGTAGATTTAAAAATATAGTAAATAATGAATCAGGGCAATATATCTAAATTTGATATGCGTTTCTTCTTTTTCTTTTAAAGGCAGCCTCTGATTGCTGGCATGTATCTTATGATGTCCATGGATACTGTTATACCTCCTGGAGAAAAAGGTGAATAAAATAGGTAATCCTGTCCACCCAGCCCTCTGTCAGCCTTTGCAATCTTTTCAGGTGAAACAGCCTAACACTTCCTCATGTGGAGCTTTAATACTGAAAGCTATATTAGAAGAACGTTATAGCAAGTTCAGATATTAGTTTCTTTGGTTATCATTATCAGAACATCAACATAGCAATCTAATAAAAAGTGTATCAATTTCTGATAATTACTAACTGAAAAATGCGTGTTATTATTATTACTATGTATGTATTCCTTTAATCAGTACTTTTTCAAATTTTCATTTTTTTTTTATGATGGGAGTATACATAAACATGCATGTGTACTGAAACACAAAGGGAAGCTGCATTGCTAAATTCTAATACTTCAGATACTTTTTTTACTTTTAAGTCATTTATATTCATTCTCGTTGTCTTTCTCACACACGCATACACAGAGAGAGATTACTGAACCTCCTAAGTATTTCAGCATAGTCAAGGAACAGGTCATATACAATATGCTATCTTTAATTTATCTGAATTATTACCCAAGTTTCACGACAAGTAATAACTTCCAGTTAATATGGCTGAGCTTCAGGGTTCTCTTGTCTTATTGGCTGCAAAAAAAAGTGAGAATGAAGATTTTCACTTCCATGGTTATGTAACCTTATCATGGCACCCACATTTGAAATTATGCTTAATATTTACAGTGGTTTTCTGAATCAATTCAGTTTCATGGGTTTTAATTAGGCTTCTCTTCCACTGGTCATTCCCAGATTTGTTGAAATCTCCAACCCCTCCTCCATTGGTACCCCACATTCTCTAGTTATTGGCTCATAGTTCTATAGTGGTGTGGGTTTTTAGAACCACAAAATGTCTGTGGATATTTTGCTAGGAAATATCTGTTTAACATTATCTGCAAACAGTCATCCCACCCACCAAACCAGCTCAGATAATTCCATGTACTTATGGATTGATTGAGTGACTCTGTATAGTAAGAACAATATTATGCATATGAATATATGCATACATGGGAGTTTTTCCTTCAGTTAATTAAGCAGAATAGCCATTAACTGCAATGTGTGAATGAAAGACTATGCAAAGATATTTGTGGATGAATGCAAGAACAATTTCTGCCCACATTTCTGCTGGTACTAGTATATTGCCAAGTATTTCATTTAACTTTACAACCATAATTCTAATTGTCTTCAATATGTAGACATCATTTTTAATGTCTTTCATTTCTGTTTTCTAACAGTGGTTAATGCAGATATTGCTTGCCATTATAAAATGTATCCAATGCATCCATTTGCTTATAGAGTGCACACCCATCACTTAGGTAAGTCTTTATATTTATTGATAATTCTCTTTCCTTAGTAGTGGTTTAGGCTTAATTCTCATACCCAGCCTTTTTTGGAGGTGGGGGCGGTGGCGGTAGCAAGGTCTCCTGATTGCTGTGAAATGGAATTGGGTTGTTAATTGTAATGTAAATTATTCCATAATGTCTACACAATATATATACTTATGTATACAGTATTGTGCGTGTGTGTGTGTATTTGTGTATATACCTGTATATATACACACAAACACACACACACAGTGTTGTGTATATATGTATATATCACACATATATATTATTTAAATCTGAAGAGTGTTAGGACAGGAACCCTCTTAAATATATGTGCCGTGTATCCTGGTCCAGATTGATAAATATTCATAAAACTTAGTATGCAGCTTCCATACCTGGGCTGCAGAAATCCAGATGAACACTAGATAGCAGTAAAAAGATACAGATGGTCCTTGTATAATCACCACTCATTCAGCAACTGTTCAAATTTGTGATGGTGCTCAACAAGTGGTATTTACGACTGGTCTTCAAAGTTCCAGCTGTCGCAGTGCCCCTGCAGTCACATGATCACAATCTGGGTGCTCAGCAACTGGCCCAGATTTCCCACTGTCACAGCATCCTGCGGTCATGTGATTGCCATTTGTAACCTTCCTTTTGCAGGTTTCCCACAAGCAAAGTCAATGGGGAAGCTGGTCAGAAGTCACAATCATGTGAGGTCCTCACTTAACAACCTGTGGTGATTTCCTTAACAATGGTAACCAGGGACTGCTGGAACGGCTGTTGCTAAGCAACACAGTCATGTGACATTGTGCTTTATGACCGCATTGCTTAGCGATGGAAATTCCAATTACTGTTGTTAAGCAAGGAGTAACTGTACAGAAAATCCTAACTATTTGCAGCTTTTTAGTGGTTGTTCAGGTTTCTGCACCACATCCAGTTGCTCTAACTTAGAGAAGCTAAAGGCATATGAAGCCAAGTGGTACTCTGTCCAAGCTCTGCAGTGGGACAGTATTTTTATTAGAGCCACCCCAAAAATCACAACATAATGAGTTCATTGTTTTGTTACATTTAAGCCCAACCCTCACGGTCAGTTTTTTTTCCCATGAGTGCAGTTTTGCCAGTATAAGTTTTAGGCAAATGGTATTACTGCCAGTTTAACTTTCTTTTAGAATTTTTTACAGTGATTAGGTGATAAAAATATTGATAGTGCAGATTTTGTGAAGGCAGGTTGCCATACTCAGAAACAATGGTAAAGTATAAGCATAAAAGACTACTATGTAACTAATATATAATCATCATCATCATCATACACATTTTGTCCAATTAATTATAATAGCTTTCTTATGGATTAATCTATTAAATGTTGTAGTCATATTATAAAATCTTATGCAATATTAATATAATTATGTGAGAATGATCTGTGGATTTCTAAGGAGGCATATGTATAAATGAGCAAATATCAACAATCCAAGCCTTTAACATTATCAGTTGGCTTAAACTGCAAACTGGTATTTTTTGTTATTTCTCTACATTGTTTATTTTGCTAAACTGTGAAATGGTAGTAGCACACAAGGTTTAATTCTATAAAACCTGTTTATTTACAAGGGAAATGTTTTTTTGTTGCAGGAAAAGTAGTAAGCGGGTATCGAGTTAGAGATGGTCAATGGACACCGATTGGCCGGCAAAGTCCTCAACTGCCACAGGTATGTTTATTCACATTTTGAAGGTATCTTGGGTTATTGTGCTTCCCTGTTAAAGAATAATTACTCTCACTGTGTAATTTAATGGAGATGTGAATAGTTAAAAGTGTAGATGTAAACAGGAGAGCCAACATGGTAGATGGTTAAAATTTTGGAATAGGAATGGGGCAAAACAGTTCTAGTCCACCCTCAGCTATGAAAGCTCACTGGAAGACTTTGGAACAGCCATCCTCTCTCAGCCCAACCCACCTCAAAGGGCTGTTGCTGAGGGAGTAAAATAGGTCTTGTACTGTGCTTAAATATAAGCACATACCCAATAAAAATATTTCTACTATTACTAATGCCACTAAGTCAGTAGTAGCAGGAAGCCTAAAAAAATTAAAATGGCATGTTAGATGAGTAGTTTGAATTGATTGCAACCTTTTATAAAATATGGACAAAAATAGTGTCACAGGCAGCAGTTAATATCCATTAATAATTTCTCAAGCATTTTAGCATAGCTTTTATCTTACATCAGGCTCCAAGATAAGGGAAAATGGATGAGCATGACTGAACAAAAATAGAGACCAGACCCCAGAGTTTTTCCTTTTTACACTACAAACATCTGCATCTCTCATTCTGCTTCTCTAACTCCCATAATTTAGAGGGTGTATGAGTAGCTATTCAAGAAAAATATATACTACAATGTGAGACATTTTTGTGTTTGTCCAGTTTTTTCTTTTATTCATTTAGCCAAATTTTGAGGGCTAGAAAGACTGTTCTTTTGTCCCTTTACTCAGAAATAAGTGCCACTGAGTAAAGGGACAAAATTTTCTTGTGCTCATAGGATATAAAATGTTATAAAGTACTATAATGCAGGTGAAAATAGGGAGCCTATTTAATACACACAGACACTTAATATATATTTAATATACATACAAAAAATATGGAGGGATACAGTAGGTATTTAATTTGCAGTCAGATATCTTTAATATAATATTCATTGTAGTACATAATAAACGATATGTATTGCTGCAGTTTAGTACAAACCATATGTCACTTTTGGTACTAAATTTGTTTCATTTCATTCTTTTTCTGTTTTGCCTCTCTCTACTTTTGGCAAATAGAAAGGAATGAGGAGAACTCCCGCACACTGTTGAAAACAGATTGTAAGAGAATAACAAAGAATTCCTCCCACTTAGCATCACAGAATTACATAACACTTTATCAGTAACGTTCTCAGGATGACAATTTATATAATTTATTGCCACCTGTCTTGTATAATTATCTGATATAGACGGATACCCTAACTTGCTAATCAAGCATTTTTTAAGATAGCTAGAGAACCTGGAGGTGTATTTTCCTTTCACTCCTATTTTTATATAGAGTAGTTTCTGTGCTGCTTTCTATCTCATAAGAAACGTTTGTGTGTTTTAAAGTGTTTATGTGCTGTGCATTGTAGATCATGTGACACAGTAAAGAACATATCCAGTGAATCTCTGTCCTGCCAATAAGCCAGGTATACAATGTTCAACCAATACCGTTGGGACTAAAGTGACCAATGTGATTCATTTTATAGGATCTTATCAAATGAAAGTGGCAGAAAAACAGAATTTCCATCTTTGGGCAATCTCCAAATAATAAATTTTGATTACTAAAGAAAGGGAATTAGGCTTATTTCATGACATCAGTAAAAAAGACAATGTGTTTTAAATTGTACACCAAGAAGCCTAAAATATGAAATAAAAAACACAATCCAGTGATATATTCTATAAATTCCTAATAGTTAATAAAAGTAATAGAGGAAAGATAATTTACTAGTAGTTTGAAATCATTATTTCTGTTGTTTCATTTCTCAGGCATTTTACCCTGTAGAAAATCCTGTAGAAATCAAGTATGGTGATATTCTGGCAGCAAGATGTGTCTTTACCGGTGAAGGCAGATCTTCAGAAACATATATAGGGTACGTGTTAATATTTTTAAAGATTCTAATGGTTATATAAAAGTTTAAGAATCAAAATGGTTGCTGCACACAGAAAAAAACTTCTTTAGTTTCCTGCTAATGTGTTGTAGGGTATATAAGCTAATTGGCTAGAAAAATCTTATCCATTCCAGGATATTAACAGACCTGGATATTTCAAGGTCCATCTTGTCCTATATAATCGAACCTTTGCTTTAACTTTTGCTCAGAGACCTTTTAGCCCCACTTCTGAGGTAAGATGAGTAACGATTGGGGCTTCTCTGTCACATCTTCTGCGGTCAAGAACTTTTGATGTCAAGACAGCAATATTTGATTAACAGCTTTTGCTACTTTTATTTGTATTTTTGTCTGAATGACTTGTAAATGACTAGGAGAAGAAGGGTTTCTGATATATGGGTATTTAAATATATATTGAGAGTTGTTAGCCATAGCATGGTCAAGATTGTATTGATACAGGTTAAGACTTCCAAATGATTTTTTTTTTCATCATGCACATTAATCAAATCATTGTTGTGGCTGATGTTGTAAGGCTTGAAACTGACAAAGCTGGAATCATCAGTTTTTGAGTTAGAGAGTAGTGTTGTGAAAACATATCCCAGCTGTATCAGGGCTATCAAGAGGCTGGCCAAATTTCTGTTGGCTGAGAAAGGCAAGAAAAGAAAGCCAAGTATTTAAACTCTGGAGGGTAGACATAGAGGGCTCTGAATTCTTTACTCTGCTATGGATAGTCAACTGTTGTGTTAGAGGCTTCAGTCTTTCTCCAATAAAGTATGTAATCTAGCTGAGGTCTCTGAGAGTCTTTTGCCAAGAGTAGCCAAGCACTGAATAAGGGATTAGGTGTCTGCAGAACCATCATTTACTGCTGACTCCTGTGAAGCCTGAGAGATTTGATCAAGTACATAGAGTATATGTGTGAAACCCTAACAATGATGGCTATTCTGCAACCTGGTAGAATCAGCCAGGATCAATTTGTAAACATCATGTTAGTATCCCAATGAAATTTTGGTATATAAGCACTTTCAATAAGCAAAGCAAAATTTACTTACGTATTTGCATATTATATTTTTAATCTATACAATTTTGAAGGTTCTCTAGGCACGTTGCCTGAAAAGCATAAAAACACATTGAAAAGAAAGTGAAAACATAATAAGATACTATAAGAACCAAAACAGGAAATAGAAGAATATAAAATATATAGAAACAGCTGTTTAAAGTCATTTTTTTCTATTTCATTTTATTATAATGTGTGTTATTAAATGTTTATAGCAAGAACAAGATTCTTCCTCTGTTTATAGGATGGTGGTCATTTTTTAAAGGCATTATGTGCTACCATTCACAGTGACTATGGGAAATTGGTTCATTTGCAAGGAATAAATATGTTCTAGTAGTGAACATCTGGCATGATGAAGATGCTGTTTCTAAAGTACAGTATCTGTGCCTTGTTCTTAGAGTTAACATAATACGGCACAAAAATGATTGAGTATCCATCTCTCCTAACTCGCCAACAGTATAGCTTCTAGGATAGGGTAGGGAGTTCTTGCTTGAATTTCTTATTAAACCCATGTACGAGGTTTTTTTACACAAAATATACAGTAATGCATAGAACTACAGGTAGTCTTTGGTTAATGACTGGAATTGGGACTGGCAACTCCATTGCTAAGCAATGTGGTCATTAAGTGAAACATGTGACTGCGCCCAACTTATGACATCAGTTCTGCGGTTGTTAAGCAAATCACCCATGGTCATTAAATGAAACATCACATGACTGCAACTTGCAACTTCCTGCCAGCTTTCCTATTGACTTTGCTTGTTGGAAAACGTCTGTGAAAGTCGCGAAAGATGAGCATGTGACTGCGGGGTGCTGCAACTGTTGTAAATGCGCACCAGTTGTCTAGCACCCAAATTGTAATTGTACCTGGGGGGATGCTGCAATGGCCGTAAGTTTGGGGTCCAGTCATAAATCTACTTTTTCAGCCCTGTCATAAGTTCAAACAGTCACTGAATGAGGCAGTCATTAACCAAGGACTACCTGTACTTTTTCCAAAAGCATATATATAGCAACATAACTATTGTGTGCAGTCTGAAAATAGTAAAGATAAGTGGGTCTTGCAATAAAATATTAAAGATCGTAATGCTTCTGAACAAGATGTATCCAACTATATTCCCATTCTTACTACTGCTATTATACCACCGCTACTACTACTACTAATTATTATTATTGTTGTTGTTGGTTACATAGTTAGCCAGATGTTGTTGTTGTTGTTATATTAGGCAGCTTTCACTTCCATCACTGGCAATTTTATATTATTTAAAGAATGGCAAGATAGGGGTACAGGAGTGCTTGTTTCTTATAGCAGTCCCGTAGCAGTTGTTTGCTAGTTTAGGCCACCAAATGATAAGCTATATAAGGTATGGGCTGCATTGACAGAAGTTTCTTTGCATCAGTCTAAAAGGGGAAAGTTTGCCAAAAGACAGAAGGAGAAGGATGGGATTAATGGTATTAATATTTAGTGAAACAGCACGTTCACAAAGTAGAAAATAAATGACATGAGATTTCTGATATGCAACTGACTAGTTGAAATCAGAACCTAAGCAAATTGATGGGTGGATGGTATAACGGCCTATGTGTTTGTTATTAAAGGAAGCAGCCTTGAAGGATTATTTTTATTTTTGTGCTTTCAAATCAGTCTTGATTCCTGGCCACTATCTGGACAAGTCCACGCAGTTTTCTTGGCAACATTTTCAGAAGTGGTTTGCCATCACCTTCTTTCTAGGGCTAAGAGAAAATGACTGGCATGGAGTCACCCAGGTGACTTCATGCTAAGGCAGGACTAGAACTCACAGTCTCCCAGTTTTTAACCTGGTGCCTTTTACCACTACACCAAACTGGCTCCCAGGAAGGTGAATAGGCAGGAACTATTGAAAACATACAGAAATCAGTCCAAAGAATTATTGACATCTGGTGGATAAAATAGCTTAAATTTGCTCCGAGTTGGATTCCAGCTGGCAAGTCCTATGGAGTTGACTGTGGCTTGGTCTTATGATATTATCTGGGATGAGTTCAAGTCTTTTAGTCCTGAGGAAGTGGACAGGGTTCTTGGTACTGTGGATGTAGTTATCTGATCCATGCCCCTCCTGGTTAGTCAGGGCTTCCGGGGGAGAGGAGAGTGGATGGACCCAATGGAGGTGAATGCTTTCTTAACAGAGGTGGTGATTCCACCAGTTCTGAAAGAGGTGGTAGTGCACCTTCCTCAAGAAACCATTGCTGGATCCTGCACATCTGGACATTTTTAATCCAGTCTCTAACCTTCCCTTTTTGGGGAAAGTTATTGAGAAGGTGGTTGGCCTACAGCTCCAAAAGGTCCTGGAGGAACCAAATTATCCGGACCCTTCCAGTCAGGTTTCAGGCCAGGATTCAATACTGAGACAGCTTGGGTTGTGCTTATGGTTTACCAGTGGCAGGCTCTGGATGGGGATATGTCATCCATCCTAGCCCTCCATGATCACTTGTCAGCTTTTGATACCATCAACCATGGTATCCTTCTGGACCAGGGGGTTGAGAGTGGGGGCACTATTTTGCAGTGGTTCCTTTTTTTAGGAGGTCTATTCCTAGGCCCCTGCTTGGAGGGGTGCTCAGGGTTCTAACCTTTCCCAGTGGGAGAGTTCATATGCTGCCATGGAGTGTAGTATCACTAGTATGCTGATGACATCCAATTTAGGTATCTCTGTCCCAGCCACCAAAGCAAAGCTGTGACGGTTCTGTACCTGTGTTTGAAGGCTATGAGAGTCTGGATAGGGAAGAACAGGCTTAAGCTCACCCTCCCAAGAGTGGAGTGTGGGTAGTTATGAATATTCCTCATTATGCTCATGTGACACCTCTACTCCATGAACTGCATTAGTTCACAATAGGCTTCCAGGTGCAATTCAAGATGCTGGTTATCATCTATAAAGGTCTATAAGGGAGTTCTGTTGGGCTGTGTTTTAATGGCTGTCTTTAGTGTGGGATGTTTTGTTTTGTCTATGTTTTTAATTGTTTTAACTTAGTATTAGATTTTGTAAGCTGCACAGAGTCTGCTGCAGTGGGTGACTATAAGAAGTGAAGTGAAGTGAAATTAAAGTCAGATAGGGTGGGCATTCTCTTCCCTTAAATGTTGTCATCTGGCAAGCTGCACCTTCTCCATAGTTGACCCTGCCCTCTGGAACAAACTCTTCCCTGAGATCTGGCAGGCTCCCACCCTCTTGGCCTTCTGCAAGGCTTCAAAGAACTGGTTCCTCCCCCAAGCACTGGGCTAGGATGGGACTGGAGTCCAGTGGATGTATGGAGAAGTGTTGTTTGGGGGCACCATGAGGTATATTTTTTGTTGATAGTATTATTGTTTGTTTTTATATTGTTATACTGTGAGGTACCCAGAGTTATTATATATAAGATGGGTAGCCAAATAAATCTTTTAAATAAATAAATTACATAGAAATGAGTTATTTGCAGGACCCCTGCTCCTAGGTATCTGTCCGTCCCATATACTTCAATAAGGAGGGCACACTCCATTCTTTTCATTGACAAAATGCCACCTTATGGGACCTTGGAAGCATGTCTTCTTGTGGTGGCCTCTGCATTTTGGAACAATCTGCTTCCCGATATATAGTTGATCCTGACACTGCAGGCTGCCTTTAGAAGGGCAGTCAAATCCTGGCTCTTTCTCCAGACCTTTGGTCTGGATGAGTAGAGTCCTAGTTATTGAATGTTTTAGTTTAGTTGTGGTGTTGTAGTTTTAGTTGGCTTTTAATATATTGTCTTGTTTTCCTTGGAGTTTGTATTTGTAGTTGACTTTGGTCTACTGCCCAGAGTCACTTTGTTTGCACTGGATAGAAAGAAAGAAAAAAAAAACTGCTATAGTAGATAGACAAAAACTGGAATAGTGTGAAATAAAATGGGACATACTGACAGATGGAGGAGGTAAAAAGCCTTCTGCAGTGATTCCTAAGAAGCTGAAACAGTTCTCTAAACAATAATTAAATCAGTCTCATTATTTTGCAACAGTTCTGCATATGACATCATCCATCAGTAATCCACAGGAAAATTTGGGAGATACTGTGTTTGGATGGCAGGGCTAGTCATGCCCAATTCTTCTTTTGCCATCTCCTCCCAACAATTGGCATGCAGTTCCTGAAAAGTTACTTTTAAAAGATAATAACCCTTGGGTTGAAAGAGATTCTCCATCCATATTTGTAGAGCAAACAGTTTCTAATTGCTCATGTCTGTCGCAGCCAAAGAAGGAGAACCAGTTTTGTCTGCCACTGATATCTTGCATTTTATTAACAACTAAAGTTATAATAAATAGCCTACTTTTTATCTTCCAAGGATACCAAGTGTACTCTGTTTAAAATATTGAGTGTTTGGATACTGTTAATACATGCAGGAAAGTTAGGTTTTTTCTTCAATTACACTTCAGTGTTTTATTTATGTTTTAAAGAGGTGGCAGTTCTCTGACAGCTGTCTAAATCAATTGGAAGGAGAGGAAATGAATTTAAAAAGGAGGACGCTAACACTAATCTTGCTAAGGCAAAGCAGCTTTCTGGAATGGTTCCATGTTTTAAAAAGGCTGGATACCAATTCTCTTTTGGGAAGATCTCATTCGCTTCCTGACGGATGTCATTATTGTTGCTATGGTGAATAAATTAATGCTGCATGATGCCACAGGATCAGAGTAAGCACTGATGTCTTTGGAAGCTGCAAATAGTCCACCCCCACATCTTTCTATTAGTATAGGCTGACTGACTTGATTATGAAAAATAATTGATGGGGCAGGGGGAGATAGACAGAGATTTTTGTTGGTTTTCCCTCCCCCTTCTCTATCTTTCTCTCTTTCAGACATCTTTTCTTTCCATTTAGCCCTCTTAATATATTTCAGAATGAAAGTATTATCTGTGTAAAGCTCTTGAAGCAAATGTTAGGTATTCTGTATGCAGGAATACCTTTTTTTTTCTTTCTGAAGAAAGAAGTTTAAATAATCTATTGATTCTTGTTTAACAAGCAAGAATCCTGACAAACAAAGCAAATTATTGGATCTTTTTCAGTTTGGGTTCAGGCCTGGGCATAGAACAGAAATAGTGCTGGTTGCTCTAGTGGATGATCTAACAATCATTTTAAACCTCTCAGTAGATTTCAATATCTTCAACCATGGTACTGGACCACCTGTGGGAGTTGGAGGCACTGTTTCTGGTGGTTACAGTCTATGTGCCATCAAGTCAGTATTGTCTCCTAGCAACCACATAGATAGATTTTCTCCATAATGATCTGTCCCTAACCTGGTCTTTCAAGTTTTCCAACAGTGCACCCATTGGTAACTGAGTTCATCCACCTTGCTGCTGGTCATCCTAGTCTTCTTTTTCCTTCCACCTTTCCTATCATTAGAACCTTCTCTAAGGAGCTAGGTCTTTGCATAATGTGTCCAATGTAGGATAATTTGAGCCTGGTCATTTGAGCCTTGAGTGAGAAGTCTGGATTGAGTTGTTTGATGATTCATTGATTTGTTTTCTTGGCTGTCCACAGTATTCTCAGGAGTCTTCTCCAACACCAAAGATAAAAAGAGTCAATTTTCTTCCTATCCTCCTGCTTCAAAGTCTACCTACCTTAGTAGGCAGTTCTAATCATAGTGGTAGATAAGGAGCAATCAAGCTAATGGGTAAACTTTCAGCTCTCTCCCCACTACTTTTCAACAGCTATATAAATCTGCTGGGTCAGATCATCACTGGTTTGTACAAGATAAAATCATATGCTACATCACCACTCCAAGCTGGGCCAGAGGTGCTGTGGGAATCTAAGCCTGATATCTGGAAGTTGGAGGGTCTAGAGAGATAGAAACAAGCTTCGACTCAATCCCAGTAAGTCAGAGTTAATGTTTGTCCACAAACATTCTGATTCCACAACTGTTTCATTGTTGTTTCTGGATAAGGTCATTGACATTGTATAGTTGGACTTTCAAAAAGCTTTTCATAAATTTCTTCATCAAAGACTCTTGGGCCAGTTGAATAGTCAGTGATAGACTGAACAACAGAAAATAAAGAATAGGAATAAATTGGCAGTTTTCACAGTGGAAAGAGGTAAGAAGTGAAGTATCATAAGGATCTGTTTCAGGCCCAGTGCTATATTGTTGATATGCAAGCTAGTCAGGTATATCCAGTGAGGTGGCAAAATTTTGTTTCTTGTATGTTTAATCAGTCAAATTGATACAGCTTCTAACTCTCAGTTTGTGATTCTGAGGTGACACAAAATTATTTAAGATGGTGAAGAAACAAATGGACTGTGAATTGCTCCTAAGGATCTCTCTAGACTTGGTAACTAGGGCATTAAAAGCAAGTACAATTCAATATCAGGAAGTACAAAGTGATCCACATTGGAGCTAGGAATTCATGTTTCTGAAATAAAATGGTGAGGACAGAAGTGTCAGTGGTCAACCAAGAAAGAGATATTGGGGTAAATAAAATCATCTACACAATGTGCACAATTTGTAAAGAAGACAAAGTCCTTGATAGAGTAGAAAAGAGATAGATAATAAGTCAGCTGATATTTTAATGTCCCTGTACAAAGTTATGGCATGCCACATCTAACATCTTGTGTACAGTTCTGATCAACACATGGTCACCACATCTGATATCATAGAGCTGAAAAACATACAGAAACATACAAATTGATCCGAAGGTGTGAACACCTTCCATGTGAGCATAGGAAGCAATGATTTGGGCTGTTTAGCAAAAAAGCACTTAGAAATGTTTGAGATTTATAGAATTATGCATGATAAAGAAAAGTTGAATAAAGAACAGGTTTCCTCCATTGCCCATAATACTGGGACTAGAATTAGGACCTACCCAGTGAAACTGACTAGTAGATAAGTAACTGATAAAAAACTGGTAAGAAGAAATGTTTCCTCAGGTGGCACGTAATCGAACTAGAATGTGCTGCCACATGATATGGTGTTGGCCTGAAAAGGAGACTAGATAAATGCCTACTAGCCGTAGTGCTGACTCCAAGGGCAGTTTGCCTTCACATATTAGATATACAGGAGCAACAATAGCAGAGGACAGCTGCCTTGATCTCCTATTTGTGGGCTTCTAGATGCATCTGGGGTGCACTGTGTGAAACAGAATGCTGGCTAGATAGACTTAGGCCACATCTAGTTGGGTTGGTCTGATGTTCTCCTATTTTCCATAAAGTTGCTGGAAGAGAAGGTGGAAATTATGCTCTGGACAGTCTTTCCCCAGCTGAGATTGGTACACTGATTTTCACCCAGTTTGGACCAAGATGCCCTAAATGAGGCAATTAAGATGTTTAGTGAGTGAATTCTGCTATGTAAACATTGTATCTATTATCTGGCTGCTTTATGGGTTACCAAGTTCCAGTTTAAGGTTCTAGTTTTGACCAGTAAAGCCCTATATGGCTTGGCTCCAGTGTTCCTTAAGGACCCTCTTTTCTAAATGGAATGTGCTGTGTCTGGGCATGCAGAGGAACAATGCTCTGCTTCTGTCTCTGTATGAACAGAAAACAATGCAGGTCCTAAGTAATCCTTCTCTTTTGTCTCTCCCCATATTACAGAATACCTTGTTCCCAGAGGTGCACTTGGCATCCTCTCTATTAGCTTTCTGCAAGCTAGTTCTATGGAAGACAATTTTGTTGGAACTGTCATTTGTGGTTTAGTTGTTGACTATTACTTGGATAGGCACTGATTTGTATCTGTATTTGTATCAAGTTTGTTTTGTAAACCATTAGGAATATGTTTTGAGTTGGGTGATACAGAAATACTTGTAATGAATGAATAAATGCATTCTTCATGTTCAAAACACTAGTGTGCATTATTTTTTCTTTTGCATTAGTTCTAAATCACACCCTACTTTTTTAAAGGAAAAGAAAAAAAGCTTGTAAACTAAGCTTGAGCGAAGACTGTAGCATTACTACTATAGCATCACTTAATCTAAATAAAAGATGCTACAGTTAGTGTCCCATAATAACATAATGAAACTAGGTTTTTTACTTGGATCTGTACTTTGTGGCCTAGCAGAAGAAGGGAGAGGCAATACAATGAATCTGGCATGCATTAAATAGAAGAGTCCTAAATTAAAAGAGTAAATTATTAATGATTTTGTAAATGGAATATATCATCTGGATGGGTGGTGGGGTGATGGGAGAGAATTCTTCAGGAAAGAATAAATAGTTTATACTGCTGCATTCCATATAAGTGATCTTGATTGAAATCTGCACTGCTGGATTGCATTTTGATGGAAGCTTGTGAAATATATCTGCAAAAACAAAACAAACAAAAATGAAATGTATAGAAACCACACAGGAACAGGCAGGGCCTGAACAGGACTGAATGATAACTGGGAAGCTGTCAGCAAAGGAAAAAGTTTGCTTTGAAGGCTCAGAGTGCTAGGAATTCTTAAGTTCTAATATACTTCATAAAACTATGTAAAACAATGTTCTTAGTAAATGCTAAGCAAACAGTAGAGATAATGGCTTTTATTTCAAGAGTCTTATGCATGTTTAATGTGAAATATTTTTAAAAAACAGTGCTGTCTAACTCTGTAATTGGAAGGAGATGTCTTCCCCTCCTCTAAATTTTATATTAATCTGTGTGTGTTTCTTCTCTAGCTAAAATTTGTATTTTTACCTTTTCTCTCTATTCATATTTTGATGAAGGGGTACAGCCAGGGATGAAATGTGCAATTTCTATATTATGTATTACATGGAAGCCAAATATGCAGTTTCATCCATGACCTGTACACAGAACATTAACCCAGAGATGTTCAAAAGCATACCTCAAGAAGCAAATATCCCTATTCCAGTCAAGCCTGATATGACTATGATAGCCCATGGACATAATGAAGGTAAAAATATTTATTCCTTTGCTAATAGCACTAGGGAAAAGAATGATATGGCTGAGCATATACAGTATTTGTTAGGAAGTTAACCAAGGTGATTGAGACATCTGTTTAAACATGCCGGTATCTAAATATGCAGCAAAAAAAAAAAAATGTACAAGAAAATCCAGCACAGCCCTGCAGGTGGTCACCAGTACATTCAGCTGGCATGATGTTGCTTAGTATTTAATCAGTTTGTTTGTCATATTACTTTGTTCTGTTATTAGTATAGGTCTAATCCTATGTGACATTAAAATAATGTTAATATTTATTGATTGATTTTTAATTATGTCCCTTTATCTTTTTCTTATCTTTTTTGTTAACTGTCTTTATTATCTAGATTGGATAGAAAAGTGAAATAAAACTTAAAAATAATTCAGAGATTCAGTTTAAAGCTTCCCTATGTTCTGTTTTACTATTAGATGCACTTGGAAATTTAGGTGAGATACAGTTTAATCCTATGGAAATAAGCCTGCTTGATTGTCATGTATCAAATATTTCTGTTTCCCCTTTCTTCTGGGTTAAATATAAAAACCCCAGAAAGCAGTCCTCTGACTTAAACTAACTGCACTTAGTTACATTTGAACTGAGCCAAATTACAGTTTTAAGGCAGTGTTTACTGAGGATTGAAAGATACTGTTTAATCTTGGTCTATTTCAATAAACCATAGATTTAAGTAACCATAGTAAAGATTAAATAACCAATTGGTTAGTTTAAACAGGGCATGGATGTTTCCAATCTCCTTATAGCCATTCCAGAAGAGAAGCTGTCACAGTAATGCCATATCTGAACTGAGATGATGCATTGTGGCATCAGATGATGTATCGAGATGGAATAGAGCAACACTGACTATGTTTCCATACTCTAAACAAATACTTTCATACCACTTGGTTATAAACTTAACCAAAATATGTTCCAGAGTACAGTCTACATCCTAGATAATTAATAATGTCATACTAATCTCTTCTGAAGGTTAAAGTCTTTGTAACCAGCAAGAACACGTTTCCTAGTTTTTATATCCAATGAGCAAACCTCTACTGGAAGATTTATAAATGTTAGAAATAATCCCCTGGTGTGTTCTAATTTATTTCTGTGAGGAAATATTCCTCTGCTCTTCCTATGGTAATTTATTTGATCAGAATTGGATACGTATGCAATGTTCCTTTAGTTCACTAGTTCACGAACCATTGTGAGCCTGAGTTCTCGCATATGTTCATCTGTGAATCATCAAAGAGTGAGTGGCTTAATAACTTAGGTACAGGAATGAGCCAAGTTACAGATAATTATAAATGAATTATAGGTAGTATATTTTCTGATAATTAAGTCTGATCCCAGAAAGTAATAATTAATTCTCATCCCAGAAAATTATTAGTTGCTGTATTTCCTCATGGGGTTCAATCTAAATTTAGGTGCATACAGAATAGCCAGAAGAAGCAGAATTCCTTATTTCTTCTACCTATGGTGACATCTCCAGGAATCCCAAATTGTATGACTGCAGTCAAGAGACAGTTGAACTATATGGACTCTTATCTAAGAAGGAAGGGAAGGCTCCCTGTAAAATCAGTGTGCACACCTTCATTTTGTAAGCATCTTGTTAGAACTACAAAATTCCAAGCAATCACTATGCAGCAACAAACTCTACTGTTGCTCCCATCTAGTGATCTTTCAAATGTTTGGCTCAGATCCTATAGGCCCAATCTTTTGCCAAGATTTTTCAGAGAGGCTTCTTTGGGGACGGACAGATGTGGTGATCCTGTTGCCAGCCATGACTATATCTAGATTCAACCCACAGTGATTGAATATTGATACAAAAGTCACTGTATGGAAGAATATGAAGCTCTGTGAATTTCTCTAGTAATTTATCTATATTTATGATATGAAATTTCTTGATGAAATTTCTTGATGAATTTTCATTTATTTTCTTTTTTAGAAATCAAAAATGAAGACACAGGTACTATAATACAGCAGCCAAAAAGAGAAGAGGAAGAAGTTTTAGATCAGGGTATGTATTGCACTTGTCCATTTAAATACAGTACATCTTTTACAATTCTAGTGTTAAAATGGTTGCAATGTTATGAAGATAGTATAAAGTATTGTTTTACTAACATGCAAAACTATCCTTGCCACTCTATGGTAGTGCCCCAAATAAGACATGTTTTAAGAGAAAGTGGCTGATTATCAGCTTCTAATCTTGCAAATGACTCCATTAGCACAACCTAATTTGATTTTTCAAAGTTAATTTATTTATATAATTGTAATCTTATTTGTCTGTATACTCCACTAAAAATATTACTAGATTTTACTAGTGTTCCATACTTAATTTGTAGCTTTTAGTTACAAAAGTACACAAAAATAATGCATGCATATTTTTAAGAGGTATATTTTGGCCTCGATATTTATAACAGAGTAATGTTTTATTAATTATGGCCTAATATGGAGCAGCTTGGAAAGAAATTGGAAATCTGCACACAAGAAGTATATTTCTATGCTTTAATATTTGATATTAATTTTTTTTCATTGTAAAATTACAAAATGTGTATAATTCCATGTTTTCAAATCTTACATTAAACAAAATCAAACATTAACGTCTTTCTGATTTTATTAAGGTATTCTTTGGGGACATGATTTCTTGCGGTTCCCTGTAAGCCAAGGAATGGATAATGGAATATAATATTTATTTACAAAAAAATATAGCTAAATATTCTTTATTTATATAGAATATATAGTGTTACACACTCATACATAAACAGGTGTAAATTAGTATGCAAAGGGAAGGTTACCTAGCTTGTACTTTCTCAATCAGTACCTTAAATGCAATTATTCTGTTTGCAATTGTTCCTATTTTGTGAAGGTGTGTACCTCTGTATCTATTTATGGGAAATTTGCTTCCAAAATGTGTCTATTAGATGAAATCATATAAAATGTATGTATTAGGAGAATGCATCAGAAACTAATGACTAATTCTGATGCACCGTTTATTCATCTGTGGAATGTTTCAGTAGGAAAAAAATCTGACCAAATTATTCTGATGAAGTCTTTGCTACCTGTTCTCTTTATGTTTGTAATTCAGTGATCAGTTGTTCATTTGCTTACTTCAGCAACATAAGTTGCTGATCATCCTTCTCCACAGATCATCAGGAATACTAGCTGATACTAGCTGACAAGTGTTACGGTCTTTGAACTGATGAACTCATACTTCATTGCCCTGATATGCCCCTTTGACATAATTCTATGCTGTTTCAACTGCTATAAGTTGAAAAACAAAACACTACTTTTGTAGTTAGACATTTCAACAAGTTGACATTTCAACCTAAAGTTTTTGGTTTTCAGTGAATGCCCATTTGTTCGGATTAGAATTTTGGAATGTTCTTTCTTAGCAGTTGTGTTACTTTGCAAGCTAATGGGGCTGATAAAAAATGGAAAAGTACAGTTCCATTCAAAGCAAAGTTGAAGTAAAGGGAAAAAAGACATTCCCTTTACAAACACAAAGGAAAATCAGATAAGGTGGGAAGGTTTATAAATTGGCACCAAAAGCCTGTACATTTCCCATGACCCTTCTTTGCAGCAAGGGTTTCCAACCTCCGCTGAAACCGGTCATGTAGATACTTTGCTCCAAGAGATATATACATATGGTCCGCTTATATATGTATATGCATATGGTTTATTTAATTATTTGGTAGATTTATGTCCCACCTTTCATTCAGGAGCTCAGGTTGGGGTGCATAGCCTCCCAGAGTCTGTTGGCAGTTGGACAGTGCTTTCATTAATTTATATATATCTCCCTTGTCCTATTTTGCCCCACAAGAAGAACTCTGTGAAGTAGGTTGGGATGTGACTGGATCAAAGTTACTCAGTGAGCTTCTGTGACTGAGAGTAGAAACATGTGACTCCCTGTTTTTGGTGCCAGACTTTACCACTACCCCACACTGATGAATGTATGTTTACATATGCATTGGTCAAGCCATACCTCCCAAAAAGAGCACAGCCAGGAGGAAAAATTAATTTATGTTAATTGAATGTGTGCCTACTGATTAAAATCAACACCTGTAAAATTAACTAATCACTTATTTGCATATACACACAATCACTTTTCACACATAACTGCATCTACACACCTGTATGTACTTACAGGTCCACAGGTCCACTCATATGCATAGGTAAATATAAGAACACAGTACATTCCCATAGGGAAAGAGAGGTGGAGTTCAATAGCTCTTCCTATCAAGAACATATTTATACTAGGCTAGGCTCGTTCTCCTCCTTTTTTCATCATATACAGAAGGTGAAAGTACTTCTTTCCACTGGAAGGTCTCCAGTAATTAAGGATCCTGATTTTCATGAATCTCCATTTCCATGAACAGCCTCTAGGAGGCTCTCCAGATAAATACTCTCCACACCAGAGTTTCCCATCCTGGACAACCTCCAGATATGTAGACTTCAGCTCCCAGAATTCTCAGCAATGACCGTGATCTCTGGAAATACTGCTGTACATGTACATTTCAGTGAGAGGAAGATAAAGCTAATGTGCTCATCTTTTTCTCCCCTTTGAAGGAATGGCAGCAGCTTCTTCCCCTCTCCAACAGCTGTTTCAAACATGTCTTTGATGATTGAAACCTGCCTACCCATTTCCTCATTGTCATTAGTATGACTATGTGCTATATGCTCAGGAAAACACACACACACACACACACTGCTCCAATTCAGAAGTAACTATTTTGGGGGACAATCCTCATTGACCTTTTGTATATGGTCTTGCTGTTGAAAGACTGAAATTTATAGTACAGAATGAAATTTACAATATAGCATCAAAGCTGGGAGAATAAGTGGCCAACTGTTTCCATAAACTGTATTATAACTTAGCACTGAACTTGTGCAGATACTATCCATAGACATTTAACTGTGCATTCTTATTCTCAGATGTCTTAGTATCATACAACAGGCCTTTCTTTGCAAGGTTTCCTCTAAAGTAAATTCTGTAGAATGTGATATTGAATGTGATATTCTTATTTCTTGCTTGGGAATTCTTGTTTAATACAGCGGTTAATGTACTCTTGGTATGGCATCTGATTTTAATAGGAAATGTTTGCATTTTTTAAAAAATACTGGAATGTTTCTTCTGGGATTTTTCTTGTAAAAGCATCACCTTAAAGAGATACTGCATTATTGTTTTAGTCAATAAAAATCTCTACTTCCTAGATGTATATATGCCCCCAAGATGTTTATATGGCAACACGTTCTTTAACTGTTATTGGCTAAGAAAGAATTCAAAATCCTTTAAGACTGTGTGTGAATTTCTATAATTAATTTTTAAATAATTGATATAAAGTATCTTTCCCTGCTGATTTTTATTGCAGTAGTTTTAGCTTTACATATAAGTGGAAAAAATAAAAGCAATTTTGGGATTTCATTTGGCTTGTTAATGACAAAGGTATTATATTAATATGATTCTCTAAATAATACCTTTCCATGACTAAGGCCCCCTGTTAGGTAATAGATTGATTTTGAATGTTGTATTGGCAATATATTGTCAAATTCAGGGGGTGGGCAGTCTTTTTTCTATTGAAGGCTATATTTCCTCCAGATAATTTGTTGTGGGTAGGATGACAATTATGGCATAACTGAATCATAAATTGGTGAGGCCCCTTGTTCTCTTTCATATTTTTTTGTAACCCATCAACCTCTTTTCCAAGTAGTGGGTTGACAGGAATGTGACAGAAAGCCTTTTCCAGAATTCTAAATAGAGTTTTTGAAGGGGCTTTTGAAAGGAGGCTGTAGGTGACATATGGCCCTTGGGCTGCACATTGACCACTTTTGCTGTAAGTTTCCATTCCCCCCCTCCTCATTTCTTCCTTATAATGTTGAATAATCTTGTTTTTAACCTGAATAATTTTTCAATCTAGATTAAGTTGTTAGACTAGGACTGGGGAGACCCAGGTTTAGTGGCACCCTAGACACAGAAGATCACTTGTTTACTTTAGGCCAGTTACTCTTTCTTAGCACCAATTAGCCTGCAGGATTTTGTTAGCAGAAAAATTGGAGGGTGCAATGTAATGTATCCTATTTTGAACACCTAGAAATAAATACATTATCAATTATCAATTAATTTTGATTCACAGATCAAAATGGAAAAATGGAGCTCTGTTTTTTCTTTCATAGACTAGTATGGAAAAAACAGAAATGGCTATAGCTATTTTGTTTATCACCAACATGGAATTGAGAGCCAGTTTGGTGTACTAGTTGAGGCACCAGGCTAGAAACCAGGAGACTGAGAGTTCTGCTCTGCCTTAGGCACTCAGCCCTAGGAAGGAGGCAACGGCAAACCACTTCTAAAAATGTGCCAGGAAAACTACATGAACTTGTCCAGGCAGTCACCAGGAGTCAAGGCTGAGTCAAAGGCACACGCATGCAACATGGAATTACATTTTCGGGAAAGCTAGAAACAGTAAAATTAGTCTGTTTTATGTATTGGTTTATCAGCCAACTGTTATGAATAGATTTTAAGCCTTTCAGATTGCATAGAAGCTGTGGCAGAGGAAGTTTGAACTATGCTTCTTTAAGGTTTTAAGCACATTTTTTTTTTAAAAAAAGTTGGGATAGAATATGATAAAAATTGCCGTGAAAATTTCCAGTTGTGAGGTATACCTGTGGCACATTGAGAGTGATAGATTTATGGTTTTTCTGCAGAGGGAAAGATGGCTCATAAAATTATTATGCTCATTCTCAGTATGGCAGAGCTGTTTGAGACAAATCTGTAAGAGATTAACTCACTGATCTTTTTCATGAAATAAAGCAGTCATTATGCTGGTCAACTACTTATCGCAGTTTACACAGCTTTAGCACACAACTGCTCAGGATAGAGACTGTGTACCACTCAGGTGGAATTAATAATAAAATTAAGAATCTCTTTTTGAACATCTGTTTACAAAGTGATGGTCTGATTTTAAGCATCATTCTCTTTTGAGGACAGACTAGTTAGTCCCTGAATACAATACTTCTCAGTTCTTCCACCTCCATGGTATTTTATCTAGATAATGAAACAGATCAGGACCAGAGCTTTGGAAAAGTCCTGATCTAGAATGGATTGAATTCAGATCCATCTATTCTGCCTATGTGTTCTGAATTACTCTGCTCTGCCTCAGAATTCTAACTGTGACTGAATCTGAGGTGTACCCTTAGTAGTATGTAACCCAGTTCCAGTTTCAGAGAAAAGATCAGTGATGTCATGTCTTGTTATATGAAAAAAATGTGGAAATATTGTTGCGTTCATTATGAATTTTTGCAGTAGGTTTGGGACTATAAGGTTATGGAAGCCTGCAAAAGCATCAGTAAAGTTAAATTACAAGCATTTGATGCACAAACCTTACAACATTTTTTGAAATCTTCCAGCCATCTGCTTCATTATTCCTAAGTAAGATTTAACATTCTGTCCTTTCAGTGCAGGAAGTGAAGTTTATAAATATAGTGCTCAGTGAGAAACACAGAGTGCCGTAGTGGCAGAGTGTTTAAGACTTGAAGCAATGCAAAATCAGCTATATTAAATACTTATACAAGACTAGGGTGATCTCTACACAAAAGAAGCATTTGCCTCTTGAGATGAGACAAAACTAAAATTTAAAAAATCGGTACTAGTTCTAGCCCTAGACAAAATGTTTCTCAGTGATGCAACTGAGAAAATACTGCAACAATGCCAAAAAGATAGTGAAATAAGATAGGGTTTTCTGATGCTTTCAAATTAATATTTTATTTAAAAGAAAATACATTGCATCTTTCAATTATATGTAGCTAATAATATAACAAAATGCAGTTAACATATCCACTTCAACAAGACACAACAAAAGAGCAAAAATGGGGATGGGGAAACCATTTTTCTAAAAATCATCAGAGAACTTGCCCAAAAACAGTCATCCCACTTGTCAGGAGGGTTTCCAGACTTTCAGCCTCTTCAAAAAAAGCAATAGGAGACATTAAGCACCTGCACTGAAAATACTGAAAATAGTTCTCTATTCCATCCCATAAGGATCAGGAAGTTCCTTGCAGGTTGAGTTTCTGCCCTAAGTAAATATAGTCAGTTTATCAGTGTATTTTCTCTGTGGGAAATTTAATTTTGTGATGAAAAGGACATGATCAGTTAATTTTTCTTCCTTTGCCACTTAGACTTATTTCCTGTTTGATCTGCTGCTAAATAAGTGAGAAGGATTCAGTGGAGATTGATGGTCCTGGCCTTATGCCACTATCCCATTTCCCCTAAAATACATGCAATGCAAAGCCCGAGCTGGGGAGATAATGCCAGCATCTATAATGTGTTTCCTGATACCAGAAACAATATTCCTACGTTCTTGACTTCAGTCAATCTAATTTTCATGGCTGACTTGCTGAATGAACAGTCAGTTCTTTATTTTATCCTAATTATTTATCGCAAGATATTCCAGAGCAGTGATTCCAGTTAGACTAGGAAACATAGGAAAGCAGAAGGAAAGAACTGCAACTTATATATGTATGTGTACCATGAGTATTGTAGCAGAATACAAAATATCATATGAGAAATGCCTTAAATCAGAAGTTCAAGAGGGCTGATGAAAAGAAGCAAGCAATCTAATATTGAGAGTACTTTATCAAATGTGTTATCAAGGTTGGCTTAACACATTTTGTTCAGCTCCAATTTGCTTTGTTAATTTCACCAAAATTGGCTGTATTAACTCTAATAATTATTTCCTGACAGGAGATTTCACTTGGGATATTCCCCATCAGAAGAGTGTAACTGGAAATTTAGTAGAAATCATTGAGACAGGACTGTTTGTAAACATGACAATCCCTCCTTAGGGTCATTTCTGGAAAGACTTAATTTTCCTCTTTGCTGGTTCTTAATAATAGATTTTCCACAAAAGACCTGAAGCGTAGCTCATTATTATTTGCATTTATTATTACTTTTAAATGAAACTTTTAAAATGTTTTATGACATAATTCCATAAAAGTATTTTTTTTTTTTAAAAAAAAAGGCTAAATAATTGAAATCTTCAACGTCTCCCTTAATTACCCTCTAAAACTCATGGAAGTGCCTGTGGACCAGCATATTTGCTGAAGTTATGGTGAAGTTAGAGAAGTTGGTATTTCTTCCCACTGCTCATATTTAGAATTCAAAGCAGAAATAAAGCCTATGATCATTAATAATGATGATAATGATGATGATAATTCCAGTGCATACATTGGACAAGTTAGAAATAAGTTTAGAACAGGTAATAGATTTAAGGATATGTCCACTTTCTAATGGCAATTAGCTTAACAAATATCTGGAAGTTATGGTTGCTTTGAATTTTACTGTTGAAGGGAACAAAATATTACTGATGTTTGTATTTAAGCAATTTTTTTTAAAAATCTTTCAATTACATTTTAATTTTCTTCTTTCAGGGTCCTCCATGAACAAATTAAAAATTCAGAGCTACACTGTGATGCAGGATTGTACACATGGGGTCAAAAACTCAAGATAGTGATCGCAACCATTTGATCAAAGGTCTACTCCTTTTATCTGTGCTACACAGAAAAGTGGCAGAGCTTTGATCACATGGCCGTGACTGCCATTTTGACTTTTTTTTACACCTATCCCTGCAGATGCTCCTGATGTGGTAATTTAATAAATAATAGTCATTCATTTGCAAATAGTTACAAATATAGAGAAGTGTTTACTACAGGTATAGATTGGTCAAGAGAAAAATACTTTTGTATCTTGTTCAGATTTGTTACTATTCAAATGATATATAAAGGACCTGTATCTATAAAACCTGATGCATCTATCACATTAGGTAGATATTGTCTGGATATTTGTAAGCACTAACATATTCTGAAATTATATACTATATGATATGCCTACTGTTTTTTTGAAGTGCTTGAATTTTTGAAGTTACAGAGAGTTGTAGCCAAACCCATTTAGAAGGCAATAGATTGAAAAAGATAGCTGTTGATGTTCAGACTAAATTACTGTTACTGCTACTTCTGTTATTTATTCATGAGAAACTGATTTGAGTAAAAGCAGGGGTGGATAAGAACAGGCACTCTCTCTGCAGTTCTTAAGCTTAACATAATAGTCCAGCAAAGACAAGCTGTCTAACAAGCCTGTTTTTGAAAGGGGCTTGGCTCTGTGTTTTGTTCAAAATCAAATAGAAGATAATGTACAGAACTGGATTCAGTCTTTCAGAGACTAGGGACCATACTTGTTTTTTCACTGAGGGCTCCAGTAAGAGAGGGATGGTGATATGAATTAAGTAGGGCCAAGACACGTAAAATAGGCATGGTCAGATTTTTTTCAGGAAAGTTTTTCCCCCCAAGCTTCAGTAAATATTATGTCTGATAGATTATGCATCATCAAGTCGCTGTCAACTCCTAGTGGCTACATATATATATTTTCTCAGTGACAATCTATCTCTAACCTGGTCTTTCAGATCTTCCAACAATGCACTCATTGCCACAGTAATTGAATCCATCCACCTTGCTGCTGGTTGTTCTCCTCTTCTCTTCTACCTTTCCCAGCATTAGAGCCTTCTCTAGAGAGCTAGGTCTTCACATAATGTGTCTGAAGTAGGATAATTTGAGCCTCGAATGAGAACTCTAAGTTAATTTGTTTGATGATCTATTTGTTTGTTTTCTTGGCTGTCCACAGTATTCTCAGGAGTCTTCTCAAACTTCAAAGTTCTATTTGTGTATGCATGCATGCATGTATGTCTTTTCCAAGGTTTAAATATCTTTTTTTCTGTTTTCCACTAAAAAAATATTTAAAAAACTAAAGGAGAGTTTGGGAATCTGCAGGTTGCCTATCTCAAGATACAGATTAGTACCAAATATGCATAGTAATGACAATTTAACTGGTATTTCCTGAAGTGCATAGAAAAGAGTTTGTGTACTATATCAGTTGGAAAGATCGCAGTTAGTAAAATAATAGTAATAATAATAGTAATAATTGCAGTGCCACAAAATTGAGAATCACACATGCACACACAGAATAAAGATATAATCACATTTATCCCAGTATTTAGTAGAAAGTGAGTATACTTTCTTTTGAACTGTTTTCACTTGAATTTCTGGGGAATGGAAGAAATGGTTATTGTATTTGGGAGTATAATTCAGCTTAGTCGAAGCAAGTTTCAAAGGTAAGTGTAGCTATATTCCAAATATTACTTATAAACTCTCTTATTTAACATAACTATATCTTTTATGTTCCCCCCCCTCTCCTACAGTCTTCCAGAAGGTCTTCCCATGTCTAAGTTCTAAAATGGCCTTACTTTGTCAATGTAAATATTATAATAGTCTGTGATTCATGCCAAGAATTCATAAAGTTCTAACAATTGTGAACAAATGAGCTTTGAGGAATAACTTGGAATACATTTCCTCCTGCTTCTAACATCATCTCCCTGTCTGATCTTTGTCAGCTTTGCTACAGCATCTTGCACTCTGCCTGACTTGCCTGCCCTTCTCTCCCACGTCTCCCTTCTCTCTCTCTCTCTCTCTCTCTTTCTCTACACAGGTGATTTCTATTCCCTCATTTCCAGGCTGCTAGGAGAAAGGGAAGATGTGGTTCACCTGCACAAGTATAACCCTACAGAAAAGGCTGAATCAGATTTTGTGGCTGAGATTGCTAATGTAGTCCAGAAGAAGGATCTTGGCTGGCCTGATGCCAGAGCATTTTCCAAGAATGACAAAAGGGCTAATACCATTCTTGTCAGAGACAGAATCCACAAGTTTCACAGATTAGAATCAACTCTGAGGCCCCCGGAAAACAGGCATTTTGCTTTACAGCAAGCTAAACCTGGTGTAGGGAACTGGGAAAAAGAACAGACAGGAGGTAGGTTTGGGGTATTTTTATATTTCAGTATCCAGTACTGTGCTCCATACTCTGCAATATGAGGAGGAAATGTTAACTGATGTGTTTGGGGGTGAGTTTTAAAAATGTATCGTTTGACACTCCTTGTACCAAATGTTTAAATGAAATATTCATTCAGCTCAGTATAGTCATCAGGAATTATTAAAGCAATGCTCATACTGTGCTTCTCCTCTTTCCCAAAGGGCTAGTATGTTTTTTCTAGACATCTAAGCTATATAGTCTTATGACAAATTTATTTGATCATATAATCATCTGTATATAATTTCTTTATAAACAGGGCAGGCAAATTGAGAAATATAGTTGACCATTTTGAGATATCAATGGAAAACCAAGCTGGCAAAATATTTCTGTATTTTAATGAAAGCTAGCTAAATCTGACAAATGCCAGGGGGTTTTTTGTTCTAAGTATTTATTTCGCTCTTACATAAAATATGTGATTGTACTTCCTGCATTTCTATTTATTACCTTTCCAAAAGTGTAAGCATTATTGTTCTGTATATAATATTGTTTCCCCCAGAAACACAGAGCTGGTGCATAGATTGCTGGAGCCAGCTTATCTATGGAAATAAGTCAGGATGCTGTAGTAACATAAATCATAAAAGGAAATGTATGAAACAGCAGCTCTTTTTCCTGATTAGAAAAGTTGTATTGATTTTTCTTCCACTTCCCAATAGGAGACTATGAGCTGCAGTTAAACCCCAAAATGCAAAAACAAAGAGGACAAAAAATTCTGCTTCACCTATTAGGGCAATTCCAGAAGCCATAGCTTGCCTCCTATTTGGTTATATATAGTTCAGAGACTGTATGTTTTGTACTTCTGATTTAAAACAACACTGCCTTTTGTTACCTGAAGGAATTTCGTGTGATTATAAAAAGGAATATTTGGGGAGGGAGAGAGGGGTATTGCTAACATGAAGAACATAATGATCCTGTATATGGAAAATATTTTCCATTATTCCATGGGATATTCTGAGTAGATTTTGCACAGGAAACTTCACTACAGTATTTGCTGTTGCATCTCTGTTCCGTTGAAAAAGCAAGAAATGCATATTAATTGATTAGGTCAGTTTTTGATAATTATTTGGGGAAAATAAGGTTATTTGGAAACTGGTGAACAAAATATTGGTTTAACTGCAGCACAACTAATCCTAATCACAGCTGCTCTTTGGAGACTGTATTTCACCAGAAAGTAAAACAGCAACACTTGTGGTGTTACTCCAATTTAGAGATAATTATTCTTTCTGGGTTTTGCTCCTGTTTTTCACCTACTTGCCTATTACATTCTATAAATTCACAAACTATGCTGCTGTACTAGGTAGTGAAGTGTAGACAACTGGGCAGAAATAACTTAAGATTAGTTAACTTAATATATTTTGATTTTCAGTCATAATTAAAATCAGCTTAATCGTTAGAAACAGTGGAGTACATTTTTATATTAGTCATATCATAAAAAGGGTAGAAGTTTGAAAGAAAATGTTGTGAATGTTTATATAACAGATGCCTTTCAAGTATTGTGAGTATGCATTTTGTGATCATGTTTTTTTTTTTTTTTTCCCCTTGTCCATTTTGGGAGTAAGGGAAGTGAAATAGAGGCCAGAGGGAAATGACATGCATGTTTATATGGTATGGACAGAAAGATGGAATATATATAAGATTTTTTATCCCACCTTTCTTATTTTTATAAATAACTTAAGGCAGCAAACATACCTAATACTCCTTCCTCTTCCTATTTTCCCTACAACAACCACCTTGTGAGGTGAGTTGGGCTGAGGGGGAGTGACTGGCCTCAAGTCACCCAGCCGGCTTTCATGCCTAAGGAGGGACTAGAATTCACAGTCTCCTGCTTTCTAGCCTGGTGCCTTAACCACTGAGTAAGCAAACAAAATAAACCCTGACAATGATACACCATGCAGTTGGACTGCTATAACATGCTGTACATGGGGCAGCCTTTGGAGAACCTTTGACTAGTCCAGAACACAGGAGTCAAACTGTTGATAGGACAATCCCACCATTGCAGAGTAACAGCCATCTTGAGGTTGCTGCACTTGCTTTTCCATTAGCTACCAGGCCCAATTCAAAATATTAGTTATTTGTTATAAAGCCATTTACAGCACAGTACTGAGTTCCAACTGACACCAGTTTGCCAAAGTTGACTCTGTTCATCTGGTCTGGTTATCTTTAAAGGCGTGTTCTTCCTCTTGTGAGGTTCATGGAACCTTGATGAGATAGCAGACCTTCCCTGTAATGGTCTCTGGGACATGCTTTTTCCTGGAGGCTTAAATGGCACTCTCCATTCTTATATTCTGAAACCTCAGTTAAACCTTCCTATTCCTTAGACTACTGTTTCTCAACCTTAACAACTTTAACTTGCTGGGGAATTCTAGGAGTTGAAGTCCACTCACCTTAAAGTTGCCAAGGTTGAGAAATCCTGCCTTAGACTTTAACTCCACATGATTGGTGGTGGACATCCATCTGTATGTTTTTTGTACATTTTTAGTTTTTGAATCCTGTTTTTTTTCTTTTGTTGTACGCCATCCAAAGTAAAACAAATTGGGTTGTACTTGATTATGTTGCAGCTGATTGCATTCATTAACAGGTATTGTAAATAAATTACTTATAAATATAATAAATTTTTAAAAATTCATTGCATTCCTAAGCTGATTTACTTGGATATAGTCCATCCAAATGTTTGGGGCTTATTTCCAAATTAGTGTGAATGTTTTACCTGTTTGGTGTTTTATTCCTACTGAAATTTTACTTTTCATTTGGTTTGTAAGTAGAAAACGAATTGTATTCTTGCTTTTGTAGCTAAGTTTTTTCCAAGAATAGTAACTTTAGTAAGTTTTTAAAAAATCCGGAATCATGAAGGATGCTGTACTGTGTTAACCAAGCAATCAAGGGATACTGACTGGAGCATGCATATTTGGAAGTGCTCTACTGAAATCACTTTTGCGCAAGCATATTTGGAATTGTTTTCAGTCTGTGTAGGCAAGATTTCAAACAAGACACTCTTGTCTGAGAGTGGGAATAGGGAGAGAATAGAAACATGAATAAAACTCTGCATAATTTTTATACAGTTATTATGGACAGCTTGTTTGGAAATCAGTCTGAGGAGGAGTCATCAAATGGTAGCTGCTGGTAGTTCTGCCAAATTGATGGAATGAGCTCTTGCTGTCCCAGCTCTCCCTTCGTTGTGGGCAGGCACATTGCAAGTGATAGTTCACCTATTAGAATATTGAAATATTGGCATTTACAGCACAGATGATATAATAAGAGGCTTCTTGATTGATGAGTATATTTTACATTACACTTCTAAAAGAAGATACAGTTTTCATGCTGGGGAACATACCTGAGAGATCTATGCTGAGGCTATTTTTTTAGAATCAAACACTGGCTAGGTTCATACATTGCAGTTATATAACAGCATCATAGCTTGTTGGGTTTTAGCTTATAATGGCTCCACTTACCAGCATAAGTATTAGGCCCTTATGGGTTGTCCAGCAAATCATGATTGAAAATCTGGGGTTAGCTCTGTTGCACTAATTATTATAGTGCATGCAATATAATATTGCTTGCAAATGTATATTCAAGTTTTGTAAGAAGCATACTCATTGGCATATTATTTATAATAAATATATTCCTTGTTCAATTTTTCAGGTTTAAATATAGAAGAAGTAGCTGACTGGCCTGGCATAAACCTCAGGCTGGGCCAAGTTTCTGGGCTGGCCCTGGATCCTAATAACAATTTAGTCATCTTTCACAGAGGCAACCATGTATGGGATGCAAAGTAAGCAAACCTTCTAAGTCGGTATATGTATCTTTAATGCTTTCACATGTACTCTTTAATCTCACCCTTTCCTGGCTCTTTCTGTGAGATCAGGCTTAAGCAAGTGCTTTTGTTTGAAATCACATGTAAAGAGCAAGATTTTTTCATAATCAGGATTAATAATTCAATGGCTGTTAATTTGAATTACATCATTATATTATGGGTGGATAAATTCAGATTGGTTTTTGTTTGTTTGTCAGATAGAGCCTACCTATCTCTAGGGGAAGGTGTAGGGAATTACAAAGTGTTTTGCTCTCAAACTGTTCCAACCCCAAACAACTATTTCAACTGTTTGAGACATGAAACAAAAGATGTTTAGAAAGAATTATTTCTCCAAGAATGAAACAAAAACTTGCTTGTTTCAGATATTCTGTTGTTCCAGATACTGTCGTTAGGCTTTTTTATGGTTTACAATATGTTTTTTCAGCTTTTCCCCAAGCTACACAGTACAACATCAGGGACTAATCATGCTATTTGTTTAGACTGGATGAGGTGGTGTGAAAGTGTAGCATTGAGAAGAAATAAGCTGTTGAGCACATGGCCAGTCAGAAGACCACTCACAGCTTCATTCCTGGAGTATGACAAATCTGTTTCTTGATCTTCCTAAGTAGAGTTCCATGCCTTTAGAAAAATTGGCCAAGGTGATGATTTTTTTTAAAAAAAGGTTATGATTAAATATATATATATATATTTAAATAAATTAATTAATATATTTAATATATTAATTATATTATATATATATATATATAATTATATATATTATATTTATTTATTTAATATAAATAAATATATATATTTAAAAAAAACTCAGAGGATATCTGAGTTAAAGAGATTAGCTATTCTTTTTATCATGCAACCTGTTGGCTAAGCAATCCTGTCAGGCCCAACCTAAGAACAACGATGAAACAGTCCAGTCTAGTACAGTTCCTTTATTTGCTTACACCTTATAGAGAGAATCTTGCCAAACTAAATCTATACTACACCAGTTAGTGGATATACCCTGTGAGATTCTAGGGAGTTGCTATCCTGAATCTCTTAGTCTTCTCACGCTCCCCCTGCAGACTATGCTGCCTCTTGTCTCCTTTCCCCTGCTGTAATGCACCCCCTCCTTCCTGATAGCCTTGATCTCTCACATCACTCTCCTCCTCGTAGATAAAAATCCAGAGTTATCTACAGAAATCTATTCAGTCTGTTTGAGGGGTGGTATTGATAATAGAGTCACTGAGAGTTGGCATACTATATTATTTTATTGTTGGTTGCACAGTCAGCCAGACATTTAGACTGGCTTTGGCATTTTTATCCACCTATCAAGTCCTTCCCAAGGACCTGGGATAGGCAGATGTTGTTTGATGGTGTGAGAGGTATTGTCACGGGATGTAAGCTGTTCCAAGTAAAGCTACCTTTTGCAATTGACTGATGGTGATTTTGTCAGTGCTGATGGTCTTCGAATGACACTCCAGATGTTTTGGGATTGCACCCAAGGCATCTATTACTATTGGTACTATTTTTGCTTTCTTTTGCTGCAGACATTCTATTTCTATTTGCAGGTCTTTGTATCTTGTGATTTTCTCTAGTTCTTTCTCTTCTATTCTGCTGTCTTGTCCACTATCCAGACTTTTTTGTCTTTCTTATCAACAGTTGTTAGGTCTGGAGTGTTATGTGGGAGGTGCTTGTCTGTTTGAATTCTAAAGTCCCAGAGCACTTTAGCTTCTTTATTTTCTATTACTTTGTCTGTTTTGTAGTCCCACCAGTTCTTGCAGGCAAATGGTATTTCTTGCAGATATTCCCATGCACCGTTGTTGCTACTTTGTCATGCCGGTGTTTGTAATCAGCAGTTAGCTAGGTGGTCCACTGTTTCTTCAGCTTCTTTGCAGAGGCGGCATTTGCTGTTGTTGTCTTCTCAATTCTGGCTTTATACCTATTCTGTTTGTTTCCATTTATATTCCTCCGAAAACTCAGAGTCTCCCCTAATTTTAACCCCAAATTAATATGTTTGCAGGGTAGGTTGAGAATGAGTAACTTGCTCAAAATTACTTAGTAAGCTTCATGACTGAGCAGGACTTAATCCTGATTCTCCCTGGTCCAGGTTTTAACACCTTAACCACTATACTACACTGGCTCTTTGTTATTTTTATTTTGAAATATCTTTATCATAGCCCTGGTTTCCCAAATGCACCTGTCCTGCACATAAACACCCTGTCACAATTGATGGTGTTAGTCTGAACATCTCAAAGCTCAAGGTATTAATACTACATATTTGGTACTGGAAACATATTTTGCTTTATTGCTTATAGTTGCATGAATCTTAGTATGATCATGTGGCATTCAATGGTATCATCATGCCAGTATTTGCCAAGGACTGCATTTTTATTTTTGATAGATCCATCAAGCGTTTAGAGGTAATTCATAGTTACCTTTTTAACATAGCATAAAATGGTAGTAAGTGAAAATATAAGAGCCTTGTACATATCTGCAGTGAGAATCCCTCAGAGATTTGTAAATAAATTTTTTAATAAGAGTGTATTACTAATAAGAGGAAGGCAATAACATAGGAGAAAGAATGTTTATTATCAGAAGGAATAGTTTCCTTTTTCCCCCTTGAGAATAGGCCTTCATTAACAGCCTTGCCTAAAAATATGCACATAATCAGAAAATTAATGCACAATTATTAATTGGGTGTAATGTTCTTTATCAGTCATAGAGGTACTCAATTATTAGCCTGAGGAATTTGGTTCATTCTTTGTGGTTGATTGCTTTCCCATCACACAACAAGAAAGATGCAAACATATTATCAGTGCTTCAGGCAGAGTACAAAATGGCAGCAATGTATTAATAATACATGAACATAAAAAGCTGAACATCCCTACAAGTAAATGTAGCCGCGGCTTGAGAATATTAGGCAGTTTCATTTAGTATTATCCATAGAATTCTATGTTCAGGATCTGGTGGTATGTGTCTGTATCAGCTGTTTTGCCCCAGACAAGTTAATCCACTTTCAAATTTACAAAGCAGTCTGTTCCTAAAATTGCTGCCTTTGGGTGTGCATGCTCTTTTGCTTGATCATTTTCCTCTATTCTGATGAGGTAGCAACTTCAACCTGCCAAATAACAGATGTACAAATGTTTTTGGAACAGGCCTCAAGTCTGGAAATTCTGTTTGCAACCCTGTTATCAATCTTGATAGTGTATTAGTATACCTGAAAAAACTGGATTTTTCCCCATAAGTTTTTTGTACAGAAAGAAAATATTTTTAGTATGCAGTTCAATGCAGTTGTTAATTCTAAACTTAGTCTTATTTGGAGTAGAAACCAAAGGTATTTTCTTTTCTTTCTCAATATGTTATCAGTTAACATTGTTTTGCTCTTCACTCCCAACTTCCATTTCTGGCTTCTCAAAAAAAGATTCATTGTTAAAAATAAAACTGATATTGTTCAGTCAGACAACTTCATAAATGAACTGCATGGATCTGGTACTCTTGAATTTATGTGGAATTTCTGCCCTAAATTCATTAATGTCACTTTTAAGCATTATTTCTTCAGGAAGGTTCATATAAATAAGAGTGGTGATCTAATTAATGTAATGATAAAAAAATGAAAAATAGATACTTAAGAGTCAATTAATTTCTGTAAAATAACTGTAATTGTTCACCTCCTATGGATACAAAGCACTATGTTATGGATTGTTTCTATAAGGAGAGCATAAGAAATGTACTTCTTATTCTCACAATATTATTTTGCATGTATTTTAGTAGTTTGTATTTTGTGTTATGTTCTAGCATTTCAGTTTTAAATATATGAGAGAAAATAATATGCACATGATCAGTTAATGGTGTACTTTAGTCAGTGCCTAGTGCTTATGTCAAAAGGCTTCTTGCAATGAAAGGAAAGTATACAGTAGCTAGTATAGGTGGTCCTCACTTAACAACTATATGCTTAGTGATTGTTCAGAATTATGATGTTGCCTGAATTTATGACCATTGCAGTGCCCCCAGCAGTCATATAATTGCAATCCAGGCACTTGGCAACCAGTTTGCCCTTATGATGGTTGCAGTGTCCCAGGATCCTGTGATTGCCATTTGTGACCTTCCCAGCTGGTTTCTGGCAAGCAAAATCAATGGGGAACTTTAATTAATGATTGCGGTGATTCACTTAACAACCTCTGCAAAAGTCGTAAAATCAGGTCCAGTCACGTGATGATTTCCTTAATGACCACATCTCTTAGCAACCTAATTTCTGGCCCCAGTTGTGGTTATTAAGCAAGGACTACCTGTCATTTCTCATTGGGATAATGGCATGAGTATCTTATATCAATGTAAATAACTCATAATGACCCTAGTAGAATTTTCAAAATACTTTAATTCTCAGTTTAAAACTGATTGAAATTCTCAAAGGTTATCTTACTATGTCTACTGTGCATTTAAAATCAAGTATTGCTTTGATGAAGAAACTAGAGAGTATACAGTTTTAAGATACACATTTGTGTATGTGTGTGTTTGTGTATGCATATAGCTGTCTAGTAAGAACCTACTCTGAAAGTTTTTTTCATAACTTTTTGTTGTATCTGCTATAACATTTGAAAAGTCATGAAAAAAGCCTTCAGAGTAGGTTCTTACTAAACAGCTGTTTCCATAAAGGTGAGGATTATGCTGACTGTGTGTGTGTGTATGTGTGTGTACATACACACACATACTGTTTCAAAATATAAGCTCTGAGTCACATCAATGAGAAGGGGACAGTATAAATTTAAGTGCAAGAACACATGTATGTTATTAATAGAAAGACCTGCAGGATGAAATATGGAGAGTTCTTGAAAGAAGCAGACACTGGATGTCAACCTTAGCAAGCTGTCTTTCTAGCTTTCTAGCTATCATCAGGCACTTGATGATGTTACCTAGCTGGGTAATGAAACGTCTGCAAGCAAGCAACCAAACTCAGAGAGCATCAAGGACTCCTTAGAAAGCTATGTTTGAGTGAGAAATAGTTATTAAAGAAAGAGGCTGAGCTAGGAAAAAGTTTTAATAGAATCTAACAAAACTTAAAGATTGTTCACGGTTTAAAAGAAATAGAGCCAAACATTAGAGCCCTGAGGGATTGTGAGGTCAACTGAGATCTTATGTCATGGGGTGTTCAGTCTTTGGAACTGATAGGCATACTTTAGATTATAAGACTATACTGTAGATGTTCTCACAAATTGGCTGCCGTATTTTCTTGTATATTCACAAAATGAATGCTATGTTGAACAAAATACCTCTTTTACTGAAGACACTGTAGTGAATGGGCAGATGTTAACATTCCAAGCCAGAGCTCTAATTCATACTAGCTAAAAGGTAGTCCAACAAATCTAGTGGCCCCTAGGTTTGAGAAGGCAGTTTTATACTAATATATATATGTATTTCTTTTTTAGCTCATTCAACAGTAGCTATGTTTATCAACAGAAAGGACTTGGACCAATTAAAGAAAGTACTATTCTTGTACTGGAGGCTAGTAGTTCAGCAATTCTGCATTCCACAGGAAGAAATATGTAAGCCCTTAAAAAAAACAACTTTTCATGTATCTTCACATTTCTTCTTTGAACTGATTAATTCTGTTTTGCATGATACTAATCTATTTTTGGGTCAAAATTTCTTCCATTTTGCTAGCATCTTCTGGAAACAATTGATTCTCATTTTTGTCTCTGCTGGCTGTTTACTGATCCACATGAACACAACTCCAGTCAAAAATAAATATTATCTCCCTCCTTCTTAGAGAAAGAGGCAGGGACACAGAGGCTGCAGGTTTGCCATGTGTCTGCTTACACTGGCCTGGCTATAAGTGTTACGTGAGGTGGATGTACTTCTATCACTCAATGAAGTACTGTGGGGTAGGATTGAAAGCCATCGTATATACTACCTTATTGCTTCAATTTGATAGAAAAATCACTTTACTCTCATATCCCACGTGTTCCATCTAGGTGTGAAATAGACCCACTCTATCCTCGATCACTCTAGTAAGCAAAGTAGGTGTCATCTCTCTTTTGTATTCCCTCTAGATATGTACTTGTTTTCATGCATCCTGTAAACAGTAAGCAATTTCAAAACATTCTTATGTTTGAGTGGCATGATTTCTTGAGTAACTAAGGTAAGATCTGTTTGAATGAAGATTTTTTGAGATGAAGATTCTCAGATATGTCACAGGATTGACTTTTCTGTAGTGGCAAGGTACTCTCCTAGCTCTTGGTAGATTTTCAATCTGCATACATCAGGGTTTAAAGTAGGCTTCAGTGAAATCATTGAATGTTATCCTGGATGTTATTGCATGCCCATCATCTTTGCAAACCCTTCTATATTGTCAATTAAGATTCATCAGGGAGTTTTAGGCACACTGAGCTGAATATTTTTACAAGGCTTCCCCATGATCAAGAATCCTGTCTTACCAGGATTTTCAGTTTCAAGAAAATCTGTAGGCATGTTTAGTTGAATATGCTTTTAATACCTGGTGAACATTTATTGTCAACACATGAAGGTATGCAGATGCATGGGGATGATGTTGAGGCTGGGATTTCCTTGCATACTCTCACAAAAAAATAATAAATCCCTTGGTTTTGCAAGCTAAATACCTGCAGAAGATTACACTTTCTTAAATCATCTGTTACCTGTACCTCTAATAAACCAAATAAATTCAAATACAATGTTTATTCATGGGGAGGATGACTCCCATCAATTAGTTTAGATAGAAAAAAATCCTCCTTCCTTTACAATCTCAGTTAAGCTAACATTTAAGATATATTGGGGGGCTAGGGGGGGAGATAACTTTCCAGGTAAATGCAGTAAATTTTTTTCTCCATAAATTAATATTCTCACCATAAATCAGCTGCATTTGATACTGTCAACCATGGTATCCTTCTAGACCAGCTGTGGGGGTTAGGAGTAGGAGACACCGTGATCCAATGGTTCACATTCTTCCTCAGTGGTCTGTTGCAGTTGGTGTTGACAGGGTGGAGAGATTGTGGAGGCCAAGGGCCTCAGGGCTCAACACTCTCCCCTCTCCTGTAGCATCTCATGTAACATCTACATGAAACCACTGGGTGAAGTTATCCACTAGTTTGGGCTTCAGTATCATCAGTATGCAAATTGGTTTGCAAATTGTATTTATGAAGCCTTTTTTTAATCTATTGCCACAAAAGGGTTTATCAGATTTTAACATGAATGCACATATAATTAGACTGTTAATACTGAAACACTTAAAACTGTGGAAGATACAGAGTTCATATTTGTTTAAGAAGCCATGAAGGAAGCTGATGGTAGAATACTTTCTAATACTTCACTTACTCTTCTGTGCAAAAGCATTTCTTGGAAAGTCAGGGATTCTGTTGGGAACAGCACAAATTAGGTTCCAGCAGAAGAGAGTATTGCCCCAAACAAGCGAGAGATATCAATTTGTTTACAGGAAATTCTATTTATACTGATGCAGAGAAGGAAGATAGATCGGCAGCTGTCTAGGGATGTGGCTGGTCCTACACTTGCATAAAACAGTCCAGAAATCTGTATGTCATACTGCCCTGATTTCAAATGATGTAATACTGATTTTGCCAAATTGAACAGCAGCTCACCATGGCTGTAATGATATCGGCAACCCCTTTTTCTTCACTTCTGCTTTCTAAATTAAAATAAATCTAAATCACACTGACAGTCTAGATTGTGGTTTTGCTTTGCATCTTTCCTACAACAAAGAAACATCCAGCAACAGCTAAGCTGTCCTTAATATGGCCTCAGTCATTATACTGCCCACCATAAAATATATGGGACATTTAGGTGCAAATTGCAGTTTATATTATTAAGACAGTATTATCTGGTGGAAATGCTTATGCCCATAAATACAATATTAGTCTTTTAATGTCAAAACATAAAACTAAGAGCAGCCATTCTGGCATGTTAGAAAGACATGTTGGTTCACCAGAGAAATAAAAGAATGATGCACCAGGATATTCATAGACAAAGGACTATAATTTCTTCTAGGATTGCAGGTGTGGTTTGAAATTGTTTGAAATTAATACCAGGACAGTTTCAGTAACAAGTGTTTGTGATTTATGGAGAGGGATTCAGAGTTCCCTGATATTTTGGCTGTTGCCTTTTGCCCATCAGCAGTGGGGAAAGAAAGAAAATGATCAGCATCTATTCTTGCCTCTAATGTAACCTGGTTGATATGCTTCATTTCCACATGACCTTTACCTGATTGTCAGTTTTGAAATGTAATAGTAGTAGCACCAAGCTGATTCCAAATAGAATCAATTACTTGGGAGTAGCAATACTAAAGACGGGGGGAAAGTGAAGAAAGAAAAACAAAAAGGGCTGCAAAACCCTTATTAATTTTGGTAGCCATAACATTTCTCTCGAATTAAGATAACATTAGTTCAAGCTGTAAGTATGACAACTAAACAAAACCAGTTATTTTATAATGCTGCTTTCTTATTAATACTGCTTTCATTTATTCTCAGGTTTTATTTACCTCATGGCTTGAGTATAGATAATAATGGTAACTACTGGGTGACAGATGTAGCTCTTCACCAGGTATGTAGAAGTGGTTTCTGTATTAACAAAGAGATCTGATTCTATTGTCTTTCTGCCTCTTACTAACAATTTGGGTGTAGTATTTTTTTCAGGCTAGGATGGCTCGGGGAAAACATTTGTCAAATTTTTTACTGTATTTGGAGTAACAACCCCATGGGTTGACATTTTATGCAAAACAAAAGCCAAAACCCTCTGAATCCAGCTCTTAAAATGGATTTCTGTATTGATCTCATGAATATTAATGTCTATACAGCTGTTCTCTGAAGAAAGATATATTCTACAGGTCAAATGTTTGATCTTCCTGTAAGCTATAGCATTTTTGTATTAGTCTCACTTAACTGAAACTCTTTATTCTTTTACATTGTTAGGTGTTCAAACTGGCTTCAAATGGTGCGGAATCTCCTTTGCTGACTTTAGGGAGGGCTTTGCAACCTGGAAGCGACAAATATCACTTCTGCCAACCCACTGATGTGGCAGTAGATCCAGCGAGTGGGAATATTTATGTGTCCGACGGCTATTGTAATAGTCGTATTGTTCGGTTCTCTCCAAATGGAATATTTGTCATGCAGTGGGGAGAAGGTATTAGACTGAAAGTTAATTCTTTTTTTTTTCCCCACCTTGGAGAATGGCATATAATGATATACATACAAAATAAAGTCCAGAAGGTTGCTGTCTCCTCTCCCCTCCAAGTCACATTGAAATCAATTATACTTAAGGATCTGTGGGTTTTAGGATTTCAGAGAAGTTCAAGTTATGTATTTTATAACACAATATTTCTACTATAAAGACATTCCTATTGCATAAGGAACTAAACTACCATTGATAATTTAAATGGGTAAAAAGTTCCATTTTTATTAAGTACACTAACACCTTTAGTGCGAGATATCACCAACATTTTGAGCAGATGCAGCCCTAGAAATAAGACTTCTCAGTAAAAACTCAGTATATAGTGGAAAAGTATTACACCATGTTTTAATGATTTAGATATTTGGATTTTTACAAGATACGGATTTTTTAATTCTTTTACATACAGCATTTTATTAAATTCAGTCACTGACCCAAAAACAAGTGAAAGGGCTGCTTAATTATATCAGTACATAGATTAAAAGTTGCAGTCTGATGGAGGACTTGGATGAGGAGGTTCAAGGTCACGGGGAGAAGCATCTCCTCAGCCCACAGCCTGAGCATGTGAAAGCAAAGAGGATGAGACTGGTACCACCCTAAGGAATTCGTAGTGTTTAGTTGCAGACTTTGGGAGTTAGGGTTAATCTGGTGAGATTCTGTCTAGCAGGTGTAAGCTAATAAAGTAACTGAGTAATTCCAGAACTGTCCCATGGAGTTTCTTGGGCTGAACCTGACATCAATCTCGTCAGACTAACTCTAACTCCCAAAGTCTGCAACTAAACACTACGAATTCCTTAGGGTGGTGCCAGTCTCATCCTCTTTGCTTTCACACGCTCAGGCTGTGGGCTGAGGAGATGCTTCTCCCCGTGACCTTGAACCTCCTCATCCAAGTCCTCCATTCCAGCAATGGTTGAAGAAATGCACATTTCTCTTCACCTTTTTTTTCTTCAAATGTGACCATAAATAGTGACTTCAGTTTTGTCAGACTTAAAATATCTCTTCTTTCAGAGACTTCTGTAGGTCAAGCTAAACCTGCCCAGTTCAACATCCCTCACAGCTTAACTCTTGTATCTGAATTTGGTCAGCTGTGTGTAGCAGACAGAGAAAATGGTCGGATTCAGTGTTTTAAGCCAGAAACAGGCGAATTTGTGAGAGAGATCAGACATCCGTTGTTTGGAAGAGAAGTTTTTGCAGTTTCTTATGCTCCAGGTAATTATTAAAAAGTATTACGTTTGAGACATGCACTTTCTTCTTCAGGGACAAAATAAGGTACAGTATAATTTTTTTTTTTTAACATTAACGTGACTAAAACTTACTGCAGATTCGTTGAAAACTAAGGAGTTTCATCTCTCTTCTTTTGGTCTCTATGGCTCTCTAAGATTTTTTTCTACAGTTTTAAACAATTAAATTTTTAATTATTGTCAATATAGGCAGTTTCCCTGTTAAACTATGCTTGAATTTTATAAAAACTTGTAGTGGGTAGGAAGCACTTTCCCTGCATATATAAACAAAACTACTTTTGTTAGCCATGCTCTCACTTATATAAAACAGGAAGCTAGGAGGTCAGTTCAGTAGGGAGAAAAACAGGACCTAAACAAGGTTTTGCTGTTTTTTATTCCGAAAAGAATATAATATGTGGACTTCAGTCTAAGGGAGAGAGGGAATAATATTTTAACTTGTATCCTAATTAAGGCTTCCAACAATGCTGGATACCTCAAACAAGGGATCAGACACAGATTACAGCCTCTGCTGATAACTGTCCATGTCTTGTATATTTTGAGAAATTCAGAAGTTATAGAAATATCAAATTGATTTTTCAGTTTTTGTGAAAAGTTCTTATTAAATAAAATCTCCATTGCCAAGCAATAAAATATTGGAAAGAAATGTTTAATCACATTCATGGTTTCTTTGCTTAATAAAGGGCATCTGCGACAGACTATGAATGTGACTAGAGAAACTGTAGAGGGTGTTAACCTAAGAGAAAAGGCCTGTGTCTCTCCACCCAAAATCTTTCTTCCTATGCTGATGTTTCACCAAGAGTGGAAGAATATAGAAGGCTTCATAGTATTGTAGTCATATGTTCTACTTGATGCCATTCCTAATTTGCACCTTTTATTGTAATCCTTTGGAATTTTTTTATAATTCTCAGGAACACAACAGTTCTCATTCCATCCAGCTTGTTTTTTATATGTATTGTTTTCCAGATGGAGGGCCCTTCTTTACAATGAACTACCCAGAGACTGAGCGATACCAACTAGGGAAACTTTAAAACCTAAGAGGCATAAAATGTAGCCTGTACAATTTAGCATCCTATGGCTAAATAAATGCCAATGGAAAGTCACAGTTATAGCATCCTCCACTTACGTTTCCTAGCAACTGGTATTGAGAGATCTAGTTCCTCTTGTTACTACTGTTTGGGAATTACTTTAATAAAAAGTGGACTATCCTTTCACTCCAAGAATTTGTCTGTTTCCTTTTTACCCAAACCCAAGTTAGTAGTCTTACATACTACCATACTGCTACAGGTAAAATAAGCTCTGAATGGAGAACTGCTTATTCCTTCAAAATTCATTTGCTGACATCTGGTTGTAGTATTTTAAGAGGAAAAAAAAATAAACTGCTCTCCCAACTCTCACAACACTACTTTTTAGAATATACATCTATAATGTATACTCTGTAGTATGTGTGTATGTATGTAGGTGTATGTGTGTATGTATATAATTGCTTCATTTTTCCTTTTTAAGCTGGAAAGTTTTACTGTTGCTGAATTTGTTTTCAGTTTGTCATCGCTACTAGCCTCAGTTCCTCATATTTTCATGCTTGAAAATGAACTGCTATTTTCAGTATCAGTCCTACATCTTGTATAATGAAGATGGAAAGATATGTATTTATTTCTGCATTTATATACCATCTTTTTGTTATTAACTCAAGGGAGAATAGAATGTCTCTCCTATTTATCTCCAAAAAAACAGCCTTGTGAGGCTTGTTGAGCTGAAGGAGAGTGCTTGGCCCACAGTGAAACAGGAAGTTAGGTATGGGTCTTTCTTGATCCATATCAAATACTTTTAACAATTTTTTTGCAAACTCATTTTTCTTTTGTTATTCAATGGTCCAACCACATCTCTGTTTTCTCATTTCTGATATATGTAAAGTATGTATCATTGTTATTTTCAGTGTCTTTAGAGATGTGCTTCACAAAACACATGTTTGCATCATTTATTGTATTTCTTTAGTTCTTTCTTTAGTGCTAGTTTGTCTTTAAAAAAAGGTCTCATCATTTGGGCATGGTTTTCATTTTCTGAAAGGAGCTGTCATTTTTCTCATAGTTTCTGTGACATTGATCATCATCCATGCAGGTCACTGCTTTGACTTTACATTTCCTAGCCAGCAGAATGCACTCTGGCTGATCTTTGTCCCAGATGTGTTACAGTTAGCACGCCGGTTTCTCTTAACAGAACTTCAAATTCTGTCATTAGTTACTTGTTAAGGCCATGGAGGTGCGGGAGACAGAAGCTTGATTCTCTAATTGCATCAAGCTACCTGCATTCAGATTTTGTTCCCTGAGTTGCTTTAAGACAGGTAATGGTTAGAGTTCTAAGCAATTTAGAAGAGGTTCTGTAAGGGACTAAGTACTCGGATGGGAGACCACTAGGGATTCCAGGGCTGTAGGCTAGACTGCTAAAAAAGAAAATAATAATAATCCTAGAAGAAGGCAATGGCAAATGTTTTTGGAGCACTGCCAAAAAGCTGCATGGAAGCAATCCTCAGGAGTCAAGTCTCCTTGAGGATATCTTTTTGTATTATACTATAACTAGAATGTTTTTTTTTCCAGCAAACCTTATTCCACCGTTCACAGAATATTATCTTAACTACACTGACTTGCTGTTTTCCTTTCAAGACAGTTCGCTATTAATTATTGCATTATAAGTATATATATGCCTCATCTATTGAAATTTTTCCAAATACTTGCAGGAATCAATGTGTATATTTTTTAAAAAAATATTTTTTTATTTTTACAACAAACACAAAACATACATGAACAAACAAAAACATAAAAAGGCATAAAAAAAGCATCTTCCATTTTATACCGTGTGTCAACCAGTTACCAACTTGTTGGTGCCCCTTTCATAATCTTAAATTCTCATATCATCTATTCAAAATATACTTGTATACTTATCAATTAACAATTATTAATCATTCATAGCTAATCTATAGATTCATTTATTACAAGAAATTTTAACTTTCAATAGGATTAGTAATACATTTTCATCTATCGATTATATGTGTATATATATAATAATTAATATCAAATTTCTATTATAAAATTTCCTAATCCATTACATTACTATATTTTCTCAGTGTCATATAAAATTACTTATCTTCTTACTCTAATTTCAAATCTCAATTTAACTCATCTCTGCACATTCCATAATTTTCAATAACTTCCTCCTGCATAAGTACTTTTTAATTTTTCCAATTCTTAAAAGTTACAGTTCTAACCAGTATCAGTTACAATATCAGTAACAGTTCTAACCGGGTTACAGTTCTAACCAGATTCTTCACTACATGTTTCAACAAAAATGTCTCTAGTTTAAAATCTATATGTTACTATATTCAACCATGTATAAATTTTAGTCTAATCTCTTGAAACATTTACAATCAAATACAATTTTTAACTATATATCTCGGATTTATACTTTATTCCAGCGCTTGCATAATTTTGAGTTCACCCTTTTCATTCAATATCCCAAAATATCTAGCTGTTTATTCCTTTTTCTATATTATTGGATAAAAGAAAGCAATAATAAATGTCCTTTCAAACATTCTGCTTTTTGAAGCTTCTGTCAGTTCCATCATTGTTGTATTCCCCTCATTTTTTCTTTAGACATCTGAAGTAGTTTCTTTCAATATTGTTTTACTTCTTCTTTTTGTGCATTCTCTTAGTACGATTTTCCATTATAATCTTGTATAATCTTTTTCTCACCCTCAGTGCCAAGAACAAGTCTGTCCCTCTTCATTTATCAGTTGATTAACCCTTTTAATTCTCAGTTTATAGGCCTCACAATAATTCTGTTTAATGTTTCTGATTTCTTGTACTATTTCTTCCTTTTCCATTGATCCCGTTTTATGTTTAATTAAGTCCATTTTAGCTTTAATATCTTTTTTTCTTTTTTTTTTTTGCGGGAATTTCTGCAGCTCTTCTTCCAGTTTTTTATAGTCATCCTCAATAGTTTAAAGATCTTTTTCTGCATTGTGTTTCTCGTATAATTTATTATCTTGATAAACCTTTATTGAGTCAAAGGATTCTTTATCTTTGTTCTTGCCAAAAATAAGAAAAAAAAAAGCAAGAGGAGAAAAAAAAAAAAAGAAAAGGAGGGAAAAGACTAAGTCTCTTTAAAAAAAATCCAACTGAGGGGAGAATGGAGAGCAAAGCAGAGCTTCTAGCAGAAAGAAGAGCTACTGCCACTAATCAGGGCTCTTGTGACTAGCTCAAACTTTCCATCTTGATATTTTCAAAATCGCTTTCAACTCCACTTTCTTGTTTATAGTTACGGATGGCACCTGTATAAACATGCACATCCCACTATCTTTTTAGAAAGCGCAGGGTCTTTGAGCATGCGTCACAATAGAAGAAAAAAAGCACTATGTCGAGCCTCTAGATGGCAGTGCAACTTTCTTTCATTTACTTTCTCTTAACTCCACTTTCCCCATTTCAAAATCAAAAAGTATAAATTTCTTATAACAATAAAGAAATCTTAGTCAAAAAAAAGGCTTAAGATAAAGAGTTATTGAGTATTAAAAAGAAAAAGCCAATCCAGTTAAAAATATATTTTTTTAAGAGAAAAACATCTTGCCGATTCCACTAAAAAGGGAAAGTTGAAAAGAAAAAAAATTTCCCCCCTTTTTTTATAAGGCTCAATCTCGCCGCTTAATCCACTTTTCTTCACTTTTAAAAATCTCTTTAAGTTACTTAAGGTGTTCTCTAAGAATAGTTGAATAGTAAAAGTCCATCTCACCCAGTTGACACCCCTCTCTTCCTTCTTCCTTTGGAGCTGTCCCGGCTTTCGCAGCCATTTTGGCTGGCTCTCCTCCGCCGGCTTCAAGAGCTTCTCCCGGGATCAATCTGGGACTTGCGGCGTCCCTGAGATCCGCGGGACACGCCCTTTACGATCGCCATCTCTACGGGACGGCTTAGGTCCATCGGGACCGTCCGGGGGAGGAGATATCGGCTGTGATCCTGGGAGCCCAGGATCGCCCGCCGTATCGCCGCGACGCCAGCTCCGCCCTCTGCGGAATCAATGTGTATATTGTTTGACCTGACTCCCTTTGTCATATTCATTACCATTGTTATCTTCGCTGTTTGTCCATCATTACAAATTGACACTTTTCATCTAAATCTTTTATGAATAATGGGTGCAGTGTCTACTCTTGGACATATCTTAGGATGTTGGCCTGCTTTGAAATATCTCTGTGATGCAGGGTTTGCTTCAGTGAATAAGATAAGGAAATTGAAAAGATCTTTGGTAAGAGAAATGACAGGCCTATCTAAGAATATACTAGGACATACAGCTTTTTTTAAAGTTATATTCTGCCCTTTCAGTGGAATTCCTCCTTAAATTTATTAAAGCCACAGCCCTTTTTTCAGACATGTGTGGAAGCCTGAAAAAGTTGGGCTGTTTTAATGAACAGGACAGAAGTGCTACTCTTAACACAAAATCCAAACCACTTCCTCTGAAACAGTCTTAATAAAATTCAGTACTTAAATGTTTTGCAAGTGGACAGATGAACAGTATAAACCTAATTATATTATTCAAAAAAGCAGTAAAGATATATCTTAAAACTCATCAAAATTTATTAGTGTTTTGTTAATGTATTTGGATGGTAGTTCTAGTTTAATCTGGGCAATACTGAATGTTGCATTTCCCAAAAAGAGAAACTTACTTGGGTAGAAGTGCATAATCTGTGGCCGCATGTGCCTCCCTTCCCCAGTCTTAGATGTGGCCCTCAGAGGCCCTTCAAAAGCTCCTGCTGAATTATAAATTGTAATGTGACAGAAGTGGAAAATTACTGAATACATGACAAGTAATCATGTCTTTAACTAATCCTAATTACATTAAATACATTGAGTTTTTTAGCCTGGTTCTTCTACTTCATTGTCCTGGTTTATTACAGAAATACCAGAGGAATACACTTCTGTTCTGTGGAAACATGTCAGGATACAAAGACTAAATTCCAGAAGAAGATTGGAATTCTTGTTATGAATAGAAGAGAATATGTGTAGCTCAGGGTTGAACTGTGGAGTCCTTGGGGTTCTCTGAGCTTGGTTGTTTTCTTGCAAATGTTTCATTACCCAGCTAGGTAACATCTTCAGTGCAGGAACTCTTGTTTTCTAGTGTAAATTGCATATATGACTTCAGAGGAAGGTAGGGCAATTGGACTTGGGCAGTGCAGGATTCTAATCTAAATGAGCCACTTCATTAATTCCTAATTTTATACTAGAAAGTTAGGTTGCAAATTGTAGATCAAGTTTGGCTCTAAGAAAAGTAGTATGGAGAGATATATACTTTTTCTATCCAGTTCTTAAACATCAATATACTATTCATACCGCATTGCTATTGCATACAGTAAGAAACAAAGCGTACATATGCAACTTGTGGTTATTTAACCATGTATGTCCTAAAGTTTAGGGAGATTGTTTTCTGTTAAGATAGAGATGATTTTGTTTTCTTCATCTGAGATCTTTTTCTTAATAGATCTTAATAGTTACCTGACAAAGAAGCAAGCATCACGTATAAATATAGTTACATTTTTTTCCAAAGGTCAAGAATAGAAATCAGAGCTCTATCTTTTCAAGCAAGACATATTATAAACATGTTAGTCCATTCTCAAATTTACTAAGGCTAAGAGAGTTATCAGAGAATGGCTCTTAGATATTGAATATCAGACGAGAGAGGCCTTGTCCCAACATTGGTCCAAGTACAGTTTAACTACCGCAGGTATAAACCAGCTAGTTATATCAATTCATTGGTCTTCCCATTTCAACAAAGGTTTTTCTTAGATAGAGTAGCTTCCTTTCTATACTTTTATATAGGAGATTTAGTAGCTGGTTCCCATAGTTGGTTGAACCTGCCCTTGTGTTGATGGCTCACTTGAATCCATTCTCCATGTACTGTTACGCTTTATAGTCTCTGTAATGATACTTAAGGAAGATTCATCTTTCCTCTATTGTTACATGTTCCAAGTCAGTCTGAGGAATCTTACATTAATTTCCTTGTATCAAATAAGAAAAGCCTTATTATACATAATAAGCTGTACAAAGCTGTGAATGTGTGCAAACAACTTTTGATCTACAGTACATGAGTAACTTCTTCATATTTTTTCCATCTATCTCTGGTCATATGTGAATAAATTAGCAATTATAACATTTATACTTTAGATTATTAGATTTTTACAGTACAATTTATTTTTATATTAATTTACTGCTGTATAGACTGAGTATAAAAATTTAGAATTCACTTACAATTAATGTTGTGGTTCATTTTTCTTATCTAATTTTAAATATCAGTTTTAGTTCTCAGTCTTGGTGTTAATAAATGCAGTGATGCATTATTTTAGTTACATAAGTACATTTCACTTGCATGGCTGGATTTTATTATATTTTGTTTTTCAGTTGGCCATGACCAAGGTAATAGCTATCTATCTACTTACCTACCCACAATCCCTATAACAGCAATAAAATATAAGTGGCAAGTGATATTAAGAGTTTTAGAAGAACACAGTGGTGAGAACTTAGGATAATCGTTGAATCTCTTGAAGAATTTTTAATTGAAGCCACTATACAGTATATGTTTCTAGAAAATATCTTGCCACAATTTTTATCAGTGATATGACTCACTCTTCTGTAGGAACACATTGTGACAAGGCTGCCCTCTTATGTTCAGTGAGCTCATCTTGATTAAGACTCTGACTAGGTTCTTGTGATAGTGCTTTACTGGAAATGTATTCTGTTTTGTTTTGTTTACAATTTTCAGTCAACTTAATGAAAATGTTTTAAAGAAGATAAACTTGGGGGGGGGGGGGCTTTCATGGATAGGGTATCAGTTTGGCTCAGTCTGGAGTCCAGCCCATAGTTTATACTGGGGCACATTGTCCTTAAAGTGTTTGCTTCTACTGTTTTAGAACTAAAAGCTTCTGTAAAGCCATTACAATATTGTCTCAGCAGTTGCCCTGAACCAAACATTATCAGTTTACTAGATGTAAATAATATCCTGAATCCTAAAGAGAAAAACTAAAAGGAACCTAATGGAAGGCCCTTTACCATTCCTTGGGACAATGTAGAAGATTCCATTCCCATTTCTCACTAGTGTTCAAGAGGGTCTCCGAGTGTCTGGAAAGGCAAAAATGGATAGGGACTTCTTGCTTTTATCTCTACTTATACTAGTGAGGACCCAAGACAGTATGATTGATGCATGACATGTACATTTTAATATCATATATTGCAGCAATTAATTTAAGAAAATAGAAGGATTTCTTCTATTTTCTTTTCCCCATGTATTTTTCTTCTTAAAAATAAAGATTATGCAACTTGCGCTCCCTGACGTGTGCCAATTATCTCCTAATAGTCATGGCTAAAAGGATTAATACGTGTGTGGTGGTATGAAACTGTCACTATTAATTCATTATAGCAAAAACAATGAGCTCATGTATATTTGTAGTTCTGTTGACTTTAAGGATACTTCCTCACAAAGATTCTGTGTCACTGGGAAACAGCTTCAGAGGTCTGCAGTGCTGGAATGCCAGACTCAGTTGGAGAACAGTGAAGAATTCTACAATGCTTGGCTTATTGGTTTTAGAAGCGTCATCGTTCCATTTCCCTAACTGAGGGAACACTTCATTGCTCTTCTTAGCATTCAAGTCCTTATAAGGGGAATCCTAGCATTTTGTGAGTCTTCCAGACAAAATGAACAAGGAATTTGTCATTTTGTCCCTTCTGTGTAGTAAGGGATCAGCCAAAATGCAAAGCATTGGTCTTTTTGTTCTCGCTCGCTCTCGCTCTCATATGAAGTAGTAAGAAGGGATTTTAGTTTGTGCAAAATCTGCAAGATGGATCAGGAATTTTCCTTCCTTCTTAGAATTTCAAGTCAGCAGAAGTGAAGACAATCACAGATGGCCTTCAAAGTACATCTGAGGATTTGGGGAATGAAAACAGTAGTGACAGGGATGTATAACTTTTCTCAGTTGTACATTGTTGTGCTTAGACTGGACTGTAAGAAAAAAATCATTATACACAGATTATTAAAGTATGAATGTATGTTTATAGGTGGCCTCCTGTATGCAGTTAATGGGAAGCCTTACCCTGGAGATAGGGAGCCAGTGCAAGCATTCGTGATGAACTTTTCAACTGGAGAAATCATTGACACTTTCATTCCACTTAGAAAGGTAACACATTGTGAAGCTTGACTTGGTTTTATTAAAAATGCATGAATACTCATTTACTTTTTCTCCCCGCTTTCTTCATCCACAACATTTCAAACTTTGGTAAGAAAAATCTTAGATTACCTAGATACTTTTTTTAAAAAAATAATGTTTTATGGAATTATTCCTCTAACTCATGTAATGGAACTTTCACATTAGGTCCAGCGCAGTCCTGTGCTTACCACCAAAATGTTTAATTTAACAATGCATGGGATTTGCTGGTTCAGAAAACTATTTTGAAGGATTTATTAAAAGAGTTCAGCCCACACAAGAAACTAATATACAAGACAAAATACCACAACACCAGTTTAACAATAATGTGGCAATAGCCAATAAGATATCAGCATATGTTTTCCTTTAAAGATTTACATGAGTTCTAAGTGGTCCATTGGAATGAATCAATTATTGCATAATATGCTTCCTATAATGTGCAGTACTGACCCAGATAATGCATTGGATACTGGATTACATCTAGAGTTATCCTAAGGACTTTGGGCTATTCATGGGTGCTCGAGAGCAGTGAATTCAACAACTTTTAATTTGCCAAATTCTGAAAGCATGCTTAGTTGCTGAACAGCAAGTAGATGGATTTGCACTTTTTTGATTGCTTTTTTTAATTTCATAGTTGAATTTTCCCTGAATTAAAACAGGAGGAGGGCAAATTTAAACACATTGATGAAATAGTTACATTAATCTGTGTCTACTGAGGATCAACAAATTCCTGTGGCCAGAGAGATATGAAACACTTCTAGAAGAACTTTAAAACAAGAGAATGCCAACTAGACAGAAAAATATGGCCCAAGAGATGAAAGCTATCTGTACAGAATTCTGATTTCCTAATAGTGTATTGTAAGGCTAACCAAGCATGCATAAATACATTTGGAAATTGGAGTTTTATATCCTATTACTGGATCTTGATTTGATGTTATTGCCTTATTGTTGAGTTTTGAGTTTTATCACTAAGGCATGGTCTACATGAAAATACAGAACAGAAATTGATTAATAGCCCCATCTTGATGCTTCATGGCAGTTGAAATGCATTTTCAACAGGCCCTCTGTTTTTTTAATATATTTGCACCATAGTTCAACAAAGAAAGAGGAAATGCTTTCCCAATATGTTTCAGTGAACCATCTCATTTTCTACTTAGCTTTAAACTATACCACATACAATATCTAGCCCAGAGTTTACTCAGCACACAGTGGCTTATTGCTTCATATGGAAAGGTCTTTTATTTAATTAGGCTGCAGCCACAAAGAGACAGAGTACAGGCCAAGAAATAAATTTGATTTGTTAGCATGAGAGAAGAGAGATTTTAGCAGTGAGGGCAAGTCACTACATTGTATTTGTTTTTTCTGTTATTTTCAGCTTGTCTGTAGCTGCCACTATGCATGTAATATCAGCCTGCCATCAGATTAAAATTAATCAGTATTCTAGGTTTTCATCTGCTTTGAAAACTTAAAGCAAATGTCAAGTGCACCTTGAATTAATTCCTTTTTCCACCTGTGTGTTTAATTTCTGATTATTGAGATTAGGAAACAAACAGCATTGTTTAGTAAAAACCACAAATATCAATCTTAGTAAAAGAATGATGGCTTCAAAGTAATCTAGGATATTTTTCAGAATGGAATATCCCTGGGGCCTTGCATTTATAGTTATAAAGTATGTTTTGTTGTTTCTTCAACCATATCTCTGCTAGGCATACAAAGAATCTTTCACTGTGTACACAAATTATGATTAGATAGCACTTTCATAGTGCTTTTATCTGTAAGATTTAAAGACAAACTTTCTTTGTAAAGTAGAGAATAGTGAAATATTGTAAATCAGCAAGCAAGACCATTTTAACCCAGTGGGGTATAGATTACCATGTATGCTCTGGAAAAAGACTTCCCACAGTATAAACTTGCTATTCATATTAGTGCAAGGAGCCACATTTGGTCTGTTACCATCCCCCAGAGGGTCCTCCAGAGTGACTGAGGCCAAGAATTCTGGCTTTGTGTATGTATGGCTATGTGTTTGAGGAGACTGAGAAATAAAATGTGTGCTATAACCCTTACAGACCCTTAAGGCACCAATTCCAACCCCCCCCCCGCCAAAACAAACTCCCCAACCCTCATCATGCCAAGGGAAGTCATGCCACATTGCCAAGGGAATTGGAGCACTGCTGGTGTATGCAGAGGTTTCTTCTACTCCATAAATGTTGTTAGACTTTCTCCATATTTGCACACATGTTAAAGTTCAAACACTACTTGTCAGATGCCTGTAATTCTACATCTCAAGGTACTGAATAAATAATTTCCAGTTTCTTCCCTATTTTAATATGTTGACTATTTACTTTCACAGAATTTTGAGATGCCACATGACATTGTTGCTTCAGAAGGCAGAACAGTATATGTTGGAGATGCTCATGCCAACACAGTGTGGAAATTCACATCCACAGAAAGTAAGATATTTTTGCCTTAGACCATTAAAAGCATTAATATTTCCATTTTAAAAGATGATATTCTTAATACTTAATACTTCTGTACATTCCATCTTAATATGTGGACTAAGGTTTTTTGAAAATCGGTTATAACGCCATTTGATATATTAATAAGGAGGACAAAGGATTTCTGTTCTTCCAGTTCAGTCTAAGGGAACAATCTAATTTGGATAGTTCTAATCACTTATATGGATTTTCCTCCCAACGTTAATCAGAATATTTCTCAGTGCCTGGTATTGATTGATATTATATTTACTATGTTCAGAAATTTAACTATTTTAAGTATTCACAAATTGATGTTACACTCTGTATAATATCTTGGATTTTTTTTTCTCAGAGCCAAAAGTATTAAAAATATTTGAGTAGAAGAAAAAAACCTAACCATGCAGTTACTATAGTTAAAATGTTAATTTTAACTATATTTGGAACTTAATTTGGAAATTAGTTTTATTTAAATACTTGTAAGCATTTTAGACATTATATTTACAGGTGGCCCTCATTCATAGTTTCATTATCCATGTTTTTAGAGGCCAGATTTCAGTATATGTGTAAAGGGTTTTGCATATCCCTGATTTTTATTTTGACTTTGTTAGTTTATTTAGTAAATTGATACAGCCACCCATCTCATATATGTGACTCTGAGTGGAATACAAAGTTAAAAACACAAAACAATACCAAAAAAACAAAGAACATTAAAATATATTAAAAACAATAAAAGCCATTAAAAAGAAACATAATCTGTGGAAGAGCACGCTTAATTTCTTTCACAGTATAGCCACTTTGCAGGCTCCATACCCATGTTACCAGATCACTAGGCAAGATGGCAAAGCCATGGCTTCAGGCCCTTCTGGAAAGCCAGCTGTGAGATTTGCCCCGTTCGACAGAGAAACTCTCGTGACACGTGTGGTTCACAAAGAAGGTTTACTCATGCGTAACGTAGTAGTCACAAGCAAAGCCAGGACTGGCTTGGTACAATTGCATCACTTGTTATATTCCCCCCTTCCCGCGCTTTTTCCCGCCTCGTGATCGCGTTGCGGCTGTGGGCAATTAGGCCCCCCAATGTCCCCCCTGATCGTTCATGATGGCAGGGTCGGTCAGAGTCCATTGTCCTTGATTGCCAGTCCCCCTCCGGCTGGGTTGGCCCCTCCCTGCTACGTGCAGACCCGCGGGTTCTGTGCTGCGTTGCGATCTTGTTTCGCTGCCCTGCGGCCCCGTTCCTTGCTTGCTCGCGCCGTTATCAGTTCGTAATTAAAAGCTTCCGCTGCGGTTTTCCTGTTTAGCTGGCCGCAGGTGGCTCGTTAATTAGCGGCGCTTTCGGTTCCTCTTTTCCCCGCTAGCTACCGCCGGTGGATTCCGCGTGGTCTGGTTGCGAGCTTCCCTGCAGCCCCGTGCTTCCCTGAAACCTCGTGCTGACCGAACCTGACACCAGCAAGGTCAGAGCCAATCTGACCTCAGGGGAAATGATATTCCAAATGGCACGTGCCACAACAGAAAAGGCTCTCCTCCCAGGTCCTGTCAGGTGACATTCCTTTGTGGACAGGACCCGCACCGTGCCCTTCCTGATGGGATGGGTAGATGTGGCGGTCCCTCAAATAACCCCACCCATGCCATGTAGGGCTTTAGAGGTCACTATCAGCACCTTGAAATGAACCCAGAAACAAGCCAATGTAGCTCACAGAGCAGAGGTATAACATGTGCCAATCTAATGCTCCTGTAACTGCCCACACTGTTGCTCCGTGGGGTTTCTTGTGGCAGCTGGCCACCTCCTTCTCCTAAAAAAAATTGGTTGGCTGTTAATGGAGAGTCACCCCCCTCACATCAAGTGGCTTATGCTGGCTTCTCAGCTCCATGCAGCAGTTTCTCAACTTCAAAAGAAAAGTCTCTTAATAATGCCACTGGCACTCAGTACTGCCCACATATTGCTCATGGAGATCTCTTGATTTGTGCTGCTCAGAACCTGCTGTGGGCTCAACTTTTGGTACCATGACCCATAATACCATTCTGGGTTGGTTCATGCTTGGATTTCCAAATTCTAAAGGTGATGCCAGGGGATTAGGGCTCTGCCTCTAGGCAGTTGTATTTACAGGCTCCTAAAACTCTCTTTTCCCAGGCTTAAGGTGCTTCTGAAGTCCCTATTGGATTTTTTTTAAAAGTTATTGTTGTTTTGGCCATGCAGTCATGTTTTTAACTGTAATTTTAAATTATGTATTTGAAATATTATAAGCTGTCCAGAGACTTTTTGGAGGTAGGTAGTCTTAAATATCCAATAATTTTTTGTTCCCTATGTTTCTCAGCAGCCCTATGAAACTACTGTGAATTATAATCTGGTTGACACCCAGCTATAGTCTTTTCAGTGAATGTTGATGAAGAAAAGTAATGTTTTGAACCATCAGAGCTAGACTGAGTAAGGGTGAATAAACTTGTAATCAGATCCAAACAAGACCAACGGGGATTGTCACTTTTGCTCTTTTAGAGATTCACCAAGATGATTTGCAATATTAAATGCTGTGTTGCCGTGCCTGGCTTTATTATCTTGTTAAAGAGATCTCTTCATCCCAGGTTGTTCCTTAGCATCTGGCATACAGTGTCCATTGACAAGCCAGCCGAGAATCATAGTCACTCCACTGTGCAAATGGTTTCATTTTCATTTTCCTGTGCCATTTTCACATCTTGTTAACCTAAATAAGTTGTTCCCACTGGAATATTTGCTGTCGCTTGGTCATTGAAGTTGGCACTTGTTCTTGGCTGAAAGTGTCTCCAATCAGTCTCTGTGCTTAAAGCCATCAAGAGATAATTCTGTTGTAGATTCTTTTTTTTTTTCTATTTTCTATTTGTAAAGCATAATAAAACAACAAAGTAAAGAAATTTAAAACCAGAAATAGGTAAGAATGAATGGACTAAAAGGATTCCTAGATCACAATTTTTGTGATTGTTATAAATCACCTGCTAACCTATTACATGCCAAAGTATAAATGTTTTGTGCTGATATTTTGGGCTTATATTGCAGATTTCCTGGGTAGAAACCTTTCGGTTTTTTTTTTTTTTTTAAAGAAATGTACTACTTACTGTATACTACTTAGAGAATAACCCCTGCTATTCTTCTGAGTTGCTGTGCATTTGTATACTTGCAACATCAATTTTGCATCACAACTGGTGACTGTTACTGGTTCAATGAATCAAAGACATCACAGTGCCTCAAAAGCTATTTCTGTGTTTCAGAAATGGAACATCGGTCTGTTAAAAAGGCTGGGATTGAAATACAAGAAATAAAAGGTTAGTCTTCTTTTCTGCCATTTAGGTTCAAAGGAAGGTGATGGTTTGGGTACATAAAAGGAAGTTACAGGAAAGATAGTCAATAACTATTTTCCATGGCTACAGAAACTAGGGGCAAAAATAATGGGTATAAATAGCAGCTACCTAGATTTCATTTAAGTATAACAAAAAACTTCCTAATGGTAAGATCTGTACGAAGTGAAATAGCAGAGCTTTGGAGGTTGTGCGTTCTCCATTCCTGGAGATTTTTGAAGAGTCTGTATAGCTACCTCCCATGGATGGTTTAATTGGCTTCTCCGCACACTGCTAAGGATTAGACTAGATTATTCTTGCAAAATGACAGATCTATGATTATATAGATGGTTGTCTGGAAAATACTTGTCCACATGAATTAAAAGGATATAACTTGACACAAATAAAAAGGTTATTCTTAAATGTTAAATAGTATGATCAGCTTCTTTTAGGCAATAAGTTCCAGCTACTGATAGGAACTAAGTGTTCCTAGTGCAGAACTTGTGACAGTGGCAGAATGGAGTAGGATGAATTATAAGGAGGAGAAATATTAAGAGAATAATCCTTCTTTTATTTCTAAGATCCTTCTGAAATTTGTGTTACATATAATTTACAGTACTTTGAAAAATAGCTGCAAAAAAGTGATTTTGTCATTGGAAAGGATCCAATATAAAGTAATAACAGGTCAATTGGTCTTAAAAACAAAATTTGAATAGAATAGGGTGGGTGAATATTCATCCTCTTTCTCTTCCATCAGTTTTGGTCCTTTTGGACTGGCCACAAACATACTACAGGATCAAACATAGCAAACCATACCTGCTATGACAGCAAAAGCCACCTCCAGTGTACAGCAGAGTTATCACACCAAATTGAAGACTGTCAGTGGGATTCTTGCTTGTCACATTGAACTTACTGAGCACTATAGAGCTCATTCTACGTGCAGGATTGATGAGGGGCACACTTTATAAATGGATTGTGAGGATAAATAAGCAGGGTTTCATTTTGCGCACAAAGAATGCATTTTGAGAAATAAATTTCTCCCTGTTTAGTGAGCCTTGGTTATAAATCCATCATGTACTGTATCTACCGAAAACAATTACAGAAATTTCCAGCAATTACATGATGCACATGAGATGAATTGCAAACAATTGATTGCACTGGCATTAATTCTGATTTTCTATTAGGAAGTTATCATATTTGTCCTCTTCAAGGGTTGTGTTGTGTTGCTTTGTTTTGTTTTTGGGTGGGGGCGTGGCAGACAACCTTGCAGCACAAGTATCTTAAAGTTGGTATTTAAAAGTGGCAGTATATGTTCTGCAGTAAACTATTATATTGCTGTAGATTCTGCGTGGATCAAAAGAGTTAATCTGTGTTAAATCTCTTCTTTCCTGTCAAAAAGCAGAGGCAATTATAGAAGGCACACTGATAAAGAAACCCACATCAAAAGAATTGTTAAAGAAAGAAGAAAGGCATCAAGTTGTCCAGCAGGCTAGCAGTTCCGTTTCTTTTGTTCTTATTACAACACTTCTAACTATTCCAATAGTTGTCCTCTTGACAATTGCCATATTTATTTGGTGGAGAAAGACAAGAATCTATGGAGGTAATTAGTCTGTGTTTAACCTGGTAACAACCAGTTTTTGATATCAAAGCCTTTCTGGAAATAACATAGTAAAACTGAGAATGCTTATTTCCCACTGCTGTATCATAGTCAATTTCTGGTAATGGAACTGACTTCAAAAATGCACATCACCATATATATCTTTGTCTTGTCAAATCAGTACATATTTTAACATTTTTGTTATGTTCCGTTCAGCTTGCAATAAGGATGAATATTCTTGTAGTATCAGGGATTAGATATTACTTTGAGTTTATAGTTCTGCTTATCCTGAAAGGGAATATGTATGTCTACATGCATAAAAAGGATCGTTAAAGAGGTCTTGCTGTTTTGTTTAGGTTTCCCTAAACAAGACATGGTGGAAACGCCCAGCTCCTTTGGGTGTTTCCACTGTATTCTGTAGAACCTGTTCTGACATTGATTCTGTGTCTGCCAAATAGCTCTACTTTCTGTTTTTAACCTCTTGTAAGATAGTGCTTGCAATGCTCCAAAAATTATGGCAGCAGTTAATTTGTGTGCTGTAAAAATACACACAGCAGCATCAAAGGTAAAAGCAAACTGTTAAAACCTGTTCCCTAGCCAGTTCTATAATTGTCAATGCAATTATTAAATGACCATTCTCAGAAAAGAATTGCATTTGTGGACAAATGCCTCTTGAAACTTCATACCAGTTCTTCAAGGAAAGACAGCTTCAGGGAGGTGACATTGGGGTGAGTGCGGGTGGTGGTCAATTCATCCTTGCAGGAGGGGGTGTTCCTGAAGCCTTTTAAGGAGGCCCTGGTCTGCCGCTTCCTCAAGAAACCATTGCTAGATCCTACCCTTCTGGACAATTTTTGCCAGTTTCCCACCTTCCCTCTTTAGAAAAGGTGGTGGAAAAGGTGGTCACGTGACAGCTTCAGAGGATCCTGGAGGAAATGGATTATCTGGATCCCTATCAGTCAGGATTCAGCCCCGGTTATGGGACAGAAACAGCATTGGTCACACTTTTGGATGATCTCTGGCAAGAGCGGGATGGGGGTAGTGTGGCCATCCTTGCTCTTCTTGACCTCTCGGTGGCTTTCGATACCATTGACTGTGGTATCCTTTTGGGTCAGCTGCCGGAATTGGGGCTGGGGCACAATTCTGTACTGGTTCAGCTCTTTTTTCGAAGGCCAATCCCAATTGGTGTTGATAGGGGGCGAGAGGTCCAACCCGCAGCCCCTACTTTGTGGGATGCCTCAGGGTTTGGTGCTCTCACTGTTCCTATTTAACATCTACATGAAACCATTGGGTGAGATCATCGGGCACCATGGGATGAGGTATCATCAGTATGCTGATGATACTCAATTATATATCTCCATCCCAGGTGACCTAAGTGATGCTGTGGCTACCCTCTCATGGTACCTGGAGGCTGTAGGTGTCAGGTTCAACCCAAGAACAACGAAACAGTATAGTCCAGTGTAGTTCCTTTATTGCTTACACACTGTAGACAGAATCTCATCAGACTAAACCTATCCTAAAGCTACTAGCAGATATACCCTGTAAGTGTCTAGGGAGGGGCTAGCCTCAGCTGCTGCTTCTCATGGTCCTGCTGTGGGCTGAGAAAATGCTTACCTTGCCCCTTCCTCTGGAATGCACCCTCTCCCTCCTGATAGCCTTGATCTCTCATACCAATGTCTTCCTCGCCTATGCCTTCCATTACAGTAGGGGTCTGGATGGGGACAACAGGCTTCAACTGAACCTTGGTAAGACAGAGTGGCTGTGGGTACAGGGAGCCTCAAGATCTAGGAGTTTATCATCTTTGATCTTGATGGGGTTGCACTACCCCAAACAGAACTGGTACATAATCTGGGGGTCATCCTAGACTCACAACTCCTGTTTGAAGAGCAGGTAGCAGTTGTTGCTAGGAGGGCCTTTTCGCAACTTCGTATTGTGTACCAGTTACACCCCCTTCCTGGATTGGGAAGCTCTCCACACAGTCACTCATGCCCTGGTCACCTCCCAGTTGGATTACTGCATTATGCTGTACATGGGGCTTCCCTTGAAGAGTATCTGGAAGCTACAGCTGGCACAAAATGCAGCAACACAGTTTTGAATGCCCCCAGGGAGGCACATCTAACACCTCTGTTATGCGAGCTGCATTGGTTCTTCTGGGTCCAATTCCTTTAAGCCCTTCATGGCACAGGACCAGATTATCTTAAGAGCTGTCTCACTCCCGTTATATCAGCCTGCCCCACTCGATCTGGCAGAAGGGGCATGTTGTGGACCACACCAGTCAAGGAATTTCAACAGGGTCTAGGAAGAGGGCCTTTTCTGCCGTGGCCCGCGCTCTGTGGAACAACTTATCACCCAACGTGTGGTGTGCCCCCACTCTCATGGCCTTCAGGAAGAATGTGAAATCTTGGCCTAGGGGCCTGATGGGGGCTCACATTGTTGGAATTGGCTCATGGGGTAATTGATTCTGCCCCCCGCATCATCTTGAATTTTATAGTTGTCTTATGTACAGTATATAGTCTTTTTATCTAGTATGATCTTTTTTAGCTAATTTAATGTGGATTTTTTTTTTACTGTTTTTATGTTTGATTTTAATTGTGAGCCACCTTTAGTCATCCTTTGGGGGAGATGGGCGGTATATAAATTTAATAATAATAAAATAAATAAATAAAGGGATGAAAGCAAATAAGATGCCTAACCCTCTCCTCTCATTGCCTTTATTAGGGTCCCAAATCCCTTTTCTTCCCGTGTTCTCCTGTAGGCCCCACAGCCCCATTAATTGATGTCAAAATTCAGCATCACAGTTTATTTCCAAATGTAACCTGTCAGTGTTTCTTTTGAAGCTTTAAATTTCAGAATTGGGTGGATGATCAGTACCAAAAACACACCCTTTGTCTTCTTTATGCCCAATTTTTTGAGTGTATTTCTCCTCCCAAACATCTATAATGTACATATATAACCCTTGGCTTGAAAATGATTACCGCCCCCTCCCCACCCCTGAACATACAAAATCCTTTCAGTAGTACTGTTAGTGTAATTTTTATGAGGAAAGTCATACTTTATGCAAGAAACATTCTGTAACCAAGATATACCTTAAGAAGAGCTTGAATTCATAAATGCTATATGCAGTTTTCTCTCCAAGTGTGAGATTTTTCAGAAAGAAATATTTAAGTATCTGAAGTAGTATGAAAGCTTATTAATAGTAGAATGAATACCATGTTATGAAAACCAGCTTTATTTTGTTAAGTTTGAAAGTGTGTGTGTGAGAGAGACAAAGATGAATATGAATTATGGGGTGTCTATTATAAAAGGAAATTAAAACAATATATATTGTTTCAACTTCTTAGTTGACTTTGATATTTTTCAGGGGCACCAGAAAAAAAAATCTGTTCATCAGAAAATCTGTTGTTTAAATTTAGCTTGATAAGTAAAATACACTTCAAGGAATCAGTGGCAGAATAGAATCATTTGTAAGTCACAGACCTAATGGTAATACTCCACTATATAGTTTTTTTTTCTCTCTGTCTTCCATGTTTTGCTTCATGTAATTTCACTTCAGAATTCTTGCTCCTAATTTATATATATGTCTCATTCTTATAGCTGATGCTGATCATAAGTTTGATTCAAGCTCAGGTAGAATTCTGGGCAGATTTAGAGGTGAGTAAAGGAAAAGATCTAAAAGTTAAATGATACTTCCCTTGCACGCTCTCTTGTATGCATTGTTTTTCCTCTGGTAATGAATCCAGCAGTTGCTCCTGATAAGAAAGCTATAATGATGTTGGCGAGTCATCTACTTATATACCAGAGAAAGCCTTTGGAAACTGATTTCTTAGAGTATGATGGAGAACCCAGACAAAGAAAAGAAAGGACTAGAAATTGATCTCTCTTACTCAGTTGCCTTTTATCTAAAAATGAAGAAAAATATTGGCTGCAGTGGTTTCTGTCAACCTAAATTCAAAATATCCCTGAGCTAATTTTAAATAAAGAGGGGCAAAGGGTTAGAGGGAAGAATGAGAAGAAAGCAGAGCCTGTTATACCTTGAAGCCCAAACCCTGCTTTGTGCCTGTATCGTGTCTCACTTGACAGGAAGTAAAAGAGGAAGAAGGGATAGGTTGCCTTTGGTTGGGAGATCAGAGGACAGTTCTATTTCTTTTATGGTGTTCCTTGATGTTGACCACAGCAGGCTCTCCAAGAAAGAGTTGTTAAGCTAACAAAGTTGAAACCTGAATAACCAGAATAATAATGTGTAGAAACTAACATGTCTGCATGGTAACAACATGAACCACATCCTAAAGTTGATTTCCATTGCAGGAAAAGGAAGCGGAGGCCTCAATCTTGGGAATTTCTTTGCCAGCCGTGCAGGCTACAGTCGAAAAGGGTTTGACAGACTTAGTACCGAAGGGAGCGATCAGGAAAAAGAAGAGGATGCCACAGATTCAGAAGAGGAAGATCCCATTCCTCAGCCTCCAGCGATACCCTCATCTTCTTCCTGAAACTGGCCTTTGATTGCTACACTGTCTGAGTCTACAAAGATTGCCAGATTTAGCACGTTTTAAGATTTTACGTATTTAATTGTAAACTGTACTAGTCCTTTGTGAGGCTGTACACAGTTTTATTTTTGTTTCTGTTTTTCCCTTCCCTCCCCTTTTGCTTCAGTTCAGTTTTGGAGTGTGAGCATTTCATATCAGTGCCATTGTTTTATGTGAACCTTTTAATAAAGCAGGGCAATCCCACTTTAATTGCAGTAATGCTTTTAAAATAGTAATATTTGCTCATTTCAGTTAGGGACCTTCTCTATATTTGTAAATAAGTCCCAGCCTCAGCTTTAAAAATACTTTTGGTTTTCAGTTTTTCTTTGGTGCCTTTTCACTTTCGATGCCCTTAATCTATCACAGAACAGAGAGGATACAGTGCCACATGAAGCAGAGCCACTAAATCCCCTATTTTTTAAGAAAATCACTAGTATTCTGTTACTCTAAGGGAAAGATTTTAAAAGTCTCTATTTATAATTGGGCTTTTTTTCCTCCTCCTCCTTCTTGCTCAGACTTTGTGTGTTTCCAGGATGTCTTATTTTTAGATGGCTACACTGTTAGAACACTATTTTCAGAAGCTGAATGTAACTTGTGTAATAAAGTGTTCGCAGAGCATTAGCTGTCAAAGTGGAATTTTTAACTTTGGGGTGAAGGGGAACTGGCTTTGGAAACAGCCCTGTTAAACCACCACCAATCCCCAAAGAAGGGACAAAGCAGCTTAACAAAACACACCAACTGAAAAGACGACTCAAGGGTTATTTTGTATGAAAGAAGATGCTTTGTTAAGGAGTGCTTTTTTAAAGAGAAAAAAAACAAATCAAAAAGTTAAAATTTCATTACCTGTATAAATCCATGCTGTTGGGTTTTTTTTTTTAAAGAAAAAAAAATCTGGCCTGTATATCGAAACTCCAGGGCACATACCAAAATAAAACATTGCTGGAACTAACAGGAAACCTGTGTGTCAACTTGCATCAGAACTGTTTTTGTTCCTGTATCTTTCCTCAGTTATATGGTATAGTCCTGGTTATCATAATAGCTTGGTTTTAAAATCTGCCATTTTAAAGCTCTTTTGAATGCTCAAAATATTTAATAGATATATATTCCAATAGTTAAGACAGCAACCAATATTCTTCATATTGCATATGGGCTAAAGAAGGGAGGAAAAGGATACCAAAAAGGGAATTCATGACAAATGTACTTTTTGAAGTAGGGCTTCCTGAATAAGACATAATTTCTAGGCAGGTCTACTCAGGAACAAGTCTCATTGTGTGAGCAAATAACAATAACCTTTCTCATACAGTCCCAGTTCATCTCACTACTGAAAAAATGTGTATGTATTGGTGCATGATTAATATATCCTGTAAATGTATCATACATAAGTTGTGTGCTTCTACAGAACCCAGTTAGAGAACTAGAACTAAGAAGTAAGTTGGAAGTTCCCATGTTTTAATTTGTTCTTTTTCAACACCACAACTGTAACTTCAGAAATGTTTTCCATTTTTTCTCTGAAGAGGCATATACCTATTTTTTCATTTGTTAATGTTTGTTGTGCTGCTTTTTTAGGTTGGCATGACTACTACTGAAATAATCTTTCCATACAGGCGTTTATGTGGCTTGGCAAATGCTACCTTGTAGTCACATTGCCACTAGGCTGAGTGAAGTCTTGTATTGCAGGCTTAATATGGGCTTTCTGCTTTGATCACATGAGCATTATGTAATATGCGTTGCTTTAGCTTTTGACTACGAACCACTATGCCTTTTTATGTACTGATGGCTCCAATGATAGTCCTGCATCCATCTTGTAGGCTAGGCTCCATTTCAAGTTCCTCATCAGGTTTCTCTGACCAACACCAGTATAGACTTTTCTTTTGTATTTTAAATTTTAAGAAATTTTTTAAAATCCTCTTCTTTTTCGAAAAGTTCAGGCCACATCTGTTTTAACAAGGGAACAGTGGGATCCCATGCAGAATCCTCCATATCATCCAAAAAGAAAGTAGACCTAATTCTGCAACATTTCCATCTTTGCTGTGGGCTGCATTACTATCAATACGAATTTCAAGAGCAGCCATGTTTAAAAATATATTGCCTGAAAAATGGTGATATCTTTTTACATGCATATATGCAGATCCATTGTTCATAATATTACATGCATATTATGTGATTATATGCAGATCTGTTGTTCCTGATATTTGAAAATGAGTTCCTTGATGCAATTCAAACAAAGGTGAAACCAAAATATCCTGACAAAATTGTAACAAAAAGAGATTTGTTCATTGTTACTCCCTATCTTTGTGAAACTAACGTTATACAAAGAGAAAAATTGGAAAAAGAGAGTAAATAAGCTCCTTGGGAGTGGAGCCAAAAATGTGCAGAATATTAGAATCGTCCCAGCCTTTCCCCCTTTTTTTGTTTCAGAACCTTTATCAAAGTCTATACAACTTTCACAAATGTTTTATTTGGCCACTCTGCATACTTTTAGCCAAAAACAAAATAAATGAACATCACTGGATTATATAAGGTACTATTGCTGCCATGTGAATAATGATGTGCAAGATACTGCCACAACATAGTGACCAACCTACCCACCCCGTCCCAAAAAACCCCGTTAATATCGAACTATGGACAGTCTCAAAGCACCAGACTTTCTCAAAGCATCTTCAGCCGGAATCTTAGTGACAAATAGGAAAGATGGAGTCATCTTGCTGGAACAGGAGGAGGAGTCTTGACAGCAGTGGAGATTGCTATAGAAAGGAAGTGGCAGCTGCAGTAAACCAATACATTGTTATGCATTGCTCAAGTGTAACACTTTTCATTATGTCTAATATCTGTGCTATGAAACCTGATCAGATTATCTTGAAAGGCTGATGGATACAATCCAGAGTCTGAAATCAACTAGGAGCCCATCCTTTATCTGCAGAGCAGATAAGGCCCAATGCGACACAGGCACGCATGCCAACCTAAGCACCATGCAGTTACCTGAAGGTGTTCTAATTATGTGGAATTACCATCCCAATTAAACAGCTGTCCTTGCCATCAAATATCATTAGGTGGAAATTGGTTCCCTGGGAGGCATCTTGATTAAGTAGTGTTTTCCAATTAAGCAGTGCACTATAGTAGTTAATCAGAATTTATAGATCAATGTGGTATATTGGAGTAGCATGGTATAGTGACTATATAGTTCCTCCACCCCCATCCTACCTCTCCTAGCTTGATTTATGAGTGTTCCTTAGGCCATGATGCCTAGTTATCACTTCTAATACTAGTTCCTGCAACCCAAGATCAGGGTGGCAAACATGCTAGTTATAAAAGGTGCAAGACAAATGAAAGCTTTAGCTTTACATCTGAAAACAGAGTTCCTTGGAAGTTTGATGCTATACACAATGAAATGTCAAGATTAATCCAAGTTTCCTCTTTCTTACTATAACTGCAGTACTTGCCTGATTATAGCAGCAGGATTTGGAGATGAGAGAGCACTGATTTCTGTTGTGATTAAAGATATCTTAATGATGAAATAAGAATTTAATAAAATACAGAATCTTCTGCATTACATTGGAGGAGCTAGTAGAGTTTTCCATCAGATCAATAGTCTCAATCCCTCTCCCCATCTGATGACTTGCGGTAGGCCATGGGAAGGCTATACAACCCATGTAGACTTTACCCTTCAAAGTCTGATCCATAAGCAAGTAAATTAGAGATGGGCAATTTTTGTAGCCAAAGATGATAAACAGCAGACAAGGCAATGAAACGAAGTGGGTGAGAACATATATAAGGAAGGTTAAGAATTTTGGTTGATTTCTTTTTGAAAAATGGTGCTAAAGTTATTTTAGGTTTGCATCTATATTTTTTTTATTTCCCTTCTCAAAATGGTGAGCAACTGAAATTCAGCCCTGCAGAATAAGCTTTAAAGCTGAGGAAAAGTTTTCCCGGGTCACAGGTTCCTTATTCCAGTATAACCTTTTAAAGCAAGGTTTAAAAGGTTGGGTAAGAAATAAAACAGCAACATTCAGCGTATTTAAGGTATGTACTTAATGAAATTACTTTTTTCAGGCCTTACACTTGCAGTTTAATCTAAGCTAGAATTTGGCACCCCATGTGCCTAGAACTGCCTCCGTGGTACTTGCCATGACCTCTGCTCCTCTTGGTTTGTTACATTAAAAATAAATTAAAAAATTGTAACTGCTGCCACACTGCAAAGCACATGCTTTACCTTCACAAATGCCTGTCATAGCCTTCCTGCCCCCATAGATCCAAAAAGCAAAAATTAATAAAACAATAACATAAAAATAAACAGGAAAGGGTGGCATAGCGCTTTGTTTGAAAATATGCTTATATTTTAAGCATATAAACTTACCCAGAAAACTTAAACTGGGTAAGAGGGAGAATCCTTCAAGAATGGGGACTAGAGGCAGGTCCTTCTTCCAAATCTGTTGTTTGTCACTAGTCATGTCCTACATGACAGCCATTCTCTAAACAGGTAAGTCTAGGGAGAATTTTTTTTAATTGAATGGAAGTACTGCTCAAAATACAAACATAACAGCCCAAATTGTGGCAGAACATGCAACTAGGATGTTGGAAAAACTCATCTAGGTCACTTAGCTGCTGTGAACCTCACAGTAAGATAATCTGGTGGGTGGGAGTTGGTTGTGCTACCCTTAGGCACCCCAATCAGAGATCTGAATTATGCACGGAATAGGTATGGTCCGTATCTCATAATCAATGGCAGCTTTTTACCAATCTTAGGATTATCTTTATGCTATAGTAATGGTTAAGATTGTAGTGATACTACACGCTGCACACACTTGATTTCAGCCAAAAGGCCAAGAAGCCCTGAGAATCAGTGAATGCTTGACACCTAGTGGTTAAGAAGGCAAAGAATAACATATTTTGCCCTGAAGACTGAATGAAGTGTTATCGGTCATACTAATTCTACCAAAGTCAAATAAAAAATATCTTGTTTTTTGTAATTTATATTACAATGATGCATCAGGAACTTGATTGCTAATCGGTTATGCATTTAACTGTTCAACAATTTATATAAATAGTATAAGCTTTATATGCTTGCTTATATGCAAGAGACCCAAATTAGTGCAGGCCATTGTGTCTTTTTCCCCCAAACTGTTCAGCCATAAACTCTGGTAAGACACAATTTATTAGGCCTACTTGTATATTTACAACTCCCAGCAGCCCCAGCCAACATGGCTAAAGACAGAAAATGAAGGGAGTTTTACACCAGGCGATCTTCATCCCAACTGATAATATAATTGGTGATATTAATCTACATGAAAAAGTTAGTCCTTCATACTGAAAGACTCAGCTCTTAGAATTTTAATCCAAACAGATTACTATGTATTATAAATTTGTGCTAAGATGAACATTGCATTAGGTAAAAACAGTTGTGTGCCATAGAGAGTTTATTCTAGCCGACTGAGTTATTATTTATTCTAGTGACTTAAGAAATGCAGGTAGTTCAAAAATGTGCTTCTTGGAAATTTAAATTTTGCTACTGCTACTCGTAATTATAATGGGAAAGATGCTGCTCCCAGAACTGCACAATTGACTCAAAGGCATTTGCTGACTAGTATGGGCGATGAACGTATTTTGGCTGAGATTTTTCAAGCTGTGAACCCCGAGCATTCTGTGAGAACTTGATGGGGTTCTGTGACTAAGGGTGAAAAGAAAAGAAAGTTCACTCAAATGTAGAGTGAAGAGCCTTGCCACTTGATCAGAGTTCTGGAATTTTTTATTTGTATGTATGTATGTATGTATGTATGTATGCATCTGCCCAGAGTCGTTTAATGAGATAGGCGGTGACAAATTTTACACACATACACACACAATATCCCTTCTGTATTTCCAATATAGAAAAAAAGCTCTTGGTAACTTTTGAACTACTGTAGAAACTGGCTTCCTTCTAAAACATGAGGAATTATCTGTCTCCAGTCTCAGACATTGATGATCAGAAATCACACAGCAGGACAGTGGCATCAAAGCAGAGAAGCAATGTCAGAACAAGACCTGAGCCATAGAAAATTACTTCTAAGTGAGAGAGTACGCCCATGAGAGTCTACAGATAACTGAATATTCATTAATACAAATACTCCCTAGAAACAGAAAAGCTAAAACTCAGTGTGAACTTTTAACTACAACTCCCCTCCTATTTTCTATGGAGGATTTATTTTTGTATAGACCCTTCACCTATAGTCTGAAATTATACAGTTAAGATGTAGAACCAGTGCAACTATTAGATAATACATGGCTGTATGTCTTCCATTTTCCTTAAGACATTTACATAGAGGCTCTAAGGCAGTGTTTCTCAACCTTGGCAACTTGGCAACTTGAAGCTGGCTGGGGAATTCTGGGAGTTGAAGTCCACACATTTTCAAGTGAAAAACATGGTGCTTCTTGAAATATAGGTCTGAATGACAGAATCACATTTTGGTGTTGTTTTTCCATGGAAAGTATTTTTTTTTTAATTATGAAATGGACTTTTGCTTAAAGAAATGGATTTGGAACATGGAATGAATTTGCAAGCAATTGCTTACTGCACTGGCTCTTTTCCTTTCAAATTAAGACAACTAAAACTCCTCTTGCATTCTTTATCAGGCTTGGAAAGGACTGAAAGCAAGGATTAGTTTTATATTTCAATTGTTATTTATGTAATGGATTGAAATGTTCCAGATAATTTTCCTGAACTATTTTGGAATGCTTGCTTAGCTCAGAAAACAAGCCGGGAGGAGTTCTCAGAATGTTTTGTCCTAAGTTTGTGAATCTTTGGCTTGGACCTGAATGCATCAATTAGGAAAATAGTTTTAATATGCTTTGGCTTGATCTGAACTTCCCTCTTCTTTGCCCTTATCCTTTTACTGATCTGATTCAGCTATTTTTTAAACTGGAGGGAAGTACACCAAATCACCAAATTCAGACACACTGGTGTGTTTGGGGGAGGGGGGGGTTATATGTTCTGCTAGGAATCTTTAAATACTGATCTATATTTTTCAAAGGAACTTACCAATATTTTTATCCCTTGGTGGTCCTGGACAGAATTTGCAGAGTTACCATTTCTGAGCAAGTTTCAGAAGAATAGTTTGAAATATGGGTATGTGTGTTTGTAGCAGCTGAGCCTAAAACAGCCCAGTGAATAGGAAATTAAACAAAGACTGAGTCACTTGCATGAAGCCTATACCATATTTTATGGTAATGATGCCTATACCATATTTTATTCAGGTTGCCTAATTCTAAAAAGACCTACAATCTTCAGACCGTTGCTTGGGATTCAAAGTAACTGATTCGGTACAGTTTGGGTCTGTAAATTCCAGGTGTGTGGTACTTTTACACTCTGAAAAAAGGTCCTTCCTCAGGAGGGATTCACCCTGGGCAGGACTAGGAGGTCCTTTTGCACAGAATACTTCTGTTCTGCTCTGCTCTACTCTGCTCTGTGGATGTTTCAGATGAACCAATATAGTCCTGGTCAACCACAATAGCACTTTGCCAAACATAGCTGCTATCTGCAAAAGACAGAGGACCTTCATTAAAGGTACGTTTATCCAATCATAAGTATTGATAGAAATTGCACTGACCATCTTTCAGCTTGGCAGTAAGGATGATAAATGTCTGCAAAATACAAAAAACTAAAGCCCCAAACATATTACATTTCATATCAAAAAACAGCAAGAGCAGTATGGCCAGACAGGCAATTCTCTTTCTTGCATTTTATGGTGGGCACAAGCAATCTTAGATATTTCCATAAAAAACTGGAAACAGAGGTTAGAAAGACTGATAGTAGAAATTTTTCTGGAAAGTGCTACAAACAGTGGAAGAAATGACTGCGGTTAGTCTGCAAGCTGCATGTTATAGAAAGCCAAAGTCATTTTTTCCACACATTCACACATTTTCACACATTCTCCTCCTTTAATGATACAATTATATGTTCATGATTCCTTAATAGAAATAAATTAAGAGAAAAATATTTATACATTTAAGATTCCTAGAGATTAAACTGATCACTGAGGAGGTTCTTTGCAAAATGATAAATAAATAATTCACTAGTATATTTTACAGTTAAACCCTGTAAAAATATACACACTCTGTGTTGCAATTCAGATCTTTAAACTATGTTACTATTGGCTCCTGTCTAAATTACTAAATTAGTAATTTAAAGAGAATGAAACAACACAAAAGAAAAATGAAATTGCTGAATCTATCACAACCAAGCTGGTGTTCAAAATTAAATATTTCTATAATCTTCTCTGAAGTAGGGCAAAAAAACAAAACAAAAACCTCCTCTCTGAAGTACTTATTGGCATCATTAAGATATTCATGCCCTCAATAAAAGGATAAAATAGTTTAAGAGATGCCAACTTCAGAGGCATTCAAAAATCCATTATTTTTACTGGCTAGATTAGATAAAATGATTTAAATTTAGGGAAGAAAAAAAGACAGGAAGTATCCTTTATATCTTATCTAGTGCTGGTGTCCTGCCATCAGCAAGTATGTAAAGTAGTAGTAGTAGTAATAATAATAATAGTAGTAGTAGTAGTAGTAGTAGTAATAAAAAATCCAGAGCTCTCAGCAATTGCTGCTTGTGGACAATATCTGTTCATCTCTCTCTCTCTCTCTCTGGACTGACATAGAACCCTAATTTCAGGGAGGAAAAATCCTGTTTTTTTAGAAACAATAACTTTGAACAAAAGCATTGCCAACTGAGGGCAGAGTAGAAGCACAAGATCAAAAGACACCGAACTATGGGTTTTTTGAAGGTGTGCAGAAATGGCTTTTGACTTATACTGTCTTATAATAAAACCCTCCACTGCTCAAACAATTAACCCCCCCGGCCCAAGAATTAGAAACAACTCTTACTTTGATTATGTGTTCCTCTTATATAGGGTTTAATATGAGATATTTTGATGGGTCATTTCAGTCTTGAGCCTGCAGCATCTCTGAGTATTGCACAGCCATTATTAGCGATGTAGTCTTTAATGCAGGGGCCAACCTATTCAGAGTGGAAGCACCCATCTGAAGAATAATGAAGGCAGGCAAGTTGGTTCCATGCATATTTTTTTTAATCATTAATCATTTGAGATATGAAGCTATTTATTGAAGTTGTGTAGTTCAAAACAAAACAAAAACCTACTGAATGATATATTCATCCTAGCACCTATGGCTTTAATCCTCAATGAACAATTATCAAAGATACTATTCCTCACCTTATCTGATGAATAAGTTCTTCTCCCTGATCTACAGCTATTTTCTGAAGTGGTCCATAACAGAGTAATGTCTTCATAATTGCCTTAGTCATTTCAGCTGCCATTTCAGCTGCTGAAAGATCATGTAACGGCAAAACCACAGCCTTCTCACTAAAGACATCTATCAGTAGGATGGCATACATGATTTTTGCTGGTGGCATCAAAAGGACCCATTAAGTCCATAACAGCAACACTTCATGGATTTTTTGCTTTAATAATGTGGAATTTGAAAGCTATAACAGCAGTAGTCTTTGTTATCTGACAGTGCTGTGAGACACCTGTGAGGGAAAAAAGAGAGTTAAAATTAACTTAAAATTAAGTTTGTGAACCCCCTAAAATTACTTGCAATCCTGCAGTACTGTGACCTATAAAGCAAAATGAAAGTCTTCTAAGTATATTAATAGATGAAGAGATTCTGGTTAAACTAACAATACATAAAACATTCCTCTTTCCAGAACTGCTTCAACTCAGTCCTGTATTTTTGGACTCTCTAGGATGAATTGCCCACTTCAAGTCATGCCACAGTATTTTAATTAGGTGATGTCAGGGCTCTGACCTGACTGTTCTAAATGCATTGTTGAAGATTTATGTTTTTAGGACTGTTGTCCTGCATGACCCACATTTAGCTCACCATTAAATTCCTAGATAGATAGATAGATAGATAGATAGATAGATAGATAGATAGATAGATAGATAGATGAATTTTGATTATAATAGTAATACAAACTAAGCTTAAAGAAAGAAAAGAGAATAGAAAGAAGTAAAAAGTGCAAGGAAAAAAAGAAAAAAGAATATAATAAAGAAAGAGAAAAGACACATATAAAGAAGTGACTTCCAACTTCATCACAAGTATAAATGAATTTAGTGACTCTTTCCCCCCCCCCCAAAACACACACACTAATGTTACAATCATTTATCTCTTCATCCTGTATCCCATCTCTTATCTATACACAAATCCATAAAACATCATCTTTTCAGTGCTGGTGTCAGCAGAAAGTCCATAAAGGGTTGCCAGAAGTAACAACATATCTTGTTTTAACCTTGATCAAATAAACCAACCTTATATTCCTTTTTTTTTTTTTTACTTCTAACAGTCTGAATCTTTAATTCATTCAAATATTGTCATAGGATTTTATTTCTCTTCATTTTCTCTTTGTTCCATCACACAGAGTTCTTCAAGGCTTTAACAAGCCTCTTTTGTAAATCCAATGGGAAAAAAATTATCTAGGTCATTCTCTTGGTTTGTCATTTGTATTTCCTTTTTAAATTTTAAAACCTCAGCCAGTTTCTTTTGTACATCCAGTGAAACATCCTTTTCTAAGTCATTCTCTTGGCCTGTAGGTTGTAAATCCACTTTCAATGCTATATCTTGTTAGATAAAATTTGGTTTACATCTGACATTTGTTCAATAACATCTTTTGGCCATAGTCTATCCATAGAAGCAGACATCATTACTGACATTGTTGATATTGTGGCTACTATTTTCTGATTCCATTCTTCAAAAGTCTCCTCCAGTATTTTTATTGTTATAACTTTTTGCAACATTTTACAGGCTTGTACATCTTTCCTCTATCTGAAAACTTTAGTCCCCTCTAGTGTCCAGTTTTTGAAATCATGAAATTGCCTATCTCTGTTATGTCTTGTAAAAACCAAAACAGGATCTATTTCCCATAAGAAGCTGTTTGTACTTTATAATTAATTCCAAAATCTTATTGTAAAAGTTTCAATATTCCAATTTTATCTGGACCCTTAGTCCATTTATAATTTTCTAAGGTCAAAATCTTATTTAGATTTTTGCTGTTTATTCAGATTCTTTAAATTCTTAAGCTTATGATTAAATTTTTATTTTGTTCAGGACTGAAGGCAGACTCAGCCAGCATTTTCAAACTTGTCATTCCAAAGGTCTTTAATAGCTTAGAAGTAGTTAATGAGCAATTTCCGAAAGTGATTACAAAGTGAGGTTTGTGAACCTAGTGTCCTTTAAGAGTGTCTGCTGTGGTTACAAGCAAGAAGGCTAATACCATCTCCTGGCACTCAAACCCACTGTTGTGCAATCTCCTCATGAGGAACAGCTGTCCAGAGCAACATGAAGGTGATCACCCATCTTCTCCTTATCCAGAGAGGTTCCAAGGAACCAGTCTACTCACTGGTTCCTTGGTCTTTGTTGCTGTTATCTGCTCCACTTTCACAGAGCCATCTTCAGTTTGTCATACCTCCCCTGGAAGTCTCCTATACCTGGATATTCTTCTATGGAATTTGTAGGTACAGTCCAGAATCCATTGTTCCTTCAGTGACAGTGATGGTCCGGAGGCTACAAAGTACCCAACACCATGATACTCCCATCATTATACTTTATGGTTCTTTTGTTGAAATTTAGTGTTTCTCATTAATGTTGCAAAGTTCCACTTTTGTCTCATCTGTCCACAGAATATTGAATAGCCATCCAAGTGATCTTTGGTAAATTTGAAATGGGCAGCAGTGTGCTTTCAGGAAAGCAGTAGTTTTCTCCTTGGTATCATCTCACGCTTACTATCCTTGTGCAGCTTTTTCTTTATGGAGAACCCATGAACACTGATTTTAGAAAATGTAAAAATGACTTGCAAATTGTCATTACCCTAGGGTTCTATGCAACCTCCTGGAGTACTGTATGTCTTGCTCTTGGGATGACTTTTATTATATAACCACTCCTAGGAAGAGGAGCAATGGTATTACATTGTCTCCCTTTGTACACTATCTGACTGTGGATTGATGGAGGTGAAAGCCTTTGTCAATGGGTTTGTAGCTCTTTCCAGACTCATGGGCATTAATAATCTTTTCTATGAAATCCACATACATCTTTTTGGGTTAGGGCATGATCTAGTTCTACAAGCCTGCTTGTGAAAAGCAGATTTCAGGGGTGGAAACTAATTTATGTTTATTTAATAGGGTAGGGCCATTCAAACTCATACCTGACTGAAGTTGCACTGACTGGACCATCAGATTCAACTTACTCCCTTAAGATGGCTGAATATTTTGGGCCTTCACATACTTTTTCTAGTAAAAACAGTAAATGTTGATTCAATGTGTTCAGTAAAAACATGACATGATTAACTATTCTGGAGGTTGTCTGTTTAATCAAAATCTCTTTATCTATTAATAGGACTAATATGAAGCTCTGATTGCATTGCAAGTCATAGTGCCGAAGAATTATGGATAGTTCTAATGGGTTCACATTTTTTTATTACAACTGTATTAACAGATTCAGTGTAGAAAAATAATCTCTTATTCCCTTGTGCTGAAGCTGTTAGGACTAATAGATACAATTGTTAAACTGATCTTTATTGTTATAACAATAAAGGCTCAATAACATACATGATTTGCAACTCAACTCAATTTTCCTGTTATTAATTGATTCATTCAAATTGTCAAATGAAGCTTTCACTTATCTGTTGAAGGGCTTTCAGCTGCTGAACGTAAACATAGGCAAAATTCTTTTAGCTTGTATTATCACACTGGCTAATACAAAGAGAGTGATTGTTAGATTTTATCACAGTTTAACCATGGTTGAAGAATTTGTTCAGAGCATGGTCTCATGCTAACATGAGACGTTTATTCCAAAAGGTAAAGGTAAAGACTCCTAGTGACATCTGGCAACAATTAGGGAAGCAGTTCCTCACCTCTTTTTCTGGGACGTTTTTCAACTTCCAGTCTCATGGTCTTGGAATTTCTCCTACCCAAATGTTAATCTGGTACAACACTCCTACATTTCTTTGAAACCAGCCAAATTTGGCTGGTCTGCCACTTGCTAAGGTTAGAATTAGTATGCATTTCATTAATACAAAATTAACATTGGGAGAATTTTCCAGAGTGCAATATAACCATCTGCTAAGAAAGGTAAACATCCAAGAATGGAACTATGTAGTTCTATTTACATGCACTTGCTTGGACTCCTTCAGAGAAAAATAACCCAAAAATAAAACGCCATAAATTAAAATAACCCATAATTTTATAATCTGTTCCCTACATGATGGCTTAGGGCAACTGTATGCTTGTGGACAGTTTCCCCAGTGCTCACAGAATTCCTGCCCCACCTTTCTTTTTACATGTTTAAAACATGATTTTAATGAATGGGAAGCTAGCATGCTGAAAAGCAAAAGTAAGCTTCAGCCTTACCTTTTCTTTTCAAGAATGTTTCCAAGTCCCAAATGGGCCCCATAAGCTTTCTTTGAAAATAAAAATGATGGTTGACTGCAACCTCTTTCTTTCTCTGAAACTGGGTTCACCTGTCTAGAAAAAGTTCAAAGGTAAGCAGGGATAGCAGGGAGTGTTCTACTGAAGGAGAGCCAACAGAGTTCTGAGCAATAGACGTTCTGTAACTGATAACATCCCACCTGATAGCCATTTTGTGACTGAGCAAGACCCTGCCATTTTCAACAGCACCTGTGGTTTTCAAAATTCCAAATTATACCCACCAGCCTAAAATGATTGAGCTTCCTGATCTAGCCATTCAAATTTTGCCCAGGTAATCTCCTCCTTAATAATCTCCTGCTTATTGTATGGCCAGCTTCTAGAAAAATGATCTCTGTAAAAATTTAGGTGCTATCACAAATTGCATGTTTGATCACATGTGAAAACTTCAAAACGGAAAGCTTTACTTTTACGGTTCACACCAGCTCTATAGTATATTAAGTCTATTACTGAATAAATGCCCTGTGAAGACAAAATGGGGGCAACCTGGTCTGAAAAACTGATAAGAATGTACAGCAGTACCTCGGTTCACGAATGCTTCTGTTCACGAACAATTCGGTTCACGAACAGCAGCGTTCGCAAAATTTTGCTTCTGTTCATGAACTCCGCATCAGGTGACAAACACAACCGTGGCCATCTTCCCTGCTCTGACACATAGTTGTGGGTTCCTGTAGGCGAGATCGCAGTCGCAGACAGACACTGGCTGTGCAGCTTTTTGGTGTGCTTTTTAGCTTGGCTCCAAAGAAAGTGCAGAGCAAGCCTGGTGGTAAAAAGAAAGTGCAGAGCAAGAATGGTAAGAATAAGGTTTTGAAGAAAATAACCATTGAATTGAAGAAGGAAATTGTAGAAAAGCATGAGCGTGGTATTCATGTGACTGATCTGGGCTCGGAGTACAAGATGGCGAAGTTGACAATCTCGACTATTTTGAAGAATAAAGATGCCATCAAAGGAGCTGATGTGGCAAAAGGAGTAACGACGTTAACCAAGCAGAGGACACAAGTGCTGGAAGAGGTGGAAAAACTTTTGTTAGTGTGGTTGAATGAGAAACAGCTGGCAGGTGATAGTGTTAGTGAAGCTATGATCTGTGAAAAAGCCAGGAAATTGCACAGTGATTTACTGCAAAAAAACCCCTCTACAAGCGCAACAAGTGGAGAAATTAAAGCCAGCAGAGGCTGGTTTGATAAATTCTGCAAGAGAAATGGCATCCACAGTGTGACAAGACATGGTGAGGCTTCCAGTTCTGACAAGGCCGCTGCAGAAGTCTACAAGAAAGAATTCACGGAATTCATGAAGGCGGAAGGATACGTCGCTCGACAACTGTTCAACTGCGATGAAACAGGGCTCTTCTGGAAGAAGATGCCGAACAGAACCTATATCACGCAGGAGGAAAAGGCACAAGCCCATGAAGGACAGATTGACCCTTTTGCTGTGTGCGAACGCAAGCGGCGAGCTGAAGATTAAGCCACTACTGGTGTACCATTCCCAGACCCCTCGTGCATTCAAGGAACACAATGTGAACAAGGCCAGACTGCCTGTCATGTGGAGGGCCAATGCAAAAGCTTGGGTCACAAGGCAGTTGTTCATGGAATGGCTGCACGAGGTGTTCGCACCCACCATTAAAAAGTATCTTTCTGACAACCAACTGCCTGAAAGGTGCCTTCTTCTGATGGATGATGCCCCAGCACACCCTCCAGCCTTGGTGGATGATATGGACGCTGAGTATGACTTCATAAAGGTCAAGTTCCTCCCTCCCAATACAACACCTCTTCTGCAGCCCATGGACTAGCAAGTGATCTGCAACTTCAAGAAGCTGTACACAAAGGCGCTCTTCACCAGGTGTTTTAATGTCACTGAAGAGACGTCCTTGACTCTGAAAGAATTCCGGAAGAAACATTTCAATGTCCTCCATTGCATCAACCTCATTGACAAAGCCTGGGAAGATGTCACGTACCGGACCTTAAACTCAGCCTGGAGGAAACTGTGGCCAGAATGTGTCACTGAACATGACTTTGAAGGGTCTGATGCAGAGGTAGTGGAGGAGATTGTGTCCATGTGCAAGAGTACGGGTCTGGATGTCGATGGTGCAGACATGGAGGAGCTTGTTGAGGACCATAAGGAGGAGCTGACCACAGAAGATGTATTGTCGAAGGCTTTCACGGCCGACATACAATGGCTGGTGTGGGTCTTCCAGGCTGTGTGGCCGTGTTCTGGAAGTTTTGTTTCCTAACCACAGAAGAACTTGCTGAACTCCAGAGTGAGCAGCAGAAAGCGCTTGTTGAGGAGCATTCCACTGAGGAAGATGAAGACAGGGAGGAGGTTAGCAGTGATGTGATAAAATCCATTATGGAAAAATGGAATGAGTGCCAGGATTTCTTTGAGAAGCACCACCCCAACATAACTGTAATGAACAGAGTGTTGAATCTGATGAATGATAATGTGGTCTCTCATTTCTGGAGGGTTATGCAGCGCAGGAAAAAACAAGTGACATTAGACAGATTTTTCGCCAAAACTGAGCCTGCAGCTAAGAGACAAAGAAGAGAGGACACCCCTGAAGGGAGATGTCCTTTTGGAGGGGGACTCTCCCTCCAAACAATAACTGCCTCCCCACCTGCCTTCCTGTCCTCCACGCCAGAAGTTGCCTCAAGCAAGGTTAGTGTTCTCTCTCTTCATACTGTACTATACTGTACTGTACTTTGTTTCATATTTTTGTGGTTAAAAAAAAAATACATATGGTTCAGAATGGATTAACCTTATTTAAATTGAACCTTATGGGAAAATTTGATTCAGTTGGTGACCAAAATTGGTTGGCGACCACATTCGTAGGGGTCAGAACAGATTAACCTTATTTACATTGAACCTTATGGGGGAATTGATTCGGTTCGCAACCAGAATCGTGGAACGAATTAAGTTCGTGAACCGAGGTACCACTGTATTTTCCTAAAAGATGGGAATCTCTATTTTATGTTGCTGTATCAGTTTGGAGGTTAAGTTACTGTGGTCTTAATTATAAAAACAAATTCTACCGATTCATTTCTCAACACAGCAAATCTTACAATGGGCTTTAACTTTGTCTCTTTAACCACTAATGAAGAAAAATCTCTTTAACTGACTAATAGAAAAACTTCCCAAGTTTGTGTTGCACACTTGAATTTTGTTTCCAGAAACAGCCTACCAATATTATCAAGAAAATTTAATTAACAAAGATAAGTGCCAAAATTACCCATACCCACTGTTTGAATCATTGGTTATTGATGTCCAATAATATTGAGATTCCACTGAGGTCAATGTTCTTGATATGCCATGATGTGTTACCTGCATGAGTTTCATAACATTTTTCTAACACTTTTCATCTGAAAAAAATAACTAAACAAACTAAAAATTTCTCTCATCTTTTCCCACACAGAATAACTTATTTGAAAAAAAAATAAAACATTTAAGTAAATGGCATTATTTCATATTGCTGATATAGTTTTGTCTACTGGAGTAGGCAATTAGGAATCCACTAGATATTCTAGACTCCAACTGTTACAATCTTTTACTGGTGATCACACTGGCTGTTGTTTAGGAGACCTATAATCCAAAACATCTGTAAGGTGTGAATTATTCTATTCTGCTCAAAATGATTCAGATGTTTTTCTAATGTATTATGCAATATAAACTGATGAGGTTATTTTTAAATAGGGATATAATGCAGCTTAGCATCATAAGCAGGACTAATGGATGATGGATTTTGCCTAAGTAAAAGTGGTTATTATTCTAGGATAAAATAAATGTACAGCTATAATAACGGGAAACTATATTTAAAAACATATACCTGGACTTTATTTAATAATTCAATAGCCTCTACCATCTACGACTATGTTCCCAGGAGGTTTACAAGAAGATATAATGCAATGCAATGCAATAAAGGCAAAATAAAGAACGAAATGCAACAGCAACAAACTTGACAATAAACATGCAAATAAATATTGACACCTTAAATTTCAAATGCCTAGGAAATTAAGCAATTTGTCTAGAATACAAATGTCACCCAAGAAAGAAACAGGTAAGCCTCTGTGGAGAAAACTCCAAAATGTTCTTCCTTCGTTGTCATCTTCTGAAAAGATGGATTTTTCAGCCAAATATCTCATTGTCCAGGTGGGATTAGAACTACAATGAAACATACAAATAGAGAAGAATCCTGTGTAGAATATTCTTTCTTAATCCAGAGTGTTTTCATCATGAGATGAAAATCAAGCTGGATTATTTTCTCCTAATGCATAAATCTTGTAACCATGGTGCCAAACAAGTTATGATTCAAAGGCTATTGTAGCACTCTAAATTCTCAACCCCACAATTTTTACCTTTCAAAGCAAACTTTTTAGCTGCTTTTCTTATTCCATTTCTTTCACTTGTTAATGCTGTGGGGTGATATCCACCTGCTTCTTTCTTTCTTTGTTTATAATAACTATTACATTAAAAAAAAGAACAATGAAAACTAACAAAAACTATTATTAGAGAAAAAGAAAAAGGAATTTGAAAAAGACAAAATAGTAAAGATCAAGGATGCAGAAAAAAAAAATTGACTTCCAACTCTCCGCACAACAGATATAAGTAACAACGTACGTCAAACTCTTGTTCAAAATTTACAAAATAACTTCCATTATTTCTATTAACCCATATTATTTCTAATCATCAAACCCATACAACATAATTTCATTTTTTTCTATAGCCTGCAAAAAGTAAAAAAAATAATAATTTCCAGTTAGCACTAAAATTACACAATGTCATATTTCGAATCAAAGCCGTCAATTTCACCATCTCAGCCAACTCCATCAACTTCACCTGCCATTCTTCCACTTAGATAACATCTTATTTTTCCACCTCTGTGCCTTTAAAAACCTTGCTGCTGTTATCATATATAAAAATAAAGTTATAGATAATGTCATTACCTACTTTTATATACTGTATGACAAAAATTCCATAAATTTAATAACAAATATATTTTAACCTTAATAAATGTTATACACAGATCCTTAAAGCATCATCATTCAGTCGTGGTCACAAAAAAAATCCATTAGTAACTACCAAAAGCCTCAGCATATATGTTAACCATAATCCAATAAATTCACTTTGTAAACCTTCTGTTTACTTTTAAAAAGCTTAAACTTTAATCCTTTCAAATAATGTCCTAGATCAGCTTGCCATTACTTCCTGGAAAAATTCTAGAAGTTGATCATAAAGACATTGATCTGTAAGCCCCTTGAAAATCTTGTGGTAATTACCAGAATTCAGCATGCGTTTCTCAAGAACAAGTTTTGCCAGACTAAACTGACCTCCTCTTCTGATCAGGCAATATGCCACATGACATTCTGACAAGTTATTTAAGTGTGGGCTGAACTGCATAGCAGTTCCATAACTGGTTTGAAAACTGTATTCAAAGAGGCTCATCAATGTTGGTTCTTCATCAAAGTAGTATAAAATACTCACTGGGGGTGCCACAAGGATCTGTCCTTGGTCCCATTGTTTTCAGTCTTTTATGAATAACTTGGATGGAGGGAATGCTTACTAAATTTGTATAAACTTCACACTATAACTCTGACCCAATACACAAAGAGTTACTGTTCATGGATTGCACTTTGAGAACTGGGAGTCACCCATACAGAACTTAAAATCAGTAACTATTTAGTGTGGACTGTCTGGATTATGCATCCAAATTTCACTTCAGGGTAAACCTATACAGTAAATAGTTGACTTTTATTTAAGAGGGAAATCTCAAGATGCCTTGAATTTATCCAGTTTTTCTGAGGAGAAGGGGATAGAACAATGGTGTCTTTCAACAGACAATTCAAAGCCAAACAAAACTAGCAGGCAATTAAGTGGATCCATAACTGTCTTGAAAACTGCCTTCAATGCGGGTTCATCAGTGGTTCCATATCAAACCAGGATGAAGTATTTACTGGCTTGAATAGTCCATTAGAACAACAACAACAATAAAAAGCATAAAAATAAAAATTCATAGTGAAAAACATCTATTTAGATCTTTTGTTTCAATATTGAATATTCAATTCAATACTGAAGTGATGAACTCCCCTTGAGTTGTTCAACTCTTCTTTATTGGCCACTCAAAAAGTTGTTGGTTTTTAGGCTTTTGCTTTGGAGATCTGTCTTTTTATTTGATTTGTTTGATAAATTGATAAATGCAGGCCACTACCTATGTTAGAAAGAAATTATATAAAAATTATATGTAGTATAAGAACATATACTATGTCCTGGTATTTTAAGTGACCATATACACATACCAGAAATTGCTAAATTTGGACTGTCAACAGAAAAAGAGTGGTTAAAAAAACAATACTGATGTAGTAACATAGTTATGTCATTACTTAATAGGTTATTACTCTTTACATTTTTACTGACAATTTTATTATTTTGAAATACAGGCCACCATTGAATGAATGCAACATCAGCTAGCAGTATTAGGACTGTACAAATCTTCCTAAGAAATGCTTTGCAACACACAAAGCATGCACAAAACACTCTCTTCAAATAATTAAAGCAGCCACCTCTCTTTCTAGACTCATATGGCTGCTTTATTATGGGTATCTCCTCTAATGATTTGAAGAGGGTGCTTTGTTCATGCTTCCATGTTGTGAAAGGACAACATATGGAACTTTCAAAGAATATGCACAATCCTTCATCTAAGAGAATTTTCTTCATACACATACATACAGACGTCACACCGCTTTCTTCAGAGTAAGCAATGTTATGCAACGTGCAGAAAATGAGTAAGAAATAGTAAGAAAACAAAATTAAAAGGCTAGATAGAAGTATGTATAGTTAGGTCTAGTTTATACCAACAGATTCACTAAACCTTTCCATACCCTTCTATCATTGCAAACCATCCATGACTCCACCATATCTATATACCACTTCATATATTGTCTATTTTTTTTTAACATGCAGAAGATGTTTTTAGAATTATAAAACAGTTCATTCATTTTCTGTATTTGGTCTGCCCCTCTCCACAATCAAGGCTTGCAAAGGCTTCATTTTATAATTCAGATGAACACAGTATGAAGAACTATTGTGCAGATTATACTTCAGTTACTGTGAATAATCATGAAGGGCCATTGACCATCAAGAATTATGGTGTTCCATGGTCAAAATGAAGGAAGTATATATTGCAATGGGACTGCATCTATCACTGAAGCTCAAGTTTCAGAATCAGCATCTCAGAAGCAAATGCCAAATAAGCGAGTTCAGTTTCCTGCACACATTCTACCTTCTAGGTTTCTTTGAATTACTTTAAAAGGTGACAATTATTTCATTTTTGTTCTGTTTATAATTTTACTTATTTCTTACCAAGTGGTTAATTTCTATTTTTCACCTAGTTATATAGTTTCTATTTTGGAGACATAATACTTAATACAATATTCAAGATTTACATACAACATGTTTCAGATTTTAATGAACAGGAATTTCACTTTTATTGTAGTGAAAAAGCACATTTTTATTGGGAAGATCAAAAATATAAAAATGAGTAATAACTTTCTTGTTTCCTTCTCACACCCACACATATATATTAGGATCTTAAGACAGAGTATTTTAATTGGGCATAAAAAGCATCTAGAAACTTTTAACAATCAACTTATTAACATGAAAAGGTAATAAATCTGTAAGAAGTATGGAAATATATATTACGTTGATCCACCAACAGTCCAATATAATTGCTGTTCTTCCTCTTCCATCAGGTGGATGTGCAATCCACTTTGTAGGGGTGTATTCAGAGGCACGTTCACTGGATGTAGTGGGCTTATTCTAAAAAAACCTGAGTTTCTTCATGCTGAAAATAAGCTATTCTGGAATGCTAATTGCCTTGGGAGTGGAAAGCTGAAGAGCAATACAGGTAGTTCTTGCTTAACGACCATTCGTTAAGTGACCTTTTGAAGTTACTGTGGCACTGAATGAATGGTAGTTACATTCGGTCCCCAAGTTTACTGCTGTTGCAGTGTGCCCACAGTCACATGATCCAAATTCAGATGCTTGGCAACCTGCCTGCACTTGGGACTGCAGGGGTGCTTCAACTCCCCCACCCAATTATCTCCCTCCCATCTCTGCCCTTTTGGCCACCCTGCACTCTGCTGCCTCTGCCAGCCCCAGCTGACTTTCGCCATCTTCTGCTGCTGCTGGCCATGGCAGGCCTTATTCCTGAGCCTGCATGCGGCCTCACCCAAATCATGTGCAGCCTTCTTGCAAGGCTTTTGATGGCCTCACACTGTGGTGCCTTCGTATCTCAGTGCTGGAGCTGGCTGGGACGGCCACGGCTTTGCACCTTGGTGCGGGGGCAGGCTGGGGTGGCTGTGGCTTCATGAAGGGCCAGGCCAGGTGTGCGTCAGCAGGAGGAAGAAGGTGGAGAATGTCAGTTGGAGGTGGAAGAGGCAGCAGTGCGTAGGGCAGCTTACACGCCTCCCACCCGTGGCAGCAGCTGCCCATGGTCCAGCTGCATTCATGCTGAGTTGTGGCAGCCACTTACCTGCCCATCAGCCTGCTTGCAAGCCACCCAGGACTTGCAAATTCCTGCTGGCTTCCCTATTAACTTTGCTTGTTGGAAGCTGGCAGGAAGTCGTGAGGAGGTGCTCGCTTAATAACCTGCAATTCTCGCTTAACAATGGCAAGAAGGACTGCTGGGATTGCTGTTGCTAAGCGATGTGGTCAATGTGACATCACACTTTACGACCACATTGTTTAGTGACAGAAATTCCAGTCCCAATTATCATCATTAACCAAGGACCACCTGTATATTGTTAGCTCTATTCAGAAACTATAAGACCAAGAGCCACCAGAAGGTTGTGGTCGTTATCCCCCAGGAAAGTATATGAAATCTGGCTCTGTTCTCTAACAGGAGAGGGAATAGATGTAAGGAGTTAGCTTTTAGCCTCCTTATTAAAGAGAACACTCCATTTCAGCTGACAGTTGTGTTGGATTTGCAGCATAAAGGACAACATACTTTGCTCTCATCCATTGATCAGGAGACTGAGGACCACTAGCACTATGTTCACCTTATTCATAGCAAGGGAAAAGTCAACCTGGACCTTTTCCTTTGACATTTCTTTTGTACATCTATGAATACATTAACTTGTAGGGAGCTTGCTATCATTCAATATGCAGAAATACAGCAATCAGCAATGTGGTATTGTAATGTGTAATAAGAAAAAGAAGGTAAAATGTCTACATTACTGGGAGAACCCCTTCAACTGACTTCATGCCACTAGCCACAAATTCTGATAAAGCTGGCTCAGAAACCTGCAGATTTTACCAAGCACACAGAAACCCAGTACAGGGGCAATTAATCAGAGTGTCATGTTCACATTTTACTGGGAACATTGATTTTCCAGAAAAAGAAAACTTTATCTATAAAGTAATAGAGAAATAGTCAGGAAAATTATTGAACAATTGCCCCTAAAAGAAAAAGGAGGTAGAGGGGAAAATGCCTGGTGATACTTCAACATACAGAATATGATAGAATAGAATGAATATGATAGAATAGAATAGAATATGATAGGATAGGATAGAAAAAGAGTGGATATGTTTATATAATATGCTTATATTATATATCTCCAAGATCTGGTGTGATGTAAAAATTAGAGTAGATGATATAAATGTAGTATTTGGTAAAAAAAATAAAAAATAACCTGTATATACACTAAAGAACAAAATATGTAATACTGTCTTCAATTTAGAGCCCCAGAAAATTTTCCATTTCAAAAAAAACACACATATGCTTGCATTGCATAGTACTGTTTGAAACAGCAACAAGGTCATAATATAAATAGCAAGCATAAAAAATGGGTACATGGTTATAATAAATTCAGCAAAAATAATACTAAGGTACACTTGGACTGAGAGGTGAATCAGAAAAAAGTATAAGACAAAGCAGAAAAAGAGAAATTTTCAGAAAAAAAAAGGAGAAAGATGAGAGAAAGGAATGGGGATTCCAATCGCTTGTTAACAAAATAAATTGTGACAAAGTATTGAAACATTATAATATGAAGAGGAAAGCAAGAGAAAGAAATGCTTCAAAAAAATAAAACAGGATAGTCAATTGACTTTTTACAGAAAACCACATCACAGAAAATACCATTTTTAACCTCAGCCTTCCCTTTCACAAGTAACAGCTATTAACAGCCCAGGAAAGGATTGTCATTTCTCGACCATCTTTATCATTGTAAAAAAAAAAAAAAGCTTTAAGAGTCTTTTCCCCCGACTCTCTTCCACCCCAGATCGCATTATTTTCATACACGACCCTGTTCCAAACCCCCAAGGACCTGGATGTCATTTTATTCTATTGAAATGCATTGCGCCATGAAATGCGGCTCACTTTGCTGCTGACCGATAGCTATGGCTTTAGCCCAGGATTTTCCAACCTTGGCAACTTTAAGACTTCAACTCCAGTTGCTAAATCAAAGCATGCTGGCTGGGGGATTCTGGGAGTTGAAATCCACACATCTTAAAGTTGACAAGGTTGAGAAACACTGAACTAAAGGCACTCTCGGCGTTAAAGAAAGCGAGCACACCCGGCGCAGATCCTTTCCCCGCTGCTACACTCTTCGGACCCTGCTTCCCCGCAGCGAAGAGCGCGCTCCTCCGGCGGCCGATGCCTACCGCCTCCTTGCCTTTCCCCCTTTCTGAGCCGAGAAATACACCCCCCCCCCGCCGCACCGGGAGAAAGTTCCCCCTCAGTGGAAGGCATATAGCAACGTTGAGCTCTCCTGTTTGCCTAGACGGCAACCACTCCGCCGACCCAAGACATTTCTGGCGCTACGGAAGTGACGTTAAAGAAAGGGCGGAACCCCGTCGGCATCATAGAGATAAAAGTAGAGTGATTCCTCCCTGCTCTGTTTGGCTTGAGCAAAGTCTTCGGTTTTCAACTCGGGATGTTGGCGTCGCGTGGCTTCGGAAGGGGGAAGAGAGGAAGGAAAGAAATTCGCGTTCAGCACAGCGGAGCTTTCGTCTGGGAGATGGTTACCTGGGCAGTATTGCAGGGGCAATGCAAAAGCGAGGCGGCCTGGAAGGGGCCCTTTTACATTAAAGTTGATTCCATGAACAGTGGGGTACGTGAAGAGACGAACAGGAACAATATTTAGGAATGGAAATTCTTTCCTGGAGCAGAAGGTGTCAAAGATGAGGACTCAGGCCTTTGCTATGGCTGCTCTTGATGATGGGTCAGAAGTTGCAGCCGGGTCAGAACGCAGCTACCCAACTCCTGTGCTGTGTGGGCAGATTTCTTTAGGAAGGCATTTGTGGGGAAGAAGATTGTGGTAGTAGTTTTTATTTAACAGTATTTTGCTTAAAATGGTGAATTGTTTTATTTTATGGCTGGCTTAAGTTTCATATACTATAAGCCACTTAAATTTGCTGGAACAGGCAGCATACAGAAGTAGCTAAATAAATATATGTTTTTGTTAACCCTTTAACACCACCCAGGAAAGGAGGAAAGCCAAGTCTTAATTGAAGGAAGCCAACCTAATTCACCAGTCACCCATAATTAGAAATGGTTAATGCCAGCCATGACAAATCGTGAGTGGGAATAAGCTTCTTTGGAAGGGTTGGATCTTTTTGTATCAATATCTCTCTTTCAGTAGACTCCAATGTACTGGCTGTAACATTTCATAGAACCATTTAGATGCCAGAAAAAGTATGTTTTCTGTATCATTTTGCTGCATCTAGTGGTCCTCCTGATTTTTGCAACCCAGATATGATGGCCCTAGTTCCACCCTTGATACATCTCAAGTTTTTTTCTTTGGAAAGCTAAAACTGCTTGGACAGAAAGTGATGGAATTGAGGAGCAAATCATTTCCACTGCCACCCTTGAACAACTTGATGATTAAGCAAAGGAATGATTATGATCCATGAAATATTCCAAAGTGTACATCATACAACACTATACTGTAAAGCGATTTCAAGTTATTTATCACCCTTTCAGTCCCGCACTCATAAATGAAGAAAACAAGTACACTGCAGAACAATTTTAAATGACAAATCAGTAAGACAGCATGAAGATATTCAGTCTCTTTGGAAGATTTTTAGCCTGAAAAGAAGCATCACAATACAGTATTTGCTAATAATGATAGTAACCTATAAATGAAGAGTAAATTAGGACTACCAGATTCAGACTGCAAAAGTCCAGACAACCACTAGATGCCAGCAAAGAAAACTCTACTCTTTGCTGCTGCATAGTGACCATTTGGATTTTTGCAGTCCCAGCCTGATAATCGTAGAAAAAAATACGATGTGCTGTGTCACATGACAGTTATAATTACCCTTAACCAGACCTACCATACAACTCTTAAACTATTTTTCTGGACTCTGTAAGGTGGTCTTTCTAAGAAGCCCATGCTTCTTAGCCTGCAATATGGAGTAAAATCCACATTAAAAGTGTAAGCATTTTTATTCTTGCTTGTAATGGAGATGAGGAATAATGCCAGTTCTTTGCCCTGTCTTAAAAAAAGGTAGATTCCTTTGACTGAACCCAACTGGGCACTTCATGGCCACGTTTTCTTGGCAACAACATGGGGGGGGGGGAATAGCCTCTTTCCTTGGAAAGTTTTTTTCGGCTTCTCAGTCCGGCCTCCAAGATCTAACCCCAGTTACCTTTTTGACTTTAGTCAAGGTCGCCTAGGCGCTGCCACCTGCGGTTCCTGGATAGCCCAATTAAAGCTAGAATTACACCCCGAACATCCTCTGCAGCCCAGGAATGAACGTCACTTTTCTTTCACACAGCAAGAAGAAAAAAAAGTCTCAAAAGGAACCAGGAAATCCTTGATCTGGCCGATAGAACCGTCAGTCTATTTTTTCGAACAGCCTCTACTACCGATATTATGACGCCAGGGGAGGGGGCGGAGACAGAACAGCGGGTCAAGGGTAAGAAGGGGTGTGGCGGCGGTAACCACGGTAGCTTCGGCTTTTTTCTCAATGAGGAGGAAGTAAGGCAGGATGCGGAGACAGAATGGCAGTGGTCGGTGGAGCAGGTGAGGGCCTTTCGAACGGGCCGAGAGCGGGACGTTTTTCTTTTTCCCTGTCTCGGGACGCGGACCGCTCGCGCCCTGAGCGCTGCCCAATTGGAGGGCGCCAATGAAACGAGGGGTGGATCCAGGGCGCGAGCGTGTCAGGTGTGTGGGTTGGGTTGGAACGTTGGGCACAAGGTGAGTGGCGCGCACGCGTCCTGCTGTGGCTCCCCCGCCCCGCCAAAGGCGCGCGCTCCTCCAGCGCAGCTGCTGTGAGTCTTGCTGGTCTCTTGCCGTGTCTCCGGGCACAGCCGAGGAGGAAATCCGAGAGTCCGCCTGCGTTCAGCTGTTTTCTCCCTGTCCGCAGCACAGCGTAAGTTTCCGCAGTTCTGGGTTTATGTATTTCGGCCTCCGGATGTCTTTGGAGATAGTTGTGTCTGCAGCCCCTGTTCCGCTTTGTTGCACACCCTGCACGGCGGATAAGAGGCGTGAAAGGCGTAGCCGCGGTGCGCAGGTCCTGCTTCTCGCTGCTGCTTCGAAGCAGAAAAAGGGCTGCAAGTTTTGTTGCAGTCGGGCGATGGCACGGGTAGCATCGGTTGATCAGGATTCCAGGTCGTTGCCTTCTGTTTTGCAACCGCTTCTTCCAAATATGCTGCAATTCAACCCACGGTTAACAAATCCTAATGGCTGAGTTCCCCTAACATAGGAAGTCGAAATATATGAGCCAGATTATAGTTTAAACATGGTGAGCTGAAGGAAGCAGCGATTAAAAAAAAGACACACCATGATGGCTTGCTTGCAAGCACCATGCTAAAACATAAAGCGGTTGCTTTGGTTTTCAGATGGTGGTTTCTGAATCTTGGTGTATGATTTAGTGTGTTGTGTGAACCCAGCCACTGGCTGATGCTCAATTATTTTTCCCCCTTTGTAGTGTTAGCCTCAGCACATTTAAAAGCACTACGATTGACCTTCCTGCTTTAGTTAGGCTAAAAGTGCAGCTTTGCCATCTGCAGGGTGGACACCCAAGCAAGTATAATTTGGGAGGTAAACAGTAGGTCTATGTTGGTGGCATTTTTTAAGGATGAGACAAACCACTTTGAGATTTTGTTGAAATGGAAAATACTGGTATTAAGGATGGGATTTAAGAGAAGTGTAACTTAATCTGTTTTTGAAAAGGCAGTTTTATTTACTAATAAAAAATATTAGACAATTATTTATTCCCCACCCCAAGTAGATTTAGAAATCTGTTTGACATTTGATTAATATGTGATACAAATAACAAGTTTCCTCTTTTTTTGTTCTTTTTTATTTTGTTTTTGTAGTTTTTTTCATGTATTTCTTTTTTGGGTTTAAAACATAAATAATTAAACAAAGTATTGATATTTAAGTTAAGTTACACTTTTGCTGCACATTAATTTGGGTCCTAGTAGCCAAATTTTTTAAAAATGGCATGTTTAAGAAGAAATAAGCCAATAGAGCTTACTAAAGTTGAATAAAGTTACTACAGTCACTGGTTTTATTTGTGCATGTAATGAAATGGTGTGAAATGAGTTTTAGGTAACATAGTATAGTAGACTGTATGACTGCTAGTTGAAATAGACTTGAAGATGTAGCATTGATAGTTTTGGAGTGTTAAAAGGAAACCTCCGTTATAACATTTCTCTGTAATTTCCCAGGAACTATATTAGGATCCCCAACATAGTTCTCTTGAAGTTTGTCTTGACTGTGTTAATAGAAAAAGTGTAGATTGCTTTAATTTTGTTTCTTATACTTTGGTTTCTGTGTTATGACACATTTTTACTAGTTGGTTTATGTTACTATGACTTGCTAGGACAACTTTATAACTTGGTTACTTCTTTTAATTTGGAATTTCAAATAGATGAGTTACAGTACTATGCTCTACTCTGGCATTTTTCTGTAATGTTCAATTAAAAAACAAATCTTAATTGTTCCAAACAGAATTTATATCTTGGTGTGATAACAATTTATTGTAATAGTTCCTTATGTCATTCTATAATAAAATGGTTCTTTAAGATATGGCTCTATAATGACATATATATTACATGTTTTTTTTTTTTTATGCAGAAAAATACAAAAAGAAGTCAAACAACTACCAAAAAAACCCCACAAAAAAATCCCATAGATTATAATGGCTCCTTAATGATAAGCATAACCTTTTAAATAATTCGCTTGGAATAATTAGAGGTTAACAAATATGAATAATTAAACTGCTAAATGCATATGCTCATGGAAACTCACTTGTAAGTCTACTGTTTTAAGCCTGCCGAAATGAATTTAACCAGCAGACTTTCAGACTTACTAGTCTTTCATAAGGACTACAAGCAATAAAAATAGTTCTGTTACTTCAGATCAGTTGTTAGTAGTGAATAGGGATACCAGAATCTGGATTACCATGAGATAGAAGCAAAGAGGTAGACTTTTCTGTTTGCTGCCATTTCAGAAAGCTAGGAATATTTTTAAAACATAAACATGTAAAATAAACTTTAAAAAACAGACTAAATAGTTTAAAAAAGGAATGAGTAACTTAAGTATCAATAATATACTAAACCCAAAAGGACTTAAGTTTAAAATGCCCAGGAAAACAATGATCTTCCCTGGGTACCAAAAGTGCTGTAGTATAAAGGGCCGACAGGTCTCCCTGCAAGATCTATTATCTAATCACAGTTCTACCCCCAAGAGACTGCATCTTTAGTGACCACCCATTCATTTCACTTTCTTTCAAGGGAGCAGCTAGAAAAGAACTCTGAAGAATTGGCCTAATGGTTTATATATGTTAAGAGTTAATCCTTCAGGTAACCTGACTATAAGCCATTAGGGCTTTTAATAACTGCACTTTGAATTGGACCAGAAAATGAGCTAGTAATAGATGCAAATGAAAAGGTAAGCGGAGTTGGCCAGTATGACCATAGTATGCCAATAATCATTCTTCCATCCTATCCTGGGCTGAGTGAAGTTTCTAGACTATTTTCAAAAGAAGCACTATGTACAGTACAGTTTTTTTTCTTTTCTTCTAATCGCATTGTACTAGCTGTTACCCTCACTGTCTCATGCTTCCTTCACTTTTATCTTGACTAATCCTTTTAACTTGGTAACTTTCTTCTTTTCTCTTGCTGGACCTTACTGCAGTAGTCCAATTATAAGCAGGAATGTACCGTAATTTTCCGACTATAAGACGATACTTTTTTCTAAAATCCTTACCCTAAAAACCGAAGGGCGTCTTATTCAAGGAAGTCAGCCGAGAATCGCGCGATTCCAAACTGCCCATACTTTGTTTCTGCAGAGAGGCTTCCTCCTATTGCTAGCCTCCAATCACGAGTGAAATAGCTTGTCTCCCAAACAGACTTCCTCCAATCACGAGCCTGATGTAACTGACGTCAGCTGATGCTGAACAAACCAATTAGAGGAAGGCTGTTTGCAGAGACAAGCTATCTGCAGTTTCACTTGTGCTTGAATGTAATCAGTTAAGCAAAAGAGCCTGGAAATAGAGCTGCAGAGAGACAGTTTGGACCTCCTCCCACCGAGTGTATCAGGTCAATGTTAACTAATTACTAAATAAAAATGTGTTCTGCACTATCTTTAAAATATTGATTTTTAAATTTTGGGCTGGAAAAATGGGGGTCGTCTTGTACATGGGGGCATCTTATTGTTGGAAAAATATGGTAATCAGTTTCAGAACTAGCTTTCAAGATGGAAGGTCTTTTTTAATTGGTATTAAATATTAATACCAATATTTAATACAAATATTAAACAGCTATTTGTGTAATACTGAATTAAAAGATACAATATCTGAATTTATATATATGTATGCATGTATTTAAGCAATTTATATGGCCACCCATAACTCACTGCGACTCCGAGTGGCTTACAGAAATAAAAATCCCAAATACAAAAACCCACTACAGCCATCTCCCCCACCTCCACCATCACATTACGTATTTCCTGGAGTGTCAAGATACATCTCTTGGGGCAAATGACTTCAAAAAACAATATTTTCTTCTAATACAATTAATGAGGCTTAGTAGCTAATGTTAGATTAGAATAAATGGAACTAGTTGGATGGGCAGATAGAGGTTTGGGCAGGAGGGATTTTGCCCAGTATTGACTGTTGCACCAGTTATGATTCTGCCTAGAGCAGGGTGATCTTGTAGTGGTAACTTATACCCTCATCACAATTGCAACATGCTGTATAAAATGCTGCCTTTGAAGTCCAGCTGGAAACACATTATACCTGAATTTGTTCCAGTCACTTTTCAATGCAGTTCAAAGTGCTGATTTTAGTTGATAAAGCCTACATGGTTTGGCATTTAGGTATTTTCAGGACAGCCTTCCATGGCTGGTATAGAGCCATCCAATATGCTCATCCCAGGAAAAATCATCAGTGATTCCCCACTTCCATGAAAAGAGGGAGCTTGAAGGAGGCATTTCTTCTCTGTAATGACCCTGGCAGAACAGCCTTTCCTCAGAAGTTAGACTTGCAGCATCATTTACTGTGTTCTGGAAGCTGGTGAAGATGGAGTTCTGGGGAGCATTTGGTGGTTAATTGGGTGACTGGGTTATAATTCCTTGTTACGTGATGGTTCTGGTTATTACTTTAGTGATTGGATTTTACATTAAGTAAATTCTTGTAGTTTATCATGAATGTTTTACTTTAATTTATCATAGGCATTTAAATTGTGCATTTTTTTGTCTTGGTAACTCCTGGGAATCCTTGTAAAGTATGGCAATATATAACAATGATACACTGATAAACATCAAATGCTCATTTTTGGTTATGTTTTTATTGGCTTAAAATCACCTCATAGCTAATAGATAAATTATGGAAAGAGCATGAGCCAACTAAAGGAGAGAAGTTAATAATGATTTAACTCATTCAGCAATAAGTTGGAATTTATGTTTGATAATTTCCTCTATCCTAGGAAATTATCCAATGAAAAGCAGTGCCAAGTATATAACTGAAAGATGAGAGTACTTCTTTGCATCTAAGGAGCTCAGCCAATATGCTGTCTGATGGGTTGTTCTTTCTACATTTTTCCGCTTTCCTTTTTAACTCCTGGTAAGAAAACAATGTTATGTGCAACTGTGTTATATATGTTTTTGAAATTGTAAATTTTCTGTATACTTTCTTAAAGTGATAATTTATCTCCAGATACATGTACCAACTCATATTATATTCCAGTCAGTATAGCCATTGCTGAGAATTTTGAGGGAGTTGAGGCTGAGGAGAGGTGATATAAGGAGATTCTGGTTTCTAAATGTTGGCTTTTTAAAGACAATGCTGTACCACTGACAACACCAGCACCATGTCCAATATAAAGTTTCCTTAAACCATTCATCTGGTTATTAATCTGAATGCAGCTAAACATTTCTCCCTTTTTTTGTCACTTCAAGACATGCCCAGCCCTTTTTATCTTCATGCTTGTTGCTTTTTCCATTTCTGTAATTCTAGGCATTTCTATCTTCTATCTTATAAATTTATTAAAATACATTTCTCCTCCCAGTATTTTGACCTATATTGGTAGAATTTGGAACAGGTCATTTTTGAAGCCCCATATTGCTATAGAGATGATGTATTGGTCACAAGACAACTATGTGATCGTTAAAAATAAAAGGACCAAACAGTCAGCATTTGTCCTTCCAGGATAGTATGAATCAGCTGTAAAACCAAAAGTACAAAAATGTTCCCAGTTCCTAGTACATGTACAATGCCTTTCTAAGATAGCTGGAAAATATCATTCTTGCTGTTAGGACTTTGAGGCAAAAGCCAGAACTACAGCTTTTGCTGTTTTCATGGGGCCAAGTAATAAAGTTGTATATGTTAATTCAGAATTTGAATATTATGGAATAATATACGTTGATGGAGAAATAATCAAGGTAAGCTGTTCAGAACAGTGTTGTACATAAATACTACTGCATTCTTCAATGAATGCATCAAGCTAGAGGAGGTTGCTCAACCTTAGGAACTTTAAGATTTTATTTTATTTATTTATATTTCATATTTGCCACCACTCATCTCACTGCAGAGCGACTCTGGGCGGTTTACAGTAAAAAGAATAAATATTAGTTAAAATAGAATAAATATGAATTAAAATACATTACAAAAAGGTTTCCTATATAAATAATATCTTAGATTTGGGGAATGTCTTCAAGGTGCTAGCCACTCACAGGGTTGGTTATATCCCCCCTCGCCCCATGCCTTCAGCCCTTTCTGGATGGCCCAGGGAGTGGGGCCCTGCCTCACCTCTGGGGGAAGAGCGTTCCATAGGGTGGGGGCAATGGCAGAGAAGGTTCTCCTCCTGGGCCCCAGTAGTCAACATTCTTTTGTAGACGAGATCCATAACATACCTTCTCTGCCTGACCGGGTGAGGCAGGTTGATGTAATGGGGATGAGACAGTCCCTTAGGTAACCTGGTCCCATGGCATGTAGGGTTCTAAAGGTGATAACCAACACCCTGAATTGGACCCGGAAGCAAACTGGCACCCAATGCAGCTCCCACAGCAAAGGTGTTACATGTGTCATTCTTGAGGACCCCAAATTGCCCATGTGGCTGCATTTTGCACCAGCTGTAGCTTCCAGATACTTTTCAAGGGTAGCCCCATGTAGAGTGCATGTATGGACTTCAACTTGCTGGCTGTGAAATTCTGTGAATTGGTCCACACATCTTAAAATTGCCACGGTTGAAAAACACTGAGCTAGAGAAGCAGTGAAAGAGAAACAGGGCAGGTTATGCTAGCAGCAGATGTAACAGTGACTCCTGAAGAGTGTGACCTCTTGAATGAGACATGACTTGAAGGCAAGGACTGCATATCTGTAGGGTGCTATAGACAACCATTAGATTGGCAACAAAGAGGTTTGTAATCCAATCTTTTAACACTAAGGGGGAAAAAACCAAAAATCCCAAGTAAGGAGGGTGGGGAAACAACTAAGGTTATCTCTGTGTGTGAGTGAGAGGGAGAATGTAAGAAATAAGAAGAGGGAGAAAAACAAAGTTTTGAGTGAGAGAAAAAAAGCATGTTGCTTACTTATATTGAATTTAAAGAGACAAATGCATTATAGCATTTTTGCTCAGAAACCAAAGGGTCATTTTTCTTAGAAACAGTGCTGATTATTTAATATATCCAAAATGCCATAGTGAAAGACTTCATTTAACATCATACATGTTTATAATTAAGACTAGAAAGGATGACCATCATGCATTCAGAACCCTGTGTCGCTGTGATGTGGACTTTAATGACATTTTGGAGACTACCCTTTCCCTTGCTGATAACAGAAAGCTGCCTGGAGGTGCCAAGAAAGGCACTGACTCCTCCCTACTGTTAGTTAGGAGTACTGAATAGTAGATGGATCCTGAACCCCCACCATTGGCCAGCAGAGGGTGTAGTACAAGACCCCTCTGTCCATTCCATCTGCTGTGCTGGGTGAGAAAGAGAGGCCTGGGGAGAGTGGATATTTAACACATCATTTTGTAGGGAACTGCAATGTGAAGGTAGAGCTGTGTGAAAAGCAGAGTATCTAAACATGCAATTTCATTGGATCTTCAAATCTCTTAAAATAAAAATAAAGACATCATTTTAATATTTTAATTTTTATCCACATGGAAAATAGCAAATGAATGTTATGGTAAGCTTTGGAAGATTTATATTGGAAATAGAGAGAAATGTAGCAAATTGAACATTGCGTTCTGCTGTTGAAATGGGCAATATGTAGGGGCCATATATATATTCCATTGGAGCAAATGTAAAATACGGCTTTATAAGTCATCTCATTATTATAAACTTTTTCTTGAAATACTGTTTCTTGTTGGCTAGACATTATCAGTGACGTAATAAATACTGCCCTTAGAGCTTTTTGACCTCATCCTTTCTGGGGCTAGGCTAAGTGCTTTGACACTGACTAAAGCTCTATAGGGTCAGTTCTCCAATGATGGACTTCAAAGGTGGTAGGAAAATGTATTGGAGATGAAAAATAATTAAATAAGTATTAATACTTTATAAAAACTATAGCTCACTAGATTTCAAATTTTTATACATAGCACTGGAAGCATCTGTAATACATGATTTTTACTGTTGTCGGTCTTCAGTTTGTTCTGTGGATGTATTTTGTATTTCTTGTGTTGGACTATAGATTTTTTTCAATGCTAAAGAAGCTTTCCAGCTGCTAAGTAATACTTCCATTATGATATCCTGACATTGAAAATGTAATATCAATCCTAAGGGCAGTGAGTATTTAAATATGTTGGCATATTACAAAGGACTAAAAATTAGCAGTTTCCTTTCAGTGATTCATCAGTTCTTTATATTCATCTTAGTTCAATTCTCATTTTGTTTCAGAATAGATTTAATTATGGAAGACATTTGAAATGATTGCTTGCAGTGTCTTGATCCAACATTTTGTATCTTAATACTGGATTGAAGCTGTGATATCTGCCAGCATGTATACCATTACTACTTAGTTGTGTTGCTGGAAACTAATTTGAATTTTATGTTTAAGATGAAATATTAAATATGGTTTTCTCCAGAATGGATCTGCCTACATATATAAAAGATGTCAGGGTCTCTGTAATTTTTTTCTTCGTATGTTAGATTGTATAGGCTGTATACTTTTAAGATATGTTGTTATTAGGGTTGCAAGCTTTTAATTGACTGAATTAATATTACAGTGACACACTAATCTCAGATTTAAATTTGTTTCCTCTCTTCCATTTCATATTCAATCAATTGAAGACCCCCCACAAAGCCCCCCCCCCTCCAATTTAAAGCTTGTGACAGGGTAGATAAATATCTGTTAATTCTTCTAGTGCAAAAAAAAAAATTCAGAGTTGGGATAAAAGCTTAGTTGTAGTTTTGGTTTATATCCAAAAATACCTAGCACAACAAACAATTGTTATCTTACTTTGGAGGTCATGGAACTGTATTACCTAAAACTAAGTCAGCTTACTTTTTGAACTAAGTGGGCATCCCTTTTTACGCCTTTTGTTCATACAGTGTTTTCTGTAGCACGTTGCAGACTTTCTAGGGTACAGTACCGTATAGTCAGGATTTGGATAAGACTAAATTTGTATGCATATGGTGAGCTGTTTATTTATATAGACAGCACTTAGTTTTGAACAAGTCAGATTTTTGTTTAAGATGATATTGGAAAAATCACCACTGTATAATAATGGGAAAAATCTTTGGGAAATAGAAAAGGAGATAGGATGAAGCAAGTTCTACATCCTCAAAGCTATGGGTGATAGTATCAAGATCATCATTGTTGGATTAACAGTTGTTAGAATTCTAGTATATTAATAAATGATTTTGATGAATCAGGATTTTGATAAATTGCAGGAAATGTTTGTTTGTTTATTTAATATAGCTGTCCATCTCACATAACTCTGGGCAGCTTACAATAAAAATTATTAACTATGTCTTGTAATTTTAAGAATCAAGTTCACATTTGCATTCATTATGCGTTCTTAACTTTCTTAAACTTCATCTGAAAGTTAATGTAGTAGCTTACTTTGTAGTAAAGAGTAGAGAAATACTGGCTAACAGCTAACTTTAGATTCAGTTTTACTCATGTGTCTTACATGTGTCTGTGTAATTTGATGTTGCTAATTCCTCCTCTTCTTGTTCCAGTGCTGGTTCCGCTAAATGTAACAAAATGTTCATGAACTTCATTAAGTGCAGAGAGAAAGAAGTCAGTCATGCGGATTATGGCTAATGACAGTTTTTGGTCTTTTTAAGTAGGTAATTATACATAAACTAAAGAGGAAGAACGCTGACCTCTATAGTCAGGATGTAAAATAGAAAGTGAAGCAGTATGAAGTGTGTTTGACAAGTCAAGTAACTGCACTCAAGTAAATATAACTTTACCATACTATAATATATAGTGCATAGTAGAGATTACGCTGAAAAAATTCTGATCTTAAAAGATTACATAGAAGTAAAGTTTCTTTTCGTCTGTGAAGCTTCCTTGCAAAAGATTTGTTTAGAAATGTTACTAAATCTAATTTAAATTGAAAACCATGCCATCATTTTATCTGTTCAAGATCAAGCACATAAATCTATCATTTTTAAAAAGACACAATGTTAATGTACACTTTCCCTAGAAAGAATTCTCATCTTTGGCTATAAATAAACCAAAAAGCTGTCAGAGCCAATTGTTCTGAATAATGACTACTTATCTTCAGCTTGGAATGTTTAGTATTTTTAGATTACATAGTTATTATATAGAAATAGGTGCATAAGCCTGACATTTAATTTTTTTCTGCATTTATGTTCTGCTTTACTGATTTGATTTTTAACCATATTTTGTTCATAGGCTGCGGGTGCACATGACAGAGCCACAATCTCTTAGACTTGTATATTTGCTCTTTTTATTTCCTTGTTTTATCAGTTATCAAAATCCTTGTTTTTGAGTTTTATACATTTGATGTATATTTCTGCTTAATATTTTTACCGCACATGCTGGGATGTTCTAGTTCTTTCCTATCCATTGTAATAACTGTTGATGAAGAGTTGTGAGTTAAAAGCTGGAAGGTATAATATATGAATGAAGTTAAAAAGTATAAGAGAAAAGGTTTATATCCTTATTAATTAATTATCTGTAAATTACAAGTAAGAATTTTTCTTACTATTTTTTTTTTGCCCTAACTTTCCTTTGGAGAGGGTTGTTAAGTTTAAGGATGGTTTCTTTTCAGTTAAATATGCTAGCTGTTGATTGAAGAGGCATGTCAAATTTTAAGTTGGTGTTTTGTATTTTTAAGTGAATGCTGAGTCTGTCCCTTACTGTGGGAAACTGGTTGGGAATTTAATTTGGTGCATTGCTTTCATTCCCCCATTCCCAAATTTCTTTTTCCTTATTGTTCGTTTAGTCACTTCTGACTCTTTATAATCCAACAGACTTCATTTCACCAGGATTGTCTATCAGTAACTACTTCTTTGTGTTCTTATAAGCTCTTGCTTGTGTCATTAGTGACAGCATCTAGTCACCTTGTCCTCTGTCAGCCTCTGTTTTTACTTGCCTACAATTTTTCCAAGTATCAGGGTCTTTTCCAACTTGTCTTTGCATTATGTATCTAAACTACTGTATTTTTCCGACAATAAGACACCCCCATGTACAAGAAGACCCCCACTTTTCCAACCCAAAATTAAGAAATCAATATTTTAAAGATAGTGCAGAACACATTTTTATTTAGTAATTAGTTAACATTTACCTGATACACTCGGTGGGAGGAGGTCCAAACCGTCTCTCTGCAGCTCTATTTCCAGGCTCTTTTGCATAACTGATTACATTCAAGCACGAGTGAAACTGCCGATAGCTTGTCTCTGCAAACAGCCTTCCTCTAATTGGTTTGTTCAGCATCAGCTGATGTCAGTTACATCAGGCTCGTGATTGGAGGAAGTCTGTTTCCAGAGACAAGCTATTTCACTCGTGATTGGAGGCTAGTGATAGGAGGAAGCCTCTCTGCAGAAACAAAGTATGGGCAGTTTTGCAACCGCGTGATTCTCGGCTGACTTCCTTGAATAAGATGCCCTTCAATTTTTAGGGTAAGGATTTTAGAAAAAAGTATCATCTTATAGTCAGAAAAATACGGTATTTAAGCCTTTGCTTCATTATTAGAACTTTCAAGTGATTTTTCTTTATCAGATTTAATTTATAACTGTAATTTAATTTATTAATTCCTCACTATTTAGTAGGACCACTAGATCTGGGCTGCAAAATCTGGACTGATACTGGGAGGCAGAAAAAAAATGCCAAAAAGCTAACATTCTGTGGAGCATTTATTAGTTTGTCCTGTCATTCATTCAGGCTCCATAGATTGTCCACACCACACTGTGCCAGGATTTGCTTTAAATATGGTTTGGGAAAACCAAAACAAAACAAAAAACAGATCAGCCTGGTTCACATAAAGCTAAGTGCCAAAGCATGTTTTATAAAGCACTGTGGCTGGGTTACCACATCATATTTAGTGAGACTAAATAAATCACATTATGGCTTAGGATGCTCTCTCCTTACATGTTTATTTTCAACATCTAGTACCTTGTTTTCTTCGGTAATATATAGAATAGCTGTTGATGTTGCAGTGATGTAAATATTTTCAGGAGGTTATTTCAACTATCTCTTGATAATGAAATATGCTAACGAGTTTTTCTTTCTTTCTTTCTTTCTTTCTTTCTTTCTTTCTTTCTTTCTTTCTTTCTTTCTTTCTTTCTTTCTTTCTTTCTTTCTTTCTTTCTTTCTAGGATACAAAATTGCTGCTTTAACTCAGGGAAATGATAACTCACAGGATTCTTTTTCACAAAATGTAACAAATGAAAACAATGGGCAGATGATATCAGTTAAACTGCTTTTGGCAGCTGACTGTCAGACACCAAGCAACTGCGTAAGCAACTGCAATCCAGACTGCAAGGAATTTTACTATTCCAGGCACTGGGAATTATATGCAGTGTCTGAGTACTCCAAGTGACTACGGTTTCTATGTAGATCATTTTAGGATTTATAATAATGTCTGTTAATGCCACAGAGAGTGACATTCCTAGATTTTTTGTGGGCGGTGAAGATGGGGAAGAACTTTTGGATCGTGCCAGAACTTCTGATTTTGTCTCCTTCTATGATCATGAGGAAGATGATGAGTATGATTCTGTACGTACTGGGTTTGTTTTGTCCTTAGGTTTCATTATCTAAAGATTTTAGTGCTGTGCTACAAGTAACTTACGTATCAGAGTTTGGAAGGCTTTCTAAAACTAACTTTTTTTTTTTAATGGACTTGGTTATGGTTATAGTGTTGCTATTGCCACAAAAATAAGTAAAATGTAGTATCTAAAATTAAACCCTCATTGTATTTTCCATTGTATCAAACCATATTACTCATGCTTTGCATAGAAAATAGTTTCTTGCCTGTTGAAAATAGTTCAGAAATGTCTCCTCCATTTGTTGAGGAGAGCATTGCAGGTAGCATCTAAACACAAACTATTTAGCTACAATTCAACAATACTGTCAATACTGCTTCTCATCACAGTTATACTGAAACTCATTACAAGTCCCATTAGAATTAAATGTGTTTCTGCAGAGTGTTTTCTATTATTTTATAACTTAATGCACAGAAAGATATTTTTACTTTCAAATGGTAGCTTCAAATTTATATATTTTTTAAAAATCTTGTAAATAAGGCATAATTGCTTTTTCTTTACACATTTCTTTTAAATCATTCTTTAAAATGATTTTTTCTTTACACTATTTTTTACTGTATGCCTTATATGAAATTAAGCACTGATTTCCGATTCAGATTTCATTCTTAATAAACGTGAAGAAGCTTACTACATAAAACTTGGTAATCATAAAACTTGTTCTTTATGAAATAAGGACAGAAACATTCCCTCAATTGATAGTATAATTGATTTTAACAGTTATTATTTTTCTTAGCCACCAGAAAGACAGATCATGGTTGGAATATGTTCTATGGCAAAAAAATCAAAATCAAAACCAATGAATGAAATCCTTGAACGGCTTTCCATGTTTAAATATATCACAGTAGTGATATTTGAAGAAGATATCATTTTGAATGAACCGGTGGAAAACTGGCCTTTATGTGATTGTCTCATTTCTTTTCATTCTAAAGGTGATTGCTCTTTATTCAGAATAATGTAAAAATCTTCACATTGTGAAGGATTAGGTTACAATTTTGTGAACTTTTTAAAAAAATGGAATGGGGTTATTGAAATCTTTCTTACATTGAACAATATTTAATTAAATAAGTAATATATCGGGATTATCTAGTGGCGTGTAATAATAGTTTCAATATAAACACAATACTGACTAACATTATTACAGTGATTAAAGGTATTATTAATCCACTTTATACAACAGTTGAAAACACTTTTCCTTGGAAACAATGGATATGAAATTTATTAACATTAAAAATGCTAATCTTGGGAGGAAGTATATAGTGCATGCAAACATGTATAACAAGACCTTCTGTGCCTGCCTTTGATTTAAATTAATTTCATGAGGAGAATTTAGAGAAAAAAAATAGTTTCCAAGGAAAATGCAGCTTTTCCTTAAGCATGCCTAGAGGTATACTCTCCTTTCTCTGTTATTCTCAATTTCTCCATTGTTTCGTTATTTTTCTATTTAAAACGTATTAAAATTTTATTAAATGCATTACAGTTTAACTTCACTAATGTTTGGTCAGAAATAAGTCCAGTTCAGTGGAATTTACTTAAGACGATTGCTGCAGCTTTAAATGTATAATGTTGATATATTATTTTTTCCTTTACTTAAAAAAAAGTATGTTAATAAAATACTAGATTGCTGATTTACTATTATATTTGAATTGATTGTTAAATAATCACTGATATAGGAAATCTGATGTTTCAGTTGAACAAAATGGGGAAAACAAAATAAAGAGGAAAGCTTTTAAAATGGGATGGATGAAACTATGAAACTGTAGCCTAGGTAATTATATAGGTGAAGGAATTTAAAATAATTTGTTAAACATATCCAGCATAAATCAATTATGAAAGTAATAAGTAATCTTTCTTTGCATTTAAGAACTATTTAAATGATTATGTGCAAATTTTCTTTGCTACATTTTAGGATTTCCATTGGACAAAGCAGTTGCCTATTCTAAACTCAGGAATCCATTTGTTATTAATGATTTGAATATGCAGTACCATATACAAGACAGGTAAATAAATAACCTTGCCTCATAGGCATAAATGTCTGATTTGGTATTTTTCTTGCTTTTTGTTTACCACAAACCTGCACATGTACTGCTAGTGTACCAGCATGATCACGATAGATCATTAGTTACTTTACTACTGTATTGGCAAAGAATATCGTCATGTTTAAAACAGAGCTAAAAACTTTACTGATTTAATTTGTATGGTAACAAAACTTTACATTTTTCAAGATGTATATTTTGTTAATCTTGCTTTACTGTCTTTTTACTATTTTGTTGCTGTTTATTTACTAAAATCATTTTTTCTCAATTATCTTACATTTAGTGTTTCCAAAAGATTTCTCCTTTCCTTTATGTCTTGATTGTGCACATTCAGACTAATGCCCTTGACAAGGCCATTTCAGTGTGTTCTTGATAATATCAGCATCAAGCTGTTACAGATGAAGTGCAGTTCTTAAATGTATGTTCTCTATGGTAATATTCTCAGGATGGATGCATTAGTAATCTCATCTTCTAAAATAGTGACAAATATAACCATCAGTGAGAATCTGGTATCAATATTGCTAATCTGAAAAAATACATGCTCAAATTCAGTTGTAGCAATTATCCTCAAATCTGTACCACACCAAAAAGGCATAGTAGCATGGGGAGGAGGCCGTGCTTCCTTTCTCTCATACAGATAGGCACATGTGATGCTCTAAAACTGTATTAGACATGTCTTGTTCCTGGGATTAGAGGTTCTACATTTTGCAACATTTTGTTCCAGCTCCCATTTTTAATAGCATAACTTTCTGATTAGACAGTTGTTGCAACTTTGCATAAAATTTACAAGACTATCGTGTGATTTTAACTAGGAATTATTTTCATGTTTTTTTCACTAGTTGCAATGTTTTGTGGGATATATTTTTTTCCTTTCAGGAGAGAAGTTTATAGCATCCTTAAAGATGAAGGCATTTTACTTCCTCGATATGCAGTCCTAAACCGGGATCCAAACAATCCCCAAGGTGATTATTATATTGGCATTTCAAAGGACTCTTCTACCAACAGTTGTTCTTGCCTGTTTAATAAAATGTTATTTTTGTGGCATACAACCATGCACCTCACCATATGGTATGAATCGGGAGTGGAAGTTCACATGGTTGGATCTGTTGCCAGACGAAAAAGAACTATGTAACTGATAGGATGTAACACTTTTTTTTAAACCATCCACTGAACACAGTGGAACTTCAAAATAAAGATCTACAGTATAGGAATTTACTTCAACATAAAAATATTTAATTTCATATTCTGTTGCTGGACTTGCTAAACAAGCTGCAATTTAAGTGCAATGGTTTCTTTATTTCAGAAAACTTTAGAAATAGGTGTTTTTTGTCAAAATGCTTAATATTTTATGGGATATATTCTTTGATCCTTCTTCTTCATAGACTTTAGCTAGGGGAAAAAATGGTTATTTCATTGCTCCTTTTTATATCCTTTTTGTATTCAGTCTCTTATAACACCTAGGATCAAATATAGAAAATATAGTAAGTTTTGATGTAAATATTTGCAGATATTTTGGTTTTTTGGCACTCCATTTATTTTGGCCCTTAGTGCTGTACATTTTTTCTGTTTATGTCTGTAGATAGCTTTCATTTCCGTTCTGGGGAGGAGGAAGTCAGTTAAAATGTTGCAGCTTCCAGATGGACACTTTCAGGCAATGCAGCCACAGCCAACAATGAGGCTGCAAATTACAAATTTATGGTTTGTTTTTAGGTTGTCATGTCATTCAGTCTTGGTGTTCCTTCCAAATGTAACAAGTTAGAGAGGGAACCCATGGCTTCTTCTGATTTTTCTTTTCTGGATTGTGACCAAAAAAGCTATCACTATCTTCAAACAACACAGCAGTCTAAAAGTAGTCAATAGATAGCTGTGCCCAACCATGTTGCTTGCTGGATGGAAAAATTGATTGTTGTCCAAATGTATCCTTGGGAACTAAGATTTGACAATGCAGGCAATTAGATGGTTCTGTCTGCTCTTTTTATCATTACATATTTTCTAATCTTGCTCTTCCATTCCATTCACTAACAGGTATCATTTCTAGGGCTGTTCATGCTTTGAAAATTATTTGGAAAACATGCTTTCATCTGCATGGCAACAGGATCATAGCATTTCTGTAAAATAACTGCATCTTTTTTCAGACATCTGTAAAACACTGAAAAAGGAGATATAGCTGATTTAATGAGTTATTGTATCATTACATGTGAAGGGTCAGCTAGGCTTCAATATACGCTCACCAGATCTCATCACCATTTTCTTCCACAGCCTCCCTGCTTTGCTTTTTTTTTAGCACTTACTCCAATTCTTCCTCAACCCATTCTGACTTCCCTCTCCCTCCCAGGCATTATCATGGCCCTATTTCTATCCCAAACTTCCTCTTTCAGTCTCCATTTGTTCTTCCTTATGACTTCCCACTTAGTTTTTTGTTTGTTTGCTTGATTTTTGTGGTAGTGGTAATAATAGTACATTTTAAAGCTGGGAAGAAATATTTATTTATTTGTACTAGGAAATTCATTTATGGTATACCAGGGAAAGACAGGAGGAGTTTCTTGAATTGGAATTTGTTTTAACATTGAAATTGAGAAATAAATTCGGGAACTTAAGATTATTTACTTTTGAGGGTAAAAAACAAAAAGACTTGAAATACGTTTTTCTTTTAAAGAATGGAATGATGCTTGCTTAAAGGTTGGAATTTTATGTTACATTGGGAAGATAATTTTTCTTCAGATAGAAAGTTATCAGGATTATTGTTACTACTCATAAGTGTGAATGAAATTCACATTCTGGAAAATTTTATTTTTAGATTTGGGAGTAAAGAGGTAATCTGTCCATATATCTCTGACTATCTCCCAGTGCAGTCTTGACACATGCCATACATCCCATTGTAGTCCTCAATAGGAGAAAAAGTTTGCTCGTCTATGACTTAGCATGCTGAGTTTCGAAGTTGCTGAAGTGCATGGGTTCAAATAAATTAATAGATTATAGCCATTTTTCCTGTCTTAGTTTATAATGGAATTTTTATCTGTGATTCAAGTCTGAAGTCTGCATTTACATTCTTTTTCCAGAATGCAGTTTGATTGAAGGAGAAGATCATGTGGAGGTGAATGGGGAGATTTTCCAAAAGCCATTTGTGGAAAAACCAGTTAGTGCAGAGGACCACAATGTGTATATTTATTATCCAACATCTGCTGGTGGGGGAAGTCAGAGACTCTTTCGTAAAGTAAGACTAATATAAATTACACAAGAATAATCTAATAGAAGAGAATGTGTGTAGCTCAGGGTTGAACTGTGGAGTCCTTGGGGTTTTCTGAGCTTGGTTGTTTTCTTGCAAACATTTTGTTACCCGGCTAGGGAATATCTTCAGTGCTAGAATGGAATGGGGTTTGCAATTTATATTCCCCTATATAAATAAAGAAAATATTAGGAATGCATCAACTATAACATTACTATTAGTATCATGAGTATTTTTTAGCTTCCTCCCATAATAGTTTCAAGATGTAGAAATGAATTTTGAGTAACCTCTCTCTTCATAATGGGTTAGAAGATACTGTCCTCAACTTCCCTTCTTCATCTGAAAATTTCCAAATTACTTTTACAGTTTCACAACTCTAAGGAACAGGGTTTTATTGCGTCTAGGAGCTGAAGAGGGAAGGGAAAAGAGGGAGTTTCTTTTTAAGAATACTGATTTTGTTTTATTCAGAAAAGGGAAATAAAAGATAATGTTAATAATACAGTAAAATAGAAAGTTTACTATATTGTAGGAAATGAACATGGTATTAAATCATGTATAATATGTACAATCATCAGTCAATCCGATAACAGGAATTTCTAAAAAACTAAAAAGTATTTGGCAACCTGCCTTATCTCATATCTGTTGCTGACCCACTTAAAATGCCATGCCTTCCATTAACAAAGATAAAGCCAAAGTTGTATGTAATTACCTCTTTCCATTTGTTAATGCAGTTAAGGATGAACAGTGAACAGTGATATTTTTCAGAAGGGAACATTAAAAAATATAATGTTCTATAAATTTATCTTGGGCAACCTTCCTAAAATAGATATTTCAGTCCATGCAGCCAGTGTATTTTCTTTTTTCCTTCCTAGCCTGTCAGTATACTATGGTAATGCATTTTGTTTTTATAAAACAAATACTATGCATTTTGTTTTTATAAAAACATTTATAAATATACAGTTTT